>NW_027271370.1:727560-1455120 GCF_040938485.1 Diadema antillarum
AAATATGTATTGCCGTTTTTATGTACATTGATATGTTTTGTACTTTCCATTTGTTGGTTGGCTCTTACATTCATTTTTTTTTTTTTTTTTTTTTGCCAACATCTCTGTACATCATGTGTAGGGTGCGCTACTTGTTCAGCCCCTTCCCCCATTCATGCTGTTGCTGTATTACTCTTTTTCCTATTCTTCATCCTTCTGTTGTTCCCTATCTTGTTTGATGTTACTTCCCTATTCATCTTTATCCTTTACAGTGATGATCCTTGGGATCATCACTGACCATCTCTGTGTTTTGTCTGACCACCTCTGTGTTTTGTCTGTTCACCCCCTTGCTTTAATCCCTCTTCCTTACCTGTTTGGCTGACTCCCTGCCTCTGACTCCTAATCTACTCCTTTTGTTTTCATTGTTTCGTGTCCTTAGCTCTTCTCAGACTGCACTTGTTGTGAGTAGTCCATATAATTGTGATTGCTTTCCCTTCATGACTTCCATTTTGCCTCTGACAAAGATTTTGCTAG
The DNA here is from genome assembly GCF_040938485.1 of Diadema antillarum. Taxonomy (NCBI): domain Eukaryota; kingdom Metazoa; phylum Echinodermata; class Echinoidea; order Diadematoida; family Diadematidae; genus Diadema; species Diadema antillarum. Next base: position 728,074 of record NW_027271370.1, read on the forward strand.
GATCAAAGGCTCAGGCCCCCTTTGACTCCATCAAATGAAACATACAAGCCTCAATTTGAAAGGTTGCTGCTGCAAAAAACACCACACATATACTGCAAGCCATACGTAAGTTTTTCACATATAATACACAACTAGAAATGTCGCTATTGCGACTGATGCCTCCGCCATAATGCATGATTCGCCCAATAGGTGTATAGTGCAATGTCTTCACAATGTGTGATGACAGTTACACATAACTGGCAAACCATTGAAATGACAGGTTTTTCAGAAATATCTTGACTGTTCACTTTCCTTGAACTAGGTTAAAAAAATTGCTATAATTGTCTAAGAGTGCAGGTACATGTATTTGGGGAATTGAGGATATTTACTTGACTTCTGACTGACCCTTTTATAAGTTTATGCATTGAGTAATTTTCAAGGTATGAAGAAAGAGTGTAATTACTGTATAAAATAGATTCTCTTTTTTTTGCATTTAAACCTGGCTTTGACCCTTAACCTTTGACCTTTGACCTTCTGGCAGGAAATTTCCATGAGAATCTCCATTAGGTAATACATGTGTATAAAGTTTTGAAAATAATAATGCAAGCATTGCATATACTAGTAAATGAGGGAAATAGTAACATTTTGAACAGTTGACCTTGACCTTTGACCCCTGACTATTGACCAATGACCCCTACATTCCCTAGATAATCCCTGCCAGTCAGTACATGCGTACGCACCAAGTTCCATGAAGATACATTGAACCATTTGCGAGAAAAGTGAAATTGTAACATTTTCACCAAACCTTTGACCTCTTGACCTTTAACCTTATGACATGAAACTCTCTCTGGAGAATCTTTATGCAGAAGTACATGTCTACACTAAGTTTCAAGAAAATACCTTCGGGCATTGCATGGATATGGGGGAAATAGCAACATTTTTAGCATTTTGACCTTTGACCTCTTGCAAGTCGCTAAAATCTACTCAACTAATTGCCCCATCATACATCATCCTTGGACCAAGTTTGGTGAACGCTGCTTCATCCAGTTTTAAGTTATCCCGTAAACAGATAAATTTCAGGATTTGACCTTGATCTTTGACCTTTGACCTCTGTCCGATTTCACTTAAAAATTAATCAAGTAATTGTCCTACCATACATCATCCTCGGACAGAGTTTGGTGACATTTGCTTGAACCAGTCTTGAGTTATCGCGTAAACACATACAATTTCATGATTTGACCTTGACCTTGACCTTTGACCTTTGGCCGATTTCACCCCAAATCTAATCAAGTAATTGCCCCATCATACTTTATACTTGGACCAAGTTTGGTAAAATGCCAGTCAATATCACTAAAGTTATCACGTAATTGAAAGCGGACGGACGTACGGACGGACGGACAACCCGAAAACATATGCCTCCGGCACCACTTCGTGGCCGCTGGTGGAGGTATAAAAAGGTTTTATTTCAAAGATTTAGCCATTCTCCATCTTTAAAGCTTGACTCATCACAGCACTTCATTATTTTACAGTGAAGTAGACCAATAAGCAGGACTGTAGTTTTTAGGAATCCTCCCACAGTGAACATATTTCATTGTATTGCAGATATACAAATACTGTGCTATTCATAATTTTGTTTGCATACATCTTGTGGAAGTGCTCATATTGGCATTAAAGTATGGTTTCCAAGCACAGGGATGCCAACCTCGTAAACGTATTCCAAACAGTATTCCAAGAGATAAAAAGCGTGTGGGAAATCTATGTTGGGAAAATGGTGTTCTGACCTTTTTTGCAATAGATATTTGTAATAAAACAATTTGGGGAAAACAGTATTTTCCAAGCAACTTGCGCTATCTTTGGCAGAAAAGCAGCACAAAATATTGAAAAAAACAACAACAACAAACAAGTAGTAGTTGGCACCTTTGCAAGCAGTATATGGTGTCCACAAGTTTTAGTTGTTCCACTGTACCACAATCATGGGAAATCACTACAGTCTGTGTTGGTTTGATGTTCTCTAAAGTAGAGGCATGTAAACTCCAAGCATGCCCATAGGTACTAGTAGCTGTGCAGACTATTATGAACTGCTGCACCTGCTTTGAAGCATTGTACTAAGAAACAGGATGTGGTCAGCTGTAGCTGCTCAGGTGAAAAGACAGTATCTAACCCTGGGAAAACATAGCTACTCCAGAAAACTGTCAGAGGATAAAAGCTATTTGCAACTTTTGGCAGTTAATGTCGTGATCACATGTCCCAAATCTAATCTGTGAGCTGCTCTGTCACACAGCAGCCATCTACCTAGCTTCATATGTAACATTGTGTTTTCTTCACGTTGTTAAAGAGCGAGAGTAAGAACTCATAAAATCTTGACCCCAGAGCTTTGAAAAATCACATTTTGCTACAAATTCTATTAGCATGAATGTAATGCTTTGTACTGAGATACATGCCAGGTTCAGAGCTTTGAAAATTAAGCCATATTACTACCTTTCTCCTGGTCCTCATCAGGGAAACTCATGAAGTCAGTGGCATGGTCTTCTTGTAGTCCATACTCCCACTTCAACCGCATCAGGAGATGATGGTAGAAACCGGTGGCGGCCAACAGGTGGGTGCGGTAGGCACACTCCAGAGATGAGCCACTTCTCATATACTGCATTGAAACAGTGATATTTTGACACAGACTAGGACCCTTAACGCAGTCTTAGGAAAGAAGGTTATCACTTTGCACAAATCAACACCCCCTGCATAGGCCTTTCCTGACAATACACCTTCCACACTGGTTACATGACAGAGTTCACCTGACTTCCTTGTATCTATCACTATCATACCTGATTATTGAATTACAAATGCATTTATCAAGATCTCATAATCACATGCTCATAACTGACTTCAGCTACACGGCACAATTCCCTCATGTGGATACTGTGCAATCTAATTGCACAATTACCATTACACGCATAAAATCAATTATGATGAATTGCACAGTAGTTGAATTGCTAGTACATAAATTGATATCATTTACACATATTCAGGTAGGTATATCTATTTTCAAAAAAAAAAGAAAGAAAGAAAGAAAAGAAGAGTAGTAAATTGAAAAGGAAATACAAAATGATGTGCACGAGTACAGTCTATTACATTAGTGAATGATGACTCATTCTCACCTGAACAGATAGGTAAATCAATTCTCCCTATTGCATACATACTGAAACTGAGTGCGTGTGGTGCTCTAACTTTTTTACCTTTAATTCTTGGGATATAAACTTACGGTTATGAACACGCGATGTGTAAAGGTACACTTTTATGCACATTGAACGATGAAGTACTAGTATTCACAGATCGTATCAAATTCTGTCTTATTATCTGCCAAATAATAAAGTTATTTTCTAATCTGTAACTTAACATTTGATGAAAGGGATTCTTCTGCGAAGCGGCCAAATGCTGGGCTGATGATGCAAAACAACAATTTTATGGAAAATATCCATAGATGAAGGACGTGAGGTGGGTAAACCGCAAAACTGGAAGTGTATGTCCCAAGAGCGATCGATCAGATATCGGTATCACAAGGTGATGGCACATGATATCGGCTATATGCGATAGGGAGAATTGGTAAAGAACAGAGAACATAACTAATGTACAGAGCTAGATAGTATTCTTCAAACCTTTTTACTCTTCTTTGCTAGATTGATAACATTGTAGTAGACCTTCCACCAGAGAATTTCCTCTGCTTTTCTCCCAAAGTCAGTTGGATGCAGGAACATTAGACGTTCACACAGATCACGAAGCCTGTAAAATAATAGCACTGCACATAGTTACCAGACATTTTGTTCACTTTGGGATGGTGTGACTACCTTGAAGATGATTACTTTCCTTGAGCTTGACACTTGATCTTCTGTCCTTAGAACAAATAGCACAATTCATCGACAAAACACTTTAAAGTGATTCAACAACTGCTTATGAGAGGCACCCCATGATACATTGTGGGCCATAATAGCAATACAGTACTGTCTATCAACGACATGATTATCTCTATGGCTAACACTTAACTCACCTAGAATAGATACCAATACAGTGATAGACATTGACTACTAGTATCTATCATGTTTGATTTCATACCTCATGCATGAAATATGTGACAGTTTTAAACTCGACAAGTACACATAGAGTAAGGCATACCTCATGCGCATCTCAATTGCATCTTTCTCAAATACCATGCGGTAGGCTTGCTTGTGTTTGATGATTGATTCCAGCTTGTTGGTTACATCTTGGGCAGCCCTGGTTTCAAAGAACAAGGGGAAAATATGCATAACCTTAAAGATGAGTGAAGATAGGGTCTACAAAGGAGCAAACTATCAATCATATCTACTCATTGTGAATAGAATCAGGATGAAGAAATGATTAGAAATCCTACTACATTGTATTCATATCTATTCTTGTGAGGTGATTATTCAATGAACTGCTTGGGGTACATGTATATATTAAAGAAGACCAAGCATCTTCAAAAACAGTTTCACTGTCAGTATTAAAAATCATTGATAAGATTCTCACTAAGGAAACACTTACCTAGGTACTACACCTTTGAACCTGTGCATGTCTCTGAAACATATAGCCCGACCAGACGCTGTTATTGTACGCTACTCACAGCGACTGGGCTGTGTATAGTTATGGGACATATAAAATTTAGACTAGTCTGCTTTAATATCAGGCGCATTCAGCGAGTTTTGCTAGGTTTTCGAAATAGAATTATAGAAAGGAGAATGGTACCGTAGTTATGGGTACTGTAAAAGTTGAGATTTTCGCGGTGTTGAAATTTTCGAGCATTTCGCGCAATCAGAAACTAGCGCGAAAATAAAAGCACACAAATATTTTTGCTTGCCGTATATTCCTGTGCACGATGTCTTGATTCCGCGGAATTAAAAACACGCAAAACTCTTCTGACCCGGCCAAACACGAAAAATTAGTCGCACGAAAATATCCACTTTTGCAGTAAACTCGGCATTGCGGGTAAACTCAGCCCCCAGCGCGCGCATCATAGATAGTTGTAACGTGCGCGCTGGGGGCCAAGTTTACCCGCTATGCCGAGTTTACCCGTAACTACGGTAAAAATATATCATGTATGGTATTCTCCTCACTTTATGTTGCACAATTCTTTTCCATGAGGTTGAGAATTGTAATAACTGGGGCTGGCTTAAACTCTTTTTGCAATTTCATGAAATATTTTTCATGTTTAATATCTTTGAATGGGCAGTTTAAATTGGCTCCTGACATCAGATTTACAGTCATTATCTGCCTACATCATACATATGCCTGGTTCTACAGAAGATTCTTCTTCTTTTATTAAAGGACAAGTTCACCTTCACAGACATGTGGGTTGAGTGAATGCAGCAATATTAGTAGCACACATCAATGAGAGTTTGAGGAAAATCGGACAATCCGTTCAAAGGTTATGAATTTTTGAAGTATCTGCTCAGTCACGGCTGGATGAGAAGACTACTATAGCTTGTGATGTCATATGAGTACAACTATACAAAGAAAGTATAAAGAAAATTCAAGATATTCTCACTTTTCTCACATAATAGACTAACACTCGACTTCACTCTTTCAGAAGTCAGGGGGAATAATATTACCCCTAACATAAGTCAGTAACAAGTCGAAGAAATGTACACTTCATTCAAAAAGTCAACTTTTGTGAAATTCTCTTTTTTTTCCCTTATATCGTTGTACGCATGTGACATCATACACCGTAGTAGTCTTCTCCTCCAGCAGTGATTGCACAGATATCTTAAAAATTCATAACTTTTGAACGGATTATCGGATATTCACCAAACTTTCACTGATGTGTTCTACTAACATTGTTGCCTTCACTCAATCCACATGTATATGAAGGTGAACTTGTCCTTTAATTACGAGTAAGGTAATCTATTTTGAGGGCTTAGGGCGTTTTATTTAGCGGCTTAGAACTCACAATTTAAATTTACTGTTATTCATAGATCTAGCGTTTTTAGTATTTATCAAACAATGACACTATGAGTATGACAGTATAACAGACATTATGTCATTAATCATAACTAACATGTTCATGACATAAGTCTAAGCAACACAGCCCTGTCGCTGTATACACACAACGAGTACGGTGTATGGTCGGGCTAGACAGACATTCACTAGGCCAGGGAGGGACCTCCCTGACTAGGCCCCATCAAACGTTAGATTCTAGACAGCGAGAAAGCTTGCACTGCACTGTTGTGTTGAATCAGATAGATCAGGAAAAGCCGGACAATACCATTCACTGATTCAGTAAACAGTACCGTAGCTTCAGAGCTTCTGGGAGGTCTAGAGGTCTTCTTGTAATGCAATCATGGTAATGTAAATTTTGGGGCTGAGCCCCCTCTATAAGTATACTGTAAAACATGATATTCGCGGCATGAAATTTTCGCGAATTGGAGCCGACAGCCTTTTTCATGGCATGAAATTTTCGCGAATTGCTACTGGCATTCAATGCATTTACTATTTAGTGTAGACAAAAGCTTTCGCGTGCATTTTAATTTTGCGAATTTTGGCGCTCGCGAAATTCGTGAAATTAAAATGCACGCGAAAATTTCTCGTTTTACAGTAACTAGGCTCTGAGCTATGTAGTTCTAGACCTATTCTAAATGTCTGCATTTTGATTAACGTTACAACAAACACACAAAAACACCACCATGACCATCTCTGATCTATGACCCATACATATGGTCATGGACATGATGAACACTGACCTATAAACTCGCCGTGTCTGTTGAAGACGCTCAACGTCTGACTTGAAAGATATTCGATTTTCAACCTCCATCTTAAGGCACAAGGAATTTGAATATTCCCACAAATACGCCGGTTTCTTGACCTTTCTTGTGCTGTCTGTCGAGTGGCCAGGTTTCGCCTACGCGCCTGTGCCTGCTACTCAAGATCGTACAATGAAGCTTGCCGGGCGGCGGAGTTCGAGTAGGTACCGGCAGCGTACCGGCAAGGCAAGGCATTGCCCACGGTACCGGGTGGGGACTGGAGCGATGATCGCGTACGTCTCTACTAGCTAGGATATATAGGAGTTGCATGTCTTGCTCAGCTTTTAACAGCTGCTGTGAGCTGAAGCTGCCAGTGAAACGAAGCTGCGGTTCTCTGATGATGCAAGTGAAGTTAGCAGAAGCGAAATTATACGTATTGGAGTTGCCAATCTAAAAAAAGGGAGTACGAGAACCCAAATGCGGATAGAGGAAAATTAGCAATGTAAAGTACCGTACTTTTGTTGTTGTTTTAAAGAAGAAAGAGAAATAGAGAAAAATAAAGTACCGGCCGTAGACGTCAATAGAAAAATTGAGGAAAATCAGACAATTGACTCAAAAGTAGTGAATTTTTAAACTTTCAGCCCTGGATAAGGATAATGCTACACTTCATAATGTCATTATGGCAAAAAATTATTATTATTATTATTATTACTGTTGATGTTATTATCATTATCATTATCATTATTATTATTGTTATTATTACATTATCAATATTATTATTATTATTGCTATTATTATTATTTAAAGCAATATAAGCAATATAACTGATAACAGAGAAACAAATAAAACAAACAAAACACAAGAAAACGAAGTGTCAGACTTTCCCTGTTGAGCTTCCCTTTAGAAGGAGCCGGGTTGGAAAAAAAGCAATGAAAGAAAATCACTTTTCTCGGAAGGATAAGTTGGAGATCCGATCGAGATCCATTATCTATACAAGGCCTATAGGCCTATGTGTGTTCTTTCTTTAGTAAAGAAAGACAGATGTACATATACCAAAGAATATTTTATTAAACCTTGTGCTTACAAAACGGGAAAATTGTTTAGGTAGATAAAAGGCACCATACCATTAAAAAAAAATAAGTTAAAAAAATGTAAAATTTATGAGAATAGTTATGTTGTATACTTCTCTAAATCATTTATTGATGAAAGATTTTTGTAATGATAATAATACTGTTGCCAGCTACTAAATGTAACTACTAGAAGTGGCTGGGTGGTTAAACAACCAATGTGTTTTACAATGTGGATTGTGCTACACATTACAATAGGCCCTAGTATAGGTCCCTTATATAAAAAAAAACCACACAAATTAATGATCCCTCACAAAGCATTTGTATTATTGTAAATATGATCATTTTGATACACATGTATATTTTCATACATTTATTCATAATTATTGCCATAATGTTCTTGTTGAGACTCTCATACTCCCGATCGAGGGTCGATAGAGTCAGTAATAAAATCTTACAAATCTTATAATCCACCGTAATGATAGAGTACTTGACTTATATTAGGCGCCTTAACGATAGTAGCAAGCTGATGGAATGTGCACTTTTCATGAAAAATGAAACTTTGCAGAATTCTCATTTAATCTGTATTTTCTTTATAGGCCCTAGTTGTCTAAAGTGATGTTGAACCGCAGTACAGAATTCTTATCGACCAATGTCTATGACGGCACTGAATGAATCCATTGTCTGAATTTCCTCAAACTTTAATTGTGTTTCAGTGTACTGCTTCCTCACTTTACATTTCTGGTGCCACTTCCGGGCTTCATCAGCTGACAAGCAACAACAACAACAACAACAACAACAACAAAATAGGCCCTCAGTGCAACTTTCTGCTCCCACTTCTGGGTTTGTTCACCTGACAAGCAAAACAAAAACAAAAAATTAAGGCCTTACTCGCACTTCTTAGCCCTCATCGAGTCATGTACGACACTATACCGGTGACACACACACACAAAAAAAAAAGAAACAAAAGAAACAAAAAAGAAGCTAGAACCCGTTTTTTTTTTTCTGGTGCCACTTCCAGGGTAAAACACAGTGGGGGGGGGGGGGGAGGCAAATTGGTTAGACCCTTATGCTCATCATCACAAAAAAAAAAGTGGGGGCCCGTCAAGCCCCTTCATCCCGCCGACCCTGTCGTCAAAGCGTGCAATATCACAAATGTATAATGTGGGGCATGTATGATGATCATAAAATTGAAAGAGCATACAGAAAAACAAAACAAAACAAAATAAAATTGCACGTTTCAATTAACTCTTTAGGAGCTAAGTGTTAGACTCATAACTTTCAGGTGACCGAGACAGATCAAATTTAAAGGAAGGGAACAAACATGTTTCTTGCACATCTTTCGTTCCGAGGACAAAGCTGGTTTTCATTCTGTCTTCAGTAACCAGTGTGAAATATGTTTGTGTTTACTAAAATCGTCGAAAGGGAACTTGCTATATAATTGGTATCTATACTTGAAAATCTGACAAGAATCAAGATTCTAAGTTTCTTAAAATGTGATGTGATATTTGTGTAATCTAACCCAACAATATATACTAGTACATTGATAGAGTTTTTGGTATAGCTCAATTAATCATTGGTGTCACAGTCATGATAGCCACTATACCGATAGCGGATATAGCACTATATAGGTTGTAGATACATTGTATTGCAAAATATATTGTATGCATGGGTGCAATCTTATTGTACTGAGAAAAAATACATTTTGTACCGGTATTGCTATTTCAGTCCTATATATTCCTGTTCTCAATCCCATCGATGCCCTGGATGGACATATTATATACGTACTGTGAAGTTACTTCTTAGCTCCATAGCAGTGGGCCCCAATTAATATGAAACCATGCAGGTCAGGGGTTATGAGTAACAAATGCAAACCAGAGTCGGAAGTCACTGTTCAATGTTAATGATGAAGTCCAAATAACCCTCAACACAAGTGAGAGTTACGGAAATAAAGATTAAATTGGAATATCTGATGTTGAAAGGATTTTTGTTTTGTCTTTTTTTTCATAGAGGCGTTGATCATTCCTCCTTAATCTTGACATCTAAAAATGCCAATACCTGTCCCAAATTGTTGTTGATATAAATGACAAATATCTTCATGCTTCTCGATATTTTTGACTGGGTTCATGGCCGGCGCCACGTTTTCAAAAGTAGGCCCACTTCCGGGTTTCATGACCCAACATTATAAGCAAAAGAAAAACTGACTTTGCTTCATACGGCGCTCATAAGGTTTTACTGCCACTTCCGGGGTTAAAAAAAAAAAACAAAACAAAAAAAAAAAAAAGTGCCGGGGCCCAAAGTGGTGACACCCTACATATGTATTCCTATGTAAGGGTGAAAAAAAAGTGGGGGTCCAAGCCCTCCTGTTCCCCCCCCCCCCCCCCCCCCCCCCCCCCCCCCCCCCCATCCCGGTTCCGCACCAGCCCTGGAATCAAAATTGGCTTTCCGGTGAGTTTATCAAAACGAAGTCAACGTGGACAGATACCTGCAAGTAATTAAATAACGGCTGTATTGTACTGTGCAGTACCGTAGTTCTACCTATTTTCTTATTCATTTGCTCGGTAGAAACACCATAGTTTTTGTGAAACATTCACAGAGAGTGCTAAGATCATGAAGCGTGTACTCAACTCCTCCTGGGTGTTGCTGCTGTATGTCTAGAGCCTGTGCCTCTGCGCTGCTGCATGGTACACTACTACGTACACGGCCAGCAGCGCCTGCAGCGGTGCGTTCTGTATCATATCAAAGATCGAGATCGTACCCGGACGCGATTTTTTTTTTCCGTAACCCTAACGCGTCGAAATTGCCAATTGTGTCACTATGTCTTGAGCAAAGACTATCAGTGTACAAGTTGGTTTTTGTACGCATGTGCGTGGACTTTCAGTTTAGGCGTTGAGTTCGAACTGTTACCAGGGGGGCCACCTCCCTGCTGTTACACAGTATCATGGACCCATGCACAGACAGAGTACCATTTAGTCCATGGGCCAGGCCAGATATTGGTACCATCTGAGGTGGCAATACCTTTTTGGTGTCATTTTGTTTGTCGGGCATAGATATGCTTATCAAGCTATGATAGCATTTCCAAATGAGTAGCTTAGTCATAATAAATGAATTTTAAACCAATTTGGTCTCGTTGTTATATCCCTGTACTTCTGAATCGAGACCAACCGCTATACAAATCTCGCACCCCCTCACACGCCTTACCTCGCCAAGAATTATTGGGAGTTCAGACTCACGGTATGTGGCTAAGTTTAGGTCTGTTAGCTCGCCACTACCGAGGTGAGGGTCGAGTTAACAAATAAACCACCGAAAAAAAAGAGAGAATAATTTAGAAAATGAATTAGTTAAATACAGTCAAATAAAACAGTTTGAGGAAATTAATTTGGGATCACAATTATCAACTTAATTCACCCGCCACCCAGGCGTGAAATATCAATGACAGACAGGTTGGTATAAGTTATTTAACAAAATGTGACCATTTCAATACAATAACCAAACGGCAGCTTATCAATTCTCACACACATCACACTCTCAAACACACTGACCTTTTAGTTGTTTCTATTCGGGGAAGGGATAGGGAAAGTTAGTGGGGAAATGAAGTTAATATGTGTGGCCACTTACTTATTATTTTTGTTTGACGCGAGTGTCCAAATGTCCGAAGAAATGTGCACACAAAACATGAACGCGAAGGTCCTCCTTTGACGACACGGGTGACGGCAGGGATGGGGTGTCTCGACTCCGGGGATGGTGTATCTACCGCAGGGATGGGGCGTCTTCAGGGATGGGGCGGCTCTTGGAGTAGGGCATCTCAGGAACAAGGCATCTGCTGAGCTGGATTTTCTTTGCTCGTTGTACACAGGTTTAACACGGGCATTGCCGATTGGGGTTCTTGTTCTTTGAATGGATGTCTTAAATTGATGAAGGCGTGGAGTTTCGATGAAATAGTCCCGTTGACAAGACTGGTATTATTTTGTTGTTCCAAATGAAATTACTGGCGTTCACAAGAGTCCGATTTTCGTTGCTTAGGTTTCGAACGAAGTTACTGATGTTGATAATTACAAGTTCAATTTCCAGTCAAAACTTGGACTATATTTCAAAGATGTGCAGCTTCGGAAAAATTAGTAAGTTACAGATGAATAGTGGAGATGAACGGGAACTGGAATACGGGAGCCGAGATAGGGTTGGAGTTGGGGCTGGGACTGGGACTTCGGCCGGGGCGGCTCTGGGACTGGTCTCTCTGCTTCTCGACTCGACTCGACTCCACACTACTGACTCCACTTCACTTTGGATTTTGGGGTAAAGGCTGGGGATATATAGGTCATTACACATTCATTAACACACCCACTAAGACATCTCACTTCACGCCCACATCACTCCTCATCTTAATCTTACTCTTTATATTTCCATCCCATAATGATTACTTTTTGGGGAGGTCCTGAGATTAGCTTAAAATGATTGTCATCTTGGATAAGTCATCTCATTGGTCCTAAGTATCATGATCCGCCTACAAGGGATGACAGATTAATACAAGAAATGTTCCAGGAATTAACCAAGTTGTCTTGAACATTTAAACCACGAGTCATTAGAGGGCTCCATTGGGATAGTGGTCAAGACAGATGTGTGGCAGGTTGGGAGACAGTCGACGCCAACACCACTCAATATAACACAAAAATCTGGCGGAAGTTTCCTCTCGGAGTTTGGGATAATTTATCTAAATATCAACACTTTGGGCTTTCAACAAGTTGGTTTTTGTACGCATGTGCGTGGACTTTCAGTTTAGGCGTTGAGTTCGAACTGTTACCAGGGGGGCCACCTCCCTGCTGTTACACAGTATCATGGACCCATGCACAGACAGAGTACCATTTAGTCCATGGGCCAGGCCAGATATTGGTACCATCTGAGGTGGCAATACCTTTTTGGTGTCATTTTGTTTGTCGGGCATAGATATGCTTATCAAGCTATGATAGCATTTCCAAATGAGTAGCTTAGTCATAATAAATGAATTTTAAACCAATTTGGTCTCGTTGCCATCGCCATCGCGTTCGGCTTTGCCTTAGGTGGTATTTCTGTAGATTTGTTAGCCGTCTGCTGACACTTTTCCTGCGTCTCGCGAGACTTGCGTTACTGGGCTCACACCTGTAAATAAAATGGACTGTCCCAGACCCCTTCACAAATTCGTACCAAAGATACCAAAATAAATGAAGAAAAAAATTAAATAAAAATCAATGATGTAGTTTGGCAAAAAACTGAATAGCTGTAGATATTGAGTATCATGATGAATTCCTCTACAAACTGAATTTTGGTTGGAAGATGAAAGTCAATAAAATTCACAAAATTCACAAATATTTAGGTCTGCAGCGATTGCTATTGTTAACATTGATCATGTTTATTAAGCCCCACAAAATCAGATTCGAAGAGGGCATTTGGTCTTGGGTAACATGGATGAACTCCTGGGTTAATTTGGGTTTATCCTCCAACTTCACAATGATTCAGAAAGGCGTAGTATAGGCTCCTTTTTAGTTCAGGTTCATATAATTGTATCAACGTATATGATTACATTCTCATGCAATAACATCCATGATGAAGATGGGGGAGGGAAGAGAAACTGCGGGAGGGGGGAGCTAGTAATCATCGATTTTGATCTATGAAATCTCTCTATACATATTTTAATTTAATCAGCCTTAAAAAAGCGTTTTGGATCGGCATTTAAAAATCAAAAGATGTGCTATTTCTATCATAATCAATTCATTTTCCCAGTCCATACATGTGCAAAATTGCTCTAGTATCACGGTTTGAATTGCTCTATCAATAAGTTTTTGATGTTCACTTTATCATTGCCAACCCTATAGTCCGTCTCATCACTTACCATCGTCACCTCTACCATCACGACCATCATTGAAGGAAACCAAAACCCCAAAAGAAATGTGGATTGAGTGAAAGCAGCAACACTAGTAGAACACATCAGTGAAAGTTTAAGGAAAATTGGGCAATCAATGCAAAAGTTATGAATTTTGTAAGTTTATTGGGCAATCGATGCAAAAGTTATGAATTTTTAAAGTTTATTAAATTTTTAAGGCAACAACATAAAGAAAATATAAAGAGAACAAACATGTTTTCACTTTTCTTGAGTAATGGAAGAGCATTTGATTAACCACTTTCAGAAAGTAGGGGGAATGATTACTTCACTTAACATAAATTATGTTAGTGTCAATTAAGTTGATGGAATGTATAATTTTATCGATTTTTTTTTTTTGGTGGAATTCTCTTCATATCTTCTTTACATTGTTGCCCATCATGGTCTCTGTAGTCTCTTTATTCAGTGATTACAACACAAAGAATATAAAAACGAAAAACTTTGCATCGATTGCCCGATTTTTCCTCAACTTTCACTGATGTATAATCCTAATGTTGCTGCGTTCACTCACTCCATATTGATCTTTGGGTTTTGGTTTCCTTTAATATCAACCAATCATCACTACCATCATTGCTTTTATTAGATTACCATGCACGACCATAAACATCATTACTACTTGTATCATTTCACAACTGGATATCATCTTATCACCACGATTATCACTCGTATTACCATCGTATATCACCACAAGCAATATATCTTCCACCACTATCAATACTTTTTTCCATGTCATCAATCCATCAACAACAACTTCACGAAATCTCTTTCAAAGTTTTCAGCATCATCATCATTATCATCAGTCTATAAATAAGCATTGCGACTGGCAATATATTCATACTCGATCCCTCCCTCCAATGCGCACATGGCCTAGCACCTGTAATTGAAATGATGAAGAGAAACGATTGAATATTAAAACACTGATTTGTTTGTTTGTTTGTTTGTTTGTTTGTTTGTTTGTAAGAACACTAGCCGCATTCACACGTACAGAATAGCCTGGTTACCGAGCGCGCTCCAAAACTCGAGAGTTCTTGTTATACTCGCAACTTTTAACTTCATGATCGATATATTATAGAAACAAACACCTGGCTTTAACTGGTATCAGATTCCCATGTGGGTTCATGACTTTAAATGTGTATAAACCATTTGTTGTCCACTGACACCCAAAAAGGGAAGCCATGCGTGATTTGTTGTCTTGAAGTCGTGCAGTATCGTACACATAAAAAATGATGAGATATTAGAGCTGTGATAGAAGTTTACCACAGTATAATATGAAGTTTATCAATATCAGCATAGCCATATGTTTACTATGTGTGAGAGAGAGAGAAAAAAAAAATCTAACCCACAGCTCCGATTCTCAAGTAAAACACGTTTGTAGAAGAGATTTGAAACGATCGTTTTATAGTGTGTTATTTGGCACAAAATAATTTCACTTATTTTTTTTCCATAATCTTTTAATGTATTACAGAATCCACGATTCAACAAAACACAATTATAATGAAATCAAACCAAGCTCTACTTTCAGCAGAAACAGTGCATTCGTAAAGAATATACAATGCACCGAAAAACAAAAATAAAAACAAAACATACACTGCTTACTTACTTTCATTAAAATCAAATGGAGCTGTCCTTATAAGCATGACAGTGCATTCATAAAAAAAGAATATTTATATTAAATGGAGCTGTACTTTCAGCATAACAGTGCTTCATAAGAAAAAAAAAGAATATTTAACACATCAATATACACCCAAATAAAATCGATATTTTTAATATTAATCGATAACCAAATAAAAATCAATTTGCCCGATATTAGCCAAATTTAAGATCTTTTCATTAAGTTGGAGCAATGAGCATTTGTTCAGAGTCACAGAGGCTACTTTCGAGTTTTTATGAAATACATTCATAGGAAACTTTGAACGATGATAGCACCCAAAATATCATGGTTACATTTCGTTATTGAGAAGGTTCGTTATTCAAAAGGTTCTTTATTCCGAACGTTCGTTATTCCAAATATTCGTTATTCCGAAGGTTCGTTATTCCGAAGGTTCGTTTTCCAAAGGTTCGTTATTCCGAAGGATCGTTATGGACCCTATTTCATTGTCGGATCAATGAACCTTTGGAATAACGAACCCTATGTTATTTACGGATTGGCGAACCTTCGGAATAACAAACCCTATTTCATTTTCGAATAAACGAGCCTTCAGAAAGCGAACCCTATTTTTTCGGATAACGAATCTTCGGAATAACTAACCTGCGGAATAACGCCACAAATGTTCGGATTAACATACCCTTTTTGATTTTCGGATTAACGAACCTTAGGAATAACGAATATCCGAAACACACAAATTCCCTATACTTAGAGGTTTGTTAACCCTAAATTCAAGAAAGGTTCGTTAATCCGAACATTAATTTGTGACGTTATTCCGAAGGTTCGTTAGTCCGAAAATAAGATAGGGTTTTTATTCCAAAGGCTCGTTTATTCGAAAATGAAATAGGGTTCGTTATTCCGAAGGTTCGTTAATCCAAAAATCAAACAGGGTTCTGGAATGGGTCATAAGACTTTTTTGTTCAAAAGTTATCTGGATGTCTATAACGTCCAAACGTTTTTCTGTCGGTCCTTAAAAGATTAGAAAGGTTTCTTGTAATTTTAACGTAAAAAAAAAACCGTTTTTATAACGTCCAATTGAAACGTTTTGAATACGTCGAAAACCTTCCAGAAAAATTTAATGATGTTCTGAAAACGTTTTGACAAAACGTCCAAATAACGAACTTGGAACGTTTCAAGAACGTTTAGAAACGTCCAAATGTCAGCTAGGACCCAGATTTGTATCATGGTTGTGCTTTGAGGTACTCACGTGCGCTTTATTAGACCTTGACCGCCCACGATCTAAATATGACGTCAAAATCACGTCCATTTTTCTTGTTTACATAGTTTTCGTGAAAATGGCGTGTTTCAGACGTCTTCCTTTTTTTCTTTTCCAATACACATCAAAAAGGCATGAATTAACGTGTAGATGACGTGCTCATGACGTTATTCTGACGTAAATCTTGTCTTTAGAATTGTGATTTACACGTCATTTAGACGAATCTAATGACCACTAATGACATCTTTGGGACAACTTCCATTTGAACAAAAATACGACATATTGACGTCAGTTTGAAAAATACGACATATTCACGTCAGTTTGAAACGTTTATATGATGTCAAGTATACTCTGTGTTTATCTTCGTCTATAAGACTTTAAATTAGTAATCTACACGTCTTTACAACGTCTTCGTATTACCAACCAGGCGTCAGAAAGACGTCACAAATATGACGTCTTTTAGATATCTTCAAACAACAATACGACTTATTGGCGTCAGTTTGAGACGTCCAAATTGCTTCTTTTTTCTTTGCTTATTTACCGCAAACAAACGACAGTTATTACGCCTTTCTAAAGTCTAGATAATGACGTCTCTCTATGTCTTCCATTTGAGCAAAAAAGAATCTTATTTTTGACAGTTGACTGACGTGAAATTGTCGTCGTTCTGACGACAGTATGTCGCAAACTGATATAACTCTATAAAGTTATAATTTGTAGGCCTTATTATATGAAGTCAAAAAGACGTCGCAAAACTGACGTAAATTTAACGTCACGTCATTAATATGACGTGGTAGATAGATTGCAAAGCAAAGTACATTTTATTTCACTAATACGTCGTAAATATGAAGTGATAAAAATACGTCTCAAAACTGACTTGAATTTTACGTCTTTACCCAGCTAACACAAAGACGTTTTCTAAACGTTCTTGAAACATTCCAAGTTCGTTTATTTGAACGTTTTGTCAAAACTTTTTCAGAACGTCTTCTTGTGGAAGGTTTTCGACGTATTTAAACGTTTCAATTGGACGTTATAGAAACGTTTTTTTTAAACGGTAAGATAACACTAAAAAAAAATCTAACGTTTTAAGGACCGACAGAAAAACGTTTGGACGTTATAGACATCCAGATAACTTTTGAAAACCCTCTAGAACATTTAAAAACGTTTTAAGAACATTCAAAAAAGTCATATGACCCGTTCCAGAACCTTGCTTGATTTGGGGATTAACGAATCTCGGAATAACGAACCCTATTTCATTTTCGAATAAACGACCTTTTGGAATAGCGAACCCTGCTTTATTTTCGGACTAACGAACCTTCGGAATAACGTCACAAATGTTCGGATTAACGAACCTTTCTTGAATTTAGGGTTAACAAACCTGTAAGTATATAGGGAATTTGTGTGTTTCGGATATTCGTTATTCCGAAGGTTCGTTAATCCGAAAATCAAATAGGGTATGTTATTCCGAACATTTGTGGCGATATTCCGCAGGTTAGTTATTCCGAAGGTTCGTTTATCCGAAAAAATAGGGTTCGCTTTCTGAAGGCTCGTTTATTCGAAAATGAAATAGGGTTCGTTATTCCGAAGGTTCATTGATCCGACAATTAAATTGGGTCCGAAACGAACCTTCGGAATAACGAGCTTTGTTTCAGTTTCGGATTAACGAACCTCTGGAAAACGAAACTTCGGAATAACGAACCTTCGGAATAAAGAACCTTCTCAATAACGAACTGTAACCATCTCGTTGCTCCAACTTAATGAAAAGATCTTAAATTTGGCTGATATCGGGCAAATTGATTTTCATTTGGTTATCGATTAATATTATTGTAAATAAGTGAAATTATTTTGTGCCAAATAACACATTATAAAACGATCGTTTCAAATCTCTTCTACAAATGTGTTTTACTCTCTCACAGAGTGAACATAATGGCTATGCTGATATTGATAAACTTCATATACTGTGGTAAACTTCTATCACAGCTCTAATATCTCATCACTTTTTATGTGTACGATACTGCACGACTTCGAGATAACAAATCACGCATGGCTTCCCTTTTTGGGTGACAGTCGACAATAAATGGTTTATACGCATTTAAAGTCATGAACCCACCTGGGAATCTGATACCAGTTAAAGCCAGGTGTTTGTTTCTATAATATATCGATCATGAAGTTAAAAGTTGCGAGTATAACAAGCTATTTTGTACGTGTGAATGCGGCTAGTGTTCTTACAAACAAACAAACAAACAAACAAACAAACAAACAAACAAATCAGTGTTTTAATATTCAATCGTTTCTCTTCATCATTTCAATTACAGGTGCTAGGCCATGTGCGCATTGGAGGGAGGGATCGAGTATGAATATATTGCCAGTCGCAATGCTTAATTAGACTGATGATAATGATGATGATGCTGAAAACTTTGATAGAGATTTCGTGAAGTTGTTGTTGATGGATTGATGACATGGAAAAAAGTATTGATAGTGGTGGAAGATATATTGCTTGTGGTGATATACGATGGTAATACGAGTGATAATCGTGGTGATAAGATGATATCCAGTTGTGAAATGATACAAGTAGTTATGATGTTTATGGTCGTGCATGGTAATCTAATAAAAGCAATGATGGTAGTGATGATTGGTTGATATTAAAGGAAACCAAAACCCAAAGATCAATATGGAGTGAGTGAACGCAGCAACATTAGGATTATACATCAGTGAAAGTTGAGGAAAAATCGGGCAATCGATGCAAAGTTTTTCGTTTTTATATTCTTTGTGTTGTAATCACTGAATAAAGAGACTACAGAGACCATGATGGGCAACAATGTAAAGAAGATATGAAGAGAATTCCACCAAAAAAAAAATCGATAAAATTATACATTCCATCAACTTAATCGACACTGACATAATTTATGTTAAGTGTAGTAATCATTCCCCCTACTTTCTGAAAGTGGTTAATCAAATGCTCTTCCATTACTCAAGAAAAGTGAAAACATGTTTGTTTTCTTTATATTGTCTTTATGTTGTTGCCCACACATGATGTCATGCATCCAGTGGTTCCAACATCCAAACTTTAAAAATTCATAACTTTTGCATCGATTGCCCGATTTTCCTTAAACTTTCACCGATGTGTTCTACTAATGTTGCTGCTTTCACTCAATCCACATTTCTTTTTGGGTTTTGGTTTCCTTCAATGATAGTCGTGATGGCAGAGGTGACGATGGTAAGTGATTAGACGGACTATAGATAGGGTTGGCAATGATAAAGTGAACATCAAAAACTTATTGATAGAGCAATTCAAACCGTGATACTAGAGCAATTTTGCACATGTATGGACTGGGAAAATGAATTGATTATGATAGAAATAGCACATCTTTTGATTTTTAAATGCCGATCCAAAACGCCTTTTTAAAGCTGATTAAATTAAAATATGTATAGAGAGATTTCATAGATCAAAATCGATGATTACTAGCTCCCCCCTCCCGCAGTTTCTCTTCCCTCCCCCATCTTCATCATGGATGTTATTGCATGAGAATGTAATCATATACGTTGATACAATTATATGAACCTGAACTAAAAAGGAGCCTATACTACGCCTTTCTGAATCATTGTGAAGTTGGAGGATAAACCCAAATTAACCCAGGAGTTCATCCATGTTACCCAAGACCAAATGCCCTCTTCGAATCTGATTTTGTGGGGCTTAATAAACATGATCAATGTTAACAATAGCAATCGCTGCAGACCTAAATATTTGTGAATTTTATTGACTCTTTCGACCTCCTCTCGGGGTATGAGAGTAGCAAACAAAGAGTATAAATAACAATATAACAAACCAGTGAATACAATACTCAAAGATTACACATGACACAAAAGATATACAAGATTATAGTGTATATTGGAATACAAACATGAGTAAAATGAAAAGATATACAGACGTTAATCTACATGTAAATAGCAGATTGCAAATTTGACAAAGAAGGTTGCTTCACTATATAGGTACCGCTACGTGTCGCTACGTATATATGATACTTTGATTATGATTTATTCCAAGCTTCAATTAGATTTCCAATTTACGTTTTCAAGATATTGATGACGACGTCGAGTTTGCATACATCCTAGTAACGCAAGTCTCGCGAGACACAGGAAAAGTGTCAGCAGACGGCTAACAAATCTACAGAAATGCGATCTACAGAAATACTAGGTGTTTCAAAAAACATTTTCCACTTTTGATCATTAATAATTCTGAAACTGTTCATCCGATAAAACTGTCATTGATATGAGTAATAGCTGAATAGTGTACAATTTTGTTGAAGGTAATTTGAATGTGAAAGCATAAATCAGTTTCATTAAATCTAAGATTGATTTTGAAGTAAGGTTACAAATTTTGGTCAAATTTTAACCCTCTGTACAAAAATGATCTTTACACAGAAACCAATGATGTGTATGTGAGTGTGTGCTGACAATGGCTCTAAACAATGGACATGCCTGAACCACCTGTTGACTGGGCGTCAGTCTCGCGCTCCCTGGCACATGAATGCTTAATCAATAATTCATGTTGATTGCCCTGGGCACTGCTAGTCTGAATTCATGCACGGTAAAGGGTAAAATGCATGCACATGGAAAAAGTAAGCACATGTTTCCATGTGCTTGCAAACACCACATTTCATTCCAGCTGGCAATCATTGTCAAATTTTGCTTCACACATCACTAAATTTGGGATATAATTAAGCATTAATGATCCGAAAAGTTCCTCATTTGTATACAACTGTCTATGTATACTAATTAAATAGTCTGACAAATTTTTGCTTTTTCGATAAAAAGAGATCATTTTTGGTAAAGAGTTCAGCAGCATTTATCATTAGGGCGATTTGTTTCACAGCAGATTTGTTTAAGGCACCATATACTCTAATTGATTTTCTTTGCTTCCTGTCACCATGTTTATGATAGAACAGAAGATATTCATTGTAATTTCGTTTTTCAGAAGTAGGGAGAGGACTGTCGCGACTCAAAGACAGTATCGGCAGGTGTTTGACTTTACACAGATACTGCCACAGCCTGAATAAAGACTAGTTGTGACAGTGGAATTTCTCATGAATAAATAATGAAGCATTCAAACCCTGGCCATTGTTCAGGACCATTGTCAGGGTGTTAACCACACACTCCCATACACACCCATTGACCCCTGTGCAAAGTGACATTTTGTACAGAGGGTTGAAAATAGAGCAAAATCTGGAACCTAACTGTGAAATTAATCATGGATTTCATGAAACTGATTTACGCTTTCATATTTAAACCACCTTCAACCAAATTGTACAGTATTCAGCTATCACTCATATTAATGACAGTGTTATTTGATATATAGTTTATGAATTATTAAGAATCAAAAGTGGGAAATGTTTTTTGAAACACCTAGTACCACCTAAGGCAAAGCCGAACGCGATGGCGATGGCATGTGAAGTGGAAACACACACACACACACACACACACACACACACAAACACTCACACACGCGCATACACATACCCATACACACAAACCCGCTGTTATGTTTCTGTTTGAAGGACGGCGTCCCATTCTCACATTGTAATCTGATTCTGTGGTTAGCAGACGACCGTGCCAATTAGTCCATGGGCCAAGACCCGAAAAATGAATTATTGGTACCACCTGAGGTGGCAAAACCTTTTTGGTGTCACTTTGTTTGTCGGACATATATACGCTTATCAAGCTATGATAGCATTTCCAAATGAGTAGCTTAGTGATAATAAATAAATTTTTAACCAATTTGGTCTCGTTTTTATATCCCTATACTTCTGAATCGAAACTAACCGCTATACAAATACGAGCACTGCATTCCGTATGTCCACAGGTGTTCTGTTGTAAACGCGGTGCGCTTAGTCTTTATTCAAGGCAGCGAAGGGAATATCCAAAGGGTTATGATGTCCACAGCTGTCACGCGGTGCGCTTAGTCTTTATCTAGAACAACGTACAGTTATCATATCTAAAGTTCCTAATAAAAGGGATTATCTATACAGTTTTTATACCACTCTCTCAACAAAATACATCAGTTTTAAACAAAGATCACTCTGTTCATTTACAGCATTATTAATTATAATGTATTGTAGTGTACCGGTACATTGTTTTTGCATAATCTTTCATTGTTAGATGGAAATAAAGCGACATTGGCGTGGTATTAGCGTTTTTACCGTAGCGTTTTCACCGGAAAATGATAAATAATTGAAAAATACGGTAAAATTCACGAGGAATTGCTTTGTTGTTGTTGTTGTTTTTAGATAAAGGGATATACACTGTATCATATAAGCTTTGGATATTCCCTTCGCCGTCTTGAATATTAGACTAAGCGCTGTGGACATCATAACCCTTGGATATTCCCTTTGCTGTCTTGAATAAAGACTAAGCACACCGCTTTTACAACAGAACACCTGTGAACATACAGAAGACAGTGCTCTTCTTTGTGTAAGGCGACAGACATATACCCCCTCTTGTGTCTGAATTTGTAGACTAGTTCCCCAATTCTGTTAGTGCAAGGGTAAAGTTTCCGGCAGCAGGTTCTTGACCCTCGACAGTCATTGCCCTTTTTTATACGTAACTCCCCAAAACAAAGACCCTTTTGATTTATAGACAGGCAGCTCAGATGGACTGGCCGGAGTGATCATAACATTAGCCAGAAAGAGTCATTGTGAGTCATCCACCGTCCGGATGCAAGCGGCAATGTTGAAAGCCCAAAGTGTTGATATTTAGATAAATTATCCCAAACTCCGAGAGGAAACTTCCGCCAGATTTTTGTGTTATATTGAGTGGTGTTGGCGTCGACTGTCTCCCAACCTGCCACACATCTGTCTTGACCACTATCCCAATGGAGCCCTCTAATGACTCGTGGTTTAAATGTTCAAGACAACTTGGTTAATTCCTGGAACATTTCTTGTATTAATCTGTCATCCCTTGTAGGCGGATCATGATACTTAGGACCAATGAGATGACTTATCCAAGATGACAATCATTTTAAGCTAATCTCAGGACCTCCCCAAAAAGTAATCATTATGGGATGGAAATATAAAGAGTAAGATTAAGATGAGGAGTGATGTGGGCGTGAAGTGAGATGTCTTAGTGGGTGTGTTAATGAATGTGTAATGACCTATATATCCCCAGCCTTTACCCCAAAATCCAAAGTGAAGTGGAGTCAGTAGTGTGGAGTCGAGTCGAGTCGAGAAGCAGAGAGACCAGTCCCAGAGCCGCCCCGGCCGAAGTCCCAGTCCCAGCCCCAACTCCAACCCTATCTCGGCTCCCGTATTCCAGTTCCCGTTCATCTCCACTATTCATCTGTAACTTACTAATTTTTCCGAAGCTGCACATCTTTGAAATATAGTCCAAGTTTTGACTGGAAATTGAACTTGTAATTATCAACATCAGTAACTTCGTTCGAAACCTAAGCAACGAAAATCGGACTCTTGTGAACGCCAGTAATTTCATTTGGAACAACAAAATAATACCAGTCTTGTCAACGGGACTATTTCATCGAAACTCCACGCCTTCATCAATTTAAGACATCCATTCAAAGAACAAGAACCCCAATCGGCAATGCCCGTGTTAAACCTGTGTACAACGAGCAAAGAAAATCCAGCTCAGCAGATGCCTTGTTCCTGAGATGCCCTACTCCAAGAGCCGCCCCATCCCTGAAGACGCCCCATCCCTGCGGTAGATACACCATCCCCGGAGTCGAGACACCCCATCCCTGCCGTCACCCGTGTCGTCAAAGGAGGACCTTCGCGTTCATGTTTTGTGTGCACATTTCTTCGGACATTCGGACACTCGCGTCAAACAAAAATAATAAGTAAGTGGCCACACATATTAACTTCATTTCCCCACTAACTTTCCCTATCCCTTCCCCGAATAGAAACAACTAAAAGGTCAGTGTGTTTGAGAGTGTGATGTGTGTGAGAATTGATAAGCTGCCGTTTGGTTATTGTATTGAAATGGTCACATTTTGTTAAATAACTTATACCAACCTGTCTGTCATTGATATTTCACGCCTGGGTGGCGGGTGAATTAAGTTGATAATTGTGATCCCAAATTAATTTCCTCAAACTGTTTTATTTGACTGTATTTAACTAATTCATTTTCTAAATTATTCTCTCTTTTTTTTCGGTGGTTTATTTGTTAACTCGACCCTCACCTCGGTAGTGGCGAGCTAACAGACCTAAACTTAGCCACATACCGTGAGTCTGAACTCCCAATAATTCTTGGCGAGGTAAGGCGTGTGAGGGGGTGCGAGATTTGTATAGCGGTTGGTCTCGATTCAGAAGTACAGGGATATAACAACGAGACCAAATTGGTTTAAAATTCATTTATTATGACTAAGCTACTCATTTGGAAATGCTATCATAGCTTGATAAGCATATCTATGCCCGACAAACAAAATGACACCAAAAAGGTATTGCCACCTCAGATTGTAGGCGCCTACCAATATCTGGCCTGGCCCATGGACTAAATGGTACTCTGTCTGTGCATGGGTCCATGATACTGTGTAACAGCAGGGAGGTGGCCCCCCTGGTAACAGTTCGAACTCAACGCCTAAACTGAAAGTCCACGCACATGCGTACAAAAACCAACTTGTACACTGATAGTCTTTGCTCAAGTGACACAATTGGCAATTTCGACGCGTTAGGGTTACGGAAAAAAAATCGCCCCCGGCGACGGGCCTGCTTATGAGTGTTGTTTTTCTTGTGTTAAAGTTTTCCTGGAAAGAAAGAAGAGAATAACTCGTTAAACTGTCAGAGAGAAACATAAAGCAGTACATATATTCATACAAAGTGAGATAGATGAAAAGATATGTGCAGAATGGTTGAATTCATGATTAAGAAGCACATTGATTGAGAATCACACGTACGGTAGTATCATCTCTTTCAAAATGGAAGAGATAACAATATTTTAGCTTTCACACAATATACAGTGCATTTCAATGTGTTACAGAGGGCAACATTTTTGCTACAGGGTTGACTTTTGTGATTTATTGAGAAAATGAAAGCACATCGAAATATATTACATAATATGGTATCTGAAGTAGCTGACTCTTTTGGGTCAATTTCTCCAGTTTGAGGGCAAGTGGTAATGCAGAATATACTCCCATCATTGAAATATGCGACATATCTCAACAATGATGATTACGATGACGCATATGAGGATGATATCCATGATGATGATCACAATGACGACGATGGCGAAGATCACAAAGACGATGAAGACAACGTTGATGACGATGATGATTATAAAGATGATGTCGATGTCGACCACACAGACGACGTCGATGACGATGATTACAAAGATGACGATGTCGATGTCGACCACGAAGACGACGTCGATGACGATGATAATTACAAAGATGATGCTGTCGACCACGAAGACGACGTCGATGACGATGATGATTACAAAGATGTCGATCACGAAGACGACGTCAATGACGATGATTACAAAGATGTCGATGCCGACCACGAAGACGACGTCGATGCCGATTACAAAGATGACGATGTCGACGTCGACCACGAAGACGACGTCGATGACGATGTCAATGTCGACCACGAAGACGACGTCGATGACGATGATTACAAAGATGTCGATGTCGACCACGAAGACGACGTCGATGCCAATTACAAAGATGACGATGTCGATGTCGACCACGAAGACGACATCGATGACGATGATTTACAAAGATGTCGATGTCGACCACGAAGACGACGTTGATGACGATGATGATTACAAAAGATGTCGATGTCGACCAGGAGACGATGTCGATGACGATGTCGACGTTGATTACGAAGACGACGTCGATGATGCTGATTTACAAAGATGTCGACGTCGACCACGAAGACGACGTCGATAACAATGTCAATGTCGACCACGAAGACGACATCGATGACGATGATGATTTACAAAGATGTCGATGTCGACCACGAAGACGACGTCGACGACGATGTCGACGTTGACTACGAAGACGACGTCGATGATGCTGATTTACAAAGATGTCAATGTCGACCACGAAGACGACATCGATGACGATGATGATTTACAAAGATGTCGATGTCGACCTCGAAGACGACGTCGACGACGATGTCTGCACCCCACCCCCTGGGTGTGGCACACTCTAGGTCTGCACCCCACCCCCTGGGTGTGGCACACTCTAGGTCTGCACCCCACCCCCTGGGTGTGGCACACTCTAGGTCTGCACCCCACCCCCTGGGTGTGGCACACTCTAGGTCTGCACCCCACCCCCTGGGTGTGGCACACTCTAGGTCTGCACCCCACCCCCTGGGTGTGGCACACTCTAGGTCTGCACCCCACCCCCTGGGTGTGGCACACTCTAGGTCTGCACCCCACCCCCTGGGTGTGGCACACTCTAGGTCTGCACCCCACCCCCTGGGTGTGGCACACTCTAGGTCTGCACCCCACCCCCTGGGTGTGGCACACTCTAGGTCTGCACCCCACCCCCTGGGTGTGGCACACTCTAGGTCTGCACCCCACCCCCTGGGTGTGGCACACTCTAGGTCTGCACCCCACCCCCTGGGTGTGGCACACTCTAGGTCTGCACCCCACCCCCTGGGTGTGGCACACTCTAGGTCTGCACCCCACCCCCTGGGTGTGGCACACTCTAGGTCTGCACCCCACCCCCTGGGTGTGGCACACTCTAGGTCTGCACCCCACCCCCTGGGTGTGGCACACTCTAGGTCTGCACCCCACCCCCTGGGTGTGGCACACTCTAGGTCTGCACCCCACCCCCTGGGTGTGGCACACTCTAGGTCTGCACCCCACCCCCTGGGTGTGGCACACTCTAGGTCTGCACCCCACCCCCTGGGTGTGGCACACTCTAGGTCTGCACCCCACCCCCTGGGTGTGGCACACTCTAGGTCTGCACCCCACCCCCTGGGTGTGGCACACTCTAGGTCTGCACCCCACCCCCTGGGTGTGGCACACTCTAGGTCTGCACCCCACCCCCTGGGTGTGGCACACTCTAGGTCTGCACCCCACCCCCTGGGTGTGGCACACTCTAGGTCTGCACCCCACCCCCTGGGTGTGGCACACTCTAGGTCTGCACCCCACCCCCTGGGTGTGGCACACTCTAGGTCTGCACCCCACCCCCTGGGTGTGGCACACTCTAGGTCTGCACCCCACCCCCTGGGTGTGGCACACTCTAGGTCTGCACCCCACCCCCTGGGTGTGGCACACTCTAGGTCTGCACCCCACCCCCTGGGTGTGGCACACTCTAGGTCTGCACCCCACCCCCTGGGTGTGGCACACTCTAGGTCTGCACCCCACCCCCTGGGTGTGGCACACTCTAGGTCTGCACCCCACCCCCTGGGTGTGGCACACTCTAGGTCTGCACCCCACCCCCTGGGTGTGGCACACTCTAGGTCTGCACCCCACCCCCTGGGTGTGGCACACTCTAGGTCTGCACCCCACCCCCTGGGTGTGGCACACTCTAGGTCTGCACCCCACCCCCTGGGTGTGGCACACTCTAGGTCTGCACCCCACCCCCTGGGTGTGGCACACTCTAGGTCTGCACCCCACCCCCTGGGTGTGGCACACTCTAGGTCTGCACCCCACCCCCTGGGTGTGGCACACTCTAGGTCTGCACCCCACCCCCTGGGTGTGGCACACTCTAGGTCTGCACCCCACCCCCTGGGTGTGGCACACTCTAGGTCTGCACCCCACCCCCTGGGTGTGGCACACTCTAGGTCTGCACCCCACCCCCTGGGTGTGGCACACTCTAGGTCTGCACCCCACCCCCTGGGTGTGGCACACTCTAGGTCTGCACCCCACCCCCTGGGTGTGGCACACTCTAGGTCTGCACCCCACCCCCTGGGTGTGGCACACTCTAGGTCTGCACCCCACCCCCTGGGTGTGGCACACTCTAGGTCTGCACCCCACCCCCTGGGTGTGGCACACTCTAGGTCTGCACCCCACCCCCTGGGTGTGGCACACTCTAGGTCTGCACCCCACCCCCTGGGTGTGGCACACTCTAGGTCTGCACCCCACCCCCTGGGTGTGGCACACTCTAGGTCTGCACCCCACCCCCTGGGTGTGGCACACTCTAGGTCTGCACCCCACCCCCTGGGTGTGGCACACTCTAGGTCTGCACCCCACCCCCTGGGTGTGGCACACTCTAGGTCTGCACCCCACCCCCTGGGTGTGGCACACTCTAGGTCTGCACCCCACCCCCTGGGTGTGGCACACTCTAGGTCTGCACCCCACCCCCTGGGTGTGGCACACTCTAGGTCTGCACCCCACCCCCTGGGTGTGGCACACTCTAGGTCTGCACCCCACCCCCTGGGTGTGGCACACTCTAGGTCTGCACCCCACCCCCTGGGTGTGGCACACTCTAGGTCTGCACCCCACCCCCTGGGTGTGGCACACTCTAGGTCTGCACCCCACCCCCTGGGTGTGGCACACTCTAGGTCTGCACCCCACCCCCTGGGTGTGGCACACTCTAGGTCTGCACCCCACCCCCTGGGTGTGGCACACTCTAGGTCTGCACCCCACCCCCTGGGTGTGGCACACTCTAGGTCTGCACCCCACCCCCTGGGTGTGGCACACTCTAGGTCTGCACCCCACCCCCTGGGTGTGGCACACTCTACTAAGTACTGCACTACAAAACGATATAGAAAAATATAAATTTCTAAAGAGACACAAACACTCGACCAGACAAGACCCAGTATCGAAGAATGTGCCACACCTAGTGGATGGGTTTAAACAAGAGTGTATCTTGTTTAAACTCCACCCCCCTCGATGTGGCACATGATACTGAGTCTTGTCGGGTCGAGTGTTTTGTGTCTTTTAAGAAATTTATATTTTTCTATATCTTTTTGTATAGTCTTGTTTACTACGTGATATGGGACACGCCACGCAGACACACCAACACACACACACACACTTAATTTTGAAATCATTTTGTATACTGTGATGTATAAAGTGAAGTGGATGTCGTATTTCACGCTATGCACTTTCACAACACACCCGAAATTACAAGCCTGAACAAATGATTTTTATTTTCCATTTCATTTTGTATGCCGAGTATATGAGATAAATATATCAAAAGTGCAGAGGGTACAGACCCCAGGGGGTGTGCTGTCACAGTGCCGACTGGGTGGGCACCGTGATAGCATACCCACTGGGGTCTGCACATTCTGCACTTTGACATATTTTATCTCATACTCTGCATACAAAATGAGATTGGTAGTGTCACTTTTCAGTCTGGGCACTCTGAAAATAAAGACGAAAACAGGTTCTGAAAATAAACTTTTATTCTAATTTCGTAACATTCTTCTTTATTGCAATCAGCTGTACAAGATATCTACAAGAAGTCCATCAATCTGTATTTATACCAAAGATTTGAAGCTTGATCAGGTCTTTTTGAATTATTTTCAAGTTTTAAGATGAAGCGGTCGTTATTAGAGGGTAAAGTCATGTTATTCAGCTAAATGTCCGGAGACAACAGGGAATACTGTTGTACATACGACATACAAAGCATGTCGCCAGCTATTTTGTTGCTTTCTTCGGAAGAGAATTAAAAACCAAAAGAAAGGTATAAATTCATTATTGGAGAGCCTCCATGCAGTCTTGTGGTTTAAGATATTAGATTTATATTGTCTGTCAGGAAATACCCAAAATGGATTGTGGATCTAAATATTATCTAACCTTACTTGATGTACAAATATTTTTTTAACTGCAGTTCCATCCGAAAGTATATAATTAAAAAGTGAAACTTGTTCGCAGTCATTTGCCTTCAAAGATTATTCAAATTTTATCATAAAAGATTATCATAAAGAAATAAAGTTATCTTGGATGAAGCAAATAGGCCCTACTAGTAAGCAGCCAGTCCCCCAAAAGACAGCCAAGTCACTTAAAGATTAAGATTTTAGATGCATTACCCGGTCGTAAAAGTCGTCCCCACCGTGCTGACCAATGTGAAGTTCGGGAGTGGAGGCCCCGGCCGTCGAAGATGGCTCTATTCGGTCTACTCTATAGTAATGGGTTGTTTGAGCGTGGATTAGTCTCGTTGGTTGCATGCCCCATAAAGGCGATGGGATGCTCGGCATTCTGGGTCGTAGACTTGACAGGTAACCTGTAGAAGTCTTATTAACTAGAAACATAAAAACACAACATCGATACACTTTTCCGCAATCTACATCTCACTACACTGATCAGAATCGGTATTGCTTTTCACTTGGTTTTACTTTTACTTTTTCAAATAAAAAAGAAAACCAAACGGAAGTCGATGATATAGATGACATGGTGGCACATGGCATGTAGTAGCATGGCAAATTTCTACAATTTCTGTCCCAAATTGGAATTAAAAAACCTAAGGCAATGAGAGCTTACAACCCATACACTATCACCGCTTAAAACCATATTCTGCTAAAATGATGTCCACTTGAGCTAACTGCTAGATTCATAAATGGTTATGGAACCTGTACAAACAAGAGATAACAGAGATAAAGTGGCATATTGGACACTCCCTATACGGAGTACCTTAATACAAGTGACGCAATATCTTATTGCAAGCATAGATTTAAAAGACAAGACTACACTACCAATGGCCCATTCGTGGCGGGTACAGGTGGACTGGTGTCTGCTGCCGGGGATGGCCCCGTGGTCGGTCCAGCAGGTGTCCGGAGCTTGGATTGGTCTCACTGGCTGCACGTCCCCCATAAAGGCTGTTAGGAACACTCGGCATGGTGAGGTTGTCGACTAGCATTCACCTTTGATACGACAGTCATAGAAAATATAAGACCAGTTAATACAGTTTCCACACAAACAGTCTTACATAACATAACTTGTAAACATGAAAAGGCATTGGATGCACACATTGTGTGTAGTTTTTCCTCACTAAGACAATACATCTTTATACTCTACAGATATTTCATGAAGCAAATAAATAGATGAATAAATAAATAAATAAATGAATAAATAAATAGAGAGCTAAATGTGTTTTACTTATAATAGCTTTGAATGCCGGTACAAAGGAGCCAGTAGACAACTGCCCGACTCCTGGGAGAGATGATGTCCACGAAACGGCCGTGTGGTCCTCACCGCTCCTCACCGGCATGATGTCGGATGTCTTGCTGCAGGGGAAAGTGACTCGTTCCTCAGCATGCACGACTCCTCCATGAAGCAAAGACTCTCCTTCAGAGGTGATACAGGCTGGTCTCTATCCACGCTGTCCCCTTTAATACTTTTCACCAGGGAGATGGTTCCACCTCCCTGTTTTCACTGAATCTACCCCCTATAGCCAATGACAGGAGTAAAAACTCTCTTCAACGCCCAAATAAGATAATCCCTCGTTTTCATTGGTTCTCACAAAATCAGCAGTTTCTCAATATATCCTGTCACGCCACACAAAGTGGGTGCGGTTAACATTCCTAGTCAAGGGATTCCAATCATAGAAGTCTAATTTTATTGAAATGCATGCGAATTCCCGCCAACTGATGTTATGTGGGGCAGACTATACTAGGAACAATACAAAAGGGGCGAAATGTCCACTGACTGCTCTATTGACAAAATACCGTGTCTTTATTGGTGCTACGAACAAAATCAGCTGTTCCTTAGGCTGGGTTCACATAGGAGTACACTATTCGGGTATATGGTGCACGTTTTCGAGAGCACACGAATAGCTTGAATCGAACGATAGGATTTCCTAATGTTCGAAAATGCCGTACAGCTGCGTATAGCATGGTATAATGGAAATCGTGCTTGTTCGATTTTCATGCAGCGTATACAATCTCTCGTTTATGAAAACGATGAAAATTTTGGTCTGGATTTGCCCTTTAGCAAAAATAAACATGTAGACTGATATTCTGATGCAGTGTTGTGTATCATGATCAAATAGTGTTATTAAACCAATTAAAAATAATCAGTTTTAGTTGATTTACCCAAAATGACCCCAGGTTGGAGTTGGATCAGTTTTTTATTCATATACTCAATTTATAGCTTTCTTGTCACAAAAATGGTACGTTCCAATGTAATCTCAGTTTAGAAACTCTTAATAAGATGGTTGTGTAGGAGGAAGAAATCCTCCCTGCATGGGATAGGAGTTTATGGTGCGGGTGATGGTGTACTGGATCGACTTGACGGCGCCATATTAGGACACGCGTGTCCAAAAAGCGTATAGCGAATAGCAAATAACGAATAGCGAATACCGTACGATACCGTGTACTTCTTATGTGAACCCAGCCTAAGGCTGCGTTCCCATAGAAGTACTCGGTATTCGGTATTCGCTATTCGCTATTCGGTATTCGGGCACCGAGTACACCATCACCCGCACCGTCAACTCACCATCCCATGCAGTGAGGATTTCTTCCTCCTACATCCCAGCAAATCTTATTAACAATTTCTAAACTGCATCAGAATGTCAGTCTACGTGCTTATTTTTGCCAAATGGCAAATCCAGATCAAAATTATCATTATTTCATAAACGAGAGACGGTATACGCTGCAAGAAAATCGAACAAGCTCGATTCCCACTTTGCTATACTATTCGCAGCTATTCGGTACTTTCGAATAGTGCCCTCTTATGTGAACCGGTGTGAGGAAATCATATCGTTCGATTCAAGCTATTCGCGTGCCCTCGAAAACGAGCCCCGAATACCCGAATAGTATACTTCTATGTGAACGCAGCCTCAGAGTAGGCCTTACCTATCATGCCTATCACACGAACCAAACTGGGTGCGGTTAACATTCTTAGTCAAATGATTCTTTTCAAAAGCTGAAATATATTCGAATGCATGCGAATTCTCGCTAACTGATGCTGTGTGAGGCAAACTACTACGAACATTACAAAATAGGCAACCTGACCACTCGATCGATGCCTTATCGAGAAATACCGTGTTTTCATTGGTGCCAACAAAATCAGCAGTTTCTCAAAGTAGGCGTAGCCTGTCACACGAAGTAAATTGGGTACGGTTAACATTCTTAGTCAGTTGATTCCTTTCAAAACCTGAATCGTATTCAAATGCATGCAAACTCCCACCACCTGGTGCTATGTGCGTCAAGCTACTACTATCATCACAAAAGGGGCAACGTGACCACTCCCTGCCCCATTAACAAAATACAGTGTCTTCATCGGTGCTATCAAAATCACGCAGTTTCTAAAAAACAAAAACAAAAACAAAACTGGCACAAGGATCAAAACTGGGGTTGTTAACATTAATGTGTTTGCTTTCAAAACCTGAATCGTATTCAAATACATGGAAACTCCTGCCGCCTGATGCTATGTGAGACAGGCTCCTATCTACGGACGGTACAAAGGGGCAACCTGATCACTCGCTGCCCTAATGACAAAAAATACCATGTCTTCATCAGTGCTATCGAAATCAGCAGTTTTTCAAAGTCGCCCAAGAATCCAAACTGCGTGCGGTTAACATTTCTAATCATGATCCCTTTCAAAACCTGAATCCTATTCAAATGCATGCAAACTCCCACCACCTGGTGCTTTGTGAGGCAAGCTACCACGAACATTACAAAAGGGGCAACTTTATCACTCGCTGCCCTAATGACAAAATACCGTGTCTTCATTAGTGCTGTCGAAATCAGCAATTTCTCAAAGTCACCCAAAGATCCAAACTGGGCGAGGTTATCATTTCTAGTCAAGTGATTCCTTTCGAAATCTGAATCGTATTCAAATGCAGCAAACTCCCTCCACCTGATGCTATGTGAGGCAAGCCACTATCAACGCATAGCAAGCCACTATCAACAATACAGAAGGAACAAATGTCCTCTGGGTGCCCTATATGGACAATTCCCCGTGTCTTCATTTACGCGCTTCACATCAGCCCGATGTTTCGAAATAGCGCCCTATTTTGCTGACTATTTTCTGCGAAAAATATCTCGAGCTTGGATTTTTATCGGGCTGATGTGAAAACGCCGATTGGTGCCATCGAAATCAGCCGTTCTTGAAAGATGCCTATCACGACGTCCGTCTGAGAGGTGTTACAGAAAATATATATTTAAACAATCTCCCCTTTCTTTTTTTATACCCCAGATTGCTCCGTGTCGCTTAGAAGTTACACGCGCTATCGCAGGTATTATACATGTACTGACTTGCTTTGACCATGGACATTCATCACCCGTTAATTACATTAGGCGTTGTCACATCAGCCCGATGTTTCGAAATAGCGCGCTATTTTGCTGACTATTTTCTACGAAAAATATCTCGAGCTTGGATTTTTATCGGGCTGATGTGAAAACGCCTAATTAGCCGATTTTTTTTTCCGAGCTAATTCGACAGCTGAGTATGCGAAAAACAGCATCAGTAATGTGTGTGCCCTCTCGAAAATTCCTCATGATTTGTGTGCAGTTTGCCTCGATCGATCGGGTCACACACGCTACGCATGATGGGATGCATCGCGCTAATTTCTCGAGTCGTTTTCACATTATCAAGTAGCGCACTACTATCCCGCTATTTCAGAAATTTCCCGAGTTGGACTCGAGAAATTTTCTCGATCAGAGCGATACAATTAGCGCGCTAATTTGTCTTCACATTATGAAATAGCGCGCTATTTCGCTATCGGGATAATTTCCCAAGTCAGAAAATAGCGCGCTATTTTGGAACATCGGGCTGATGTGAAAACGCCTATGGTATCTCTCTGGTCGAGAAAATTTCTCGAGTCCAACTCGGGAAATTTCTGAAATAGCGGGATAATTGGCGAACTAGCGCGCTATTTGATAATGTGAAAACGCCTCAAGAAATTAGCGCGATGCATCCCATCATGCCTAGCGTGTGTGACCCGATAAATCGAGGCAAACTGCACACAAAGCATGAGAAATATTTGAAAGTGCACACATTACTAAAGCTGTCGAATGAGCTCGAAAAATTTTCGGGCTAATTCTCTTTGGGTGGATGTGAATAAGAAATGAAATAGCGCGCTAATTCACAATCGCGAAAAATATCTCGAGCTTGGATTTTTATCGGGCTGATGTGAAAATGCCTAAATTCTGTCAAAAGCGTTACAATAACATGTTAAACATGCTTTCCCACTTGGATCCCATCATAACCGCCGACAACCTGCCTGGATAAAGACAAGGAGGCGTTTAAAGAGCGGTTTGGAACATGGAACACCAAAGCCAGAAGAAATGCTACTTTTTCAATAGTCATGCTATAGGGGCTACGCATAAATTTGCAAAAGAGCGAAGAGATATCACTTCTTTTCCAGTAACCACCTGCCTGCGCCACCAAACTGAGTGCAGATAACATTTTCTAGTTAAGTGAATGGTTTCAAAAGCTAAATTTTATTCAAATGCACGCAAACTCTGACTGCCTGTTGCTATGTGAGGCAAGCAACGGCGAGCATTACAAAGGAGGAAAACAAACAAACAAGTCTCTTCCTTCAAGACAAATTCCTCGTCGTCTTCAGTGATAACAACCAGAGATTCAGCAGATTTCATACACTATATTACGCAATCAAAACAGCTTGTGCTTCATAGTATGCACCCTGCAAACTGTGAAAAATTGAATTCTATGATTACTCAAGCAATTATCGGCGCCTGTTACCTTTGAGACCAACTTCTGTAGACATAACCAAAGGAGCAAGCTGTGTAGACCTACTCCCTGCCCTCATGACAAAATCCTTTTCTTCACCAATGCAAATTGATCAGCAGTCCCCGCCCCCTCCCCGCTCCTATTATATTTCATGTAATTAGTCGTAATATTAGCCTTAGCAGCCATATTGGAATTCAAAATGGCGGGCAAACCGCTTGTCAGACAGATTATATCATTCCATTTCCTAACCAAGCGTGTTATGATATTTATGTGCAACCAATTTCAGCGACATTTGCAATTTAGAACTTAAGATAGGGATTTTCAACATTTTGGTCGAGGCGGCATACTGAAATTCAAAATGGCGGCCATTCGATATGTTTGTCAGACATTTCAAAGCCATCCGTCACATGAATTTGAATTTAGCATGTCCAAAAGCCCTTGTGTACGAAATATTAATGCCACAAGTCATTTAGAAGCCAAGACAAGAATTTTTAAGCCCTAATTGTTTCTTCATTGCGGCCATGATATTGGAATTCAGGATGGCGGCCGACCCAGTGGTCATGTCTTTTGGATCCTGCTATTGTTTTTTAAGGTGCATTCTAATGTCTTTTATTAATCAAGTAGTTCCTGAATTTGGGAGCTTTGTGAATGTCAGGGTGGCTGAGAAAACAGAGGTAGGCCTACATATGTACTGTATACAACAGTTTCGAAATCAAAACGTCACTCTGTTATAGCGATCGTGTCTAAAATAACAGCTAATGCTCTCCACTACTATACCAAAAAAAAAGTGTTGGAGAAAAAGTGGAGTCTCTTCGCAATTTGTGCGAATAGCATATGGGTTCTATAGCAAGACAAACCCTAACGCTAACCCTTAGCATTTCACTGGCTCTGATGTTCCGTGCTCCACGCCGCTCTTCCATAGGGTTTGGATATGGAGACCAAAGAAGAGGCTCTTGATTTTAAGAATTTTGAACTGTATTTCAGAGGAAATTTTGAAATCTTGTATGCAACTTGGCGGTAATCGTGTATGGAATAATAAGTTTTTTTTCTTCTTCAAATCTCCTTATTATTAATACCTTCGGACTGAATATTAATATCTCATAAAAAAAGGTAATATTTAACAATCTTGCGTATATCAAGTGCATAATATTGTTTGCCGGGTTTAATACTCAATTATCAAATCTTTCGAATTTAGTACTTGGTAATTGCGTGTTTCTGCCTGTTTAGTCAGTTTTACAGTTAAAGAGGTACATTTTTTTTACTACATTCCTTCGTGTGTCCTATATAAATTTATATTCTTTGCACATTGTGCCAAGGAGGTTTAAGAACCTCCTTGATTGTACGCACAATTGCTGCTGAAAATATTGGACGGGCAGCGCATTGCTGCTGGCTATAGGTATGTTGTATTTTAGGAATGATGCATTAAACAGAAGTGCTGTCATAGGTCAAAGCAATTTATCAACACCTGCGGTAGAGTGCACAACTTCTCGGCAGCATCCACCGGGCATGGGCAAAAGAAAAGATTCTCGTTTCTTCTCCTTCTCTGACACCCCCCCCCCCCCCCCCCCCCCATGCTACTGTCAAGGACGCGTAATCCCGGCACGTAAGTAATAACCGGGGGGCCAAAAGCTAAAAACAGAGGTCGAGTTGCACTCTCTCTACAAACTAAGTAGACCATGCTTATTTTCAAGTTTTTATTGTAACAAACAACATTCCACTGGTCTACCTCAAAAAATTTGTTGCGAAAGCCTCCAAATCCAAGATGGCGTCCAAGATGGCCGCCATATTTACTGAATTTGTTATTTGAATGATAGAATTTGATAGAAACATCAAATTTCAACAAATGTGACGTCATATGAAAGAGAATAAAATTTTCTACAAGTTGATACCATTTTTGTGGGTTATTGTGATAAGTGGATTGAGATTTTAAGGAAAAAACACTCATTTTTTGATATTTTTCTGAAAAAAGGAAAATCATGAAAATGCTTGATTCAGCATAAATCAGAGAAAGACTGAAGGATTATCTTGAAACGTTTCAAGAATTTTGTTTGACATATAATTAATATTTGGAGAAAATTAGGGGTCAGTACTATTTTTGGTTCAGGAGTTATAATGTCTCAAACTTGAAAACTCACTACGTAAGAATGGCCACTTTAGTTGTAACCAAGACCTTGTTAGTCATAAAAAAGTCTGTGCGCGCCAAGACTACTACACGCACCACTGGCACTGGCGCTGGTAGCAGCGCCAGTAGTGCGTGTAGTAGTCTTGGCAAATGCAGACTTTTCTTTGACAAACAAGGGTTTGTGCCTGCAAACTAACTTTTCATATCAAGTGGTAGCTCAGGTGATACTGATCGCTATTATTTCAAAGTAGATTGTTCTGAAGCAGATGAGATGAAGCAAACAAAATTTCAAATAGAGGTAATAGCTTGAAATTTGGCACCAATCTTGTTATAGATAGTTTAAGACACACTAGATCAACCGCTCAAAAAAATCAAGATGACAACCATCAAAGTTGACATAGTGTATTGCGCCAAATTAAATGTATTATTTCGATTTTGATACAATTTTGTCTGTTGTGATATCTTAAACGGTCTTAGGTTTTTATGGACACATTTTTAAGACCAGTGATATTCTACTCTCCGAAAAAGAAAAAACTGACAAATCGAGTGGAAGTTTTTACTTTTGATGTGAGGAGTGAATAACAGAAAACGGTGAATTTAGAGTGAAATTGGAGTGACTTTTGAGTGAAAATGTTCATTTTCACTCATTTTAGAGTGACCTTAGGCAGGGCTCCACACTAACTTTTATTTTTGGTGGCCCAAAGGCAAATATCCGACCTTTTTTGGTGGCCCGATCAGGCCACCAAATTCTTCATTTCTGACATTTTGGTGGCCCACCGGACCAACGTAGTGTCGAGCCCCGCCTTTGAATAGGGATCACTCGTCACTCTTCGAGTGATCTCGAGGTCACTCTGAAATAAATGAAAATGAACATTTTCACTCTCGAGTGATCCTGATATTTAGTATGGGAAAGCATCTACCAATGGCATAAGTTCAGATCAATTGTGACACTATAACCCACATGAAATCAGCCCAAAAACAATCTGATAACAGTAAATACAGTTTCAGCATGCTTATTTGTAAATGGGGAATATACAGCACGAATAATCAATTCGGAAAATTTTATTCGAACAATATACTGAAAAGTAATTTCGCACAACACATTTAAGAGCAAAGTTGAGAAATTGCCGCCATGTCGGATTTTTTTTTTTTTTTTGGCGGGGGGGGGGGGGTTCGGAACAGAAGGGCTTTCAAGGACATCTACGGATCAGACATTATTACACAATTATACCATCATCATTCACGTTTCTACAACAGCAGAGTAACATACAAGTAAAAAAGCATATAGTATCTTTGATACAGAAGCATTTCTTTTTTTTTATGAAAGATTGGGCCTTACCCAAACACTGGAATGAACTCCACCCCCCCCCCCCCAAAAAAAAAGACCCTCAATATGGTTTACAATAGTACAATATCGTTCGGATGTATAGAAACATGTAATAGACAGAAAGATAAGAAGATTAGAAATATATATCAAATTATAAGTTATAAGTTGAGATTTAACTTTGACGCAACACACTTAAGGTATTGTTTGCCATTGGGAGAGATATCACATTCGATTTATATGTGCAGGTTAGTTGTATTACAAAACATTCTAC
Organism: Diadema antillarum; assembly: GCF_040938485.1. Classification (NCBI taxonomy): domain Eukaryota; kingdom Metazoa; phylum Echinodermata; class Echinoidea; order Diadematoida; family Diadematidae; genus Diadema; species Diadema antillarum. The sequence goes on from NW_027271370.1 coordinate 767,888, forward strand.
CATGTCAAAAAATCATAATAAAGCCTAAAACATACGAAGATATCACCATATCTTTTCCAGAAACCATAACCATGATAACTGTTAACAATTTAGTATTTGAATTCGAATTTGAATTTGAATTATGTAAAAAAAAAACATTCTTATCAGATCTATTTAGTACATCTAACAATATACTGATTTAAGTTTGTACATTAGTTGTTCTATTCTTAACTCACAGTTTAGAACTAGCTTAAGGAATTAAGTAAAGCTGGATTTTTGTTTTACGTGCACTAATGGGAAATAATGCCTTGAACAACAACCTCGATTAATTACCGCCATCTTGAATTTTGTGTGGATACTGTTTTTGTCGCTAATTATTACACATTGGAAAAATTTGTGCCAATTCCAAGCTCCTATCTCTTTTTGGAAAATACTTTCTGTTCAATCTTATCTGCCTCAGAACAATCTACTATGATGAAATGCTACAGTAATAGCGACCAGCGTCACCTACCACTTGGCATGAAAAGTTAGTTTGCATGCAGGTACTTGCAAGTCACTAGACCATTACAGTATTACATGTGACCATGTAAACACATTGTATACAAAATTTATAATGCATGAATATATATTTTTTTTCAAGTTTTAGATGTTAACTTGTGAACAGTGTATGATATTGCCTGTAATTCCAGAAATATGAATTATGTCTCAATCTCAGTAAATCTCAATCTCAATCGCAGGTGTCAAAATAATTCTTCAGTTCTTCTTTGATAAATACTAAATCATGCATTTTTAAATTTCTTCTTTTTTTTCCAAAACAATATAAAAATATGGATCCCCCCCCCCGAAAAAGAGAAGCAAATAACCCCCCCCCCCCAATTTATCACAATACACAGCTAAAGTGGTATCAACTTTTAGGAAGTTTTGCTCTCCTTCATATGACATCAAATTTGTTGCAATCCAATGTCTCTATCAAATTTTATGTTTGAAATGTTAAATTCAATAAAAATGGCGGCCCTATTGGACCGCATCTGTACTTTGGAGGTTTTTGCAACAAATCTACTGAAGTGTACTTACGGAACATTGCTTAGTATGCTTAATATTATGTATGGTTTTGTTTATAGAGAGAGTGGAACTCGAAAAGTAAGCACGATCTTGGATTTGACCCTCTGTGACGTCTTTGGGAACAGATGCGTGCAAATGCATATTATGTAAAATGGGATTTCAAGTTTGAGACATTATAACTCCTGAACCAAATACAATACTGACCTCCAAATATTGATTATATGGGAAAGATTGTAATTTCTGCATGGTTTTCATAAACATTTTTAATTTAATTTTTTGTAACTTTTTAGAGAAATATTCATGGTCCATTCTGAAAAAAAAATGTCTCCATAAAAACCTAAGATGGTTTGAAATAGCATTAACATGTTCAGAATATATAAAAACCATATAAATAGACACCAAAACAGACAAAATTGTATAAAAATCGAAATGATACATTTACTTTGGCGCAATACACTATGTCAGCTTTGATGGCCTGCAATCTTGAATTTTTTGAGTGATTGATCCAAATTTTGTTTTAAACTTTCTATAGCAAGGTTATTTCAAGCTTCTACCTCTATTTGAAAGATATTTTTTGCTTCATCTCATCTGCTTCAGAACAATCTACTTTGAAATAATAGCAATCAGCGTCACCTGAGCTACCACTTGGTATGAAAAGTTAGTTTCAGGCACAAACCCTTGTTTGTCAAAGAAAATTCTGCGTTTGCCAAGACTACTACACGCACCACTGGCACTGCTACAGGCGTCAGTGCCAGTGGTGCGTGTAGTAGTCTATAGGCGCGCGCATGCTTTTTTTACGATCAATAAAGTCTTGTCACAACTAAAGTGGTCATTTTTACATAGTGAGTTTTCAAGTTTGAGACATTGTAACTCCTGAATCAAAAACGGTACTGACCCCTAATTTTCTCCAAATATCAATTATATGTCAAACAAAATTCTTGAGATGTTTCAAGATAATCCTTCAGTCTTTCTTTGATTTATGATGAATCAAGCATTTTCATGATTTTCTTTTTTTCAGAAAAATACCAAACAATGAGTGTTTTTTCCTTAAAATCTCAATCCAGTTATCACAACAACCCACAAAAATCGTATCAACTTGTAGAAAATTTTATTCTCTTTCATATGACATCAAATTTGTTGAAATCTGATGTTTCAATCAAATTCTATCTTTCAAATAACAAATTCAGTAAATATGGCGGCCATCTTGGACGCCATCTTGGATTTGGAGGCTTTCGCAACAAATTTTTTGAGGTAGACCAGTGGAATGTTGTTTGTTACAATAAAAACTTGAAAATAAGCATGGTCTACTTAGTTTGTAGAGAGAGTGCAACTCACTCGTTAAGTAAGCGACTTTTTGGGGTTTGGCCCTCCGGTTATAATGCGTAATTTGCCAAAGCGGGTAACGTTTCTTTATTCAAATCATGGAACTTCCACGTTCAAATGAAGCCTTTCGACCGTCGAATATCACGCAAAAAATGCATGTAAAGCTCGGGGCTGTTGCTATGCTGTGCAGGGATCCGCAGTGACACGCCGGAGCTGACTTTTATTTTGAACATATCAAAAGAAAAAAAAAAAACACCTGCTCCAGCGTATCTCTGCGAAACTAGCTACTGGAAACAAAGACCGTCAAACTTTGTGATTGTTATGAACTATTCTTAAGCATTAGCAACGGATCCGAACGCATCTCCATTTTTGTTTAATTCGTTCGGGAATTCGTTGTCTCGATAGGCCTTTAGAGAAGGAGCGAAATCTCTTCGCACTTTGTGCAAATTTTTCGTAGATTCATTGCATGACAATTCTTGAATGCTTACAGACATTCCACTGTCTTTGGCAATGACAGTGCTCTAAGCCGCTCTTTTACAGAGTTTGAATATATCACGGAGACCTCCGTTCAGAAGAAATGTGGAAATCCTGTGTGGGCCTTGGGGGTAATAATTATGGCGGCGAACAAATCCCTTCAGTTTTTCTTCATAAAAAATCGATCAACTACCTTGCGCACAAAATGGCTTCGTTGGGGAAGTTTAGAACTTGAATGTGAAATATTTCTAATTATGAAATGTAATTGGCTAAAGCAGGGCCCTACTTTTGTGTATACTTAATTATCATGTTACCGTTAACGATCCGAAGTATGCCTACATTTTTTTTAACTGATTTTTGTTCACGTGTCCTGTTCTCTATACACATTGCTGCCGAAAGTATTGAAAGGGGCATCGAACTGCTGCTCGTTCGGTTCACTGTGATTGAGGAACTACGCATACTTAAACAGGAACGCTGTGTTTCGTCAAAGCAACTCATCAACACCTGCGATAGATCTCATCAATTCTTCCCTGCACGGAGCAACATTCGTCATTTAGAACTTAAGATAGGAATTTTCAACTTTTCGTCGAGGCGGCACACTGATATGTTTGTCAGACATTTCAAATCCATCCGTCACATGAATTTGAATTTAGCATGTCCAAAAGTCCTTGTGTACGAAATATTAACGCCATTAGTCATTTAGAAGCCAAGACAAGAATTTTTAAGCCCTATAATTGTTTCTTCATGGCGGCCATGATATTGGAATTCAGGATAGGGGCCGACCCAGTGGTCATGTCTTTTGGATCCGGCAATTTTTTTTCTTTTTAGCGCCCCCAAAATACCTCTGAGAAAAAAAAAAAAATCATACTCTCCGCCGATGCATCATCTCGACCAATCTTTATAGCTACATTATCTGCGCCACTACCAGTCTTATTATATACATACCAACAGCATGCATGAATTCCTGAATCTATAATGCCTAATACATCTAAGAAGCATGCTATGTTTGGCACTTTTCCAGACATAAGGAATCTGCAATAAACATTTGAATCGAGCACACCATTTCTAATTGTCCATTTTGCTACTCGTCCATTTATTTCCATTTGCTTTTCATCCATTTATACTACCGTGTATAAGGTGTGGAATAAATCGTTCCATAGTATAGAAGTGACTAATTACTGTACTTGCTTCATTCAAATAGCTAACAAATCAGAGATTCCGTTAGATTTTCCATTACTCAGCTCAAACTGCACGTATATAGTATAACCCCCTGTCAGATAAACCCTTGCAATGTCGAATGTCGAAAAAGATTTTATACTGAGAATAGATTCTTTGATATCATGCGAAATCAATGCTCACTCATTCTCGGTTGCTGTTTGTATGCTAATTTCTAACCGGGGGCTTCAAGTATACTGATAAAAGATAATTCATGCACTGACATTGCAACGCCCTGACTCATCTCTAACCCATTGAAAGTGCTTTTGTTCTTCTTTGGAAGCCCCCAGTTATGGCTGGCTGCCATAAGCTATACAGTGCTCTGAAGTCAGATTTATCTATAGGGCGGCTTGCCCTCGGGAGTGCTGACATCGCTACACACTATCTGTAAAGGGGGTTGTGGAGCCGGGAAATGTGCAAACGGCGGGAAATGTGCAAACGCCGGGAATTGTGCAAACGTCTCGCCGGGAAATGTGCAAACATCTTGCCTGGAAATGTGCAAACGCCGGGAAATGTGCAAACGTCTTGCCGGGAAATGTGCAAATTTCATCAACGGGAAATGTGCAAACATGACGCCGGGAAATGTGCAAAAGTTCAATTTTGCCGGGAAATGTGCAAAACGTCGCCGGGAAATGTGCAAATCATTTACTTTAGCGACATTGTGTATAAAGATAATAGATAAACTCCATATCAAAACTGCCCATGAACTTCCACCATTTAGATTTTCTTAATAAAATCCTTGACAGATTTTCAACAAAATTGGCAGGTAGTACGATTATGGCAATGGGATCTCAATTTGTTTATATAGTAGCCACCACCCCCCCCCCCCCGAAAAAGGGGAGGGGGGCTCAATTAAGTCCCCAAACTACGGTACTATCGAAATTCTTCTTGTATTATATAACCAAATAAGAATGAGCTAGGATGTTTTTTTTTGCTATGCTCACACCGCCCCCCCCCCCCCCCCATGAGATCTCGGCCACTGGTGGTGCGATCGCGATGAAATTTCGCATGCGTGAGACCCACGTCATAATCTACAAAAGATTGTGTCATAAGATTTTTTGAAACAATCAATTTCTAATTCAAATCAATTAATTATGCAAATTAAGCTCAAGATGATATTTTAGCATAATTAAAAGCATTGAGAGTCTAATTTTCGATCTGTAAATCTGTTTTTGCATATTCAACAATTGTACATCACAAAAACTTCCACAAAAACTTCCGTCCGGATCGCGGGGGAGGGGGTGAGGGGAGGAGAGGGATTTTCTACATTGTCAGTATCTTCTTGAAAAGTCTAGGACAGATTTTCACGAAACTTGTCAGATAGCCTCATTACGGTGATATGATCTTTATGAATTGAAATTAGCCCCCAATCCTCCCCCCCCCCCCGGCCGAAAAGGGGGGGGGGGGTTTAAGCCTCAGAGTCCCTAAACTCTGGATTTTTAAAAATCTTTTTCTGTCGAACAAAAAAAAAGATAGAGCTAAGTTAGTGCCTTGTATGACTGAAATTTCATGTTTGATTATGGCTGATCCAGGGGTACCCTGATTGGGGGTGGGGGGAGGGGAAGTAATGGAGAGGAGGGGGATTGTCCACATTTACTGCATCTACTTGATAAATCCCAAGAAGGATTTTCACCAAACTTGGCAGATACCATCTTTACGGTGATATGGTCTTATATGGTAAAATGAGCTCCACCCCCTCCCATCGCCAAAGGGGGAGGGGGGGGGGTGGGGAGGAGGGGTGGAAGTTTTAGGTCCCTAAACTCTGGAATCTGGAATCTTCTTCTGTTGAACCGAAGAATATGGAACTACGTTATATGAAGACACTACAGTTACTAAAGTTTCAGGTTTGATTATGACGGGTCCAGGAGTGCGCTGATAAGGGGTGTGAGGGGGATTTTCCACATTTTCTGCATAGTCTTGTAAAATATATGACGGATTTTATACCAAACTTGGCAGATTGATTATGGTGATTCGATCTTAATTTCTTAAATTGAATCCCCCTCCCCCCCCCCCTCCCCGCCGACGAGGAGGGGGGGGGGGGTGAAACCTCAGAGTCCCTATTCTTCTCTTGATTTTTTTCTTTTTACTTTTTACTTTTAAAATTAGTACATTGTATCAAAAGTGTTGTATTTGTCTTTCAGACCCCCCTCACTCTCTTATTTCTAAAACGTCTTTCTCTTCTCCCGTCTCTCCATACATCATAAGTATTTGTTCAAAATACAAGCTCTCTCTATCTCTCTTGACTTCCTCTCATATCACATGATTTCTGTTTCTAAGACCCCCTCTCTATATACATTGTATGTACATGTATTGATTTTATTTCTCAGACCCCAACCCCCTCTGTTATACTAGGTGTTTCAAAAAACATTTCCCACTTTTGATTCTTAATAATTCAAAAACTATTTATCAGATAACACTGTCATTGATATGAGTGATAGCTGAATAGTGTACAGTTTGGTTGGAGGTGGTTTAAATATGAAAGCATGAATCAGTTTCATGAAATTCATGATTAATTTCACAGTTTAGGTTCCAGATTTTGCTCTATTTTCAACCCTCTGTACAAAATTTCACTTTGCACAGGGGTCAATGGGTGTGTATGGGAGTGTGTGGTTAACACCCTGACAATGGTCCTGAACAATGGCCAGGCTTTGAATGCTTCATTATTTATTCATGAGAAATTCCACTATCACAACTAGTCTTTATTCAGCCTCTAGCAGTATCTGTGTAAAGTCAAACGCCTGCCAATACTGTCGTTGAGTCGCGACAGTGCTCTCCTTACTTCTGAAAAACGAAATTACAATGAATACCTTCTGTTCTATCGTAAACATGGTGACACGAAGCAAAGAAATCAATTGGACTATACACTTGTGTATATGGAGCCTTAAATAAATCTACTGTGAAACAAATCGCCCCAATGATAAATGCTGCTGAACTCTTTACCAAAAATAATATCTTTTTATCAAAAAAAGCGAAAATTTGTCAACTATCTAATTAGTAGACAATTGTATTAAAATGAGGAACTTTAGATCATTTATGCTTATTTATATCCCAAATTTAGTGATATGTGAAGCAAAATTTGAAAATGATTGCCAGCTGGAATGAAATGTGGTGTTTGCAAGCACATGGAAACATGTGCTTACTTTTTCCATGTGCATACATTTTACCCTTTACCGTGCATGAATTCAGACTAGCAGTGCCCAGGGCAATCCACATGAATTATTGATTAAGCATTCATGTGCCAGGGAGCGCGAGACTGACGCCTAGTCAACAGGTGGTTCAGGCATGTCCATTGTTCATGGCCATTGTCAGCACACACTCACATACACATCATTGGTTCTTGCATGGAGGTAGATTTTTCTACCTCCATGGTATGGGTATGTGTGTGTGTGTGTGAGTGTGTGTGTGTGTGTGTGTGTGTGTGTGTGTGTGCGTGTGTGTATGTGTGTGTTTCCACTTCACATGTCATCAGCATCGCGTTCGCCTTTGTAGGTATTTCTGTGGTTTTGATCGCCGTCTACTGACATTTTTCCTGTGTCTACTGGGCTCACACGGGTAAATAATTCCCCTTAGAAAAAATTCTGTAAAACAGCTGGAAGAAATGAGATGTTTCATCTTCACTAACCTGGATAAGTGAGATATACCCTGTCATCCATCAAATTTCCCAGGTGGGTTCTTCGGCTTAAATTCTGTCCAAGGGTCTGCAAAGCCAAACTACGAGTTCTCTTCACTCAAAAAATCACATCTTTTCTGTACATGCAGCCAATGAAATAAAGTCTCCTCAAATTCAATCAGAAAAGCTTTCATCTTCCAACCAAAATGCAGTTTGTAGAAGAATTCATACTCAATATTTACAGCTATTCAGTTTTTGCCAAACTATATCATTGATTTTAAATTAATTCTTCTTCATTTATTTTGGTATCTTTGGTACGAATTTGTGAAGGGGTCTGGGACATTCCATTTTATTTGTACAGGTGTGAGCCCAATTAGGATGCATGCAAACTCGACGTCGTCATCAATATCTTGCAAAAAAGTAAATTGGAAATCCAATTGAAGCTTGGAATAAATTATAATCAAAGTATTATATATCTAGGTCTACAGCTGCAGCGATTGCTATTGTTATCAATATTAATCATGTCTATTAACCCCCACAAAATCAGATTTGAAGTAGTTTGCAGGCACAAACCCTTGTTGGTCGTAAAGGAGTCTGCGCCAAGACTACTATATGCACCACTTCGGCACTATTGTAGCTTCTCCCTTGTTGGGAGAGGCTGCAGTGCAGTGGTGCGTGTATTAGTCTTGGCACATGCAGACTCCTAATACGACCAACAAGGGTTTGTGCCTGCAAACTAGATTTGAAGTGGGCATTGGGTCTTGGGTAACATGGATGAACTACTGGGTTAATTTGGGTTTATCCTCCAACTTCACGATGATTCAGAAAGGCGTAGTATAGGCTCCTTAGGCCTATTGTTCAGGTTCATGTAATCAAGATATGTGATTACATTCTCGTGAAATAACATCCAATATGAAGATGGGGAGGGAAGAGAAACTGGGGTAGAGCTAGTAATCATCGATTTTGATCGATAAAATCTCTCTATAAATTTAATCAGCTTTACAAAGGCATTTTGAATAGGCATTTAAAAATTAAAAAAAGTCCTATGTCCAACAAAATCAATTTATTTTCCCAGTCCATACATGTACAAAATTGCTCTAGTATCACGATTTGAATTGCTCTATCAATAATTTTTTTGATGTTCACTTGCATTGCCAACCCTATCGAGTCCTTCTCATCACGTACCATCGTCACCTCTACCACCACGACCATCATTGAAGGAAACCAAAACCCAAAAAGAAATATGGATTGAGTGAAAGCAGCCACATTAGTAGAACACATTACTGAAAGTATAAGGAATATCGGGCAATCGATGCAAAAGTTATGAATATTTAACGTTTTGATGTTTGAACCACTGGCTGCATATAACATCATGTGTGGGCAACAACATAAAGAAAAAAGAAAACAAGCATGTTTTCACTTTTCTTGAGTAATGGAAGAGCATTTGATTAACCACTTTCAGAAAGTAGGGGGAATGATTACTACCCTTAACAAAAATTTTGTCAGTATCAATTAAGTTGAGGGAATGTGTAATTTTATTGATTTTTTTGTGTGTGGAATTCTCTTTATATTTCCTTTACATTGTTGTCCACTAAAGACGTCACGGTCTCTATAGTAATCTCTTTTTTCAGTGATTACAATACCAAAAATATAAAAACGAATAACTTGCATCGATTGTCCGATTTTTCCTCAAACTTTCACTGATGTGTAACGCTAATATTGTTGCGTTCACTCAATCCATATTGTTCTTTGGGTTTTGGTTTCTTAACAACTGCACTCATCACTTATACCATAATTGCTTTTATTAGATTACCATGCACGACCATAAACATCATTTCTATCATTTCACAACTGGATATCATCTTATCATCATCACCACGATTATCACTCGTATTACCATCGTATACATATCACCACAAGCAATATATCTTCCACCACTATCAATACTTTTTTTTCATGTCATCAATCCATCAACAACAACTTCACGAAATCTCTTTCAGAGTTTTCTGCATCATCACCATTATCCTCAGTCTAAATAAGCATTGCGACTGGCAAGATATTCCTACTCGATCCCTTCCTCCAATGCCCACATGGCCTAGCACCCTTAATTGAATTGATGAAGAGAAACGATTGAATATTAAAACACTGATTTTTGTTTGTTTGTGTGTTTGCTTGTTTGTTTGTAAGAACACTAGCCGCATTCACACGTACACAATAGCTGGTTACCGAGCGCGCTCCAAAACTCGAGTTCTTGTTATACTCGCAACTTTTTATAAAATTCATGATCGATATATCATAGAAACAAACACCTGGCTTTAACTGGTATCAGATTCCCAGGTGGGTTCATGACTTTAAAAATGTGTATAAACCATTTGTTGTCGACCGACACCCAAAAAGGGAAGCCATGCGTGATTTGTTGTCTCAAAGTCGTGCAGTATCGTACACATAAAGAGTGATGAGATATTAGAGCTGTGATAGAAGTTTACCAGTATGAAGTTTATCAATATCAGCATAACCATATTATGTGAGAGAGAGAGAAAAAAAAAATCCAACCCACCAGCTCCGATTCTCAAGTAAAACACATTTGTAGACGAGATTTGAAACGATCGTTTTATAATGTGTTATTTGGCACAAAATAATTTCCCTTATTTTCAAAAATGGTAATCGATAACCAAATGAAAATCACTTTGCCAGATATTAGCCAAATTTAAGATCTTTTCATTAAGTTGGCGCAACGAGCATCAGTTCAGAGTCACAGGGGCTATTTTCGAGTTTTTATGAAATACATTCATAGGAAACTGATAACTACAAGTTTGAACAATGATAGCACCCATTATTATGGTTACAGTTCGTTATCTACAAGGTTCGTTATTCAGAAGATTCTTTTTTCCGAAGGTTCGTTATTCATAAGATTCGTTATTCAGAAGGTTCTTTATTCCGAAGGTTCGCTATTCCGAAGTTTCGTTTTTCAAAGGTTCGTTAATCCGAAAATGAGTTGAGTTGAGTTGAGTTTATTTTTTGTTTTTCAGCAAGGCCGTGTTTCACATAGAATAACAAAGTATACAAACACACGGCGAAAATGCAAACATATTGTGACAAAATTGGTATAGAGACACCCCTTTCAAGATAATGGACCAACCCAGGGTGTGCAGTGTGTGTGCACACGAAAGTGTGTACGGGGTATAGACGATGTCAAGGGACACACGCAGCGGGTACAAAGGTCTAAGTGCAAGAGGTATAAAAGGACCCTGCTCGGAGAGGGAAGAGGGAGATACGATAGTTGGACGAGAGTAGAGTTAGAGTAGTAGATAGTGAAAGTAGATAGCCAGCGAGCTGTAGGGAGAAGGGCTCTGCCCTGGGGTGTAGATAGAGCTGTCTGGGAGATATGTTTTCCAAACTTTCTGGTGGCTTGGCTTGCTATCGCACACATTGCTTGTATCTTTGCTTGTAATACCGCCTTCTCGGAGGACGACTGCACAGGCTCTGCTTAATAAACACACAGTAACGGTATGTTATTCTCCATGACTCAGTCTTTGATGTCAACTTTGTAGTTGTAAGTACTGTCGCTGATTGTCTGCTGTGCGATGTTTGCGATGGGTGTTTATGGTTAGTGATGTGCGGAGTGGAGAGTGAGGTGTGATGGTAATGTGCAAGATCACAATATATTTTTGTGAAAACGAGCCTACAATCAACCCCGTAAGGCCAAAATTCGCTACAAAATGCAATGATATACAACAAATAACAAACACAGAACAAGTTGCAAAGAGAGTACAAAATGAAACAAAGCTCGTTATTCCGAAGGTTCGTTACGGACCCTATTTCCTTGTCGGATCAACAAACCTTCGGAATAACGAACCCTGTTTTATTTTCGGATTAGCGAACCTTCGGAATAACGAACCGTATTTTATTTTCGAATGAACGAGCCTTCGGAAAGCGAACCCTAGTTTTTTTTTTCGGATAAACGAACCTTCGGAATAACTAACCTGCGGAATAACGTCACAAATATTTGGATTAACATACCCTTTTTGATTTTCGGATTAACGAACCTTTGGAATAACGAATATCCGAAACACACAAATCCCCTATACCTAGAGATTTGTTAACCCGAAAATCAAGAAAGGTTCGTTAATCCGGACATTTTGTGACGTTATTCTGGAGGTTCGTTAGTCCGAAAGTAAAATAGGGTTCGCTACTCCGAAGGCTCGTTTATTCAAAAAAGAAATAGGGTTCGTTATTCCGAAGGTTCGTTAATCCGAAAATCAAACAGGGTTCTGGAACGGGTCATGAGACTTTTTGAACGTTGTTAAAACTTTTTTAAACGTTGTAGAGGGTTTTCAAAAGTTATCTGGATGTCTATAACGTCCAAACGTTTTTCTGTCGGTCCTAAAAATTTAGAAAGGTTTTTTTTAGTGTTATTTTAATGTTTAAAAGAAGTGTTCATAGCGTCCAATTGAAACGTTTTAAATACGTCGAAAACCTTCCGAAAGAAGACGTTCTAAAAGAGTTTTGACAAAACGTCCAAATAACGAACTTGGAATGTTTCAAGAACGTTTAGAAAACGTCTTTTTGTTAGCTGGGTAAAGACGTAAATTTCAAGTCAGTTTTGTGACGTATTATCCACTTTATATTTACGACGTATTAGTGAAATAAAATTTACGCTGCCTTGCAACCTATTTACCACGTCATATTAATGACGTGACGTTAAATTTACGTCAGTTTTGCGATGTCTTTGTGACTTCATATAATTAAGGCTTACGAATTATAGTTTTACAGAGTTTTATCAGTATTATATTATACTGTCGTCACAACGACGACAATTCCACGTCAGTCAACTGTCAAAAATAAGATTTCTTTTTTGCTCAAATGGAAGACATCGAGAGAATTCATTATCTAGACTTCAGAAAGGCGTAATAATTGTCGTTTGTTTGACGTATTACTAAATAAGCAAAGAAAACAGACGCTACTTAGACGTCTCAACCTAAGGCCAAAAAGTCGTATTATTGTTTGAAGACATCTAAAAGACGTTATATTTGTGACGTCTTTCTGACGCCTGGTTGGTTATACAAAGATATCGTAAAGACGTGTAAATTACTAATTGAATGTCTCATAAACGAAAATAACAGGCAGATACAATTGCATCATATAAACATTTCAAACTGACGTGAATATGTCGTATTTTTGCTCAAATGGAAGTTGTCCCAAAGATGTCATTGGTGGTCATTAGAGTCGTCTTAATGATGTGTAAAACACAATTCTAAAGACAAGATGTACTTCAGAATAATGTCATGAGCACGTCATCTCACGTCAATTCATGCCTTTTTGATGTATATTGGTAAAGAAAACAAGAAAGATGTCTGAAAGACGCCTTTTTCAGGAAAAATAAACAAGGAAAATGGACGTGATTTTGATGTCATTTTTAGATCGTGGCCGGTTAAGGTCTAATAAAGTGCATGTGAGCACCTTAAGACAACCATGATACAAATCTGGTTCCTAGCTAACATTTGGACGTTTTCTAAACGTTCTTGAAACGTTCCAAGTTCGTTATTTGGACGTTTTGTCAAAACGTTGTCAGAACGTCATTTTTCTGGAAGGTTTTTCGACGTATTTATAACGTTTCAATTGGACGTTATAAAAACGTTTCATAAACGTAAAAAATAACACTTAAAAACCTTACTATACATGATTTTTAAGGACGACAGAAAAACGTTTGGACGTTATAGACATTCAGATAACTTTTGAAAGCCCTCTAGATCGTTTAAAAACGTTTTAAGAACGTTCAAAAAGTCTTGTGACCCGTTCCAGAACCTTGTTTGATTTTTGGCTAACGAACCTTCGGAATAACGAACCCTATTTCATTTTCGAATAAACGAGCCTTTGGAATAGCAAACCCTATTTTATTTTCGGACTAACCAACCTTCGGAATAACGTCACAAATGTCCGGATTAACGAACCTTTCTTGATTTTCGGGTTAACAAACCTCTAGGTATAGGGGATTTGTGTGTTTCGGATATTCGTTATTCCTAACATAAAAAAAACGGTAGGCCTATGTTAATCCGAACATATTTGGCGCTATTCCGCAGGTTCGTTATTCTGAAGGTTCGTTCATCCGAAAAAAAAAAAATATAGGGTTCGCTTTCCGAAGGCTTGTTTTTTCGAAACTGAAATAGGGTTCGTTATTCTGAAGGTTCGCTAATCCGGAAATAAAATATAGGGTTCGTTATTCCGAAGGTTCGTTGATCCGACAATGAAATAGGGTCCGTAACGAACCTTCGGAATAACGAGCTTTGTTTTATTTTCGGATTAACGAACCTTCGGAATAACGAATCTTCGTAATAACGAATCTTCGGAATAACGAACCTTCGGAATAAAGAACCTTTGGAATAACGAATCTTCGGAATAACGAACCTTCGGAATACTCACCTCAATAACGAACTGTAACCATCATAATGGGTGATATCATCGTTCAAACTTGTAGTTATCAGTTTCCTATGAATGCATTTTATAAAAGCTCGTAAGTAGCCTCTGTGACTCTGAACTGATGCTCGTTACTCCAACTAAATGAAAAGATCTTATATTGGCTAATATCTGGCAAATTGATTTTCATTTGGTTATCGATTACCATTATTAAAAATAAGTGCAATTATTTTGTGCCACATAACACATTACAAAACGATCGTTTCAAATCTCTTCTACAAATGTGCTTAATTGAGAATCGGAGCTGGTGGGTTGGATTTTTTTTTCTCTCTCTCACATAGTAGACATAATGGTTATGCTGATATTGATAAACTTCATACTGGTAAACTTCTTTCACAGCTCTAATATCTCATCACTTTTTATGTGTACGATACTGCACGACTTCGAGACGACAAATCACTCATGGCTTCCTTTTTCGGGTGTCGGTCGACAACAAATGGTTTATACACATTTAAAGTCATGAACCCACCTGGGAATCTGATACCAGTTAAAGCCAGGTGTTTGTTTCTATAATATATCGATCATCATGAAGTTCATAAAAAGTTGCGAGTATAACAAGAACTCGAGTTTTGAAGCGCGCTCGGTAACCAGCTATTTTGTACGTGTGAATGCGGCTAGTTTATTTATTTATTTTATCTATCTATTTATCTACTTATTTATTTATTTCTAATCTTTTGTCAGGGTAGCCCATTCACCAATAAATATTGGTCTTCCATGGAGCCCTGAATGATGAACATATGTACATTAAATAGCAAAAGGTATATACAGAAGATGACATAATTATACAGTGTAGATACATACCAGCATATTGTACATTGCAAAGTAACATAAAAAAGTACATGCCACAGCAAGAGTTCACCAGAATGCCGAAATAACAATTAAAACGCTATTATACAGGAATGTTAAGCTAGCCCAGAATAAATTTCGTGTGTTACTTACAAATAACAACTTTGCTTAAACAATCTCTTAAATGAATATATGGAAGAAGCTGATCTAATTGAATGATCTAACCTGTTCCATTCAAGGAGGATACGATTGGGCTGCACTTGTGACAATCAGAGCGAAATCTTGGCACATGTAGATTTCCACTGTCTATTAGCCTTGTATATGATGCTCATGTACATCACTAGGCTTAACTAAGTGCACCTGAAGGTACGAAGGTGCTAAGTTATGGACGCACTGGCGACTGAACTCAAAACGTCGTGTCATCCATTTAAGACTTTTGAATAAATCAGCTAGTACTCATACAAAAACAAACAAACAAACAAACAAAAAATCAGTGTTTTGATATTCAATCGTTTCTCTTCATCAATTCAATAAAGGGTGCTAGGCCATATACTGTGGGCATTGGAGGGAGGGATCGAGTATAGGAATGTATTGCCAGTCGCAATGCTTATTTAGACTGAGGATAATGATGAAGATGCTGAAAACTTTGAAAGAGATTTCGTGAAGTTGTTGTTGATGGATTGATGACATGAAAAAAAAAATATTGATAGTGGTGGAAGATTCATTGCTTGTGGTGATATGTATACGATGGTAATACGAGTGATAATCGTGGTGATGATGATAAGATAATGATAATGATAATGAATAACATTTATATAGCGCTTAATACTGATGTTTCTAAGCGCATCAAAGATGAAATGATAGTAATGATGTTTATGGTCGTGCATGGTAATCCAATAAAAGCAATGATGGTATAGTGATGATTGGTTAATATATCAAGTGGTACCGTTGTACACATTAAGACTTGAACTGGTATCAACTGGGAACTTCAACTCGTATTAACTTATAATAGACCAGTAGCCTTCATTTGGTATCAACTGGTACAAAATGACACTTGAACTGGGGGTGTTTCATGAAACGTTTTTCCGACAACTGTTAAAAGCTACTGAAATCCTTAATTGCGTCTGATTGGCTGATAGCAAATTTGTCGGTGAAAACCTCCGACGAACTCGTTGATGAAACGCCCCCCCCCCCCCCCTGGTATCAACTAGTATACCATGCAGTAAAACTTTAACCGACAGAAACTGTTATCAACTGGTACAGTGAGGCTTGAACTGGTATTACAACTGGCCATCAGTAGACTTTTACTGGTTTCAACTGGTATAAACTCGTACCAGTATGTTTAAACTGGTATCAACTGGTACCAGTACGTTTTCAACTGGTTTCAATTAGAATTGCTCATTTTGTTACTGGAAAGTTAGAGTTACCTTGCTGGTTTCAACTGGAACCAGTTGAAACCAGTTAAGACCAGTTAAAACCAGTAACGACCAGTTAAAAATGCTGACTAGTTTCTACTGGTTTCTACTGGTTTTTTGACCTGGGAAAGGAAACCAAACCCAAAGAACAATATGGATTGAGTGAACGCAGCAACATTAGCAGTACACATCAGTGAAAGTTTGAGGAAAAATCGGACAATCAAAAGTTATTCGTTTTTATATTTTGGTGTTGTAATCACTTAATAAAGAGACTACTAGAGACCATGACGTCTTTAGTGGACAACAATGTAAAGAAAATATGAAGAGAATTCCACACCAAAAAAAAAAATCAATAAAATTACACATTCCCTCACTTAATTGATACTGACATAATTTATGTCGAGGGTAGTAATCATTCCCCCTACTTTCTGAAAGTGGTTAATCAAATGCTCTTCCATTACTCAAGAAAAGTGAAAACATGTTTGTTTTCTTTATATTTTCTTTATGTTGTTGCCCACCCCTGATGTCATGCAGCCAGTGGTTCCAACATCAAAACGTTAAAAATTTATAACTTTTGCATTGATTGCCCGCTTTTCCTTAAACTTTCAGTGATGTGTTCTACTAATGTTGCTGCTTTCACTCAATCCACATTTCTTTTTGGGTTTTGGTTTCCTTCAATGGTGGTAGAGGTGACGATGGTACGTGATGAGAAGGACTATAGGGTTGGCAATGATAAAGTGAAAATCAAAAAAAAAAAATATTGATAGAGCAATTCAAACCGTGATACTAGAACAATTTTGTACATGTATGGACTGGGAAAATGAATAGAATTTGTTGGAAATAGCACATCTTTTGATTTTTGGCCGATCCAAAATGCCCTTTTAAAGCTGATTAAATTAAACTATTTATAGAGAGATTATCGATCAAAATCGATGATTACTATAGCTCCCCCCCCCACAGTTTCTCTTCCCTCCCCCATCTTCATCTTGGATGTTATATTATTGAGAATGAAATCATATATCTTGATATACATGAACCTGAACTAAAAAGGAGCCTATACTACGGCTTTCTGAATCATCGTGAAGTCGGAGGATAAACCCAAATTAACCCAGTAGTTCATCCATGTTACCCAAGACCCAATGCCCACTTTGAATCTGATTTTGTGGGGCTTAATAAACATGATCAATGTTGATAACAATAGCAATGCTGCAGCTGTTGGCCTAAATATGATACTCTGATTATAATTTATTCCAAGCTTCAATACGATTTCCAATTTACTTTTTGCAAGATATTGATTTTAATTTAGTCCAAGCTTCAATTAGATTTCCAATTTACTTTTTGCAAGATATTGATTTTAATCTATTCCAAGCTTCAATTAGATTTCAAATTTACTTTTTGCAAGATATTGATGACAACGTCGAGTTTGCATGCATCCTAGAAACGCAAGTCTTGCGAGATACAGGAAAAGTGTCAGCAGACGGCGAACAAAACCACAGAAATACCACGTAAGCTAAGGCAAAGGCGAACGCGATGCCGATGACATGTGAAGTGGAAACCACGCACACACACACACACACACACACACACACACACACACACACACAAACACACAAACACACGCATCACATACCCATATACCCATAAACCCGTTGTTATGTTTCTGTTTGAAGGACGGCGTCCCATTCTCACGTTGTAATTTGATTCTGTAGTTAGCAGACGACCATGCCAGTGGTACTGTAGATATACAGTACAAACTCAACGCCTAGTACCTCCTTGGCCTTACCATGGAGCTACGAAACTGCCCAAGTCATGTGAAGTCCACGCACATGCGTACAAAAACCAACTTGTTCACCGATAGTCTTTGCTCAAGTGACACAATTGGCAATTTCGACGCGTTAGGGTTACGGAAAAAAAAAATCGCTACCGCGATCGGACCCGGTTATTACGTAGTGCCTGCGCCGTGACTTTTCAGATGTTCGACGCTTTAGATTTCTACTCATCGAAAATCCCAACAGCCCCATTCCCTACAAGACGATCAAACTTTCTGCAGTTCAGGGGTTTATAGAGGCAGAAGTTACTTTCCCATCCACCAAAGTCTGGTGCTAATGGTGACTCCAGTTTTCAGAATCAGAGGATCCGAGACGATGGTACAGTACCAGACGCCGCGCGCGCCCTGATGTTCCGTGCAGTGACAGGGCTGCTATGGCTAGACACTACTCACTAGTGCTGCGAAGCCTGTGTGTTGTTAGTTAGATAGGCCATCCCCATTTATTTGGGTAAGATCATATGCCAATGCACTGTCGAAAGATTAAAGCTTCATTTGGTGTGGAGTGCATGTTGGTTGGTTTTTGTTCATTCAATTTATAGCTTATAGATCTTTAAAGTTGTGACCTGTTTTGTGTCCTGGACCTTGGCCTTGGCCTCGAGACAGGAGTACTGGGTATCTAATCCAACTACCAAGCCAAGCATCAGTGCTGAGTGACTGATACTCTATCCAAAGTTTTTCAGCGTAGAATATTTATCCAGATCCAGATCCAGAAATTCTTTATTGATTTATTACTATTATTACAGTAGTTATGGGTAGACTCGGCCTAGCGGGTAAACTTGGCCCCCAGCGTGCGCATTATAATAGTTGTAACAATACATGCGCGTTGGCCCACTTGGGGGCCGAGTTTACCTGCTATGCTGAGTTTACATTACGGTACTTATTCTTGAACGAATGAATAAAGTTTTATTATTTCTTGGGATTGTCTATTATTCAACAAAACAAATCATATTGCTGTTAAAGTGAAAACATAGTTTTGGTAAGGGTTTGAGAACCCGTCTGGCACCATTTCATATTTGCTTGCAGTAATTTACATCGAAAGAGTCTAACTGTTACAAAGAAACTTACCTGGCTGACGCGATTTGCCGGCATGATGAGTCGTTTTGGAGTATTTTGAGATAAAAAATAAAAGTCGGTAAATAAACCGACTTTTAGTCCTGAAGGATCCAGACTAACTCGGTCTCGGGGGGGGGGGGGGGAAACTCGACCCTATTTCAGACAATTTACACGCAGTTCGTGATCGCCATTCTACTGTATATTTTTGATTGAACAGACGGGAAAGTGCGTGCTAATCCTGTACAAAACAAATGGACACTGCGTGGTCCTCAAGCGTATTACGCACATCACCTGAGTTGCTGAGACGCGTTGTCTTTGAAGTTGTTTATCAAGCGTCTTTGATTGTTTGTAGAGGTGCTTGATAGGAGCACACTAATTTTGCATACGCGCCAAAGAGGTTTTTTTGATGCGCGCTTTGTATCAACTCGGACCATTACTGCGAGTAGCCAGAACATGAAGAGCTATACAGGTCGCTCCCGTAGTACAACACTGTACAATCCAGAGGGACAACCAAGACAACTCGGCCTGGCGTCAAAGCAAGGCCGAGTTGTCCCCGAGTCATTTCACATTTTCGTCATTACCCATCGAATATCTTGTTATTAAAGCGTTATTCCGCACATTTCTTAGGCATACGTTCACATTTAGGAGCGAAAGTTGACAACTTTTGCAGGCGTACCAGAACTGTGTTTTGGCTTTAAACTCAAAATCTACTGCACCGTGCAATACCAACCTACCTGACAAAGTGACAGAATAATCAGCATGTTGATTGCGGTCACTCATCAGAGTCACCAGGAAGAAGAAGAAGAAGAAGAACTAAGAAGGTTCACTTCATTGGATATCTCGGCCATTTCAAGACCAATTTCATCAAGTAGAATCTACTGAAGACAAAGTAGGGAAGTGAATCGTATCTCCGGACACCTTTTTTTTTTTTTTTTTGCGGCTCTGAATTCCGTACTCAGAGGATGAAATTTCTGCCTAAAATAGCACCAGTTATTCACAAAAGTCTTGAAAATTATGAATTTGGTAAGATTATTACAATTATTGGGCCCTAATTCTGATTTTTGGACTCCAAATTCTACCCCTCTCCAAAAAGTTGTCTGTTCGCACGATGTAAAATCGCATTCTATAATTCCGGACACGATTTTCGTAATGGAATAATCAACGTCTTTTGCACTGTGTCCTTGCATCAAAATCACAATTCATACCCACGATTTCCTGTCACACATTCTTACCGAGCAGACGACAAAGAAAAAATCGGCAAATGAGACTCAACTTTCGTATTTTATGGTAAAATGTCCTAACTTGAACATTTTGCACAGTTCACAAGGTGATAAATCGACATCTTCTTCTAAATCTGACGTGAAATGTGAAGTTTTTAGCATTTTTATATTTTTATGTCGCGTTTTTTGCGATTTCGGTCCATACAATGCTCTGTGAGGCTAATCCATAAAGTCCTGCATGTATTGAATGTCATTAGAATTCTAATACACAAAAATGTGCGCATCAGGAATTACCATGCTGTCCGGTAATACGTGTAACTGTATATCTGTGAACTCGGGATCTAAGAATTACATGTTCTCTCATACATGTAAAGTGGGAGTGGTATCTACTTTAAGGCGAATAATACGACTACGCCAGTGGCCCGATGTGCTTGATATCCACGGATTTCCAGGAGTTTCGGGAAGTGTACATCCGTGGAAAACATCAGTCAAGTCATCAAGCGTCGAGTCCAGGTCATGGGGGTCAATTGTCAGCTGACAGGGTCGAATGTGTCGGTCATATGACCCCCCAGTCCGGTTAAAGTTGCAGTCTCGGTCTGGTATGTTCGGTCGGTGAGAGAAAGGGAGAGTCAAAGCCGACTCTCCCAAAACCCAATCCCACTACACATGTATTTCATAGCAGGTTTCTCATTAACCCACAGACAAACACACACAAAAAAAGAGTTGGAAACCTGCAGCCCCATCTGACCCAAAACTATCATCCCTTTACAGTTTAAAGATTGCTACATTTTCTAATTTAATGATTTATTCACGGTATACATTATAGGTAACTGGATAATACAATGGACAGCAGTTCTCCTCTCCCCTCCATACAGTATATATTCATTATCCTCTGTTTTATTTCTTTGATTTTGCTTATTATTGTATTCATTCTGTTTTTAATCTGCCGTTATTCTTCTTGCAGAGTTGCAGCAATTTACTGCAATGGTGATCTAAATTTAACAAGCTGTGCCTCTTTTACAGACCACCTTGTTTTCTGCATTTTCTTAGTCTTTTAAGCTTTGTTGCTTTGTTCATGAATTTGCTGACATTTTATTTATGAATATGAATGTACTATTTTATCCTACTGGAAGATAAAATAAACTTGAAACTTAAAATAATCACATGTTTGACTAACTATGTCTATAGCAGGGGTAGGACTTGAAGATGTGTAAACAATTCTCTTCCAGTCACTTGAAACTGCTACTTTTCTTCCTTTAAAGTGCAAATCCAGAATTATAAGAAACATATTATGACTTCACAAGCACCAAATACTTGTACATAGTTTCTGCACTTTTGAGTTTAAGTTTTTATGATTGAAGACTTATTTTGATTTTATCAACCTTCAGATCAAAGCATGACAGAAGTGTAGCTCCAGGGATCTGCACCAAAGAACAACTGAATTCAGCAGGCATGGAGCCACAGAAAAGAGGAAGGGGCCGACCAAAGAAAGTATGTGTGTCTGCAGAGAGGAATAATAGCCAGCATGGAGGAACGGAGCACCAGATAAAAGAGACAGCACCAAGAAGGAAGAGGGGTCGTCCACGAAAACTGCCAGCCCAACCATCACCCGAGGCAGAAAAGGTGACTGATGTCATATCACAGAGTGAGTATGCAGAAGAACCTTGTCAGAGCTCTAGAGATTGCGTCCCTGTCCAGTGTCACCAAACCTCGGTACCGGACGGATATGATGAACGTCCAGTAAAGCGGAAAAGAGGGAGGCCTCCAAAGTCTAAGCTCTTTTCAGAGCAAATATCCCAGAGTGACAATTTCAAAGGTATAGCCAGAGACAATGCAGATGGCAGTGATGAACCTGATCTTCATCCAGCCCAACCATCACTTGAGGCAGAAAAGGTGACTGATGTCATATCACAGAGTGAGTACGCAGAAGAACCTTGTCAGAGCTCTAGAGATTGTGTCCCTGTCCAGTGTCACCAAACCTCGGTACCGGATGGATATGATGAACGTCCAGTAAAGCGGAAAAGAGGGAGGCCTCCAAAGTCTAAGCTCTTTTCAGAGCAAATATCCCAGAGTGACAATTTTGAAGGTATAGCCAGAGACAATGCAGATGGCAGTGATGAACCTTATCTTCATCCAGCCCAACCATCACTCGAGGCAGAAAAGGTGACTGATGTCATATCACAGAGTGAGTACGCAGAAGAACCTTGTCAGAGCTCTAGAGATTGTGTCCCTGTCCAGTGTCACCAAACCTCGGTACTGGATGGATATGATGAACGTCCAGTAAAGCGGAAAAGAGGGAGGCCTCCAAAGTCTAAGCTCTTTTCAGAGCATATATCCCAGAGTGACAATTTTAAAGGTATAGCCAGAGACAGTACAGATGACAGTGATGAACCTGATCTTCGTGATGATGCAAGGTACCAGAAAAGAAAAGAAGATGGTGTCGAAGTAGCTGTCCATTGTAGAGGGGGGAGAGGTAGAGGGAGAGGAAGAGGGAGGGGGAGGGGAAGGGGCAGAGGAAGAGGAAGAGGAAGAGGGAGAGGCAGAGGCAGAACTTCAGGAAAATATAAAGAACAAGAAATCCCAGGAATATTGAGTGAGTCAATAGCAGGAAGGAGCAGAAGGAGACCAAAGTGGCTGATTGAGGATACAGGAGAAGATGACACTTTAGATGATGATGAGGAGGAGGTGATTGATGATTGGGAGGAAGATGACGCGAAAGTTTCCGTAAAACAGAAGACAAAAACATCACAAAAGAGGATCAGTTTGGGATATGACTATACAAAGAAGTTCTCCAGGTGTAATGTTAATGAGCAAGACTTCAAAGACTTTCAAAAGGAGATAGAAGAGTGGGAAAAGAGCTTTGCTGTCCATGGCTATGCAACATGTCCACTGTGCCAACTCCAGAGGAACTCCATGAAGGTCATTGTGAATCATTTCAAGAAGTGCAGGAGCATATCAGTAAGTTCTGTTAAGCCTATAATCTCCCTTTGTAGAGGCAAATACAAATTGAACTAGAAAAGCACTCTGAGAGTGCAGACCTCCGCCAAGCAGCTACTTTCCACCAATGATCTTGCTCTTCCCAAAGAGATTTTAAAAGCTCTTTGGGCTCTTCCATAGAGATCAGTGATTTCCACCCATAGGTATACATGCTGAAAAATTGCCCTTTTTCCCAATATAGAAGCCTTTGTTACGTCATAAACCCTCAGCTGCGCGGCGCGCCTCGCCCTAGCAGAAAGCAAGGCAGAAAGTGGAGCACACACTTTAGTGCGCGTATGTTTACCTCAGTTTTGCGCAGCTTGAGCTCCCAAGTTCATTGACCCTACTTGCTAAAATATCAAAAATCCTTCATAAATTTCCCCCAAATTCTCCAATCACTACCCAAATTTAATCATCTCTTACTTGTGTCATTCTCAACCTTTCCTGTAAGTTTCATTTACATCCGTGCTCAACTTTTTGAGTTATTTTGCACACAGACAAACTAACAAACAAACGGTAACGAAAACATAACCTCCTCCCTTGGCGGAGGTAACTAGATGTAGGAAGAGATAAATTGTTTGCAGTCATCTCTGCATTGTGTGAATCATGAATATTTCAGTGCAAATTCAAAATCACAAAAGTATTTAAGATATTTTGGTGATTTAAGTTGGTTCAACAGTTAATTTTCAATAATTCAATCCCAGAGTGTGTGATGATATTCATACATCTGTAAACATACTGAAGCGGCCAGAATGTCTGTCCTGCAGAGGAGACTTGTCATTACAAAGTAAATGTCCATTAATGACTTAAAATATGTTTCAAGCTGACCTAAGACGGGTCATGAATTTACTCAAGCTTTGACTCCCGTGCGAACTTAACTCGAACAGTATTGACTCGTAAGCAAACATGGAGTACAAATGTGGAAAAGTGAGTTTAACTAGCATACAGAAGCCCATTTTGATCACTATATTTCAGGAGCAGTGTTCATGTTATGTTCTGAGTGATCAAAGGTCAAGGTCAAACACTGTACTCTGGTGTAAAATGCCATTGTGATTCAGGGTTTCTGCCAGGAATTCACAATGGTTTTGATTGATATTGAGATTGACAGAATGGTGTACATGGTTAATATTGATTTGCACTGACATGAATGACAGTTTAAAGGTCATTATATTTTAGCTGGAGTTGTCTTTCCAGCCACAACTTAGATGGACAGTTCAGTTGGACTGTACTTTAGTGAGAAGAAATAAAGAAATACATTCTTGGAAAAATCAAGTTCAATATCCAAGGTCAGAGTTTAAATCAGTTCAACTTGAAAACATGTTCTGATGTGTTAGGTTGATGTAGTGTATCTATATTCAAAGAAACAATTGAACAAGCTCTTCTGTCAAAATAATGTTTTAACAATTTGTATTTTGTTTCCTTCCTATCATCTGACATCATGAAGTCTGAGGAAAGAGCAGAAATAAGTAATGACCAGTCTGAGAGCCATCGTGTGCGAGCTTTGTTGAAGACTCAGAAGCAGGTTGTCTGCCCAACAGAGGACTGCAAGCAGACTTTTGTCACTGTCTTTGGATACTTGTACCACATCAAGAGATGTGGGAAACAGGCTGAGAACAGACCCAAATTCATCTGTGACTTCTGTCCAGACAAGGTATTTTATAAGCATGGATATCATTTTGTAGCAAAGAAAAAAAAGACCAGAAGTTAAGAATGTGATTAAAAGCTGTTCTTAAATTCAATGATGTTTCAGCTCACCTTAACCAAAGGTGCAAGTGAGCTATTGTGGTCATTCATCCTCCAGCTTCCATAATGCATTGTTCTTAAACTTTCTACATTTTCATCTTCTTAAAAATCTCATCAAGGATTTTCAACAAACTTTGAACATATGAGTATCCCTAGGATGACAGGATCTAAATTTATTCAATATGAGCCCCAATGGGGGCCAACACCTCCTCCCCCCCCCCCCCAAGGAATATCTAAAAGTGTTGTTCTCTGGAATCATAAGTGATAGAGCTAAGTTAATGCTGTGAGTAAGTAGATTGGTGACTGTCATATCTAAGTTTATTCAATATGAGCCCTAATGGGGACCAACACCTCCCCCCCCGTAAGGAATATCTGAAAGTCTTGTTCTCTGGAATCATAAAGTGATAGAGCTAAGTCAGTGAGCATTGAGTAAGTAGAGTGGTGACTGTCATTTCAAGTTTCTTCAATATGAGCCCCAATGGGGGCCAACACCTTCTCCCGAAGGAATATCTGAAAGTCTTGTTCTCTGGAATCATAAAATGATCGAGCTAAGTCAATGAGCATTGAGTAAGTAGATTAGTGACTGTCATTTCAAGTTTCTTCATGGCAGATCCAGAGGTGCACCCTCATCCCCCACCTCCATCCCTCCAGGACCTGTGTTTGTGTGTGTGTATTGGGGGGGGGGGGGGCAAACTGGAACTAGGGCCCAGTTTTCAAATTTGTGTGTTCTTGAAACACATGGTCAAATTTGTCAACAGACTTACTTGGTAGGCTTTATTGCTAGTCTGGTGAAAGAATATATTTGTACAAATGAGCATCATGCCCCCCCCCCCCCCCCCCCACCCATAGTGACTACAGAGCCCTTAAACTAGAGAATCTTTGAAAACAAAGTCTATAAAATCAGAAGTACTCTCAGTAGATATATTAGAAAATGTATTTTCAAATCTGACATAGGGGCCATTTTTCGCATTTTGATTCCCTTTTTTAAAATGCATAGTCAAATTATCTACAGGGGAAACTCGGTATAACGAACACTGCTATAACGAGATATCGGTTATTA
This sequence comes from Diadema antillarum, assembly GCF_040938485.1. Taxonomy (NCBI): domain Eukaryota; kingdom Metazoa; phylum Echinodermata; class Echinoidea; order Diadematoida; family Diadematidae; genus Diadema; species Diadema antillarum. The sequence continues at coordinate 794,106 of NW_027271370.1, forward strand.
CGAGGAAATTTTCCCGGTCCCAAATTTCCTTCCACACAAGTCTATGTGAAATGCTACTCTTGTAGCGAGATCGGCTATAACGAAATAACTGCTATAACGAGATAATTTTTGTGATTTCCAAACAAAGAAAAACATAGCCAATCAAACCTGACATAGCGAGGTAAAGCAAAATGTCTTCGGGTAAAGCTTTACTTCGCCTGTGCTATCATGTTCCGAGATTGTAAAGCTCGATGCGCCAAAAACTGTCTTGTACACACATATTTTCTTCAGTTCACTCTACAGCTAGCACCGCATGTTGTACGTGTATACGAAATGTGTGTGTGTGTGATACATGCAGAAATTGTGGTGGGACGGCTGTATACATGACATCATCATGACGTTTAGCAAGTGTGAGGCAATCTGATGCTGTGATTGGCTTTCTACGTAGGGAATTCCCCATCTTCACACACATGCAGTCATAATGTACATACAGAATGTGTCACACACACAGACACACAGCATTGTGCAGACCATATTCAAGCTTTCCACACACAACACACACCCATACCATAACCACACACCAATCCACAGGCGATCTTCACACAATCGCAAGCTATATAGATTTACAAATTCAAACATCTACAATTAATATGAAAAACATTCTTGATATCGGATTTCATTGGCGAAAAAACATCTTTTTACCTATAAAGGTGAGTAAGTACCTCACACTCATTACCAAGTTAGCAGTATTGATTGAAAAATGATGGGTAGTCCCACATGTGCAAATTAATGTCTTTATGTTATGCTTTCTTTTATGCCTACTGATATAACGAGATATCGGCTATAACGAGGAAAACGACTCGGTCCCGACCATCTCGTTATATCGAGTTTCCACTGTACAAATATTCCAGGTATGATTGCCAATGTGATAGAACAAATGTAACCATGCATCACAAAACGAACAAAAAGTCGCACACACTGATTTTGTGTGAGGACTGAAAATAGGTGAAATGGGTCAACCTAGCCGATCTAGACTTTTTCATATTTTCTGAAAGAGCAAGTCTTCTTCTACATTATGCTAAAATTCGGGATCATAAAATGGGCAGGAAAGTGTGTTTTTAAGTAGTTTATCTCGAACATTTTTTGGTAGAATAGTGTGATTAGGTGGGGACTGTGTCTTTAGAGTCCCTGTTTCATTTCTTAAAAACCTTGTACACACTCTTCACTTTCAACTCTATAACTTTTGACAGGATGATGCTAGAGCTTGGAAAATTGGAATTGATTATGGACAGAATGTGTTGATAAGGCATGCTCAATTTCAATGTAATCTGATAATCCCTTCATTGTTGTTACTCCAGTGGTTTACATCTTGTTTTTTGTCGCATTCATCTCACAGCCAGCATGGCTTGGTAAAGATTAAGCGCTTGATTAGACACTGTACTTCCTCTTTTCTCAGTTCATACTTTTCCCGAGTGTGTGCTTTCTTTCCAATATTTAGATAGGTTAGGAAAGTCCATTTGATTTGAGTTATACATCATTTTAAAGCTTAAAGTCTGCTCTTTCGGAATATGCTCTTAACTAAAATTTCATGTCTGGTGACTTTTTGGCTGTTTTTTTTTTTGTGATGCAGGGTCACAAATGGAAGCCATATCCCCTGGACGCCACAAGGCCCCAAAGTTATATGTTCTTCTTACTTAATAGTCTACAAGAATGTGTGGAATGTAAACTGTTGATGATCAGATGATTGCTGGAGCCACTGGGTCTCTTATTTTATCTATTTATTTATATATATATTTTTAGATTACAACATTGTTCTGTGAATTACAGCTGTATGTGGTACATGCATTGTTTATATCACTACATTGTACATGTTTGAGAGACAATCGGTGACCAGCAAAATGTGGCAGTTTGTGGAGACATATACATATATGACTACTTCTACTTCTTTTTGGTTGAGGACTCTTTGCTATACCACTCTGTGACTCAGCTTTACCACATTATCTCTCCAGAAACTACTGATATTGATGTGAATGGCATACTTGGTACCCTAGTGACTGCATGGCCACAGCTGATGCAGTTTCCTGTGTTTGCCTGTCACCTGGTGTCTAATTTTGTTGAGAATATGTTCGTCTCTGAATGGGCATTATCATATGTACATGCATCAGTTGCAAATTAAGTGTTACCAGAGCTTTAACTCGGCTATCCAACAATGCTAGCAGACCTTTTTTTATGCCTCCGCCACGAAGTGGTGCCGGAGGCATTATGTTTTCGGGTCGTCCGTCCGTCCGTCCGTCTGTCTGTCCGTACGTCCGTCCTTTCGTCCGTCCGTAATGAATTTTGTGGACAGGGTAACTATCAAAACCTTTTGAGGTATCCTAATGAAACTTGGCATGTATGTGTATTAGGGGGTGAAGTTGTGCCTATCAACTTTTGGGTGCACATGCTCAAGGTCAAAGGTCAAAAGGTCAAGGTCAAATACATAAAATCTCACTATTTTCACCATATCTATGCAATGCCTGAAGATACTTTCTTGAAACTTAGTATATACATGTAGTAACCAATTGAGATTCTCTGGTGAAAGTTTGGGTCATGAGGTCAAAGGTCAAATGTCAAATGGTCAAGTAAAAATATTAAAACTTCACCTTTTTTTCTCTGTACCTTGGAAATTGTTCAAGGTATCTTCATGGAACATAGTATATATACATGTACTGACTGGCAGTGAATATCTAAAGAATTTAGGGTTCATGGGGTCAAAGGTCAGGGGTCAAAGGTCAAGGCAACACTTCAAAATTTTACTATTTCCCTCATGTTTATGCAATGCCAGCAGGATTTTTTTTTTACACTTGGTGTATGCATGTATAACCTAATAGAGATTCTCTGGAAATGTTTTTTCTTTTGTTTTTGCCTCAAACAAAGGTCAAAGATAAAAATGAAAGTGCTGAACTAAGTTTTTCCTCCATATCTCAGAAGTGGCTCAAGATATCTTGAAACGTACTACATATTTATGCATGTTCTGCCTGACAGTGATTATCTTATGAATTTTAGGGTCAAAGGCCAGATGAAAATGGTAGCAATTTACTATTCAATACAGAAATTGCACTTTTTCTCCATACCTTGAAAATTACTCAATGCATAAACGTATGAATGGGTCAAAGTCAAGTTAAAGTCCTTAATCCCCATATTAATGCTCTCCTATTCATCCAATTAAACCTAGGTCAAGGAAGGTAAACATTCAACACATTTGTGACAAACTTGTCCTTTTAATATTTTGCCAATTTTGTGAAAATGTAATCACACATTGTCCACATGTACTATCTAGACCTATTAGGAGAATCATGCATTATGGCGGAGGCATACCAGTCGCCATAGCGACATTTCTACTTTTTTTTTTGCGTAGCAGCCACCTCATGGTTCCATGACGTTTGCTCCTGTAACAATTGCTCCCATGAAATATCTGTATGCTACGTCAAACAAAATTTCTACCCACAAGCATTACCCTAACCCTAATCCTCACATCAACACTAAATATAAAACCTTATCACAATCCTAACCCTAACCATAAGTCCTTGGAGAAAATAAGACTGGAGCAATTGTCGCAGGAGCTAATGTTGTGTCACCCCTCATCACACACACAATAAGATCCCCAGTTCAAAGAAAAAGTAACCAAAATTAAAAGTTATATTCACACTGTAAACTTACTGTGAATACTTGCAACCTCTTTGCAATTGATTTACATGAGACACTGAATTGTAGATTCTAGCATTTGCTTATAATGAGGGTTAGTGTGCCGTTCTATCAACTTTGTTGTTAATGGCTCTGCATAACGTGGTATCTTTTCTTCAAGGTTATAAGTTGTCTTTTGAAATTACAACAAATGTTGTGTTATGGGCAGAAAATTTACTTCTCAAGAGCTGTTATGTGGAGTTGTAGGGAGATGATAATTTTTTAAAACAGAACAAAATCATAGGAGGTGTGATTGGTCACACTACTCTTTGTTTGCCAAAGTCTGTTCAGGAAATTTACTTGTATCATACTTCAACTCCTGCTTCTTTATTTTCCCCACTAGATATACAATTCCAAGCCTGGCCTGGCCATTCACATTCGGCTATACCACAGTGAACCACAGCCAAGCACAAGCACAAATGATCCTATGGCTGAGAGCTTTGATCCATGTCGACCCAGAAAGTCAGCCCTGAAGTAAGGTGCCATTAAGTTGTCTAGAATCAAGTAGGATTTACAATGCAATATGTGCAATATTCAACAAAAGTTGAATTTGTGAGGGGAAGTTTGTCTGATGCCTTTGTCAGATATGTTGTACAACTGTATATGAGCCCTGCGTGATACATACCAGTAGTTTGTTTGGAAACAATGTAATTTTGGTTATATCCTCACAAGAATGGATGATGTTTTCTTGTAAAGCTGCATGGAAGGATGACAGAAATTTGTGTCTATGTGTCTTTCTGTCTCTCTGCCACCCCTCTTTCACTTGTTTTCCTGCAAAACTTTTGTCCAAATATGTTTTAGAACCCTTCTATAAAGTTTCCAGTACTCAGCTAGTGTAATTAGGATAATGTTTACATTGGACTGTGATATTTCAGAATGTGTTTGTGGGGTTGTATCATAGTGTCGTTTGTTTTGTTTTTTTTTAAGAGAGCTGCAAACTAGTATTCAAGATAGATCATTAGAGATTCAGGTTGGAAAAATGGTTTGATATAAAATGTATAATACACAACAGGTAAATGTGTGTGTAAAATTGACACTGGAAATTTAATTGATTACAATTTGGCATGATACATGTAAGGTGAAAGTAGAAGCCAAGTAAATCTATATTATTTTTAAGTACAAGATGAAAAAGTGAGATGATTGGATAATCTCTATAGGGCAAGTTTTGGGCTTTCTATGCAGCCATTTCCACCAAGGAACAAATGTCAAAAGACTTTCTGGTGTCAAATTCAACTGAGTTGATTGTCATGCCTTATTATAAAATGGGTTCAAGAATGTAGCCAATAGGAAGCGCTGAAATGAGACACACCTCCTTCCTTTACTTCAGTACAATTGCACTGCCTGTAATCCTATGGTAGATTGCCGATCGTCTGTGCGCGCGGCGGCTCCTTTGATGAATTGCATGCATACGCGTACGCGCTGTCAATCCTGTAAACAACTTCTAGTTCGGGCTGCCGGCCGGCCGGCCTGTCTTCCCTTGTGCATAACATATGTGGCGTACGTACGTATACTGTACCGTACTATACGTACACTTTGTACAGTACAGTAGACCAAGCGTTATGGGACCGGACGCGTACATGGAGTCACTTTGAAGAGCAAATCCAACGATTTAGCAGGTTAATTCTCACGCCGTTTTCAGAGTATGTTGTCTAGTAGGCCTATATGAGGAGTCTATATCAAGTCTTTAAGGTAAAGGGTGCATATTCTATGTAAAATAAGTAAGTTTTCATGCGGGTGTCCGGAAACCCAACCCCCCATTATACTTATACTGTATGTGCGGGACTTCCGCGAGTGCGACGTGCGTAAAAGTTTGGGACGAACATCTTCGGACGTCTTGACCCACAAAGGTACGTGAAAAACGCTGAAAAATGATGTTAGTTTTCGAATTTTCGACCCATTTTATAAAACAAATGATGCACAGGATTATTTCGTGGCGTTACTAACGCACTCTATCCTGTGCATCATTTGTATATTATATCCTCCGAACAGAGTTCGGAGGATACTATGGATTTGGCCTTGTTGCGCCGCGTCCGCATCCGCGTCTGCGTCCGCCGCAGAGATTTTCTTGTGAGCGCTCTACTGGCTGCAGTTCTTCTTCGATCATCTTCAAATTTGGCATGAAGTGGTATTATGGTAAAATGAAGACGCCTATTGTTTTTAGTGATGGCGCCCTCGCTTGTTCCATCTTTATACATGAATAGGTAAATTTAACAGGGTCTGCTTGTGTGTGCGAAACTGACCTTGTTTCTTGACCGATTTTTTTTCAAATTTTAGTCAAATCTATACACCTATACCTATTCATAATGCTGCCCTCACTGTTCCACCTTTTGCAGGGTCGAAGGTCACCCTGATCATGTCAAAATTTGCAAAAGTGCTTATTTATGCAATAACTTGATTGTTACTCAACGGATTTTATTCAGACTTCCCTTGCTTTGCTAAGGAGGTGTATGGGTGGTCATTCTACATGAAGGACACAACAGTTTGAGGTGACGGCGCCCTCAGTGTTCCGACTTGGATGCCAATGCTCATTTCTTGTGTGTGCTCTATCAGCCACATTTCTTATCAGATTTTCTTCAAATTTGGCAAAAAGGCGCATTGTAGTGAAATGAAGATGCCTGTATTGTTTTTGGTGGTGGCACCCTCGCTTGTTCCGCCTTTATACATGAAAAGGTAAATTTAACAGGGTCTGCTTGTGTGTGCGATGCTGGCTTTGTTTTTTGACCGATTTTTTTTTTCAAATTTGGTATGTAAATGTATCATAGTCAAATCTATACACCTACACCTATTGATAATGCTGCCCTCACTGTCCACCTTTTATAGGGTCAAAGGTCACCCTGATCATGTCATATTCCTTGTATGTGCTATATACTAGCCTCATTTCTCTTTGGATTTTATTGCATCCTGCGACAGTTGTCATATACAACATTCTGGCCTAAAAAGTAATCCAGATGGGGTATGGGAGACGGGTTCGGGGGATACATGTTTATGTAATCTGATGTCTGTAGTATTTGTACAAGAATTAGATCCTTTTAGAGTGCTGTGAAACAAAATTTTATAACGGAATGAATGATAGTCCACATTCAAAACATTATCAGTATGTGAATGATTTTTGTTAAGAAGGGTCAATTAAGATAAAGCATTTCAAACATTGCTGAAAAGGCCAGTCTGTGTTCTAAAGTTGTGTTTGCAGTGATTGCTATTGATCATACTATTGCACCATGACAGCACTTCACCTTGAGAATGGTAATTTCATGATTTCCTTTGCCTTCTTCAGGGCCATAGATAAAGTGAAGCGTCTGACAGATGACATCATGGACTCCAAAGATGGTCAAGACAGTCACAATAGAAAAGGCTTGCATGTGAGTTTGATAGTACACAGCTTCATGCTGTATATACCTTGATTGTTCTGAGGATGCTTAAAAGAAAATGCTATAATGGCTCTCATGATGATAACTATACACGGTATTATATGTATTTATTCATGTTGGTCATTTTAGTTCATATTTAGGCCACTCATATCATCTCACACAGAAGATTTTGTTGTGATTTTTTTTTTTTTTTTTTTTTTTTTTTTTTTTTAGGAGAGGTAACTGTGCAAATATGGCTTCCAACTATGGAAGTCAATAAAAAGTGATTTTTCATGAAAATTACACTTTCCATCAACTTGATGCTGACATATGTTAGTGGTAGCACTTATTCCCCCTGCCTTGTGAAAGCGATTAGTCAAGTACTCTTTCATTTTGCTAGAAAAGTGAATTTTTTGTGGAATTCCTTTTATATTTTCTTTATAGTGTTGTCCACTCATACGTCATAACCTCTAGTAGTCTCCTCATCCAGCGGTTCCAACACCAAAACTTTAAAAATTCCTAACTTTTGCATCGATTGTCTGATTTTCCTCAAACTTTCACTGATGTGTTCTACTATTGTTAATGCTTTTACTAAATCCTCATTTCTCTTTGGGTTTGCATTCCCTTTAATTGCAATATTCTGTAAAATTATGTGCTTAAAGTCTGTTAGCCAATGAATGTATCTACCCTCAGAACAGAAAATGTTCTGTTTAAGTATCTCTCTCTGTCTGACTGGCAGGCCTCTTGCATAAGAGGCCAAAGATTATGCCATTTCTAAATAATCCCTGTTTGCAATACTTTCATACGCATGTCATTTGTATTTATATACAGGATCTTTATAGAGTAAGAAAGTCGGGATCTACTCCTTCCCGTGACTTGGTTGATAAATGGAATGAAGGCCTGAAGCAGAGCCCCCCAGAGCTGCCAAAGTGCCCCTTCTGTGCCAAATGTGTCAAGGCAGTCCTGATGATGACTGTTCACTACAAAGGATGCACACAGGTACTTTTTATCATCTCTCTGTCGTGAAGAGTTGGAGGCATTATGTTTTTTGGTTGTCCATCTGTCCAGCTGTCCATCCCACATCTCAATGTCATGATTTAAGAAAAAACACCTTTATTATTTTTTTGTAGCTTGTCTATATATGCATCATGAGGTGAAGATGGGTTGATTAGATTATTATCTAAATCTGTGAAGTTCAACTTTTAAAGTTTATTGAATATCAGGTAAAGTGGCATTTTCAGCTGTTATTTAATCTAGGAGTGTTCAGTGGTTATGATTCTAATGTCTCGAGATGAAGATTGTTCTAATCCAGAACCTGTATCATTCCCTTTGCATGGCACTGTGACAGAATCCTCATCATGGAAAGAAGACATACACCTGCTCTGTGTGTGACACAGTACTGAAGACACTCCCTCAAATCAAGAAGCACATCATGCAGAAGCATAGCAAGGTAACAACGAATGTTTCCTCAACATTAATTGAAGCTTAACCCTTCCAACTCCATTACTCCCTTCAGTAATATCCTAGAAGACTGCTGCAATCTATCAGTTCCTTGGAAATATTGTAGATTTTGTTCTCTTTTCTTTTTTTATGCCTCCGCCACGTAGTGGTGCCGGAGGCATTATGTTTTCGGGTTGTCCGTCCGTCCGTCCGTACGTCCGTACGTACGTCCGTACGTCCGTACGTACGTCCGTCCGCTTTCGTTTACGCGATAACTTGAGTAATATTTACTGGAATTTTACCAAACTTGGTCCAAGTATGAAGTACCAAACTTTCTTGGAGGATGATGTATGATGGGACAATTACTTGATTAGTTTTTCAGTGAAATCGGACAGAGGTCAAAGGTCAAAGATCAAGGTCAAATCCTAAAATTTATCTGTTTACGTGATAACTCAAAACTGGATGAAGCAGCTTTCACCAAACTTGGTCCAAGGATGATGTATGATGGGACAATTAGTTGAGTAGATTTTAGTGACATTGACAAGAGGTCAAAGGTCAAAAGGTCAAGGTCAAATGCTAAAAATGTTGCTATTTCCCCCAGATCTATGCAATGCCCGCAGTTATTTTCTTGAAACTTAGTGTAGACATGTACTACTGCATAAAGATTCTCCAGAGAGAGTTTCATGTCATAAGGTCAAAGGTCAAAAGGTCAAAGGTTAGGTGAAAATGTTGCAATATCACATTTCTCACAAATGGTTCAATGTATCTTCATGGAACTTGGTACATATGCATGTACTGACTGGCAGGGATTATCTAGGGAATTTAGGGGTCATGGGTCAATAGTCAGGGGTCAAAGGTCAAGGTCAACTCCTCAAAATGTTACTATTTCCCTCATATATGCAATAATTGCATTATTAGTTTTAAAATTTAATATATGTACATGTATTACTTAATGGAGATTCTCTTGGAAGTTTCCAGCCAGAAGGTCAAAGGTCAAAGGTTAAGGGTCACAGGTTAGGTTTAAATGAAAAAAAAAGATATATTTTGTACTGTAATTACACTCTTTCTTCATACCTTGAAAATTATTCTCAATGCATAAACTTATAATAAGGTCGGTCAGAAGTCAAGTAAAAATTTTCAATTCCCCAAATATGTGTACCTGTACTCTTAAATAGACAATTATAGCAAACCCAGTTCGTGGAAAGTGAACATTCAAGATATTTCTGATAAACCTGTTATTTCGATATTTTGCCAGTTATGTGAAACTGTCATCACACATTGTGAAGACATTGTACTATACACCTATTGGGAGAATCATGCATTATTTTTTTTTTTTTTTTTGGTCTTGTCGTCATCAATTAAATTGGGGTGTGTGAATTTCACTACATATCTTGTATTTGGAGAAAGACTAAATGGGACTGATTGAATTCATTTGTGCGCAGATCGAGGTACAACATTTACACAAATTTCATGTGAGAAGAAAAACAGGAACTTTAATTTCCTGAAATTTGATGCAAATTTAGGGTTTGGCAATAAATTTGGCAATTTCAGAGGCTTTTGATAATCCTGCAACTGAAACTTTTTCATATGGACAACAGGATGCACAAAATAAAAGAGATTTTTAAAGAAACTTGATCTTGTAATGTATAAAGACTTTACCAAACATGTGGTTTCTGGGACTTGAAATGTTTACAGTCATATTCAGGATTAAGCCAAGTGATCACCCTGAGAATGAACTTTTGGAATAAACTTTGGAGCAAATACTACATGTCTTATTCTGTTAGTTAGATCTATAAGATGATGAGTATGGTTTAATTGCAATATTTTTGTAGTTCCCATTGGTATATCAATGAAAGTTTTGAGCGTGTCTGCAAATGTATATTTTAGCATACCTTTCACAGTTTTTGCTCAATAGCTGTGGAGATGTAGCTGCATTATACCACACTCGTACACCTCTTTTGTTTGTTGCATTCCTTTTAATCATGATAAGTGAAACATGCATGAGACGTGGATGAGAGTAAATTGCATTTGTTTTTAATGATTGCTTATGCAATATGTTTACAGACCTGTAAACTTTGGGACTTATCCATAACGTGCAATATCCACATAGACTGTATTATAGTAGTGTCTGAAATGATTGTGACATTTTTACTTATGTGCAGAAGTCCATCTTTTTGAAATTTTCATTAGCAAGAGTTAATGAAGTGTAATGTTCAATTCAAAATTTAACATTTCTTGTTTCATGCAAAATTGTGTCTTTTCATGTGTTAGCAATCAATCCTCTCAAAATATAAAGGTTTGATAAGTATCTGTGTTATTGTTTCATTTATTCAAAAAGATGTCACAGAATGTTGATAAAGCACCTTTACTAAAGAAAAGTCGAAATATGTGTAATTGAATTTATATTTTGTTTTATCAATATTCTGTCTTACTGTCTAAGTCAAGCTAAAAGCAAATGTAGCAAATGAAATACATCACACTTTCTATTTAGTTGCTTTTGACTTGCTGGTTGCTATTCAGGAGTATGAAGCACACACCACTAAAAAGAGTACTAAAGGTTCAGACTCTTCTTCAGGGGATGATTGGCAGGATGGGACTGAAGAAGATGAGGAGGAATACCAGGATGAGGATGAAGATGAAGAAGATGAAAACTATGGCATTTTCAAGGCCAAGGAACAGGGAAGAAGACCTGGTACATGTAACTACCAAAACTATGAAAAATTGTTATGCAGCTTTGTGTCATATTTTCATTCCGTATAGTGTCATCCTCTCTAAAGTCAGTTGACCCCACAGTAGCGTGTAAGGGAATATATAGAAATCGCTCTGAGGTCAAGTGGCCAAAGAAGGTCCACTACTTTGCCATGGTAACAGCAAGTTATGGCCCCAAAATCAGGTGAATGGCTTGTGGATCTAACTACTCCAGTTTTCAAGCAATTCTACAAACTTTGACACACAAGCAAAGCTCAATGTAATGTTGTGCAAGACACATTTAGCAATAGTAACAGAAAGTGCATTGCCATGGTAGCAGTACATTATGACCCTCTAAATCAGGTAAATCTACAGTTTGTAAATGATTCAGAAGGAATTTGACACACATGGTGATTGTGATATAAAGTTGCGCAAGACTTTTTTTTTCTTTTCTTTTTTTTTGACTAGAGTATTACTAGGAGCCATGTTGATGAAGTCATGTCTTTGTCCTAAACAGGTAATGTTTTCTTGATACCATGTCATGCATTGTTTCTCCTTTTGCAGCTTCTCATCGTAATCGCAGATCTTTGAAACAGACAGCATATTCATTGTAAGTGCTAAAGATTTCATCATGCATATTGAGATTGCTTTGAACTCAGTAAACTTTACTAACAATTGGTGGGATACTGAACCAGTTGAGCACTGCACACCATGAAGTAGAGAATGATAGAGGCTCTGAGGTACTAGGTATACAGGAATATCCTTACCATAACAATGTTCCTTGTAAATATTTGTCTAGGAATTTATATAGCGTAAGTACATGTATTGGGTATTTCTGAGCATCTTTTATGGCAACAAAGTATTGTAGCAGTAACCATTGCAAAGCTGTGAAAATTGTTCACAGCTTTTTTGACAGTGGCCCGTTGCATAAAACTTACCAAAACTTACTAAATTGTCATTGTCAGAAAACCACAAAACCTGCAATAACTTACCACCTCTGAAATCAATGTTTTATTATACCCCCACCCACACATAGTGGGTAGGGGGGGTACCCGTTATATAGGAATCACTCTGAGGTCGGGTGGCCGGTCCGTTGGTCGGGCGGTCGGGCGGGCGGGCGGGTGGGCGGGCGGGCGGGCGGTTGGGCGGTCGGGCGGTCGGGCGGTCGGGCGGTCGGGCGGTCGGTCCGTTGCAAAATCTTGTGGGTCGAACTCCTCTCTCATTTTTTGAGCAATTGACCCCAAATTTGGCATGTTTAACCACTATCAAAGGTAGATGTGCAAGACACCTTTTTCGTTAGTATCGCATAATGCGTTGCCATGGCAACGGCTTATTTTCGTAAAAACTTGTGGATCGAACTACTCTCTCATTTTTTGAGCAATTAACCCCGAATTTAGCATGTGTGACCACTATCAAAGGGAGATGTGCAAGACACCTTTTTCGTTGATATTGCATAATGAGTTGCCATGGCAACGGCAAATTTTTAAAAAATCTTACAAAATGTTGTGGATCGAACTCCTCTCTCATTTTTTGAGCAATTGACCCCAAATTTGGCATGTGTGACTGCTATCAAAGGTAGATGTGCAAGACACCTTTTTCATTTGTATCGCATAATGCGTTGCCATGGCAACTGCATATTTTCATAAAAACTTGTGGATCGAACTACTTTCTCATTTTTTTGAGCAATTAACTTCAAATTTGGCATGTGTGACCGCTATCACAGGCAGATGTGCAAGACACCTTTTTCATGAGTATTTCATAATGCGTTGCCATGGCAACGGAAGATTTTCATAAAAATCTTACAAAATGTTGTGGATTGCACTTCTCTCTCAGTTTTGTAGCAATTCAGTTTGAATTTGGGATAAGCGATCAATGTAATGTATATTTGTGCAAAACACCTTTGATGTGTGTGGTAATAAATCTGTTGCCATGGCAACAGCAGTTTTTTTTAACCAATCATACAAAAATGTGTGGATTAGCTTAACTCCTTCAGTTTTCAAGCATTTGGCTTGAAAATTGGCACATGTGACCACGTAGATGTGCATACTTACTCTTTCGTCATTGTTGATCAATGTGTTGCCATGGTAACGGCAAAGTTTGAATGAAAATCATACGAAAATATTGTGGATTCAGTTAACTCCCTTAGTCTGAGAGCATTTGACTTGAAATTTGGCACACATGACCACTATAGTATATAGATGTGCAAACTTAATCTTTCGTCAGTGGTGAGCAATGCGTTGCCATGGTAACAGCTTTTTTTTAACCAAAAAACATACAAAAATATTGTGGATTCAGCTAACTTCCTTTAGTCTTCGAGCATTTAGCAAGAAATTTGGCACACATGACCACTGTGGTACGTAGATATGTAAACGTAATCTTTCGACACTGTCGATCAATGTGTTGCCATGGTAACAGCATATTTTTTATGAAAATCATACAAAAATATCGTGGATTCAGTTAACTCCCTCACTCTTTGAGCATTTGGCTTGAAATTTGGCACATGCAACCACTATAGCATATAGATGTGCAAACTTAATCTTTCGTCAGTGATGAACAATACGTTGCCATGGTAACAGCATCTTTTCACGAAAATGCATACAAAAATATTGTGGATTCAGCTAACTTCCTTTATTCTTCCAGCATTTAGCGAGAAATTTGGCACACATGACCACTGTGGTACGTAGATGTGTAAACGTAATCTTTCGACAGTGTCGATCAATGTGTTGCCATGGTAACAGCATATTTTTAATGAAAATCATGCAAAAATATCGTGGATTCAGTTAACTCCCTCTCTCTTTGAGCATTTGGCTTGAAATTTGGCACATGCAACCACTACAGCATAGAGATGTGCAAACTTAATCTTTTATCAGTGATGAACAATATGTTGCCATGGTAACAGCATCTTTTCACTAAAATGCATACAAAAATATTGTGGATTCAGGTAACTACCTCAGTCTTTGAGCATTTAGCTTGAAATTTGGCACACCTGACCACTGTGGTACGTAGATGTGCAAACTTAACCTTGTTGATCATTGTGTTGCCATGGTAACAGCATAGTTTGAATGAAAATCTTACAAAAATATTGTGGATTCAGGTAACTCCCACAGTCTTTGAGCATTTGGCTTGAAATTTGGCACATGCAACCATTATAGTACAGAAATATGCAAACTTCATATTTCATCATTGTTGAACAATGTGTTGCCATGGTAACAGTGCATTTTGAATGAAAATCATACAAACATTTCAATTCTCCTAACTCTCTCTGTTTAGAGCATTTTGGCTTCAAATTTGGCACATGTTACCCCTACATTACCTAGATGTGCAAAAAAATCTTTTGTCAGTGTGGAAAATGTGTTGCCATGGTAACAGTATATTTTGAATGAAAATGATACACTAATATTATGAATTCAACTAAGCCCCTCATCCTATTAGCATTTGGCTTGAAATTTGGCACATGTGACGGCTATGATATATAGTTGTGCAAACTTCATTTTTTTTCTTAATGTCCAACATTGTGTTGCTATGGTTTCACAATTTTTACTAAAAACCATAGATATCGTCAGTTTATTTATCTTGCTCACTCAGTTTTTGAGCACTCGACTTGAGATGTGGGACATGTGGCTAACTGTGAGCGATACATTTATTCACTGTTGAACAGTGCATTGCCATGGTAATTTTTTTTTTCATTAAAAAGTAAAAAAAATTAATAATCCTGGTAGAGCTAATTCCCTCAGTTGTGGGTGGGGGTATATTAATCACAATGAGTGATAGTTCTAGTTGAACTTATGATAGATTTTAAAATAGATATCAATTGAAGGATACACAATTATGCTTTTCTCACAGACACCAGGAGCGATTATGCAGTATGGATGAAGTATTGTTTCACAACGTGAGGAGTCAGATGACATCATGGCCACAGCTGTCTCCAAGGTAACCGTAGCCTTATCAACATTTGTGGCAGATTTAATACTCATGGCTTTGGCAAAAGTTATCTTATACACACATCCCAGCGGTGAGTTTTTCTTCTCAAGTGTACTGAATTTTTTTTTCCCGTAGATGAGACATCTTAAAATTCTGTGTCATGTGATTTGAGACCATGAAGATTAAATGCCAGAAGTCATCTCCTCCTTCCATTTCTTCTGGCTCATGCTGTTCATGATACAATCATTGCCATGTGTACCGCCGTTCTCTGTGCCCATCTGTAATGGATTGTCCTTCCTTTCCCTCCACTCCCACCAAGTGGCTCTCCATTATCAGGCTGTCCTCTTTCTGGCCACTCCCTGTTTTCCTGTCAGCTCCATTTTCACTGTCTGCCTTTATACATTCCCTTTATCTCTCCTTTCAACATATCCACAACTGTGCTTGCCTGTCTCTAGTTCCTTTCTTGACAGAATCCAGTCTTTCCTGTGATCTCTTGTACTTCAGCCTGTCTTTCCTTTTAAGGCCCAGCATTCATCTACATATCTTCATGTCTGCCACAGCAAGCTTTGACTCATGATATCAATCTACATCCCAAGTCAGGGACCTCTTGTATCTGTATTTGCAAAGTGTTTTGGTTTGTGTATATCCATGCCATGGTACAGAGATGTTTCATATTTACCCTCCCTGGAATGTCACGCTATGGGATGTCTGCACCAGATATGCTGTGAATGAGTAAATGGTGCCACGTTATTTAAATCTTGAAGTAATGTTTAGTATGACATTCTATTAGCATAATGAGGATTGTAAATTATGTTTGCGTCCAGTGCTTATCAAACTTGGGGTTTTGTTTCCTAGTTTTGAGAATAAAATTATTTTTTATTCCTGTACCAGTCATCTTTCACTGAGCTCTGGAGTATGAAACTAGTCATGATATATGTATTTTTTTTTTAATGACACTGTGCATCTTATTGATGAAATTGAGTAAAAAATTTGTTATCTGTTCATGGAACACATTTTGGCATTGCATTAATACTTGCATAAAGGAGACTGGAGGATAACATGTACCATAAATCTGTGCTTGTCTTAACTTACAGTGAAGCTGCTCAGTATCAGTGTAGTGAGTATGCAGGAAGTAAGACTGGGGACAAGTTGAACGGCATCAAGACTGAAGGCAGTGAACCATCATCAATACCTCTGTCTGGAACTGAAGAAATGGTTGCTAAAACAGGTATTGATTCCTCTTTCTGACATGCCTATGTAGTAAGCCAGTAACAGTTCAGTGATATGCCTCCCAGTTTCAATATGGCCTGTTATGTGCTGTCAAGTTTTGTTGCATTCACCCAGTTTTATTATGGCCTACAAGGTTTCTCATTAGCACCGGAACTGCCATGGCAATTTTTTTGACAGTGTAAAAATCTGACATGGCATCCATGGCCATCACGGCCTGTTACATTTGCACATCCCGTCCCACCACATTGCCACCGTGAATTGCATGAAACAGAATTCTTGCAGTACTTGTATGTGAGGTGGATACTGTGTAGACCATTGGATATTACACTACATGTCAGTATTAGAGGAAAAGTGCTTCCCAGGTGTTAATTGTACACAGTTTACTTTGTTATTCATTCTGATTTTCAAGATATTTGACTTCGTTCTGCATTTCAGAATAACATGATAATGTGCGGGGGGAAAAAAACTGATGTGTAACTATACCTGGAAGTATGTGTCACACGACTGCATTTATCTTGTCTTGTCAATAGAAATGCTTGTCTCTCATCATGTATTATGAATAATACTGCAGACACCCACCAACAGCATACTGCCTTCAGTGCAGAGGGTCCCATCTCAGCCTTAGCCTGGTGCCCCACCCCTCTTGACCAGCAGGCAGTGAATCAGTATGCAGCCCTTGCTGTCAATCCATGCAAGGACCAGATCAGCTACATGTATGACTCTAACTGTCTGCCTGGCCTTGTGCAGCTGTGGAGCTTTGGACCACTCTCTTCTGACTGGTAAATGAGTGTGAAATTCCAAATACTGTATGTGCTGTTATTTTCGCATACAGATATTTCTGTGAATGAGGAGGTCATAGACATTTTCGCGAATTGACAAAGAGGCAGGACATAAGCGCACTACTACCTTAGCGTATGGTGACATTTTCGCATGTTGTTAACTTCGCGGTCCAACTGAGATTCGCGAAATTCGCAAAAATTAAACCCTCACGAAAATAACAGCTTATACAGTAGCAGTGTTTATAAGTGATACTAGCAATATGGATTTAGGAGAATGAAATCTGTGATGATCACATAGGTTGGCATGAGCATGTTGGAAAGACTGACAATATGTATAGCAATTTGTAAAAAGATAAATGTGTCACAGTCATTTACTTAATCATAGAAAAAAAATAGAAATAGGCTGATATTAGTGATCTGCTTTCCACGGTGTTTTAGAGATATTCCTTTGCTGATACCACAAGTCACAGTATTTACAAAAATGTGTTTATCATGACATACGTTCATTTGAGCCACACATTCACATTGCCTTCAAAATGCAAGAGTAGGCAGACAACTAGGTCGTAATGTTTGTGTTTTATTCTAATTCATCTTTGTATTACGATAATTTTTTATGCTCCTTCTTAGCTTAACCAAACGATTGACTTGTATTTCATATATTTTTATGTACTTCATCATAGTTTCATGTGGCAAACCTAGCCATCAATGAAGAAAAAAGAAGATTAAAAAAAGAAATCAGAATGCAGCAAGTTACCCTGAAATTTACCATGCTGTTGTTGTCCATCTGCAGGGCTCCACATTAACGTTTATTTTTGATGGCCCAAAGGCAAACATCCGACCTTTTTTGGTGGCCCGATCAGGCCACCAAATTCTTCATTTCTGAGATTTTGGTTGCCCGACGTGCGTTTTTGGTGGCCCCGGGCCACCGGGCCACCGTTAGTGTCGAGCCCTGCCATATGGTTGGTCTTTGATGGTGTCCACAATAGATAAAACTGTAGAACAAATCACACAGCCCCCATTGCAGAGCATGCAAATAGAATCAAATTACATGATTGTAGCAGATGGTCAGCAAGTTGGTTGCAATCCATATTGAGCAGTAGCCTCTACCGTCTCCTCTCTAGTCTTTTCTCCATGATGCTACATCAGTGATCTAATGAAATTTAAAAAGAGTAAGAATTGACACGCTTGATTACGGTCACCTGAATACCCAGAAATTGCTATGATTACCCTGGTACACTCTCAAGATATCATGCTTGGTTTAAAAGAACCTTTAACAATGTATATATGATACTGAATCTAATAATATTTTTTCTTATAGTAATGTCACCAGATAGGATTGAAAACTTCAGATCTAACTGAGTAACAGGTAATGTGACCATCTTCATGTGATGATGTTTTTTCTTCTTTGTCAGGGCTCAGCCCAAACTTGAATTCAGCATAGCACATGATGCTGGCTTGGTGAAAGAAATTGCTTGGTGCCCATCTGGATGCTGGGATGACCCTAACCCAACACACCCCCAGATTGACCAATCACAAGACTCCATTCCGCACTGCAACAACTCTGACCAGCGCCTTGGGGTGCTGAGTATGGCATGTGCGGAAGGCAGTGTGTTGGTTTATAGCATACCACATCCAACCAGGGATGCTGAGGATACAAAAGATGTGTCACAAAGAGGTGAACATTCACTTTCTACTTAATTTCTCTGCTGCAGGAATCTCACAGAATTTACGGATGGATGCCCAGACAGACTGATGAATCCTACATTTATCTTATGATTCAAATCTTCTTCAACATATTGAGTGCTTTGTATTGTTCATTTTAGAATATTAATTACTTTCTGTAACTGTAGAGGCACAATTATGATGCTTTTTCTGAACAAGTCACTGCACAAAAAAAAAAAAAAAAATACAAATGAAAGAGGAAAGATGGATGAAACTCAAATATAATAAAAGCTAAGAATTTTTATTAAAGAAGGTACCGCCATCACTGGATTAGAAGAGTACAACAGCTCATGGTGACATCACCACAGGACAAAATTAAAAAAATAGGAAGAAAATTGAACATATTTTGGTTTTTCTAGTATAATGAAAGAGCACTTACCTCTTTCAGAAAGCAGAGGGAATGATATTGCTCCTTAACATAAATATGTCAGTTACAAATCAAGAGAATGTGTACATTTCATTTCAAAAAATATTTGTGGAATTCTATTTATTGTCACTGGGGCGACAAGACCTCATATCTACAAATTGTTCAGGAGAGCAAAGAAGCATGGCAGCCAAAGCTCTGTATCAAATGGGAGAGCCTTTCTTTTGACATGCCATGGTGGCTTCATTTTTGGGATAAGGCAGCTAGGATTCGGACAGGACATCACTTCACTGATTATCTGACCATTAATCCACAAAAGTCATTTTCACCAAAATTTCAGTTATAAGGTCTTGTCGCAACAGCGATGTTATATTTCTTTATTGCCCTGCCATTACATCACAAACTGTAGTTGTCGTCTCATCCAGGAGTAGCGACACCAAAGATCTCCGTCCCTCCCTCGCTCTCTCTCTCTCTCTCTCTGGGGCAGTGTGATGTACAATTTTACAAGTATGAAATCACAGCTCAAAGTGCTCAAAATGTAAGGGATAAAAAGTAACTTTCTGAGAATTTTCCAAATATGTAATTTATGAGAATTTTGTTCATACACTGTAGCTTCATCACTCATACAGATCTGTGGAATGTATTTATATCCTTTGTCTATAGTGTACAAGCCTGTGCCAAATCTCATCCTCAAGCCAAAGCATGATGAAGGCAACGCTAAGGTGTCCTTTGGTGCATGCCTGTGTGTTGCCTGGGAGATGCGTAAACCACATTCCAGAGTAGCTGCAGGTTTTGCAAACGGTACCATCTAAGTCTTCATATGCTTCCACCAGTCCTATGCATGTACCTCTCCAGTCTCATTTTGCCATACAGATTTCAATGTGCTATGATTTTATGCATACACATCCCCCTGCACACATGGTAGTTGTTCTTTTCAGGCAACTGCTATCAAACTAAATGTATGTATAGTTGAATGAGTCTGGGCAGACCACTGGTTCCTGGTAAATCAAGTTTCGTTGAGTTTGATGCTGAAGCAGGAAATATTTGAGCCAAGTTACCAAAGAAAGATTTACCATCAAGGCAACATCCTTCTCTACAAGATTCATTGTCCCAGCAGCTTTCAAAAATGAATCAAGTACTAGTAATTATAGTGATGTCTATGAACATTTAGTACTTTTCCCCCTTTTGAATGGTTGCAAAGTAAAGACATCAACATCTCTTATGTATATGAGCATTCAATGAGACCTGAACACACCCTTTTATCACTGCAATTTCTCTACTTGGTGCATTATGTTTTGACCCTTTGGCCCATATTCACATAGATGGTTTAAATTTAGTCCCATTGGCTAAAACAAGCATGAAATACATGAAGGCATATCTTACATAATTTTATGGAGTATCTATGCATGGTTATTGCTTGATGTCTGTTGATGTATGTGATCTATCACACACGTATACACAAAAGAAATGTTCATAGACTATGAACCGTTATATTCTAAGCATGGACCAGAATGGCTTAATATGTATTATTGTACTTGTTTGCAGTCTGAAGGTTTTGAATGTGTCGATCTATGAATCATGCCACTTAAATGTGAAAGTGGACTCTAAAGAAGGTATTACATGCAAACAGTGCAAGTCCAAGGTCAATTCATCTTTGGAGTGGAATTACTCTCCAAATTCTTCATAATGAGTATGACTTCTTTCTAATATTTTGATCAGGAGCGATAGCTGTGTGGAATCTGAGCTACACATCTCCATTGTTGCAAACACCATGTCCTGAGGGTTCTTCCATTGTCTGCCCACTGCTTGTCATCAATGCCCACACCAATGTTGTCTTTTCAGTGGTGTGGTTACAAGCTGGTGAGTTCCCACATTTAGAAGTTAGTGCAAATTATGCTGGTTTAAACAGTAAGTGCATAAAACGTCCAGATGTATCCATCCATTGATTTGCATGTGTGTAGCTGTACCTTCCTTTGCGGCTAGTGCATAATGGCTTTCATCTGGTTTGGTTGTACAAACTCACAAAACACTCAGAGAGTGCACAGTATTTCTTAGTAATCTGCAATAGTAGCATCTTTTTGATATATACTCTATAGCACTTAAGAAAATGTGTTAAGAATGTACCTGATCAGAGGCTCTGAAATGAGTCACGTGTGCTCTGTGTATTTTTATGCTAATGCATGACGTGCAAGAAGTGCACAGGAAAAAAGCATTACTGCACTGCATGTTATCAGCGATAGATACCAATTGCGCTGTGCAGCTACAGTAGCTGTGCGCCTGGCATAAACCCAAAAAATTACTGTCATTCACATGCACAGCAGATCAAAGAGCAGCCCCATTTTATTGCACTACAGAGTTTTACCAGAAGATATTACATATCATAGACCGATTTCATCAAACAAATAATGCACAGGTTAAAGCTCATGATGTTAGTAGAGATGCAACACACTCAGGTACTCACAATGTTGTGCATTTTGCAACATTGTATGTACCCTCGAGTGCACTGCATCTTGACTACTGCATTCTCACCTGTGCATTATTTGAATACTTGACATTCTCATACGAGGTCAATCTGTTCTTTTCTGTTTGTATATGTCTATTCTATTTCTTTTTCTGTCTAAATATTTGTCTGTCTCTCCTCACTGCGCATGCAGACAGCAACATCATATGCAGTAGTGGTATGGACCAGCAGTTGATATATTGGGACTTGCGTCACCCAGCACTTCCCCTCAGCACCCACCGTGCCCACAATACCTGCAAGCATCAGGCCCTATCCCACCTGAATGGCGTTGTCTGTGGCCAGGACAACTCCTTGTCTAGTGCTAGATTCAAGTTGTAAGTGAGAAATTAATTTAATTAAATGAAAAATGCAGTTCTTGGAACATTTCACATTTCCTGGACCTTATGAAATATCTCCTTTGAATTAAAGTCAATATTATGCAGTGTTATATTTACACATTCAATTCCCTATGATATTTTTGATGTGCAAACTAAATTTCACAGCTAATCTCTGAAAATACATATTAGGGCAACAAGGCACAATGCAGAGTATGACCAATAGGATTTCATATTCATCAGCATTTGTCACGTGGCGTGGCTGAGTGGATAAGAGTGCTTGTCTCTTGACATGACCATGGTATGGGTTCGTGGGTCCAGCCCACGCCCAGCCCGACATGTTTTTCCTTCAGCAAGGCACTTTGTCCACATTGCTGCTCTCCACCCAGGACTTTGAATGGGTACCGGTAGGATGAGCAAGTTTATGTTGGTTGATCAGCATGTGTGCACCTATGAAATGGCTGTGACTGGCTGGAATGCTCCCTAGGGAGTTGAGAGTGAGGATATGCTGGTATAAAATAATGTATCCAGTGACTGGGGTAATAATAGTCTGTAAAGCACACTGAGATACTTAACAAGTGTGAAATGTGCTAAATAGAAACTAGCTATTATTATTATTGTTATTATAATATATGCTGCTACCCTAACTTCCTGCCATGGTATCAAATCTTACAATACTTATTAATCATTTCATGAAGTATAAGCACACTGTTGTTCAGTAGTCATTGACTGTTTGTAGCTGAACTCAAAAAGAATAGACAGACTTAATGCCATGAATAGTGATGTCTGTGCCAGTAACAGAAGTGAGACATAAATTTTGTATCATTTGAGTCATATTGTCTCTCACATTCATTTTTACAGAAATTTCCAAGATGCCTGTAGCCTCCGCCCCAGTAGTGGGATAGGGTCCTTCAATATCTGGATTATGGTGAGTGCACTTTGGCATTACCCGACGGATCTGAGATATCTATAGGGCCTATAGTATGGATGTCACAAGTGTTGGGACACCATCTTCTATTTGGAGTGTTTTTTTGTGATCAAAAGAAGATTTTATGACAATTGATGATTCCTGGGATAGAAAAGTGACAAAGTGAAGAGTAGAGTCTGAGAAGAAGCCCCAGACAAAAGGGATTTACAAGTAGAAGAGGATATAGCTAGTTTCATCTTGACATCAATAATATCCTAGCTTAAGAAATTCATACACTGTTTGTTTGTTTGTTTATTCATTTTCCATCTGAGAAGATGGCTAGATAACCCATATTCAGCTATCATAAGCTGGTCTTCCAGGGGGTCCAGTTGGATGTGAGGTGGGACCACTTCACCGGGTTAAATATCCTGCTCTTTGCGATGAATGAATGAAGCGGGATCTTTTATGTGCATGAGTTGTTACTGTCTCATACACGGGACCTCCATTTTATGTCCTATCCAAGGGACAGAGTGTTTTGCCTCTTGCTAGAGGGGACGGTATGCTTACACACAACATTGCACAGTCCAGACTCGGGTTTGAATCCGGGCCGCGTGATCGTGAGGCAGACATGCTACCGACTGAGCCAACTCACAGCTCACTGTGTGTTGTGATCTCATGATTACCTGCCTCCTACCAGTCAGAGAGAAAGATACATTATTTTTCTTCACAGCCATATAGACTAGTAGGATGCAATCATGGGTGGTAGGGAAGTAGAACCATTGAAAATAAGATTTGTTTTATGTCTGCCATATGCTGTATATGACATATGTTTTGTTAGGTATTTATTTTCATGAATTTCACAAGTCAGGTGTTGTACTTGAATTTAACAACATGCGAAAATATTATTGTTACAATGGAAATTTTTGCACAACCAGAAACTAGCACTAAAGTAAAAGCACGTGAATATGTTTGGCTGCCATATAATCCAGTAGTTAATGTCTTGAATCCGTGGAATTAAAAACATGCAAAACTCACCTTACCTCGCCGGGCATGAATAATTATTCATACAAAAATATCCACTTATACAGTAACTGTGATCCCAACATGAATGCGACGTGCATGCATACATTTCTCTGTTCAGTGCTGTACTCCACATTTTGCCAATTTAACCACTTGCAAAATTGTCAAGAATTCCTGATGAAAAGACAAAAAAATTTGACTCGCTAAATATATGGCATATATGAGTCTAGGGCAATTACACCCTGGGCAATTACCCCGGACCCTTCCCCTGACTCTAACCCTGAACCTAATCCTAACCCAAACCCAAACTCTCACCCTAAACCTAACCCTAACCCTAATCTTCACTCTAAACCTTACCACTGACCAGTATCTGGCGGGGGGGGGGGGGGGGGGGGGGGGGGGGGGGGGGGGGGGGTAATTACCCTCAGGGGGTAATTGCCCTGATATGGGCATATACAATGTTCTTTTAAATATAATGGCTTACATTAACAAACATGGCTATACTAGATGGAACGTACCTGCATGAAAAAACCAGCCTACAGCCAGCCATTTGAAAGCAGTCAACAATATTCTTTTCTACATTTATTCTGTTCTTTCTGTTTTTACATCTTATCTTCTTTCACCCTTGTTGTATCCATCGTAGAGACCATTGCACACCTCAGGACTGTTTACAGTCAAAGAGAAGACCATCCTGCAGGCTCCATTAAGGCATATCTGAATATTTTGGTGGAGGCTTCTCTCAGTAGATTTGTTTTATATACCGCAGTGTCCACCCTCCCACCATCTATACAGCAAAACATTCAGCATCATGGCCCTATGTGGTGTAGCACTTCTATTTCTACATGATGTAGAGGTTCCACAGGGTCATTGCGTGGAGATGGCAAGAAGGGGCTGCAGTTTATACCCCTTTCATACCAAACTTCTCCAGACGTCACCCGAGCGCACTCTAGGCGGACGTCTGGGGTGTGATTCGTTAAGTAAACACGAGGTGCGGGCAGAGCACCGTTTCATACCAGAGGCTAGTCTGTAGTGCACTCTAGCGCGCTCGGTGAGCTGCGGAGACCTTTCATGCTGGAACGACATCCAGTGTTCATTCACTGTTCGTCCACTGTTCGTGCTAGACGGTCTAATACGCATCACATCCACTGTTCACCCGGGTGTCTTTTTCGGGCTACCTTTCATACCAACAGTGGTCTAGGGTGAACAGTGGACGACCTCCGGACATCATCCACTGTACAGCGTCTGGTATGAAAGGGGTATCAGACTATCTGAGAAACAAGTGAATGTACAGAGGGGTCAGCTTTGTCTCCCCTAGAAGACTTCAGTATCACAGATAGTACAGTAGACTACAGGACTTGTATTTAACAGTAGTCTCTAGACTACAGTACTTTTATTGAAATGGCTAATTGCAGTTGGCATTGTTCTTTGCAGGACCTGGCATACTCTAATTGGCTGCATTGTGTTGCTGCATGTGATATTTCTGGCTTACTGGCTGTCTGTGTGCTTCCCTGGAACTTCACGAGATCTAAGAGCAAAGCAGAGGTACCAGTAGTAGACATCATATACTTCTGTATGCTTGAATTTCCTGTAATTTAAATTTTGGTCTTGTAAAAAAGCATGACTGTCTTTTAGTTGAATCGAGGGCAAAGATATTGATATTCTTACCCTTACAATGTAGAAAAGACTCTGAAATTGTGAAGTGTGGATATCACATTGTGTACACTGCAGTTCATTAATGAGCATGGGGGGGGGGGGGGTCATATATTCATGTTATAATGATAGTTGGCCAACATTTGGCAACTATGACCTTAAACTTCACAATAGAAAACCTTAACTGTCATTACACAAAGATAGTGTACACAGTTACAGATTTATGGGAAGTGCATGGTGGTATACATGTATACTATTACAAGTTTTCATGTAATATGTAGTGCATAAGACACTGCACACAGATCTCTGAATAACATCAACCTTTTTAAGCTAACAGGTTCGAAAGAAATATCATACTGTTTGTTTTGTTGTGTATATCAAGCTATTAGTAGACGGCGAGTTGTAATGTTCTTAAAATTTTCTGTAGATTTTGATTTTTTGTGCTCTTTCCCCTATTTTGGGGGTGCTGAACACGAATCCACTTGTTGCCATTTTTCTAACCGACGTCTTCACCCGTTGCCATGGCAACACATTATTTTCCTTAAAAGAACATGTATTCTTCAATAAAAATCATAAAAACATGATGTAAACACCAAAATATGTCATTATAAATCCTTTTTAATTAGACTTGAGAAAGAATACAATTTTCATGATGTCATGGTTACCTTATAGCAATGACGGTTACCATGGCAACAACTATTTATAAAGAAAAATCATATTCTTCATGAAAAGGCAAGAAAACATAACAAGATTAAGTGGAATATTTATAATAAATTACTATCTAGATTATCAGCTTATTTTTCCACTATGTTAATTTCACATAATTTTCGTTGCTGTAGCAACAGCATGACAAAAGCTACCTTTTAAAGAAAAATAAGCATTGCGATTGAAAGAAAAGCAATACGTCCATAGATGATAAATTTCTGTATAGTGAGATTTTTTAGCTATTTCCTTTATTTTGTCGGTGCCAAACACGAATCGAACTATTGCCATATTTCTAAATGACATCTTTAGCCGTTGCCATGGCAACAAATTATTTTCTTTGAAATAACGTGTATTCTTCATTAAACATCACAAAAGCATGCTAAAAACACCAAAATAAGTCAATATAAACATATAACTCTTCAATCAAATTAAAACACAAAATTTCCGACTGTCACAGCAACCTCATAGCAATAACGGTTGCCATGGTAACAGCTAATTTTTAAAAGAAAATGATTTTTTTTCATCAAAAAGCATGAAAAGATGAAAAGTTTGAGTAGCATACTCATTACAAATTGCTATGATAATTATCAGCTTTTTTCACTACGTTCACGCCACATTATTATCGTTGCTATGGCAACAACTTTTTTCCCTAGAAAGGAGAAGTACCCCAGTAAAAGAAAAACTAGATAAATAAATAATCAATTTTTGTAGAGTTTAATTTTTCAGCCCTTTTTTTTTATACTCTTTTGGGAATGCTGAAAAGGAATCCACCCATGGCCACTTTTCTAAATGATATCTTCAGCCGTTACCATGGCAACAAATTATTTTCATTAAAAGAACATGTGTTTTTCATTAACATCATAAAAACATGTTGTTAAGGCCAAAATATGTCATTATATGTGACCGTGCACCTCAAAACGAACATAAAGTCGCACACACTGATTTAGCGTGAGGACTGAAAATAAGTGAAATTGGTCAACCTAGCCGAACTTGACTTTTTCATACTTTCTGAAAGAGCGGGTCTCCTTTTACATTATGCTAAAATTTGGTATCATAAAACGGGCAGGAAAGTGTGTTTTTTTAGAAGTTTATCTCGAACATTTTTGGTAGAATAGTGTGATTAGGTGTGTCTTTAGAATCCCTTTTTCATTTCTGAAAAACCTTGTCCACACTCTTCACTTTCAACTCTAATAACTTTTGAAAGGATGGTGCTACTGCTTTGAAAGTTGGCATTTATTGTGGACAGAATGTGTTGATGAGGCATGTTTAATTTCAGATTAATTTGATTATCCCTTCATTGTTGTTACTCTGGTGGTTTACTTCCTGTTTTTTGTCCCATTCATCGCACAGCCAGCATGGTTTGGTAAAGATTAAGCTCTTGAATAGACACTGTACTTTAGAGCCTGTTTTCTCAGTTCACACTTTTCCTGAGTTTGTGCTTTCTTTCCAATATTTAGATAGGTTAGGAGAGTCCATTTGATTTGAGTTATACATCATTTTAAAGCCTAAAGTCTGCTCTTTCAGAATATGGTCTGGCGAATTTTGTTTGTTTTGAGGTGCAGTGTCACATATACATTTTTCCTCAATTAATAAAAACAATCCCTTTTTTCAATTACATTGATACCTCATAGCAATGACAGTTGCCATAGTAACAATTCCTAAAAAGAAAATACTAATATTTTGATGAAAAAAATTGAAAAAATGACGAGATTGAGTACCATATTCATTACAAATTTCTATCAGCTTTTGTTTTCACAACTTTAATTCCGCATCATTTCTTTTGCCATAGCAATAACATGAGAAAAAAATGGTTTTTTTTTAGGATTCCAGTTCTATAGCAATCTGTTGGAAATTACTATAGAGGAGGTATCATAGTCATTTAAGGTTATCAATTGTCTTGAAGACGTACATTAATGCTGAAACAGAGTACATCATGACGAGAAAATTTGAACTTTTGGGGAGGTTTTTAGACATTTGTGTTGCTTATTATTTGTATTTTATGTTTCCTGGGTATATCTATAGTTTAAAAAATCTATTTCTTAACATGGTTGTTGCGATATAGGAACAAATATGATGTGAACAGAATTATATATGGCTAGTAGTGTTGCTCATTTGTATTACTTCAAAAGTTAGGCCATAATTTCACATTTTTTCTTGAAGATTTTTTTCTACAAAAATTGATGCATTTCCATGGCAACCATGTTAAATATTAACCATTATTTCGGATATGGATATTTAAGGTTTTAAAGGTGCAATGTGATCAGAAATTCAGGAAGCTGACTAAATTTTTGTGTTTTTACTTATTTTTTTTTGTTTAGTGTATTCTTTCCTTCCTTATCTGCATAAATAACGTTAATTTTTTCTTTAAAAAGCAGTTTTCTCATGTTAATTCTATAGCATGAAGAACGAAGTGGGGTGACTATAGTGGAAAAAAAACTGACAGTAAATTGTTATAAATATATTACTCAATCTTGTCATTTTTTATGTTTTCCATAATAAATTGTTATTACCATGACAACTGTCATTGCTATGAGGTAACCATGAAATTGAAAAATCGTGATGTTTTACTAAATTAAAGAGACATGTTTATTTTGACACATTTTGGTGTTAACAGCATGTTTTCATAATGTTTAAAGAAGAACACATGTTCTTTTAAAGAAAATAATTTGTTGCCATGGCAACGGCTGAAGACATCATTTAAAAAAATGACCACGTACAGGTGCATTCCTGTTCACCATCCCCAAAAGAGATGAAAAAGCACAAAAGATTTAAACTTTTCTGAAATTGATCACTTGTTTATTTTATTCTTTCTTTCCTTTTAAATGAAACAGTTCTTCTTTCTATGAAAGAAAGTTTTCCTCATGTTTTTGCTATAGCAACGATAATAATGTGAGATTAGCATAGGAAAAAAAAAAGCTGACAATCATAGTTAGACCCTAACTGGTAATGAAACAACTTTTTCAATCAATCTTTTCATAATTTCATGCTTTTTGATTAAAAAAAAACATTATTTTCTTTAAAAAATAGCTGTTACCATGGTGACAGTCATCATTATGAGGTAGCTGTGATATTCGGAAATTGTGATATTTAAAGGGATAGTACAGTATTGGTGGAGATAAGAATTGGGCTTTTAGCTTTTTGCAAGCTACCAAGAAAACACTTATGAAATAGTACAGAGCATATTCTTTTAAGAGGAATTCAAACTTTATTTGATGAAAATTGGGTTTTGAATGACTGAAACATCCAAAAACAAGGTAAAACAAAGTGATCGTAACAAAATGTGGGTCCCACACTTTATTAGAATCGCTCTGTTTTGGATATCTCAGCCATTTCAAAACCAATTTTCATCAAATAAACGATGAATTCCACATGGAATTACATGCTCTTTAATATTTCACAAGAGGTTTCTCATTATCTCACCAAAAAATGTTAGAAACCTGAAATTAGGCCTCAACCAAAACTATACCATCCCTTTAATTCAATCACAGAAATATGTTCATATTGACATCTGTTGGAAATTACAGTAAGTTTTTATAATGTTTAATGAGGAATACATGTTCTTTTAAAGAAAATAATTTGTAGCCATGGCAACGGCTAAAGATGTCAATTAGAAATATGGCAACAGGTGGATTCGCGTACGGCACTCCCAAAATAAGGGAAAGAACACAAAAAAATCGAACTTGTACAGAAATGTATTATCTACGGATTTACTTCATTCTTACTTTCCTGTTAATTGAAATACCTATTTTTTCTTTAAAAGGCAGTTTTTGTCATCTTGTTGCTATAGCAACGAAAGGGAAGTGAAATGAACATAATGGGAAAGAGGTGATAGTCATGATAGTAGTTAGTAATCAATATTCCATCCGATCTTGTCACATTTTCTTGCTTTTTCATGAAAGTATCACAACTTTCTTTAAAATAGTTGTTACCATGGCAACCATCTTTGCTATGAGGTAACCATGGCGTTATAAGAATTGTGATTTTTAATTTGATTAAAGAGATGTTTAGATTGATTTATTTCGGTGTTTACTGCATGTTTTTATGATGTTTTTGATAAAGAATATACGTTCTTTTAAAGGTAATGATAAAAAAATTATATGATATAATATAATAAACAAAAATTGATCATTTATTTATCTAGTTTTTCTTTTAACAGGATACTTCTCCTTTCTAGGGAAAAAAAGTTGTTGCCATAGCAACGATGATAATGTGGCATGAACGTAGTGAAAAAAGCTGATGATTATCATAGCAATTTGTAATTAGTATGCTACTCAAACTTTCCATCTTTTCATGCTTTTTGATGAAAAAATCATTTTCTTTTAAAAAATAGCTGTTACCATGGCAACTGTTATTGCTATGAGGTTACTGTGACAGTCGGAAATTGTGAGTTTTAATTTGATTGAAGCGTGATACGTTTATATTAACTTATTTTGGTGTTTTTAGCATGCATTTGTGATGTTTAATGAAGAATACATGTTATTTCAAAGAAAATACTTTGTTGCCATGGCAACGGCTACAGATGTCATTTAGAAATATGGCAACAGGTCGATTCGTGTTTGGCACCGACAAAATAAAGGAAATAGCTCCAAAAAATCTCACTATACAGAAATTTATCATCTATGGACATATTCTTGCTTTTCTTTCAATCGCAATGCTTAATTTTTCTTTAAAAGGCAGCTTTTGTCATGCTGTTGCTATAGCAACGAAAATGATGTGAAATTAACATGGTGGAAAAATAAGCTGATAATCTATTATAAATATTCCATTCAATCTTGTCATGTTTTCTTGCCTTTTCATGAAAAATATGATTTTTCTTTATGAATAGTTGTTGCCATGGTAACCGTCATTGCTATAAGGTAACCATGACATCATGAAAATTGTATTCTTTCTCAAGTCTAATTAAAAAGGATGTTAATGACATATTTTGGTGTTTACATCATGTTTTTATGATTTTTATTGAAGAATATATGTTCTTTTAAGGAAAATAATGCGTTGCCATGGCAACGGGTGAAGACGTCGGTTAGAAAAATGGCAACAAGTGGATTCGTGTTCAGCACCCCCAAAATAGGGGAAATAGCACAAAAAATCAAAATCTACAGAAAATTTGAAGAACACCCCAATATTGTGACAACTCGCCGTCTACTATATGCAGGTATATAAAAAACAAGAGAAATAAAGAATTGTGTCCAATGAGATATGACATGTGACATTTCTAGAGCATCAGATTGTGGACTAAACGTTTTGAATATGAATTTTGCCATAAAAATGTTTGAGGTTTTGAAAAGAAAAGTTTCTCCTACTTAATGGAAACCAGCATTGTCTGTGGTTGTGGACAGTGTCCATGACACTTCTAGCCAGAATCGTGATAAAAAGAAATGAATTCAGTGTAAGTAATCAGAATAGCTGCAGTGAGTCGCAAGAAAGCCTTGCATTATCAATGTTGTTTTTCATATGTTTTTATATGTAGACATTCGAGCTGGCAAAAGGTGCCACTGGAAAGAGTGACATAGAGAAATATTTCATCCAGAAGGAATCACCGAATGCAGTGAGTAGGACTCCTTCAGCCCTTACTTCCTTTGTACAAAAGTATTGTTTCATCTTTTTGATATTTCAACTAAACAGAGAGGTCACCCTTTTTTAGACAAAGTGATTAGCTACTAAATAACAGGGAGATATTAGGGAACTAATATGGCATGTTTAAGTGACAAGCTTCTTCATATACTTTCAGAGATGCCAATTGTTACTTTTTTGCAGTATTTTGTACTGTATTTGCCAAAATACTGCAGATTTGATGGAAAATAGTGTTTTTTCCAAAAATTGTTAAAGTATGCATGTCTATTGCAGGAAAGGTAAAAATACTGTTTTTCCACCAAAAGTAAGTCGTTTCAGCCTTTGGAAAACTGCAATGCTGTTTTCAAGGTTGGCATCCCTGTACTGTATTGCTTTGGCACCATATTTAGGGTGTGTGTTTTGAAAGAGAAAATAATGTGTTTGTAATGAGCTCCAACATGAGAAATTCAACAGAATGAGTAGCCTCTACACAATGACAGTGAAAAAAAAAAAAAGTAGGAAAGCCTTAAAGGGATTGTATAGGTTTGATTGGGATGAGGGATTTAGATTTAAACTTTTTGCAAGATTATTAGAAACCACTTACAAAATATGAAAGAGCATATAATTCTAAGAGGAACTCTTAGAAGTTTATTTGATGAAAATCAGTTTTGAAATGGCTGAGATGTCCAAAAACAAAGTAAAACAAAGTGGTCCTAATAAAAGATGGGTGCTACCTTGTATTAGGACCTTTTTGTGTTTGGATATCTCAGCCATTTCAAAACCAATTTTCATCAAATTAACTTTGATTTCCTCTTAAAATTGTATGCTCTTTCATATTTCATACGAGGTTTCTCATTATCTCAAAAAAAAATGGAAACCTGAGGCCCCATCTCAATCAAAACTAGAGAAGCACTCTAAGAGTACAGACCTCCACTATGCAGCTCATTTATACCACTGATCTTGTTCTTCAATAGTCCACCATACGTATGCATGCTAAAAGTCGCCCAATTTACCAGTAGAGAAGCCTTTTGTGATGTCAGTACTCATCAACTTCAAGCTGCGTGGCGTGCCTCACCCTAGCAAAAACTAGAGCACACACTTTAGTGAACGTATGAAAATTTCAAAGATGAGCAGTTTGAACTCCTTCATAAAATCTACAAAAATTCCCGGATCACTGCCAAAATTTAATCACCTGTTACTTGTATCTTTGCAGAGGTAGCTATTGTATTATCCCTTTAAACAAAGTTTGATTGAATTCACCACAAGAACAAATATTGACCCTAATAAACAAATCTCTAGTGATTTATGGCACAGACAGTGGGATGGAAGGCTTAAATTGAAGGAGATTGCTTGCCTCTGCTGGGATGCCACATTAAAAATAAAGCTTGAGAAGTTTGGAAGAGGTAGTAAATTCAGTTGTGTGATGTGTCTAACTTTGCTTACTAATTGGCAGGTGGATTGGAACCCAAACCAGGGCTCATCACGCTGGCTGCTAACAGCAGGGGAGTCTGGCATAGGCCGCCTGTATCATGTCAGTATCACCTGATGGCCAGATGGACTGCATCGACCATGACACTGGCTGGAAGGAAGGAGATCCTTCCCAAACAAACAAACAAACAAACAACTTTTAGTGTGCCATGGACTGCCAAGTCCCTGGTACATCCTTTTGGCTCAACATGAGGCTGTCTCATGTTGCTTGCAGAGAATGCATATGTCCTTTTATTCTTCCTATCATGTCACTGTCTAATGAAGGTTAGCAACTGCAACTTAAAAAGGACAAAGCATTTTATAGAAACAGCATTTGTAGCTGTTCACTTGTGAGAGAGCTAAATGCCACTATCAGTGTGAGGTATTCAGGAAGAAATAGAATGCTGGTCCTGGAACCAAACAGTGTGTTCACCAGTTTCTCTTTATTATCGTCCTCAATAACCCAAGTATAAAACATCATGAAAAGTAATAAAAAGCAATGAAAATAAAACTATTCATAAACTATGCTGAGTTATGGGTATGTTGTCCAACCACTGACCACTGACCGGAGCCCAAGTGCAAAGCTAGATAACAGGTATCAAATTTGTCATGAATAAGGCAGCATTTTGAGAATGACTTCACATTTTATGACCATGTCTGTATTCATTCTGCAGTGAGGATGATTTTTAAACCAGGGTTAGGGCATTTACTGTTAGTAGACTTGTCAAAAGCTGTTAGCAAAGTTTGAGTTATCTTGGCTATAACCAAATATATAGCATACCCACCATCCATCATAATTGTGAGTGAACATTTTCATGCTACAAACTCATTTCTGCAGAAGAATGCCATTTATTTCACCCAATCCATTGTCTGTACATCTGTAACTAAATTGCAAAGTCACTTTCAGGTGCAGTACTACTTCTGCTCTTTGCATACCTTAACCTGTGTCTACACCTATGTGGTTATGAAGGGACAACAAGGTCTACTTTAGAGGGTGCTTCAGATAATCATATGTGAGGAAATGCAAATCCATGTGTGAAATACATGTATAAGAAAGCTGTATCACACACTTTCTAGTTGAGATATTTCTGTGTTTACGTGTGATGCAGTGATTTAACGTCACTGTCATTCAAGACTAACTATATGTTTGCACAGGGAAATCTCATGGTAACAATGTCAGATATAGCGAGAGTCCATGTGAAACTAGGTTCATCATTCAGCCCAAATTTCCTGTACATGTGAATAAATGGTGATGTGGGATTCCTATCATGAATTCATTTTCAAACCCATGGCTACAGAAGAAGATATTGTGAGGTAAATGGAGATAACACATATTCAAAGTTGCTTTTCCTTGGTCATAATTATCCTTTTGTAAATTTCTTGGTGTTATGGCAATTCAAAAATAAGGAAAAAGTGATGAATTACTGTAGAGGAAAACATTGCTTATGCGGCTGTTATAGTAACACAATATTTCTTTGTTTGAAGCATAGTTTCTTCCCTGCTTGCAGTTGTCGGCTGTGGATCAATTAATTCCATAAGTTACATGCTGCCATGGTGCCTAGAAGTAAGAGTGAATAGTATGTGGCTCTGATGGGAACCTTCCATATACATTCTGTATGATATGTATTGGACTATGTAATGGTACATGGGCAGAACTTGTATATTTGTGAGCGTGCATCACAAAACCGACAAAGA
The DNA here is from genome assembly GCF_040938485.1 of Diadema antillarum. NCBI lineage: Eukaryota > Metazoa > Echinodermata > Echinoidea > Diadematoida > Diadematidae > Diadema > Diadema antillarum. The sequence goes on from NW_027271370.1 coordinate 829,128, forward strand.
GTTGCACCCCTTGATTTTAAATGAGGACTCAAAAAAGGTGAAATGGGTCAACCGAGTCAATCTTAAGTTTTTCATATTTTCTAAAAGAGCCATCCTTTTACATTATTCTTTAGTTTGGGACCATAACAGAAATGAGAAAGTGTGCTTTCAGCAGTTTATCTACAACCCCTTTTTTTTTTGGGGGGGGGGGGGGGGAGTAGAATGATCAGGTATGCCTCAGAGGCCCCTTTTCATTTCTTCAAATCCTTTGCACACTCTTCACTTTCAAGTGTAATAACTGTTGAAAGGATAATGCTCCTGCTTTGAAAGTTGCCAATAACAGGGACAGAATGTGTTGATAGAGCATGCTAAATTTCAGTCTAATCTGACTATCCCTTCATTGTTTGTTGCTCCAGTGGTTTACATCCTTTGTTACGTCCCTTTCATCACACAGCTAGCGTGGCTTGGTAAAGATTAAGCACTTGAATAGACCCTGTACTTCAGAGCCTCTTCTCTCAGTTCACACTTTTCCAGAGTGTGTGCTTTCTTTCCAGTATTTAGATAGGTTAGGGGAGTCCACTTGAATTGAGTTATACATCATTTTAAAGCTTAGAGTCTGCTCTTTCTGAATCTGCCCCTACCTAAAAAAATCCATGTCTGGCAACTTTTTGTTGGTTTTGTGATGCAGGGTCACATTTCATAATTCCTTCACTTGTTTAATTCCAGATTTGAAGTCCAACATACACTGGCCCCATTCACCACATTAAAACAAACATTACTCTATTTATGATGTGTAACAAAGTGTACAATATATTCTTGCTCATTAATAAAATATGCTTGCTCAAGAGCTGATACGGTGTGGGTGTGATTTTAGTCCATACTTCCTAACTGGAGTGAAATATGTGAATATCAGTTATAATAATGAAAATGTTGTATTTGTGGTTTTCCTTGCAAAACACTTTTTCATTGAGATGTTGAAGTTGACCCACAGACTGGAAACTTTGTCAAATGGTGATGATGATGATGATGGTGATGGTGATGGTGATGGTGATGGTGATGGTGATGGTGATGGTGATGGTGATGGTGATGGTGATGGCGATGGCGATGGCGATGGCGATGGCGATGGCGATGGCGATGGTGATGGTGATGGCGATGGTGATGATGATGATGATGATGATGACGATGACGATGACGATGATGCTGTCAGGGCCCTGTCATTTCATAGTTCCACTGAAAGTATTCAGAACTTATTGTCATGACTTATAGAGGAAAATCAAGTGGATTTCTGAAACCCTTCTCAGGCAAACACTACAGGGCAATGCATTAAGTCTTGAGCTCTGTCAGACATAACCTGGGTAAGCCTAGCTAGTGTATTCACAGACTTGAACGACTATTTCACAGAGCAAGAACTGCCTCATACAGAAGACCATCAAACATGACAATCAACTTGTCCAATTGTTCAATAGCCTGTTCCCGACTACTCTGTTTCAAAATAAATTTGTGTGCATATCTGTGCGATATGTATAGGACTGTATAATGGTGAATGGGCATGCAGAGCTTGAACATTTCATCATTTCTTCACTTACCGGTAATCAACATATAGGATAACAGTAAAACACACACACTGGCCCCATTCACTGCATAAAAACAAATGTTACTCTATCTAAATTGCATAACAAAATGCACAATATACTCTCGCTCATAAGTAAAAACACTTGCACAAGAGCTGAAGGTGTGATTTTGGTCCATACTTCCTAACTTTATAATATGTGAATGTATGTGAATATCAGTCTAATTAATGAAAATGTCCAAGTATTTGTGGAGACCAGTTTTCACCAGACTTCACTGAGACGTTCAAGAGGGCACTGACTGGCAACTCTGTCACTGCTCAATCCTAGATGTGTTGATCTCTAAATGTTACTTGTTCCTCCTGCTAATGCAAGATTTACCAAGAAAGTATGCCAAGTTCTAACTTGGTTTTTTTTTTTTTTTGCTGTTTGTGTGTCTGTGTGTATTGTATGTATGTGTATACAAGTGTGTTTATAAAAGAAAGTACTTTTACATTGACACAAGTGCCATTAAACGTGAAATCCACAGGGGCAAGAAAGAACAAAAACGCCAGCAGCAAGTATGTGCAAGCATATACGAATACGTAAGTATATTACCGGTGCAGTGTACTGTAAATGAGGAAATTTTTGCAGTGTTTTTCACGCGACCAGAAACTAGCAGGAAAATAAAAGCACACAAATATTTTTGCTTGCCATATGTTCAAGTACATACTGTCTTGATTCCATGGAATTAAAAACATGTGAAACTCTTCTTACCCTGCCGAGCACGAAAAAATTAGTAGCGCGAAAGTATCCACTTTTACAGTATACAAAATGTATCATGTAGGCACTTAAGTTAGCTATAGGCCTTCAGAGACTCCAACCCCAAGCACCTTCTGATCTGGAGATTCTCCCGCCTGAAACCCCTAGCAAACGGGAGACTCCAAGTTGATGTGCGCGAAGCGCGAAGTTCCTTGCTCTCTCGTGCTATCTAAGGCTTATTTTTCAACATGCAATGACAATAAGTAAGAAATCCTTTCCAACGGGAAACACAGAGCCAGGGCGGGAGAAATTAAATCTCAAGCGGGAGAACGGGAGATTTTGCAAAAATGGGCTTTCGGCGGGAGATCTCCCGTCGAGAAAGAAACTTTTAAAAAACAGTTTTAGTTCTCCAATTTTAAGCTCACCAGGGCCAAATCTCTAGTGACCCTATCGCGATCTTTCATTGTCTGGCATTGGTTTTGCATAAACTTTTTACATTTTAAGCTTCTTCTCGAGATCCTCCAAGATAGATTTTCACCAAACTTGGCAGGCAGTCTCAATGCCCCCCCCCCCCCCCCCCCCCCAATCAAGCCCAGAAATTGAGGAATCCGATCCAGAAATGTTCCCCTGGAGGCGGGGGGACAAATTGTGGGGCCATTTTTGAAGATTTTCATCTTCTTTTTGATGGTCAAAATTTCACTTGGCAGGTACACATATTATCATCAGGATGATGGAATATATATTCTATTTATACAAGGGGGGGGGGGGGCACATCCTCCAAATTGGAACATCTGTAATCAATACAGTGGAAACTCAGTATAACAAGATCCTTGGGACCAAGACAATTTGTTCTTTATATCAGATATTTTGATTTATCAGTAGTCAATAAACAATACAAAACAAAGGAAATAAATTCATTGGGACCAGAGAAATTAGTTTGTTATATCAGGTATTTTGTTATATCAGATCTCTTTTTCTCGAGTTTCCACTGTATGTTACAAATTAGAAATGATAATGCTAGAAGTACATTTGTGAGTGCAGTTTTAAATTTGTTCATGTCAGATCCCGGGGAGGATATATATTTCATCTTTCTGAACATGTGACAAGTGGTCAAATTTGTTGCCAAATTTTTATCGCAGGTATTATCACTAGAGTGATAGAGTACATATATGTACAAAAAGGGCATTTACACCTTTGGAGGTAGATCATTAACATGAAAATGATACACAATCTTGATCTGTTGCAATATCAAGACGGGTGTTGAGCACTACATGTACATGTCTGGTCTTTGTGCCTATGCTTGATTTTTCTCCCAAGAGACATGTAAGCACTCAACAAACAATTATTTCTCAAAAGATGTGTTTGCAATTTACTGAAAAAGTGGAAATTTTCGTGGTGTTCAAATTTTCGCGCAGTTTGCGCAACCAGAAACTAGCATGAAAATAAAAGCACGCGAATATTTTTGCTTGCCATTTGTTCCTGTGTGGGATGTCTTGATTCCGCGCAATTAAAAACATGCAAAACTCTTTAGACCCTGCCAAGTGCGAAAATATCCACTTTTAAAGTATAAAAATGTGGACTGTACTGATTTGAATGGTTGTGTCAGTCGAGAGTGTAAAATAAGCTCAACACAATCACAATATAGATATATATATATATATATATATATATATATATATATATATATATACCAGGTATATATAATATACATATACACTGTATAAGCTGTTATTTTTGTGAGGGTTTAATTTTCATGAATTTCGTGAATCACAGTTGGATCGCGAATTTAACAACACGCGAAAATGTCTCCATGCACTGTGTAATATAGAGCATTAACGTAAGCATTGGCGCCGATTCGCGAAAACAGCACCGTGTGAAAATGTGTATGACCTCGTTATTCGCGTAAATATCTGTGCACACGAAAATAACAGCGTATACAGTATATATATGTGTGTGCGTGTGTGTGTGTGTGTGTGTACTGACACATTAATTGTAACGTGAACTTTTCCATGTAAATGACTGCATCATCATACACAACATTTCAACATATGAGGCAGGTTGCAAAGTACCAGACACGAAGCAACTGTTTGCTCTTATGGAAGGTAAAACCAACTGTGTATAGTTTATTGTCTTCTTCCAACTGTGGCTTTACATTCTTCAAAATGCAGCATACGCCCCTCTGACAGAATCAATCTCAGCATTAATTGATCATAATAATGTACAATAAAGTTTCTACATGAAGAACTGATGGAAATGTAATTCCCTGTCATATACCAGCTATGAGGTTATTTTTTCTAATTTGCCATTATAAAACTCTGATTATTATGATACACTCTATAGTTGAGGTATGTCTTCACACAATGTTGGAGAATCTCCATCAATCCCCTACAACTCCTAAAGTAACTCACATAAATGGCACACGTGATCGGAACTGACATGAGACACACAAACAGTCATGAAACTGAAAACATGGAAAAAACTATAAAGTATCATCAAAATTGTTACATACTCAGTCTTTTGGAGCCAACAGGCATTTTTTTTTTTTCATACCAGCTAATCTCCATTCACACAATTGCATATTTGAGCTTGGATGTGGTCAATGTGAGTCTGTCGATACCCACCAAGTCACTTCCACAACAATCGGCATACTTTTATCTCTTGAATCATTCTCACATGAAAACTTGCCAAAATGATTCACTTGTACCATTTTATCTCTGTTCATTCTTCTTTACATATCTGTTTTTAAACTGCTGAACTCCTCCTAACATACCATATTCAATCAGCTCTAATGTCAATAAATAAATGGTAATAAATAGATTAAAGAGGGTTTGTACAGTTTATCAACAATAAATGTGACATTCACATCTCACTGTCTTTGCGTGACTGACAGTGGAAGGGGCAATATCTTAGGCTACCAGACAGATTCAATCTTCTGGATTGGCACAAGAGGTTTTGCCAATGCGCTGCCACAGTTGGTTATGTACACGCAGTAAATTTAAAATGAACCATATGATTCCCTCAAGTTCTAAGAAGTAGCCCTCAGTTGCAAAATATTGTGGGATTAATAGACAGAAATGGGCTCCATGGAGCAATTTCAAAATCAAACAAAAACAACCAAAAATAAAACACCTATTGATAGGCATACATCTAATTTTGGGTAATGTGTAATCTGGTGAGCCAAATATTGAAAATTTCAGCTGAACAATATTGCCCATACTGAAATCCAACGAAAACTGTTAAACAGGAAATGTACAACATGTACCTTTTGCTCAAAAGAAACATAGTGTATTATGGTTGCTATTTTGAAAGCAAGCATTTATCCATACATTTTTAATAAATTTTAGCCAGAAACCGTACACCATTATCTCACATGACAAACCTTGATGGAAATTGGAAGAGCTGGCATGAGAGAGTGTCAAAATGAATCTGCACAGCAAATTCTTCTAAACACAGTGTGACTGAATTTCAAAGAGAAAAACTGACCGATGTAGGCTTCTCTGCATTCAAAGACAGGAATATAAATATACTTCAAAATTTTAATTCATATGAATTTAGAGAAAGAGCACAGACAATTCAAGCCATTTTTTCTTTCTTTCACATGGGTATCAATGGAGTACTGTAATTACACAGATTAGACTCTTGTTGGTTTTCGATTTAACAAATTTCAACTGGAAGCTCTTCAAACATTAATCTTGCTCCATCTACTCACATTTGTCACAAGCACAATTTCATTTTTAAATCAGATACTTGATGAACAATTCCTCAAAACCCTCAAAAGCTCTGCTACCTATTTTGGTTTGAATAAAAATGCTTCACACATAACAGTGTCAATTTGAATAGGATATGAAATAAAGAAGGTACAATCCTGTACAGTGCACTCCCGTTATAAGGAACAGGGTTATAATGAAATTCTAGTTACAACGAACTAAAAATTCAGGCCGCAACATCATTCCCTCTATGTATTTCTGTTGTTTATTTGTTCGTTTATAGCGAAATTTCGATATAACGAAAGAAAACTGCAGGTCCCGAGGACTTGGTTATAACGGGAGTCCACTGTATCACATTTGTAAACAAGTGACAGCAAAAGTTTTCATGATTTCATGAATGAATAACACCCCTCCCATCAAAAATGAAAATAAACAATCCCCCACCCCACAAAAAAAAAAAAGAGAGGATAAAACACTCATTTTCAATCCATGTATTCGAAGGCATACGCCATACCCAGTAATCCTCTTCATACATTTAGAATTGATCTGGATATCTGCCCTGCCCTTTGTCTATAATATGACAGAGTTGAATTATTTCAGAGCACGACAATAACCCCTAACCTTCACCTGCAAACTGAAATCAGCCTCATCACAAAAGTCATATTCATAGTCATATTCAAGATTTTGGCTCATATCTAGACAATTCATCATCCTCTTACTTCATTCATTAAAGAGGCTGATGTACATGTAATATGCAAAAAAAAAAAAAAAAAAAGGAAAAAAATACCCTAAATATTCAACCCTCTTACCTTTCACAAGATTACTTTCTTCATATCAATCATGTACAATTGTACCTTCTTTGATAACAATACAGCAGGGATGCCAACGTTGTTAAGAGAATTGCAGTATTATGAGGCCTGAAAGGGTGTATTTTGGTGGAAAAAGAACATCTTTACCTTTCCCACAATATACATCTGCAGTAATACAATCTGGGCAAAACAGAATTTTCCATGAAACCTGCAGTTGTTGTTGTTGCTGTTGTTGTTGTTGTTGTTGTTGTTGGTTTGGGTTTTTTTTTGTGCAAAAACAGTACAAAAACACTTCAAAGAGAGAGGGAGAGAGAGGAACAATTGGCATCTCTGGTACAGCAATAGCTCATTGCTTTCTTCCCTTACACGTGAATTTACTTTGTAAATCTTGACCCTGAACCCTATTTTTACTGAGGATGGAACCACAATTTTAAATGATTGATTATCATGTCAATCTCTATTCTCCACCCAATTTGAAAACATGACAATTTAGGACTCAAATGCATTTTCTCCAGGCATCCTCGGAGAGCCCATTCCCTTTCGCACTCTCCCTAACCCCACCCCTCCCATCCCACCACACCCAATCCCCCCCCCCAAAAAAAAAAAAAAAAAATTATAAAAAATGACTTAAAAAAAAGAATTTTACTTTATAGATGTGTTTGCTTCTGCTCTCCTTCAGTACTTCTTTCACTTCTTTGGTACCATTCATCATGCACTCTTTGGAGCAAGCGAATCTGTCAGTCCTGTTCACTTTAACAAGCTACCTTCATCGCCGTCGACAGGTACATGTAATACTTTTGTTACCAAGTTTTATCATGAATTATCATTTTAGTTCTGACACAAAGACTGCAACTAAACAAAAAACAAATAATGTTTACACAGCATACAACAACCAAAATAAATATATAAATACCACACATCACAACACTGTATTGACTGACACACTCATGTTGTGCAATGCACACTAGCAATGCACACTAGAAAAAAAAAAAAGAAGCCTAATTTCTATATAGACTGTACGTTGTCCTTAACTATACTGTTAAGGGCAATGACTCAATCATGTCATAATGTAACAAGCATTTCAACGATAACAATGAGGAAGGAACCTAAATTTTAAACATCTTCAAGATCTTAAATAGCTACCGGTAGTGCTCGCCACATCTCATACATGGTACGTGTACATTACCAGATGAGAGTCATATTTTGTTAATGAATATTTTTGCTAAAAAATCAAATTAGCCAGTCCCTTCATGTGACTACTAGAAGGCTCCTTCAGAAGTTCCAAAAGAAAAAATCAATGCCCATATGGCTATATTTCACAGGAAATCACATCTTTCTTTACAAGACCATCGTATAAGCCATTCTGATTTTGTAACAAATGCCATCTCAAGACAAATCTAGTGGAAATTGGAAGTGTTGCAAGAGACAGTAGCATTCATCAGCACAAACAACAATGAAGGCTACAATCACGAGCACCTTGTCATGATACAAATAATATATCAATGCCTGCTGTACTGTGAAGATCACAATACACAAATGATTAAATCCCCTGGTTCATTACCAAGCACTTCTCTTCATGTGGCCGATCAACAAGGTATTTGATTGCTGGTGATGACATCTACTTTCTTATCATTTGTTTTAATATAAACCTAGCACAAAGAGGACTGGCATCCCAACAAATTGTTCAATGGCTTTCAGATGATGACTTTAATGGATAAGACTTTGGTCTCGGAGGAAAAAATGAATAATAACCAAGGAATAGCAATACCAAATAAACTATCACTTGAGATCTTGATTTTCAAGAGGAAAACGCCCATCAACATTCATTTCATAGCACGTTCATGTAGATGAAAGAAAATGTTATTTTGTGTGTGTCAGTAAGTGTGTGTGTGTGTGTGTGTGTGTGTGTGTGAACAGTATGCTGCAACTCAACCTGTATTTAAAGTGTAGAAGCCCATTTTGCACACTCTCGAGATTACCATTGACACTTGTGTTGACAGCAAATGGCATCAGCATAGCAAGTGCTGAATTGTACACACAAGGCTTTCTCCTGGTTTTTGCAACACAGATGATAACACTCTATAAATATTTAATGCTTCTTGTATCATCCATTCCACTTGAGTTTAAAGCACTTTTGTTTTGGAGTAATTATGAAATGTTCATCATAAATTGTAAGTATGCATGATGTCCATGCCTTCAATGTGATTTACAATCTTACTTCAATATTTTGCAAATGAGGGCTACATGCACTTTTACATACATAAATTCATCTCTATATAGTAAAGAATATCACAGTCAAACTTGGAAATGATACAGTATGCTAGTCATGGCACAATACAACAGTCAGAATATAAATGCAAAACATTGTTTTTCAAGTTTTCTACTTTCATAAATACTTGTGAAGATAAGGAAAAGATGTAAAAGGTTTTTCTGAAGGCCCGTGTACAAGAAGTCCATCATTGATACAATATGACTAAATAGATACGTCTTGTTCATGGGAGACTCTTCAATGTGTAGTTAAGTCTATAGTCACTTCAAAGGCAATACATGTATATTGTTTCAGATAGCAATGTTCTATCAGCATCATCCTACCAAAATGTACTTACTGATTGGTGTACAATATAATAAATTTAAAATGCATCAAAACTACTGCAATACTGTGATTATATAGCTCATCATTATTCATTTTAATTTAAGATATATACATACAAGAACTGATTCTACTGTAATTACATTTTGCATAAAACGTGACAATAGCAAAAATAGCAAACTTTATAGATCTCATAATGCTTCCAATATGGCCAAATCATAACTGCATTGCAAAGAAAAAAAAAAACAGTTTCTTCAAGTACAAGGGAACAACACAGTAAGGTAAAAAAAAATAAAATCAAATAAACAGTCATGATGATTGTATGCTATGTGACTTTAAATACAAAGGCCTAATATTATCTGGTAAAGCATCCCAATAATTTTGCAAAACATCACAAAAATTTTTCAACAGTACAAGTTTCAACAACATACTGTACTGTATACCCTGGTATGCATTTTGTGAGCACAATACATTGTATATGTTGCAATGTGAACTTGAGTAGTTCAATTTGTGATCAAGAACCAGAGTGATGGAATGAGAGATAGTATCATCCCGACTCAAGACAAAAAAAAATGAACACTTTCTCACCTGAGACCATGTATACGGTATTCTTCTGTGATTATAGGAGGCAATATTTTTGTGACCTGTCAATTTTGCGAGTATCAGTCACCTATTACATTCATGGAAATAAATAAACTTAGAAATAGATGGCATAACAGCAGCTACATGGTATATTCAGACGTAAATGCCAAATATTCTTGATTAAAATAAACTGAATAAATGAAAACAAATAAACATAATCATTTCACTTATCCACATCTTCATCAGTACTCCTTAGCCTTTGGCAAGTTCTTTTATCATTTCACTGGTCAATATATTCACAAATGTGTGGGATTTGTGTACTTGACAGACCATTCAAAACATTCAAACATTAAAAAATTAAGCTACAGTTTCCTAAAGATTTTCATCATGAAAACCATACTGAGTGTACACGTATATACCGTTTAGCACCAGATCACACTACATTTTGTACCACAGCATCACAAAGTAAGTGCCACATTCATCCCTGTGTAGTCACAGGAAAATGGGAAAAAAATTCACATACAGAGCTTGCTTTACATACTCTTGCATTTGTATTCCCCAAAAATAATCATCTAGGCATCACATGTGAGCTTCCCTTACACTATATACTTAGAAAGGAGCATAAAAAGTATCTTTCAATCAAATGAGAGATGTCTATTTTACCACACTGGGCATCACAGGTTTCTCACTCCGAGGACAGCGAAGGGCAATGCCAAAGTGTCTCAATTTTGTAGTAACACAGGCAATTTCAGTGACATTAACTTAACATTATGCTTCCATATCAATCTTGTTTCAACTATATCAGAATGCAATTTAGATCCTCCATAGTTGCCATTCACTTTGTGCAAACACAATGACATTAAGCACAAGCTACACGTACAATTTGTACATACAATTCAATCCGACATCATATGGACAATGAAATTACTCTTCAATCAAAAAATTGCAAGGTGTCACCATTGGAGGGCCCAAACACCATCCTCTGAATCTGTTGAAATGTAGCTTGAAACTGGACAAGGTTATTGCTAGTGGATTTCTGTTGCAACGTGGGGATGAACACATCCTTTCTTTTTACCACAGGACAAGCAAGGGTGAGATTGGGAGTGGGTAAACCGAGGAGGTCTGTCCTCTTATTTTGCTCAAGGAGAATGTGCAGGGCTGGAGCATGGGGAATGACTGCCCTCACTGGCCAACGAGCTGGCTGCGCTTCCCGGCCTCTTAATCATACTTGGGTGGAACTCTGCATGTCGTCGGGCGTGCTTCATGAGGTGGTCACTGCGCATGAAACGCTTCTCACATAGTGGACAACCAAAACGCTTTTCCCCAGTGTGTGTCCGGTAGTGTCGAGCCAGCTCGTCTGAGCGGGCGAAACGCTTGTTACAGTCCTGCCAGTTGCAAGGAAATGGTCTTTCACCTTTGGAGCAAAACACACACAAGAAAGATTTGATTTTAAAGTGTCATTCATGTATACAGCTCTTAGCTTTTCAGGAAGGGGGGGGGGGGGGCTTGTCAATTGTTAAGTGACAGCTGACATACACCATATGTACATGTATTACTGATCCAATTTGGCATGAAAATTGAAACACATTTCGTGCAAAAATAACTTTACTAAGTCTATACTTCATCTTTTTTAAAGAAAAAAAAAGATTATCTTGGGTTTGAATCATTTTTTATCTTGCTCCTTACTATTCCTTTGTCTGTGCATACACTTTTGTACATGCACAGTACATATCATGGTGATTGATTAGCATAAAGACAGAAGGAAAGAAACATAATATGGCATCTCAAAATCAAAATGAAAAATGATGTAACTGTCAACTACTGGTACTAATAACAAAGGCACAGCATAACTACATTGTACTTCAGTACAGAAGAAAAAAAAACCAACAGACTAATCTTGTGCATGTGTTTTCTAGTCTTCACAGATTGACAACAACAATTAACAAGATGAGGAAAGTTTCCCTCTTTTCAATGATGGCATCAGCTACAATGTAGCTCACAAAGATGTTCCTATCCTACAGAGTGTGTGTGCATGTACATAAGAGAGAAGAGTACCGGTATCAGCTCAGTATTATAACAGAGCACAGGCAGCAGGGCTGACAAACAGGCATTGCCATGCAGGCATTACATGGTGCCATAACAGTAATGTAGTAAGGCTTTGCAATCACAGTTGCTCAAGGGTTGTGAGAGGTCAGCTTTAAACACACATTGATTACAGAAATAATGATTATTTTGTCAACTATGTGTCTTGCACCAATGTAATCTTGCAATAATCTTGTGAGCATAAACTACATGTAGCAAAATATCCCTTCTTATGATGTGCTACTGTAACAGGCAGGTATACAATACAACTTGTATTAGACCATTTCAATTCTGAAAGTCATTTCTGCAGCATCTCATTCTTACAAAGTGTATGTTCAGTAGGCCACCACCACAACATACTGTACAATTCCTCACTGCACAAATCAGTCAGTTTATACTATGTGCAGTAGCCAGTCATTAGACAGGGCTTGATTCTAGATTTTTAGTGTTTGCCCACTTGCCCAGAGAAGGTAAGTTCAATAGATTAATACTAGTTAAACCTACTTGCCCAATCATGAAAGCAAACTTTCGATTGTAGAAGATCGTCCTCCCGAAAGCCAGCCAATTATGTGCAGAATTTGTTTGCATCAAAAAGTAATTATTATCCAGAAAGGCGAAGCTGGAGTGATTGCTAACATGTCCAGGAAGCAACAAGCACACAACATGAATTCAAGTTGTATTGTATGATGTGTTTATGGTACACATCAGCATTTACTGTAGGTCCAGCTGTCATCTTTCTCTACCCAGCTGCCCCTCTCCCTTCCCTCATAGCACCTGTGATTTGAATCTCTTTTAGATTTTTGATATCATCAATTGACAAATATAAACACCTTGCTCAAGGGCAGTCAAGGCTTATTTAACAAGTCCATCATCAGCCTTTCCTTTATAACAATCTAAAGAAAAAAATGAATTAACACTAAAAAAGAAAAAAAAGAATGTTAGGGAGTTCTACATATTCCACTTTCATATAAATGCCCACCCATTTTGCTGTTCTACTTTGTTGTGAAAGCAGTTTATAAGCTGTTGGTGCCGGAGGCTATTTCATGTACATTTGTATATGTACGTTCACTAAACTGGGCCGTCACAAATTCAAGGTGATGTCACCACCACTTACAAAAAGAAAACTACAGAAAACTATACATCAATTGAAAGAGAGAGTAATGACCTTTCATATAAGATGTAAATCAGCATCATGTCATGAATTATGTAATGTCATATGATTTTAATATTTTCGTATGATCTCCATATAAATTTGTGAAAATCATATCATTTATTCAAAAGAAACCATTATTCAATCATAATTCAAAAATAATTATCAATTTTGAAATCTTCATAATGCAAGCTTTCCATCGGTACATAACTCATAGGGTATAATGCTTACAAATATGAAGAAATATCGAATAGTAACTAAAAGATCTGGCTCTGCGGACTAGTGTGGTCTATAAACTCATAGACGCTACGGATGGGACTCCAGTAAAGTACATGTAGGCCTATCACGTACAAGTACGCGCACAGCAGTGTTCAATCTCACATAGATGTAGACCTATTCTGTCAGCAGCCTGCTGTAAACCTTGAAAGTGGATACCAATCCTAATGAAAAAATATCAGTAACAGGAAGTGATGCAAAGGACTGTGGGATATCAGGTCAGAGTTCACAAGCATAATAAGCTACAATGACATCATCGTCCAAGCCATTTCTGCACGGATTATCTCATAGATCGGCGTTTCCAGCTTTTGCGTGAACTACGGGATATCCCGTAGATCGGCGGATATGGGTAAAGGTTTTTTCAATCTTTATTTTTGGGCATGTAGGTTTTCCTACGAGCAAGTAAAAACATGAATAGCAAGAAATCTACATGTGTACTTGACCCAAGGGCACGTGAATAAAAAGGGGGCAGCAGTATGGATCACTGCATCACATGTACATAAACATGATAATGTTGATGATAAAACATATGTTCATTTGTCATATCGTACATGCAAATCCTTTTAAAGGACAAGTCCACCTGCAATAGACATGTGAATTGAGTGAATGCAGCAATATTAGTAGAATACATCAGTGAGAGTTTGAGGAAAATTGGACAACCCGTTCAAAAATTATGAATTTTTGAAGTTTCTACTCAGTCACTGCTGGATGAGAAGACTACTACAGCTTGTGATGACATTTGTACAACAATATAAAGAAAACAAAGAAAATTAAACATATATTTTCACTTTTCTCGCAAAACAAAAGAACGCTTGACTTGCCTCTTTCAGAAGGTTGGGGGACATTAGTCCCCCAGCCAATTACTTAAAGGTGCATGGTCCCGGTGTTTTAGTCAAATGCGTACGCGGGCGCACGGCGCAAGTTTCCTATAGAGACCTACGCTATCGATTTGGCCCACTTCCCCGTGTCCGAAGAAGTCCGATCCACTGTAATCAGTGGTCCGATCACAGTTGGGCTCATGATTTGGCTGAGGGGGATGACAGCTTTAGCAAACTTCTTTTGTGATGTCATAAGAAGCACATATGCACGCACCCTGGCATTACTACAGACTGCGCGATGCGCAGAGAAGACAGCGAAGGCAACATTACCTAGCAACACCTACGCACTTTACTCTTGATGACAGCTCAACTTCGGTAATCTTCGTATCAATGCTAACGGTGATCGGCAGTATCATCAACAGCGCCCTCTACACTACCGGGACTATGCCCCTTTAACATACATCAGTGAAAGGTTGAGGAAATGTGCATTAAAAAAAAAAAATTGTGAAATTCTCTAATTTTCTTTATATCATTGTACGCATGTGACATCATACACTATAGATTCATAACTTTTGGACAGATTGTCCAATTTTCCCTTAACTTTCACTATTACTGCATTCACTTTATCCACATGTACAATACATGTACATATGAAGGTGAACTTGTCCTTTAAACGAGTCGACTACAATGAGTAACAATATGGTGCCCACTGTCAGCAGTTGGCCAGACTCTCTTTCAATAAATATATAATGGCACTGCTCAAAGTGATTTAGCAGATTCTTTTATGATAGCTTTCATGTTGTTGAATATATGTACATAGGTATGTCCATGTACAGAATTGGTAAGCTCAGATTTTATGCTATTTCCAAGTTCCCTCATAGCTTATAAATTCTTGGGTTTTAAGTATATTGTGTTTGGTCAAAAGGGCTGAATTATAAAATTTCAAAAAGCATTATCTTTACAGGAATAGCAGTGCAAATCCTTCAAGGAGTACAAAACAATAATTCTACATCCATTAGCACAAGTTCCCTCACAGCCTGTTATGTTCTGTAGTACAGTACTCTCAGCATAATCAGGTAAGCTCGGGCAGAGCGTTTCTTACCCGATTAAGCGGAGTACCTGACTAACAGTTCAGAACACGTCTAATTCACAATTGACACACACAATGTGTATACATGTGGGCATTTCCACAGTAAATGGGTAGTTTTAGGTTGGAAAAACATGAAAAATTAAAATTGTCTTCAGAGTATCCATATTTCAGAGTTTGGTTGCCTAATACCTATATTAAATATTTTTAAGTAGGAAAAGATAACTTCGTATTCAAATAGAGCTTGAGTGGGTATGTAAGTAAGACATGTGTAATAGCTATGGGGGCGAACGCGTGTAACACATAGAGTAGGACAGAAATATTGGAATGATGGATTCCTCATACAAAGAATACAAATATTGATTTGAAATCATCTGACACTATTTATTGTGCTGATACATTGTGATAAGAACAATTTAGGGTGTCCATATTGTGAAAACATTCATTATTTGTGTCATTTTGAAGTGTGCATTCATGATTACTGCCAGAAAATTTGTGCATCATATCCGAAAGGTGAGATCATGTTTGTACCAAGTTCCTCCATAATCGGGCAAACTGTTGTCATATTCAATATCTGTATGGGTGCATGTGTGTGTGAGGAAAAGCCAAAGCTTCATTGGCATGGAGTTTCTTGAAATTCCAAAGTACATGATATGACATGTATCACTGCATTAGTGGTGAACGTATGTAACACAACAGTAGGACAGAAACTTGAACTCTACAGAGTTTTTTAATTTCCAAGGTATACAATACACTCCCATTCTCCAGTATATTGTGTTATTCATTTTAAACCGCAATGTGCAGTATATACAAAGGCTGAAATATCGAAATATTGTATGCAAAGGAGCATTTTGCTGTTGTCATTGGGTCAGCAGTTACCATTTCGTGTCCATTACACCTTGAATTGATATTCCTACATACACATACATGTAAATCAAGTGGATTGTATTTGCCTGTCCAAATTTAAAACTAAAGTGATTTGTTTTTTTACTGATACAAAATTACATACAAATGTTAAGATACAGTTTATAAGGAATTAACTAGAATTTCAGTCATCACATCCCAAACTCAATCAACACACAGGCTCTGGAAACAAGAATTAAAACTTGCATTGTTCATTTTTTCTATTGCATTTAATGTCCATCAGCCACAGTCAGAAACATAAAGCAGTTAATGTACCAATAGCTGATTTCAATGTGAAAAGAAACTGTCATTTGATAGTGCAACAGTTAAATCTGTTCATTTCAATTTACATTCATTTGAAAATGAATAGTTGTAACATTCATTATTAAAGGAAATAATCCTAATAGGAAATCAATACACAAAGAATGACACTTTCTGAATTGTTCAGTGTTTCTATAGTAGCCATGATATAAAAAATCATGGGCGTACATACTCGAGCAGGATTTGAACCTACGACCCCCTGATCTCTGGACAGGCGTCATCTCCACTAGACCATCGAGCTTCTGCCTGACAGCAGAAAAAAAATTAATAAATCATGGACGTACATACTCGAGCAGGATTTGAACCTACGACCCCCTGATCTCCGGACAGGCGTCATCTCCACTAGACCACCGAGCTTCTGCCTGACAGCAATGAAAACATCTTGACAGAAAAATTCCATGAATTTGAAAGCGCCCTTTTCTTTGCCTGCCAATTCAATGCAGTATGGTGTATCTAGGCTCATACAGGCTCCATAAACAAGAATTAAACTTGCATTGTTCACTCTTCTATCGCCTTAATGTCCATCAGCCATAGTTAAGAAACATATAATGGTTTATCAAGAATAATACTGATATCTCCTTATACTTTCGGCTTTATTGCAAACATTTTAAATGGTAGGATATTGTGATACAACAGACCGACACATATGCATCAAATGTGATATCTTGAACATATTTCAAATCACTGCTCCCAAAGGTAAACTGGACTTTTAATGTAAATCAGTCACAGTAAGAAACATAAAAAAGTTAATGTGCCATCAACTGTTTTCGAAGAATAACACTTTCCGAAATGTTCAGGTACTGTCAGAGAACTCTTAACTTTACAATCTATGAGTTGATTTGTAAATTAGACCAAAAAAAAAAAAAAAAAAACACGCACAAAAAAAAACCCACCCTTTTTATGTGCCCGCCCATTCGATACATATGCATTCAAATGGTGTATAAGGCCCATCCTGGAATTTCAGTCATCATATTCCAAACTCGATCAACATACAGGCTCTGAACACAATAAAAACTGACATTGTTCGTTCTTGTATCGCCTTAATGTTCATCAGCCACAGTAAGAAACAAAGCAGCTAATGTAACAACTTTTTTTATTCAGTTGTATCCCTGTTTATATCTTGCTTTACAACAAAAGGGATGGTAAGTATTGATTTAGGTGATGACTCAGCTTTTAACTTTTTGAAATAGCATATACCAGGTAGGTTCTCTTAAAGGCACTGAAAGTTTACTTAAGTGAAAATCAGTTTTGAAAAGGCTGAGATATCCAAAAAGAAAGTTGAACAAAGTGATCCTCATAAAAGTTGAAACCCAGATCTTCTATTTCAATAACATTGGTTTACTTTGTGGTTTCATACCTCAGCCATTTGAAGACCATATTTCATAAGCTAAACTTTGAATTCCTTGTAGAATTGTATGCTCATAAAAATTTCATAAGTGGTTTCTTATTACATTGTATCTTGCAAAAAATTAAAAGCTCAAGTCATATCTGATATAGTTTACAACTTGAAGGAAAAAACAACAACTGCTGTCTTGTGGTGCTTTGCTCCTCCAAGAGAATGGGATCAGGCATTCTGCACAGGATATTGTTTGTAGATTCTCTGGAGATGTCATCTTTGAACAACCACTTGAAAACTCCATGCCTTGGCTTCCCCATCAAGTCATCATCCAGGATGTCTTACCTGTCAAAAAAAAAAAAAAATTATACATACATAATCAACAAATATATATATTGAGTTCATTTTATCACAATTTTTGAAAGTTTGGAATATTCCTACATACTGAGTGCAGATAAAAGATTGTTCAAAAGCCATGTACATGTCACCCGCAATTGAAATAATCATAGTTAAACATTTTGCTGCATAGTTATTCCGTAAACCAAGCAATAAAATACACAAACTACAAATACAGTAGACTCTTATTTTTAAAAAAAAAGGAATTTTAGAAAAAAAAAAACTGTTACTGTAGAAACAAAAGTATGTGTAGCCATACAATTAGAAGAGCTGTGTTTTATCTAACAATCTTCATTCAAAGACATCTAATAATAAAACATTTCCAATAAGTTTTGAATACACTTGTACAGGATTATAGAAATTTGGAGGAGGCCGTGAGTTATCGCTATCTTCGAAAGGTAATGTGTAATATTTATTTTTTGCTGCAGACAGCAATTGAGTATCAACACCTCTGCACAATGTTTGCCCTCTTGAATTTCTTTTCTGTTTGATTATTTAGTAATGTATGCAATATTTATAGATTTTGGGAAATAAATAAAGAATACTTCTGTACATAAAAGCAATGTATGTTTGTCATAGAAAAATAAAAGTTGACCTCCAATCTATCAACCCACCTAGCAACCTTTCCTGGCCAAAGTAAAAAAAAAAAGAAGGATAGGTGTAATTCTTGGTATCGCCAATACCTAGTTGCCGTGCGGAGAGCAGTGTTCTAGATTCATTATGAGATAGCTTACAGGACAAACTTGACCTGGTTTTGGCTGCTCATGCACTCAGATCATGCTCTATCTTTATCCAGAGGTATTTTT
Source organism: Diadema antillarum (assembly GCF_040938485.1). Lineage (NCBI taxonomy): Eukaryota > Metazoa > Echinodermata > Echinoidea > Diadematoida > Diadematidae > Diadema > Diadema antillarum. Next base: position 848,279 of record NW_027271370.1, read on the forward strand.
GTTGAAGATTTCTTCGCTTTCCATCATGTGACCAGCACATTGAAGCCTTGCAGTAGTGAACCAGGACTCTAGTGACCGCAAATCAGTAAAACTAAAAACTTCCAACTCTTTTAAGCTGAATTTTAACCAAGAAAAAAGGGATGGCAATGGAAAAGCAGACAATTAACTCCATTGAATCATATGGGAACTGCGACCTCTACTTAGCTCGAGACAACCAGAAGTGAACAAGGGCACAAAAGAATCCCAAAGTGTATCTGTGACAGAGCTCTTCAGCATGCACAGAAGTTTTTTTGCGCACTGGCGATACCGAGAATTGATTGCAACTTCATGAAAATATGCATACATTGTACATACCTTATCACTGGAAAGCAAACATGCTTGGCGTGATGAAGAGATGCTCTGGGCACTCAGAGATTTAAAAAATTTCCATCAAAAGCTGTAGAACACGGCAATGCAGCTTCTATTAATAAAATAATAATAACATCTGGTGAAAACCCCGATAACCACAGATATGGCTACACGACAACGGATAAAGATATTACCAAAAACAACAAAAGGAGGGCTAACTACAATTGTACATAATCATTCAAAAAGATATCTATGATAAAATCTTTATAATAAAGAAGAATATGCCACAGTGTCAAAAAATATGGAGGCCATGGCTTCTATCTTTGAAGGGTAACAATCACTGTTTTTTTCACACTGTAGAAAGCAATTCAATATCTCCTGCAAACATCCTACACAAACTGCTCTGCAATCATTTATTCATGTATGCACTATAAATTTATATACAGTACTTTAAAAATGAATAAGAAATAGTCCTGTACATAACAGGAACTTCTTTTTTTTTTTTGTCATGGTCTGAAAAAAAATATATATATATATATTATGCACCCTTAATATATTGAGTGCCAATGTAGCAGCCTTTTTGGACCAAAAAAAAAAAGGAAGATTACATAATGAAATGAAAATATGCATTCACACCTTATCACTGAAAAGCAGACAGGCTAGTCATGATGAAGGGATGCTCTGGGCACTCAGAAAATCTCCACCACAAGCTGTAGAACAGGGCCACGCAGCTTCTATAGTGATAATCGTATCAGAAGAAAACCCCAAATATGCATACATGACAATGGACCAAAATATCATGGAAGACAACAAAATGAAGACTACACATGTACCAGTTCTATGACATCTACAAATAAAATATTTACAATACATAATAGCATGGCATTAAAATATGGAGGTCATGGCTTCTTTGAAAGGTATTACTGTTACTTGTAATGTTTGTTTTCCACTGTAGAAAGAGATTTAATATCTCCTACACAATTTGCTTAGTGGTCATTAATTCATACGTGCAATACAAATTTATAATCTTCATTAAATAAATACAAAATAGTTCTGTAAATAAACATAACATCGCAGAATTTCTGCGAAGTGAAATTGCGGAACTTTGGTCATGTCATACATTTATTAGAGCAGAAAGATTTGGGGCTGATTTCATGACAGGGATCGTTTTTAGGACACGACACAGGCCAGCAAAGAGCGAACATGGTGGATGGTGCAACAGCTGGAATGAGGCTCTGCACAGATAACTGTCCAGGCCACAAAAGACAGGGTGTTATGGACATATTGTACATTGAGTCAAGGTCACTTAGCTCCAACGAGCCCTCCCGCAAAATCACAAAAATATGTATATACACCTCACCGTAACACTGGTAAGCAGACAGGCTGGCCATGGGCACCAGCATGATGATCGAAGGGACGCTCTGGTCACTCACAACACAGATTGAATCACCACTAAAAGGTGCAGAACAGGGCAGCACAGCTTCTCACATAACAGTTGCTAGTTGTCTAGTCTACATCAAAACATAGAAATACAATCTAAATAAATAAATCATATCATGAGAGAACTGCAATCCATGAGCTCATGTGGCTGAAGGACAACATTAACAACGTTAGAAGTCGAGTTTGCACTTTGCTTAGGCAGAAATAAATCAAGTCAAATCCCGATGTAGGCCTGGTAAATTTTCTTTTCTAACTTGTTTGATCATGGGTGTCTACATACACAAACGATATCGTGTGGTTACAACACTTGCACTTAGGACTCATGTCACTAGCGTAGCGCTAGCCTGGCTTTCGAAATTCAATATTAAAATGTTACACTTACACTCGTTTACGTTTCGTAAACTGAATAGCGAGTTAACGTTAACACGGTTACAGTGCGTCAGCTCACGATGGACAGTGGAGTTAAACTTGTATTCAGCCATTCTAAGTACCACTCTTGGCTTAGCTTTCGATCACTGCTGTTTTGTCACTGTCAGTTTGGTTTTATTTTGAGGAAAAAATATTACGAAAAGATGAAAAGAAAGATTATTTGAAGCTGGAAGCAACGAAGAATTTACTAACAAAAAATAACACATGTGGGACTTGGCTCAGTTATCGTCCGTGTGAACTCGAAAACGAGTAGTGAAAGCTAGCATACAGAGAATCTCAAAAGAATTTCTAATAATGCCAGCAGGGCCATTAATCCTAAAAATACGGAAGATTCTACTCTAGAATGCAAAATTTACCTTTTGTCAGTGAGAGTCGTAATCACCTCCGTCATATTCAGATCTGAGCAGTCGATGCTGGATGCAGACATAACACGGGAAATTTCATGGGAACGATACGCAACCTCGGACAGAACGGCGCGAAACAACGAGGTAAGCAAGACATGGGAACGATCTGTCTGAGTTACGCGCGTGCGAACACACGTAACGAAGACCGATTGTAGATTCTGTCCACCGTTCGTGCGTCCCACCAAGCGGAGCGTACCCACTGAACGCACGTAACATACTGGACAGAATTAGAAACGGAAGCTGAAGCTAGATAACTAAATGTTCTGAAAAGACAGCTATGCTTATGGCGCGAAACCGAAAGCAGATGTCTAACTTCAGGGTAGTGTCGGCGTTTCCGTGTTAAATCGAACGACTCTGGAGTGTCTCAACTAGCAGTTACGTACGTTCGCGGCGTGGACAGAAAATTGAATTTGGTAACTTTGAATACGGATATTAAATATTTGATTTAATTTTCTGTTGAATTAGTGAAACCTAACTTGAAACTGTGGTCAGCAAAGTGTATTTAACACAAAATAACTGCACTCTGACGCCTGGAAACCAAACGAAATTGAGGCCGAACGTACGTAACTGAAGTAGGACAGAACGCCGACCTTTTTGGTCCAGCTTGCTTTCCACTCTCTCAAAACTCGTGTAATCGTTCAGGGCGAGCAAGAAAGTGATTTCTCGGTGTATTGGCGATAAATTTTGAATTATAATCCATCCAGGGTGCGTGTCTTCTAAGAAAATTTATTTTATACAAGTTACAATTTATGTCAATTTTTATTTCAAATTTGCACATTATCAACAATATTAAATAAAAACAAACAAACCAGCACATCACAAAAAAATGACAAAAAGACTCAACGAGGTTGAATATTTTATTTCACCTTGCCACATTTATTCACGAAATAAACAAAAAAAGATGATTAAAACAAATATATTCAAATAAAATTGCTCTATGTCTAGAGTGCATAAAACTACCCATTTACCGTGGAATTGCCCATGTACATATCTTTGCATTGTACACTGCACCAAACACCTACACTGTATGCTTAACACGCATGCTTGCACGGCACATTATACATGTACATACCTTACCGTACACTTGCTCAGTCACGAGCAATAATTTACACTCTTTTAATGGACAAATACATTGTATGTCTTCAGAAAACTTTGTCGTTTGACCATAGACTCCTCGCCACCACGCAGATATTTTCCGAAATGAACACGTCTCTTTGCGTGCACTAGTCATGTAAAACGTCAGGTTACTTTTCGAGAAGTGACTGGGCAAAAGCAAAATTATGGAGCTGGTGCATGGCCTGATTTTTGTGGCAAACTTCTCGTTTTGTGAATGCTGTTGCGGAGCGAAAGTGGAGCGCAAGAGTGTTCAACTCCTGTCTGTCTATGCAGTTGTGAGTGCCAGCTACATGTGTATTGTTTGTTTACCTGTGGCAAGTCGGTACTGGTACATGTGTTTTCATGTTTAATCACTCCCCAAATGATCGGACTTCTTTGCAAATTAAGCAGAGAATGCGACTAGCTGTGGAAAATTTGACATTCATGATTTCTTAAAGTGTTATATCTGCGATAAAATCAGGTAATTTTAATGTGCATTGGAAGTGATTTTGACATTACTACCCAATTAAACGGAGTACCCGTTTAAGCGATACCTGATTACGCGGAGATTACTGTATTAATTTGCCACTCACAATTGTACATGTGTAGCTTCTCACAGCAGCGGATGAGTGAGTGTACATTGTGTAGCGGCAGTATCCTCTTTACAATGCAGTTTATCTACATGGTAACAAGCAATCTAAGAAGCAGCATCACAAATTTGCATTAATTGGTAACTGGTATTCCACTTCCGCTGGTTTGTGTTTTTCAGTATGACTTCCACATAGCACACTGTGCACATGACAAGTGTGGTGAGCTGATGGAACGTAAATTATAATTATTCTCTTGGGCCCGGCCTCTAGTTAGGCCTACATTTAACATCATTTGTACCACTTCTTGACCAAATTTTACATTACCAGTAGGCCTATATAACATTAAAGATCAATAGACAACTGCACAATTTACTTTACGTAAATATGGTGTTTCAACTCTAGACTCGGGCAGTTTGGGGTAAGAAGTTTTCATGACTGGAATCTATTGGGGGAAAAAAATTAATTTGAAGGAAAAAAATTAAGAATGTAGGGACTACGGCCTATGCGGTTTAGGGTAGATCTTGAACTCTATACTCTAATGTGAGACCAGTCTACATAATTTTTAATTCATCTACAACATGCACAGATGTATGGCACCTGCACCAAGGTTCGACTTCCTGTGCAAAGTTTTGACCGTATGCAAAAGCGTATAACATTAATTAGTGCCTAGCAATAACATTTTAGGTTTCTACATGTAACAGGCGGTGTTAAGAAAGGGCATTGACAGTGATCAAATTTAATGGGAGGCTTGCTTGCGTTACAACTTACAAGTAAAACGGGATTTCATTCTAGACCCAAACCCAAACTTTTTGGTAATCATGTAGAAATGCACACCTCGCGACCGGTTTCTTCGCCGTATGTTGATTAAATGTTGTGCACCTGTTGGAGGTGCTGAAATGAAGCATGTGAGCGTATTTATTGTGGAATTTGAAAAGTCGAAAAGGCAAAATAAAGAAAGATGTCTCTCGTGAACTGGGCAAAATCGTGAAATCGGCCTCACCGCCGCAGCACGCAGTGCACGTGCACCCGTGCGTTAGCAAGCAAGGTTAGGTTAGGGTTAGGGTTTAGGGTTAGGTTAGGGTTGTATTTATGATCAAATTGGCTGTTAAATTATTCAAGGGACATTAGGGAGTCCCTCTGAGGCTCTGACTGAGACTAAAAAGTTGAAGACCAAAGAAAAAAAATGGGAGGAGAAAAAAATGCTATGCAGTGGAAATCGGCCCCGCCGCTGTATCAATCTTGCAAAAACGCTGTTTTAGTGTTTGGTGCCATGGTGGGGTCGCATTCACGAGTATTAATAATAAAGGCTATAGGAAGTATAGTCTACTGTGGAAGAAAGCCCCTCCGCCGTGCTAAATGTACCAATTTCATGAGTACATGTAATTTACATGCCCTGAATTGCACATGGGGCCTGGACACAATCGCCGCACTTTTCAGTTGGAATCTGGAATTTTGTACTTTCTTTCCTTCACTGACTTTCAAATTCCATGAAATCGTGGAACAAAAACCGTCTGATAAAGTCCATACCAGTCCATCTTAGCATGTCTGATAGCCATAAGAAATTTCATTGACAAATCATTTAGGGGAAAGATAGGTATGCATGGTATGCATTTCTACATGATTACCAACCTTTTAACTTGTTACTAATTTAGTTCTACACAAACTTAGACATCACAACTGGTATCTTGTGGTATAAATTTGGTCTACCTTACCAGACATGTCATGCTCATGCATGGCTAAAATTTATAAAAATGTCATGCTCACGCCTGGCGGTGAATTATTAATCTTTTGATATCTGGAAGTTAGAACTTCTAGAGTAGACAGTTTAGACACTAATCTAAGGCACAAGCCACGAGGAGGTGCAGCAGATTGCATTGCAGATCATGGGAAATTCAGAATACCTAGTGGTCCTTGACAGGGAATTCCCCACTGTCTTGGTTGACAAGTGTTGATAAGAGCTCGTGCTAAAACGCGCATTGGACTTAGAGTGTTCTTTTGTTCGACGAGGCCTACGTAATGTTCACAGGGGGTGTGTCAACGCAAGACTTGCGTGCCCGCCGAAACAGCGGGACGGACGTACGTGCTGGTGGGGCCCACAAGGGGGTGTTATGCCGACATAATGAAAACATACGAGATCGAACAAAGAGATCAACCCCCAAAACAGTAGAAATTCGAACAAACCTGTATGTGTTCTCAGATGTGCCTTCAGATGTGAGGATTTCCCATATACCTTATCACATCCCTGATAGTGACAATGGTGTTTTTTAACGGTATTTTGACTTTGTGACGGTTTTGGCCGTCTGCTGTTCCTTTGTTTAGCCGACGCTTTGTTGTTATCGTAAGCAATGTGCGAGCCATCACGTGGAGTACTCGATGGAAATGAGTCCACTTCTGAACGAAGAGTATTACTCAGTCCATCGTAGGGTCCGTTTATGATTCTTGGTGGGCTTGGACAATCGCTTACGGGTGATGGAATTTCATGCCGTGGTCGATACCTCTCGAGATCAGCCAAAATTCTTGCCACCATGAACAAAGAACTATGCGCGCTAACGCCGGAGTCCGACATGTGGTGTGCTCGTTTGACGGCTGCATCTGTCTCATAATCTCCTTCTTGTTGAGCAAAAACAGTGTCGTTTGGACAGGTTTCCATGATCTCTGAAGACGTAACGGATGGCCTAGACGCTGCTATGGCTAGGAGACATTCTGCTGCGGTTGTAGCATCCATACTCATGTCTAATGTAGTATTCATGTCCTTCGGAAAATGAGAAAACGTGGCCATGGCCGCGTTGCTGAGGAGTCCGATTGCGCAGTTGACTAAACAATATTTCTCACTTGCCGCGATCTCTCTAGCTACGAAACGAAGGAAAATTAGTCTTATTTCAAGACTCATCTTTTAAAACTTTGTACTTCAGGCCAGTTTTTGCTAGCTTTTTGAAATAATTATCAGCTTGATAACTTATATTATATTAAATTAAGATCATTAGTAGCTTCGATTATAAAAATACAAATTTTGTACCCATGTGAGAATAAGATAGGTCTAAATCGCGCCTTTATCAGAGACTAAAAAGCGCAAAGCCTGCGCGACTGCTCGGTCGCTCGCATGGAAGCATACTCTCGTTACACATGCGATCTATCCGCACGCGCACTTATTCCATGAACACGTGCGCACGCAATCCCCACTCAGGTACGGTATCAGCTGTCAACAATCAGCTGAACAGGTTAGAGACAATAGCACAATACGAACAAAGATCCTATATAACACTGGTAACTGGTATGGTAACGCGTTATGTATAAACGTAGTTCAAACATTTTGTTTTGCTTGGGACGTTATGTTGGTGTTCACATTTGCGGTCTAGTCACCAAGTACATACTTTTTCGGTACCACAGAGTTCAAATTTAAGATTACCAACTATAGCTGACAGCACACCCTCGTCGTGTGTATTGAAAAAAAATACAAAGCCTGAAAACCCGCTTGCCGAAGCTCACGAAATACCAGTAGGCGCTTGCGACACACAGGGGCAACACAGGCATGACAGGTAGCCTTTGTTTACCCAACAATGAACAGCGAGTCCGCGGACAAATACACGCGATAAGTAATGTATAATGGAGTTACGCAAACTGGAAATTTCATTGATTTATCTATCCACACGTACATACAGTGCATTGATCCATGTTCATGAACTGCAAGAGCAACGTGATTAAGCCAGTTCACAGTTACAGCCTGAGCCTAGACGTGTAGATTTTAATATTAACGATAAATTTGTCAGCTTGAAATTGACTTGCTATAGTGAGGATATTATATTATGGCCTAGGTCTTACTTATAATATACGTTACAAAAATTAATGTTTGAACAGGTGCATATTTCGGAGTGTAGGTGTGAAAGTGTATTCTCAAAATAAATTAACCAAAGACATGAAACACATGCTTGCAATTTCTGCTTGGCAGTTTTCTCACGAACTTTTCTTTTGATAATACTGTATTCCATGTTTTGTAAATTCTGTGGTTCCCGTAGATAATTCCACAGACCGCTTCCATCCGGAATGCACCCCTATCTCAGATGAGCTCTTAAAATCCACCCCCCCCCCCCATTTCAAGTACCTCAGGTATATGCTGCTGGTAGTGCGTATTAAAAAAAAAATTAAAAAAAGGTAATCCAACTTTTTTTGTGTATTTCTGTTTTTATTGAAAACTATGACATTTACCATGAGACAAAATACATATCATACATGTGAAAGTATAATGCTCATCAATGGAGCATAAATGAACACACAACAAGACAGCACAATACAATACAATACAATACAATACAATACAATACAATACAATACAATACAATACAATACAATACAATACAATACAATACAACACAGTACAATACAGTACAATACAACACAACACAACACAACACAATGAAAATGTCTCCCTGCATATGCAGTGGAGTCCCACCATAACAAGAGCCAAGGAAATAAATTACGTTCTATAAAATAATAATTACATGTGTTGAAATCACACAATAACAGGGAAAAGCATTCACAATAATTTGAGATAACGGCTGGGTGCCACTTTTGAAAGAGAAAAGAGTCAAATACTGATTTGTCGACTAAATTAAGCTCCCCACCAATCTCTCCAACAAATAACAAGGGCAAATGCCCCATCGTTCACTCCAAAAAAAAAAACAACCTTGCCTAGGTGGGGCTCCACGGCATATTACCCATGTCTGCACAAAATTGGAATAAAATATCATTCCTTTACTGATTCATCACTGTGGTACATGTATACGTAGGGGGAAGAGGAATCAAACTATCATATAAATGAAAGTGTCCATTTTTTAAAGTGAGAGCCCAACTTACCCCTTTTCTCAGCTATTCATATTCAATTTTTTGTTTCATTCGAACAAAAGACATAAAGGATTGAATATTCAAATCTACCTGCTGAAATTTGCAACGAATTATACAATATTTCATACATAAGAATAAAAAAGTAATACATTTTGTCGTGCCTATTTCCAGTATCAACACCAAATAGGAAATCAAAATATACTGTGTAGTGACTCTCTTGTTAATCATGTTGTCAATACAATCAGACAGCTTTTTCCAAATGTGAGCAACTACTGTACAATCACAAAAGTTATGTTTCAAGGTTTCAGGAAACTTCTTACAAAAATAACACAAAGAGAATCACTTCGACCAATTTTATACAAAATTAGTTGAGGGCTATTGCGTTATGAAATATTCTAACATAAAAGACCTTAACTTGGTATCTAATGTACAATTAAGATTGTGTCTATGTATTGCGAGCCAATCAGTATCATTTCATCCAAACCAAGACATTCTTCCACTTGTTTTAACCTTGTTCTGAGACAAATAGTCTGTATTTCGTAACAAAGAATATGCATGTTAGGAAAGGTAAAGCATAATCAGGCTAAACTAAATCATTATCAGCCATTGAAAGTAAAAACATGTATTTTTATATGAATTAATTGCAAAAACACAATTTACATTGGATTTGTACACAAAATCATGTTTTTGAGCAATTTTTGGGTCGACGATTTTTTTTTTTTTCAAAGGGGCGTGCTTCAAAACAGTATGCCCGGGAGCGACAAATTTGGTCTCAAAAGTTGCGCGATACTTGAAAGAAAAAAAAAGTCATAAAACGTCGCGGCGAGAGCATCATGCGTTGCGAATAGTCACGCGAGACGTCGGGGGGGGGGGGGGGGGGATGCCCCCCCCCCTCCCCCTCCCCCCCTCCCCCCCCCCCCCCGTGGGAATAGGGTTAATGTCTCACTGCATGGTAAGAACTGTCAATTATGACAGTGGACAAAACAGGCAAGCCTGTACGAATGCAGGTTTGCGTTTGGGTTTGTGTTCATGGTTTATCCTAACATTGATGGTTCATAACCTTTAACATGCCACCTGTCTGATAACTTCGTCACTCCCACAGAGGCGAACCCACACCATAGGCGCCGGAAGTGGGGGGGGGGGGGGGGGGGGCAGGGGGGGGCGGCCGCCCCCCCCCCCCAATCCAAAAAGTGGGGGGGGGGGCAAAACGCATTTTTGCCCCCAAAAAGCCCCCCCCCAAAAAAAAAAAAAGAAGGAAATAATAATAATAAAAATAAATGAATAAACAAAGAAAATAAAATAAATATGTATATATATATATGAATAAAAGGGAAAAAATATGGCTACAAACGGCAGCTTTTGGACTGCAAATGTCAAAATTTTCAAGCTCGCTTGCTTCGCTCGCTCGCATCCAGCAGTTGCGCCCGATGCCCCCCCCCCCTTAATTTCCAAAGCGAAAGATATAGCTACAAACGGGAGTTTTGGGACTGTAACATGTCAAAATTTTCAAGCTCGCTCGCTTCGCTCACTCGCATTGAATCGTTATGCCACTCTCCTAACGTTGCTGCCAGTAATTGCCAGCAGTTGCGCCCGATGCCCCCCGCCCCTTAATTTCCAAAGCGGAAGATATAGCTACAAACGGGAGTTTTGGGACTGTAAAATTTCAAAATTCTCAAGCTCGCTCGCTTTGCTCGCTCGCATTGAATCCTTATGCCATTCTCCTAATGTTGCTGCCAGTAATTGCCAGCAGTTGCGCCCGATGCCCCCCCCCCCTTAATTTCCAAAGCGAAAGGTATATAGTTACAAACGGGAGTTTGGGGACTGTAACAATATGTCAAAATTTTAAAGCTCGCTCGCTTCGCTCGCTCGCATTGAATCGTTATGCTACTCTCCTAACGTTGCTGCCAGTAATTGCCAGCAGTTGCGCCCGATGCCCCCCCCCCCCCTTAATTTCCAAAGCGAAAGATATAGCTACAAACGGGAGTTTTGGGACTGTAACATGTCAAAATTTTCAAGCTCGCTCGCTTCGCTCGCTCGCATTGAATCGTCATGCCATTCTCCTAACGTTGCTGCCAGTAATTGCCAGCAGTTGCGCCCGATGCCCCCCCCCCCCTTAATTTCCAAAGCGGAAGATATAGCTACAAACGGGAGTTTTGGGACTGTAAAATGTCAAAATTCTCAAGCTCGCTCGCTTTGCTCGCTCGCATTGAATCCTTATGCCATTCTCCTAATGTTGCTGCCAGTAATTGCCAGCAGTTGCGCCCGATGCACCGCCCCATTAATTTCCAAAGTGAAAGATATAGCCACAAACCCCAGTTTTGGGACTGTAGAATGTCAAAATTGTCAAGCTTGCTCGCTTCGCTCGCTCGCATTGAATCGTTATGCCATTCTCCTAATGTTGCTGCCAATAATTGCCAGCAGTTGCGCCCGATGCGCCCCCATTTATTTCCAAAGCGAAATATATAGCTACAATTAAAACTCCAGTTTTGGAACTGTAGAATATCAAAATTTTCAAGCTCGCTCGCTTCGCTCGCTCGCATTTTATTGTTATGCCATTCACCTTATGTTGCTGACAGTATATAATTTGTCGATCGTTTCACACCGTCATTCCATAATCCATGTAAGGAAAACTTACAATGTTCCTCAATGACTGCGTTGTTAAATGTATCACATTCCGTAATGTATTGTAGTCCCATTATTGCTCACGCACACACGCACAAGCATACAGACCGTCAAAATTACTTTATGGTTCCCCCCCCCCCCCCCATGTTTCGACCCACCGTACGCCACTTTACATATATATATATATATATATATATATATATATATATGTATATATATAATAGATGTGTGTGTGCGTGTGCGTGTGTGTGTGTGTATGTGTATGTTGTGTATATGCATGGTCTAATCTTGAGCCCCCTCCAATGTTTGCCCCCCCCCCCCCCCCAATCCAAAACTGCTTCCGGCGCGCCTGCACACAGTCCTTTTTTTCTCTGTTCAACACATTAGCTCGCAGCGACAAACCATGTCTTGAATATGAAGAGATAAAAATGGATAATACCAGTACATGGTTTAGCCTTTATGGGAAGGACCAAGTATTCGACAACGTTGCCATGTTGAAGGTTATTAACCATATAAGGTTAGAAGAAACCCTAAATATGAACCTGCAGTCGTGCAAGCTGGCCTGATGGTCATCGACGTGTATCTCATCCATGCAGTGAGACATGCATTGTTCCTTCACAATAACATCAAACAAACTTGGAAAAAGTGCAATTTGTCATTGTTGTCTTTAAAGTTCATGTGATCAGTCATGCATGAAGTCTGTCAACATAGTTAATATCTTTTCTTCCTCTTTCCATTGATACCTAATTATTATTATTATTGTGAATTTTGAAAGAGGATTTCAAAGGAGGATTTTGAAAGTGATCGTCGAAAATCAAGCTGGGATGAGCAGCCGGAGGAGCAGCAAGGGAGCACGCGCCACGGGGAGCAGGCGGAGCCTCCATTTGCAATATCATAGACTATGTTGCAGAGGGGGAGGAAAGTGATGAGGAGAACGAGTAGGAGGAGGGAAGTAATGACAGAGGGAAAATAAAGGTGCAAGAGCTCCTTCTCCACCCAACACATATCTGACAACGAAGGGGCAATTAAAACACTGTCCGAGTTAACAAACCAAAATTCAATTTTAAGTTCAAAGTTTTATGCTATATCGTGTATATAGAGGACCTTAATACTATTCTTCCGCGCAGACGACGCCATACACAAAAGTCGTCACATGCTTATCTACAGACATGACAGACGCAACATAAATCTATCTGGTTAATGATTCTCCAGTCGACATCTGCAAAAAAAGAGAAAGAAATAATAATGATGATAGAAATACTGATATTAATTTTCCCATAGCCCTGATACTTTTGTCTCACTAAAAAGAAAACGGGTCCTCTATATACCTTGTAGATTCTGATGAACACTGCAAAATAATTTAGTCTTTCAAAATCACAATTTCAATGACTTTATATCATAATCATCACTAAAATAATCAATGTCCTAAACGTAAATCATATCTATGTAGGACCAATTATTGTATGCTATTTCATTTTCATCACCTGTGTTTTGAAACATAATTATTTCCTGTTCTCTGGCCGACAAGAGTTCTTCTCAATGCAATTCAAACCCCGCATGGAGTGACCTACAGGCCTGTGCCAATGTCTTCTTCTTTTTTTTCCATTTCAGTTTAGATTCTCTGTGGTTTCATGTTTATCATAAACAAGTTTGTTTGCGTAGTGAACTGTAGTGAGACAAGTGTATGTGAAACCAGTTCTATATCGTTCTAATCTTTATGGCGCAACAGTCGCGCAACAGTCTCAGTGTCGCAGCACAATCGCACCCACTCGCAAGACTGTTCCAGAAGGCCTTGCCATACCTTTCCGGGCATGCTACGCGGGCTTGTTGAGTGAAGGGATTTTCCAGCACGCAAGATAATTTTCTGTGGACGGACAAGGATTTGGGCGAGTTTTGCGATCGTCCCAACTGCTGGACGCGTGCTACTTACGTTTTAGGTACTGGCGACATACTGGCACTGCGAAGTAGGCCTATCAGATACTGCGTGTTACCTGCGTGAGAGGTGCCTGCGAGGTGCGGCCGCTACGAGCCTTGTATCCTTGTTCTTCGTGGACCTCTGCGGGTGCGAGCAATCCCCGCGACTCACCCGAAGCAGGCCTTGACCATGCTCAAGGACCTGTCACACTTTTCCGTGCAAGCCCTAATTATGGCTTGCGGGGGACAATTTTCCCTACCCGGAAGTCCCCGCAGATGGCCCGCACCCGACAGTAGGGAGCCTACTCACAGAACTCCATACTGTGGGCCTATACCTAGCAAGTATCTCGCCCGTAGTTGCCCGGAGGTGCGCACGCATGTCCGATTTACCAGCAGCCGAGTTTTATGGGGGGGGGGGGGGGGAGGGAGGGCATGATTGCCAGTGAGAGGTCCACGCAGAACACCAGTAGGAAGCCGCGTATAGCTGCCGCAAGTCACAGGCGGTTAACCCGCTTGAAGTAGGTTACCCATGGATATGTGTGCCTATGCGAGGACACGTGTGTCATCTGCCTGCATCACAAGCATGCATAATACGGGTGTTTTATACTGGCAAGGAACGGTGTCGATACTGCCAACATACGTGTAGCTTGTCAGTAAGTTCTGCGGGCGTGGAGCGTTCTATTATATGAGCACTGCTTGCATATGTTGAGGGTCAGTTACCGCCTTTCTGCTGGTCAGTTGAGAGTCGGCTGCGGCCAAGATAATGACATTTTGTGGGACCTCTGCAATATTCCTGCAGAGGGATCACTGAGTTGTCAGCCCTCACGCGCCATCCACGCGCCAGACAAGCAGGTCACACGGAATACAGCCAAACAGAACGTAAGGAGCACACGTCCAGCAGGTAAGACGCATGCGAAACTCGCCAATATTCTTGTCCGCCCACAGACATTACTAGTATCATGCATGCTGGAAAATCCCCACACGCAACAAGCCTGCGTAGCGTACAGAGTATACCCGCAATATGTGACAGGGCCTACCTGGCTGCGGGGAAATAGGACTTGCGTGCGCACCTCCGGGCTGCTACGGGCTAGATACGTGCTAGGTATTGTCATGTGCGGGCCATCTGCGGGGACCTCCATGTAGCAAAATTTGTCCCACGCAAGTCACAAGCAAGGTTTACCCGGAAAGGTATGACAGGGCCTTTATGTCGCTCGCGCACGTGCGAGTGTTACATGACCTCCAGCCGACCCAATACGACTATAATCGAGTCGTGCGAACTCTGACGTGGGGACGTTAGATTTTCAATAATCAGCAAATGATACAAATCACGAAACAATGATTACTGGATATAATTTCCTTTCCTTTTATTTGCTGATTACATTTCTCGTTTCTTATCTGCATGCAGTTGTGAGAATACTTGTACAATTAATATGATCGTTATTATCTGTCACCATTCCAGATCGTTGAATTTTAATTCTTAAAATGCAAAAGCTCACTCGCTTGGGAGAGGGTATACCCCTCCCACACCAAACCCCTTCTCGGTCGCTGCGTTTTGTAGAATTTAAAATGATTAGATTAGTAAATGAGAAAATCGCACAACAATAATTTAAGAATTTAGTTTGTTAGGGCTCCTAGCTTCTTGTTGCAACTTAAAGGGGAAGGCTAGTAACTGATCAGTGGGAATCAGCGGAAATGCTGGGAGATGATTGTTCCGATCCTTATGGGATTCTTTCAAGAGTTCATTGTATATCTATTGTTGTGTGAAAATGATTTGCTTCAGAATGGTCTCATATTCAAGTAATGTGCAGTTTAATGCTTCCAGGTTAGCGTCCCTGGTCAGTGACGGAGCATTAATCTGCACAAGTCATTACTTGAATATGAGACCGTTGTGAAGCAAATCATTTTCACACAACAATAGATATACAATTAACTCTTGAATGAATCCCATAAGGATTGGAACAATCATCTCCCAGCATTTCCACTGATTCCCACTGATCAGTTACTAGCCTTCCCCTTTAAATAGATAACCAACGTATCATCTTGTACTTTTTTGATTGGAAATTTCCCAAATATTTCACTAATAAATTGTTCACCAGATATCGTTTGATGAATGTGCACTCTAAAAGTGCAAAAGCTCGTTGTTGCTCTTTGTTCCCCCTCACATACCCTCCCCCGTTCGATCGCTGCCCGTACACACTATAGTACAGTTCATTTGTAGAATAATTGAATAAGTCCAAAACATTGGGAGAAAATCTCGCCACAATTACAGAATTCAGTTTGGTGGGCGTTTCCGTTTGCGACTTCAGAGTCAAGGTATCTTCTTTTCTTTTCATTTTTCCATTGAAAATTTTCCAAATATTTCAGCAAAATATGGTTGAATTGAAATTCTATTAGCATTGCAAAAGCTTCATCGCGCGGGAGTGATGCAACCTCCCATACCCACCCCCCCCCACCCCCCCCCCCCCACACACACACACACCCGGGCTCGGTCGCTAAGCTTACATAATTTATTTTGGGATACATACAGACATAAAAAAAAGAAGGTCATTTCGGTTTTAATCATTACTCATCAATTGAAAGTCCGAAGACTAACAATATGAGTTTACATATAAAATTGACATAAAATAACATCAAAGAAAGAAATTCATAACAACACTGCAAATTTGTAAAGCATAGTTATAAAACAAATATACATAGGCCTACATTTAAAAATCACATCAAAAACACATTAAAACGTAACATATTAAAATTACTAAGTATAATAAAGGAGACCTGAGGAGAAAAAAAAAGAAATGCAAGGAAAGAGAGAGAGAGAGAAAAAAAAAAGTTGGAAAGGGGGAATGGAAATTGGTGCAATTAAAAGAAATAAGAGCTATAAAGATTGCACATAAGATTGCTTCAAAGATTCCTGTGAGTACAATAGAACTAATAAGTATGTCATTGCAATAACGGATAAATCACACCACAATTACATGATTTTTGTCTCTTACCTTTTGATTTAAAGGACAAGTTCACCTTCATAGACATGTGGGTTGACTGAATGCAGCAATATTAGAACACATCAATGAGAGTTTGAGGAAAATTGGACAATCCGTTCAAAAGTTATGAATTTTTGAAGTTTCTGCCCAGTCACGGCTGGATGAGAAGACTACTATAGCTCGTGATGTCATATGAGTACAACTATATAAAGAAAGTATAAAGAAAATTCAAGATATTCTCACTTTTCTCACATAATAAAAGAACACTTGACTTCTCTCTTTCAGAAGTCAGGGGAATAATATTACCCCTAACATAAGTCAGTAACAAGTTGAAGAAATGTGCACTTTATTCAAAAAGTAAAGTTTTGTGAAATTCTCTTTTTATTTTCCTTATATAGTTGTACGCATGTGACATCTTACACTGTAGTAGTCTTCTCCTCCAGCAGTGATTGCACAGATATTTTAAAAATTCATAACTTTTGAATAGATTGTCGGATTTTCCCCAAACTTTCACTAATGTGTTCTACTAATATTGTTGCCTTCACTCAATCCACATGTATATGAAGGTGAACTTGTCCTTTAAGACTTCCCGAATATTCCACCAAAACTGTGCACCAGATCGGTAAATTTCAATTCTAAAACGCAAAAGCTCCCTTATACTAGCGTGGGAGGGGGTATCCCTCCCTCCATCTTCTCGGTCGGCACGCATAGGTACTGTATATTGTTTAACTCCCACTTAGTCTAGTTGTGGTCAGGAGTATTGAAGAGCACTGAGGGGCAACTCGAGAGAAACTCTTGCAAACTTATGCCAATGTTCCATGCGTGATTTGGGAGAGTATACGTCATTTGTACGAGTGATACCGAGTGTGATACGACCAAGATGGAGTGAGATATGAGTTAGTGAAGCCGAGTTTGATGGGAAGTGCAATAACTTTCCTTCGCCTTCCAAATCTTGAAGGGGGGGGGGGGGTGACTGCCCCCTTCGCCTACCCCCCCCCCCCCCCCCCCCTCCGGCTACACCGGTGACTGAGCTGAGTTGAACTGAATCTCCTTCACATGATCGTCTCAGGTCAAATGGGGTTTTCCCTTGTAGTATAGGCTTGCTAAGGGCGAAAAACGGGGTGATCGCTGCATTTTATAGTGCAAATGTCCTATTTGGCACACATGTTCCTCGGTACAATTGGAATTTTTCCATCTAAAGAGACAATCTGCATCTATGCAAATAAGCCTTAATTTGCATAATTTATGCAAAAATACATATAAAAATTGTTAAAAAATATATGTGCATCCAGCAGAAATACCCAATTTGGTAGAAGTATTCTATAGAGCATGTAGAAACAATTCCTGCAAAAATTGATTTCATACCTATGTAAATAAACATAAAATTTGCATAATTATGCGAGTTATTCAAATTGTTTTGTAAGCAATGAAACCCCCCTTAAATCTCTTCCTAGATATAGATATAACCCTTTAGAAACACGCTATGAAACAAAATGAGAAAAGAATTTGAATTATTGAACCATCATTATCAGCTAATTTACATAATTACTAAAGAAAGTAAAGTAAAAACATTATTTTCAAAGTTTTTCTTACAGTATAAGAGCTGCATTTTATGATAAAACTACCAAAGTATTATGCATATCCTTTAGTCAGAAGGAAATGGTTTGTAATATTAAAACATTATTTCTCGTTTGTGACATCAAAACACTATTTCACTGTGCTAATACCACCTAATTAGCATATTGTGCATATTAATACACGAATGTACCAGAAGTTAATGGTCAAGGTCGACTTGTTTCAGTTTACGAGATAACTCAAGACTGGTTTAAGCAAATTAATTTCACCAAACTTGGTCCAAGGATGACATATGATGGAACAATTAATTCAGCAGTTTTTTGGTAAAATCGGCAGGAGGTCAAAGGTCAGAAAGTTCAAGGTCAATGCTAAAATTTCATTATTTCTCCCATATCTATGCAATGCCTGAAGGTATTTTCTTGAAACTTAGTGACTGCATACATGTTCTATATATACATACATACCAAAATAAGATTCTTCAGAGTGTTTCAGGGCAAGAGGTCAAAGGTGAGGTGAAAATGTTAAAATTTCACTTTTGTCTCTGTATCTCGCAAATGGTTCAAGATGTCTTCATGGAACTTGGTACTGGCAGGGATTTTCTAGGGAATTTAAGGGTCATTTGTCAAAGGTCAAGGGTCAAAGATCAAGGTCAATTGAGCCCTCAAAATTTCACTATTTCCCTCATATTTTTGCAATGCTTGTAGGATTTTTCTTGAAACTTAATATATACATGTATTACCTAATGGAGATTCTCTGGGAAATTTCCTAACAAAAGGTCAAAGCTCTGATGAAAGTGCTATTATTTTTCACTTTTTCTTCCATATCTTGACTGTGAATCAAGGTATCATGAAACTTAGTACATATTTGTGCATGTTCTTTCCTGACAGTGATACCCTTGTTGAGTATCGAAAAAAATGTTAAGCCCTCCCCTCTCAAGTGTTTTTGTTTCCTCTTGATGAGCAGGAAAGGATATGGAATTCAGTGACATGGTATAGTCATCACCGTCATTGCATTTAATGTATGGGTCGCATGAAAGTTAATTTTGATGTACACATGTATAACCTCTGACATTCTTACCTTTTTACATTTTTACCTGTGTATTTTTGTATTTTAACCTCTGACATCTTTACCCAAAACCAGTTACCATAATTATGTTTTTTTTTTTGGAAAAAGCTTCAAGATCATGTAGGTCATAATCATCTATACAGGTATTAGCTGGTATGTGGTGGAATATAACATTCTTTGGATCGCCAGGGAGTTACATTATCCCAAGGAAAAACAATCACAACCAGGGAGAATATGATATTTACGATCCTCGTAAACAGTAGCATGTGACGATCTGTTGACACTGAAATCACATCCTAGTAATTGTAAACGCCATCTAATATACTCCTTTTTAGCTATGAACATATTATTTCTGCTTTGATTTATTGTTGAAATTGACTGATTTTAAGTCAGAGACTAAGATTATTGTTCACATGACAATTTTTGCATAAATTATTGCCTTATCAAAATGTTATTGTGTATAAATTTCCTAGCATAGTTTCCATGCCATAGCAGCTCATAGTATACTGAGGGAACGTTTTTTTTTTTTTCAGAAACAGACTTTGTTTCTAACTCAAGCTTGTAAGTTCTTAATGTGTGCAGATAATCTACATAATTTACACAAGTTTATAATCAGTTTGATATAAAAAGCCCCTTATTCGCTTGGGTGCCTTCAAAACACAATGAAAATCAGAATTCACACTTTCACTGTTGTTGTGTTTTTGGTAATGATTTCTAACCATGACCTCAGTTGTGTACTGTTTGCAAGGGGAAAACAATCTTTTTGTAAGTAATATTGTTCCGATTTGCATCTGTTCCTATGTAGGCCCTACTTTTATATTTGCATAATCATATTTAAAGAGTGTCACTATCGATTGCTATTTTTCCCACCCTGCAAAGCATTTGTGCAATGAGGGAAAATTGATAGTAAAAATCATTTCAAAGATCAATATGTTTCGAAATTTCATGTCTTGTATACTTATTAATACAATTCATGCATTAAATACCTAAGTTGATTAAATAATATGGAAACAACTTAAGCAACTGAAAAATGTTGTGAGAATATTGTCTTATTCTATTAGCTTTTTGGATATTAAGTTCAAAGCGATTTAAGACATTGTCACATAATTGCTTTTTGTTTTCTTCTGATTATCTATGTGTAAATTTTGATATGCATATTATGCATATAACAGGTTGTTTGCATAGAGACAGTTTGTCTCATTAGATGAATCATTTACTTTTGACCCAAGGAACATCCATCCCAGGTTCAAACTTTGTACTACAAGATCCAGTGCTTAATAGATTAGAAATTCTTTCAAAAATGCAGATTTTTGCACAAAAACTTGCATAATTATGCAAATTTAATGTTTATTTACATAGGTATGAAATCAATTTTTGCAGGAATGTTTCCACTTACTCTATAGAATACTTCTACCACATTAGGTACTTCTGCTGGATGCACATATATTTTTAAATAATTTTTATATGTATTTCTGCATAAATTATGCAAATTAAGGCTTATTTGCATAGATACAGATTGCCTCTTTAGATGAAAATTTTTCATTTGCCCTAGGTAACATCTGTGCCAAGTAGGACATTTGTACTAAAAAATGCAGCGTTTACCCCCTTAGCAAGTCTACTATTGAGAGTAATGCAAACTGACCAAACTGATGCGGAAAACAATTTGAAAATGATTTAAATGATGGTGTTTAATTCATTACCAGACATGGATAGCATACGAGGCTCGAGTGCTGCACTGGTGTATGTTGCATCGCGAGTGTGTGCGGTTAGAAACCGATACAATTTACAGAGTGACGTACGAAACAGCGCGCGATGTCCGAATTGCTTTGCGATGTCATAATTGTAGATTTATTCGATCCCAAATATCAAACAAAGAATGTATTCTGCCTAATCTTGAGTTTGTGGTAAAAACTATGGGCCTCGGTGTCTCCAAAAGTACTACATCGTATTCGCTTCGGGCTATGCCCCTCAATGAATAGTACTACAGTGTATTTTGGAGTCAACTCTGCCCGTAGTTTTAAGCAGAAACTCTCAAGGCAAAGTATGTTTGCATAATAACGATCTATACATGTACGTAGCTGTCATTCCAATTTTAGTGGGGATGTGCACATACAAAACCCTTGCCGATATCTTCAGCAACAAGAAAGCTGTACCACTGCATACAACTCTCTTTCCAAACATTGGCCACTTCTGGGCTTAATTGTGCTCACTTGCAGCCTAGCAGGGATATACCTGGTAATAGTCTGGTAGGAATGGGGGGTCCCCATGCACCCTCCGAACACATTTTTTTAACTTACTTTTTTGTAACCCTTAGGGTGTCTAGTTAATGAAATTTCTTGTTCCCAAGAAAAAATCGTGTCCCATGGGGGTCATTGGCGGCCATCTTGGCAGCCATCTTGGATTTTCAGGGAAAATCATGAATGTCCATAACTTTTGAACTACACAACATACAATTACAAATAAAGCATTTATTCAGGATAAATGTGACATGAGGAATCGATTGAAGTTGCTATTTACATGATTAAAGCAAGTTTGAAACAAGAAAAGCCTAAAAATATGACAATTTCAGTGTCATTTACACCGAAAAATACCCAAATAGTTTTACTTTTGAATAACATAACATACAAAAACAAAGAAAACATTTCTGAAGAGTAAATACGGCATGAGGAATCGTTTGAGATAGTTATTTACTTGATTAAAGCAAGTTTCATACTAGAAAAGTCAAAAATAAGCGAGAAGAACTAGTGTCTTTTACTCCAGAAATTGACCAAAATAGTCCATATACATAGTACATGACAATCTCATACCTCATAAGAGTGACTGACCACTTTGTCTTAATAGCAGTGGCGTATCTAGGGGGGGGCAAGGGGGGCACGTGCCCCGGGCGCCACTCCTTGGGGGCGCAAAAAACGAAAAAAAAAACGAAGAAAAGAAGAAAAAAAAAGGAAAAAAAAACGAAGAAGAAGAAAAAAAGAAAAAAGAAGAAGAAGAAGAAGAAAAAAAAAAATCGCCCGGAAGGGGGAGGGGAGGGAGAATGGCGGGGGGCAGAAAACCAAATCAAACAAGATAAAAACAAAACATGATGATGACGCGGACAAAATGACAATGTTTATTGTGTTCACACAAGAATTCCATGTTCCGTAAGCTGAAATACAAACATTTTCGGCGCGCTCGCTGCGCTCGCTCGCCAAATATATATAAAAAAGAAGGTAAGAACAAAACTTGATGATGACGCAGACAAAATGACAATGTATATTGTGTTCACACATGTCATTTAATATTTAGCAGGCAAAATGTTTCACTGCGCAGCGGCTGCAATTTCGTTCTGAAGCGATCGCCAATTGGATCAAAAGGCGCCAACGGTTTCGAACATGGGGGGGGGGGGGCAAAAAACCCCAAATCAAACAAGATAAGAACAAAACGCAATGATGACGCGGAAATTATACAAATTTCGGCTCACTCGCTCGTACTAATTTACAGTACTTTTTCAAGTCCTCAGTTTGGTGGTATAAATCGTTATCTATATAAGGCCGTCACTATATCTTGATTAGAATTTTAAGATTTAATAAGCAAAAAATGACAAGAGTTCCATGTTTAGCAAGCTGAAATATAAAAAATTTTCGGCTCGCTCGCTGCGCTCACTCGCCAAAAGTTATCAAAAAAAGGAAGAAGAAGATAAGAACAAAACGTGACGATGACGCGGACAAAATGACAATGTCTATTGTGTTCACACATGTCATTTAATATTTAGCAGGCAAAATGTTTCACTGAGCAGCGGCTGCAATTTCTTTCGTTCTGAAGGCGATCGCCGATTGGATCAAAAGAGGACACCAACGGTTTCGAGCATACGGGGGGGGGGCGCAAAAAAATAAAAAAAGATAAGAACAAAACGTAATGATGACGCGGAAATATACAAATTTCTGCTTAGGTTTGTTGGTATAAATCGTTATCTATAAGGTCGTCACTATATCTTGATTAGAATTGTAAGATTTAATAAGCAAAAAATGACAAAAATTCCATGTTTTGTAAGCTGAAATACAAAAATTTTCGGCTCGCTGCGCTCGCTCGCCAAAATCTATATATTTTATTATATATTAAAAAAGAGAGATAAGAACAAAACGTGATGATGACGCAGAAATATACAAATTTCGGCTCACTCGCGCGCACTAATTTAGAGTATTTTTTTTTAGTCCTCAGTTTGTTGATATAAATCGTTATCTATAAGGCCGTCACTATATCTTGATTAGAATTGTAAGATTTAATAAGCAAAAAATGACAAGAATTCCATGTTTTGTAAGCTGAAATACAAAAATTTTCGGCTCGCTCGCTGCGCTCGCTCGCCAAATTTTTTTATATATATATAAAAAAGAGAGATAAGAACAAAACGTGATGATGCCGCAGAAATATACAAATTTCGGCTCACTCGCGCGCACTAATTTAGAGTATTTTTTAAAGTCCTCAGTTTGTTGATATAAATCCTTATCTATAAGGCCGTCACTATATCTTGATTAGAATTGTAAGATTTGATAAGCAAAAAATGGCAAGAATTCCATGTTTTGTAAGCTGAAATACAAAAATTTTCAGCTCGCTCGCTGCGCTCGCTCGCCAAGATTTATCAAAATTCGTAAATTACCCTCAAAAGACCGCTTTTAAGTGCTTGAAAAAAGCATATCATGTAGATTTTTGTTAAAGTCCCTACCGGGATGGGGTTGGGGTTGAGAAATTAGGGGCGCAATTTTTGCGCTTGCCCCGGGCGCCGTTTCCCCTAGATACGCCACTGCTTAATAGTCTTGTAGTAAAGGGGGATCTTCATACACCCTCCTTTTTGGTATCCCTTAGGGTGTCTATTTAATGATTTTTTTTCTGTTTCCAAGTAAAAATCGTTTCCCATGGGGGTCATTGGCGGCCATCTTGGATTTGCGTGGAAAATCATTCATTTCTTTAACTTTTCAACTCTCCAACATACAAGGACTGATAAAAAATTTCTTCAGGGTAAATGTGGCATAAGGAATCGATTAAGATGGTTATTAACATGATTAAAGCAAGTTTGATACAAGAAAAGTCCGAAAATATGAAAAATTCAGTGTCGTTTTTATCGAAAAGTACCAAAATATTTCAACTTATACACAACATACAGGGACACATAAAACATTTGTTCAGAGGAAAGGTAGCACGAGGAATTAATTGAGGTGGTCATTTACATGATGAAAGCAAGTTTGATACAAGAAATGTCCAAAAATATGAAAAATTTTCATGAAAAAAACAAAATGTTCAGTCGATTTCAAAAATGTAGCCGCCAAAATGTTTTTATTTAAACTTATTTAAGGCTGGGTTATAGAAGCAGTTCATTCAAATGTATTTGTTTAAAGCTTATCGTCCGAAAACAAAGAGCAAATTTTCACTTGACAGCCGGAAATCTACCCTGTGTAAAGGGACTGTTATAACAATGGGGATTGCTGCTACTTTTATTTAGGAATATTTGCATATGAATCGTTTTTCTGCTTACATTCTGTATTCAAAGTCAACAAAATACAGTTCAAATTGATTGGAATTAAGTTTTTTCTTTTCAAATTCTGTTAAAAATTGTCTGATACAAGACACAATATTTAAGCTGTTATCAGAAGACAAAGTGATTACATCTGTGACGTGTGTGTATGCTTTCCATGAAGCATGGAAGTAACGTATATTGAAAAAATAAAGTAATACAATATGACTTCACTTTGCCAAATTATTCTGAATTCTCATCCTGTGTAACTGTACAAACAAAAGAAGCGGTAAGTGTTACGACCAAAATCACTCTGAGAAAGAAAAAAGAAACAATAAACTAATGTTCAGGCGGTTTATTAACAGTGATATTGTGGGTACAGACTCGTAATCGTTTTTAACATCAGTACAATAGTAATCAATATAAACAATTATGTATCAGTAATGGAATCACTTACATGTATTACAGCCAAATCTCAAATCACAAAATCCATGTAATCTCCTGGAAATGTCCAAATACGATGCTCAATGCACAGATGAATGATCCGCGATTCACCGATGAATGATCTGTGACTCACCGATGAATGATTCCTCCGACGTAAATCCAGAGGCGCTGGTTACAATTCGTCGGTGTTACCACGAACCGACGCTATTTCGTTTTTGAGCGAAAATGCAGTTCTGAGAAAATCGCGTTTAAAGATCTCACAAGTTTTAGACAACGTTTTCAATGACTTTTCCTGTCTTGTGTGTGAAAATTTTGACAGGGTGATGAGAGTGGAAGTTATTCTTCCTATCCATAGTGTAATTTTAGTGTGAATTCAAAAAATTTACGATATTTCTGTCTTCAAACTCACTGCGTCGGTTCGTAAATCCATCGTTTCTTGCGCGCACCATAGGTTATGTACTTAAGCGCGGGTCCCACGAACCGACGTAAGTTGTATTACGCCGGTTCGTGGGACCCGCGCTGTAGGGCCTGTACAATAGGTAACGTGCAATACGCGTGTATTTACGAACCGTCGCTATTTCATTTTCGTATGTGTTTACATACAAATACTATTAGGGCTATACCTGCTTATCAACAATAACCTTATTAATTGAAATTAATTGTCATGTAATGATTGTTGTGATGATTACAATACATTTAGTGATAACTAAGATGATAATACAAGCCAGTTTCTCTTGATTGTTCTAAAAAGAGTGTTGTCATTGTTTTCATCTTCATTTAGTACACGCATGTATTGTTATTATAGCTGTGGTTGATCGTTCCAAAGATTTCTTTGCCCCCCCCTTTTTTTTTGTGGATATATTATTATTTAACACTTTTGCGTTTGGACATCTATGGTAATACATGTATTCGGTATACTGTGTTTCATATTTTTTTACTGTTTTTTTTTTACTTAATTAACTTACTTTTTCATTTTTTCACATTATTTTTAATTCAAATTTAGTTCACTTCTTTCATAATAATTATGAATGTTTGTTCTAAGATGAAGGATACCGCTAAATCTTGGGAAAAAGATGTGCCAGTCAGTAATAATTACTTGTATTTACTCATCTTTCATACTCATGCATGCACTCTGTTATTTCTTTCTCTGAAATAATATATTAATTTCTTTATTTCTTATTATTCCACATATTTGTGACATTTACTTTGTCACAATTTTTATCAGTGTCATTGTCATTTGGCTCGCATGCGAATTCACTCATAATTCCTCATTTTCCATCTTTCTCTTTCCTGCTCAACAGATTCTATGATAGCTGCACCTGATCATATAAAGACATAAACTCATCCTGCATGCACTCTTCGAAACTGATAAACTCCTAAAAATACATGAATATCAACACTATCAGAATTTCAAGCTTCATTTTAAATATATAACAATGGTCATGTTTTATTATGCCTTTTGCAGCAATATATTGAAGAGGTGCATTATGTAATCGAAGAAACATAGGTCCTCAGTAGAATATCAAATTTGAATTATTCAGAGATGAGTAATGACAATGGGAAGGATAACAATTGTGGAAGAGCTCCATAAATCAATACATATCCAATGGCAAATGGAGATGGAATCAAGATTCAAGAATATGTGTAATTCAAGTTCATTATTATATCAGTTCTTGTGTGTTCACAAAAAGAGGAACACAGTTCGAACATGCACACCAAATCTTACATCGTACATTTACATCTATAGAGTGCGGACGGAACATATACAAGAGAAAGAATAACATTCTCAAATTAATATATCAAGCATAACTACATGTATGTATATGACCACACAAAGATGTTGCTGCATACAGGTTTTAAATATGCATGAAGCTTGAGAGTGCTGCAACACCCATATGCTCAGATAAAAACTTGATGTATATCATACAAAAGAGAAGAGGTACTGCATGTACATGTAGTTACACTATTCACAGGACAGTAGAGAAAAAGCACGAGAGAGAGAGGGAAATGGGTGTCTAAAATAGGTCGATGTAAGGAGTGCCAAGCCAATTAAGTCTCTAATAGAAGTCATACATATATAAGGAAACAAATTAATCACAACATAAATGATCATGCTCATGTTAACCAATAATTAGCATCTAAAAATGTGTGTAGAAAGCCCATAATATCAGCCTTTCGCCCCGAAGGCTTGTATTATGAGAAAAGAGAAATTTTGGCCGACCCCCCCCCTCCCTGTGAATCCTTAATCCACCAGTACTATAAACACATTCTGAGAATGTGTTTTAGTACATGTACTAGCAAATTCACAAGAGGGTTGGGGAAATTCAGCCAAAATTGTGTGTGGCTAAAATAATTAAAAAGAAAGGTCATCAGCAAAACTACGGGGTGGATGCAGACGAATTTTCATGTGATGACTAAAAAATATGCAGCTAAAGGAAAAAAAAAAGACGGCGGAGAGGGGCCAAGGCTAATTTGACTCCCCTCCCCCCCCCCCACCAAAAAACAAACAAACAAACAAACACCACTGTTTTACAGCACCTTTAAAGGACTCTTAATTTTTTGTTTGTTCAAAAACAAACGTCTTTTCCATATTGTAGGCGAAATGTAGACCGATACAGTGTATAAAGTGTACATCCCAAGCTATTAAAGAAAAAAAAACAGATTATGAATATCATTTAAAGTAAGAATTTCAGTGTGTTTAATCATCTTTAGTTGAGTTGCAAATGACATGTACATATTTAATAAGAGCAGTAAACTTCGAAGCGCCCCCAAGCCCTTCTATACTTAATTATTCATGTGTAAAGGTAGCGCCAGGGCACTCTGGTGGTCTAGTGGTTATGACGCTGGTCTAGTAATCCAGAGGTCGTGGGTTCGAATCCTGCTTGGGCTGCCTGTGATTTTTTTTTTCACAGCAGCCTACAAACTGCACACTGCAGTTGCGTGCGTTACTACGGATGGAGACAAATGAATAATCTATTATTTTAATATACGATGTTTGACATCCTTATTGCAATCACTTTCTTTAATTGTAAATTTAGAGACATAATGAATTATTATTAAAAGAAATCAAATTTCTGTATTTTGTTGTGAGTTTGCATGGGAACATACACGTATCATAATTTACAATTTTAGTTATATAAAGAACATCTTATAACAGAACTGTCTAGTGATGGTTGAATAATTATGTCAAATTGTTATAAGTCCTATCATTTACATGGAGTGCATGTTCCCATGTTTATAAGAATCATACGTGACACATTCAAAGTGGGTTGAAGACAACAAAATAATAAATAAAAGAATAAAGGAGAATAGAACTTAATCTGATTACAGCATCATCTAAATATTGCCAATGTGCACTTAGAAATCTATCAAGATTTATCACAAGGTTATGATTACCACACAAAACCTTCAAGATTTATTATCATGAAATACATACCAATGAACACTTAAAAAAATCTAACGTTCCACATCCACATGAAGCTTTCCTTGATATAAATGTCTCTCTGTAGTGTTATTAAAGTGTAGCAAAATTGTAATTACGACATCACAGAATGGAATGCATCGTTTTCACCTTCAATCTTAGGATCTCCTTTCATGTTTCCACTTTACAATCACATTTCACTGTAGATATACCGTCCTTATGTTGTCGCCCTTCATCCCAATTTCTCCCTTCTATCCTATCTGTAGATTGTCTTCTTTCCTAAGCCATTGTATTCACATTCCTTGATGATCAGCACGATGCTGTACTTTTTTCTTCTTCTCTGAAACAGTCCAGCTCTTCGCTACTGCATGGCATCAGTCATCTGAAAGAAAAGACAGAAATTAAGAACTT
This sequence comes from Diadema antillarum, assembly GCF_040938485.1. Classification (NCBI taxonomy): domain Eukaryota; kingdom Metazoa; phylum Echinodermata; class Echinoidea; order Diadematoida; family Diadematidae; genus Diadema; species Diadema antillarum. The sequence continues at coordinate 877,339 of NW_027271370.1, forward strand.
TCGATTAAAATCAAACATCATGATACAAGATACAACTTTCATTTTGAGAAAAAGAAATCAGCCAACTAAACTGTAGTTGAAATTATTTTGCTCTATTTATATTAAACATAAAACAAAACGGTATACAGGATCAAAGAATGTCAAAAAAAATACTGCTGTTTTTGATGCATATTCAAATTGTCTCGCCTTTTACATACTTTAATGATGCAAGATCTTATGTCTAGCACTTAGTAAGTCTCATGTAGAATTTAAATTATTATTCACATGAATAAATCTGCATGTCCTTGTAAACAAGGCATTGCTTTGAAAAAGCTGAATATCACTAATTGCATTTGGGAAAGAGTCTACGACAATCAAACTTGTTTATTATCAGAGACTTTAACATCTTAATAAGACCTAGACTCTACATTACCATTGTATTCACATCCGTTGGTGATGTACACGACCCTGTACTTTTCCTTTTCTTTTCTGAGACAGTCCAGTTCTTCGCTACTACATGGCACCAGTCATCTGAAAGAAAAGAAAGAAATTAAGAACTTTTGATTAAAATCAAACATCATGGCACAAGATACAACTTTAATTTTGAGAAGAAAAAAAAATCAGCCAACAAAACTGAAGTTGAAATTATTTTGCTCTATTTATATTAAACATAAAACAAAATGGTAGGCCTATGCAGGATCAAAGAATGTCAAAAAATGCTGCTGTTCGTACTGTATTTGATGCATATTCAAATTGCCTCTTCATTTACACATTTTACTGATGCAAGATATTATGTTTAGCACTTGGTATGTCTCATGTAGAAATTGAATTATCATTCACATGAATATAAATCTACATGTATTTGTAAACAAGGCATTGCATTGAAATAGCTGAATATTACTACATGTACCTGCATTTGGGAAACAGTCTATGACAATCAAACCTGTTTCTTATCAGAGACTGTAACATCTTAATTAGACCTAGACTCTACATTATCATTCAGCTTTTAAAGGTATTAACCATTCACCTATAAAACACTGGCATTGTCATGTGCATCATATTTCTTTGATACTGCACATATTTTCATGAAGTCTGCACAAGAATGCAAATGAAACACGTCTGCTGTTTGGTATTTATGAAAAAAAAAAATCACTAACCCGAAGTCCTTGGCCTTAGAAATAACATGTGGCGAGTTTAGTAGGAATTGACGTTAAATTCTTAAAATAGAATAAGAATAGATCTACTAAGTAGGCCTTTGCCTCATGAATGTCTGGTCTAATTATAGACTAAGTGAAGTCTAGACCTTTCACTTTTAAGTTACCAGTGGTTCACAAAATTTATATTATAGATCTAGACTACATCTAGATCTAGACATCTAATACTATTAGATCTTGGCAACTTTTGTCTTTGTGACACGAAATTAACACGTCACGGATGATATTGCGGCGATATCCAACAGGATGACAGTACCACTATTACTGACTCAGTAAGTTGACATAGATAACTAACATCAACTTGTTAACGTACGTTAGAGATGGCACCATATACAAAAGCCGGTGACACTGACACTGACAGATCTAACGACTACGTTAGACTAACGTTAAAGAGTTAGACTCGCCATCTCAGTAAGTCGGCCAAAGACAAAGTCAATACAGGGCTAAGTCAGTGTTACTGTTATGTTAGGCCTAACAAATGTTAACGGTTACTCGGTTAGGTTAGGTTTACCAGGACTCAAGAGTCCTGGTTAAATCAGTCGAGGGACATTTCTTAGAAGTCCTTCGATTCCAAGAATAAAAAGGGTGAAAGAACAAAGGGAAAAAAGGAAAGAAGAAAGGACAAAAGATTATGTATGGATGCTGTGGAAATCGACAGCGCTACTGTATCACTATCAATCACGCATGAATATGTAAACGCCATTTGGTTGGGCCGCATTCACAAGTTTTAGGGAAAAAAAGTCCCACCGCTGTGCTTCAAAGGTACTCCACTCGAACTAACATTAGACATAATGTCACGTATCTACACACAGTACGGTACTAGGGCTGAATTCACAAGTATACTATAACACTGCACTGTACAGGAAAGCCACCTAACCTGTAGAGTACTACTCGTAGTGTTTAGCGTTAGGTAGTATCACTAGACCACATACTGTCATAGATGACATCTACACCAACGCTGCACACTGGCACTGGTCCGACGGTCCCTGACCAGGAAAAATCACTGTTGGACACTGACCAGTAACTTTTTCAGGAATGGACCAGTAAAGATTGGGGGAAAAAATGGGTGGACTCTACCTACTATTACCACTAGTCTAGATGTAGATCTAGAGCTAGACTACCGTGTACCGGTATGGCTCTGAACTGTGTTAATTTGACTTGGTCTTAGACTTCAGCTGATCTTAGTTTTAGTAACTGGTACCGGTATTACAAGTAAAGTCTTAACTTAGACTTAATAGTTAGACTTGAAAGTAAAAGTCTAACATGTCTAACTTTATTCTTTACTCTTCCTTTGAGTTTTACTGTTAGACTTTTTATTATTTTTTTTGTTTAGTACGCCTACTTTGTCAATCTCATGATTTCATTTTCAACTCAAAAGTCAAGGCTTTTAGTGTCTTCGAGACTTTGAAATCTTGCAATCTGCATGTCTTGCACACAGACGTTACGACTACAGTACTCAGTAGTCTCAGAAGTAACGACATAAGTTGAAAAGAAACAATAAATAATATGATTTGGGATCTAATTTGAAATTGGATGGCGTTTACAGACTAGGCTTCATAAGCATCACGCGATTGAATACATGGGACTACACACTACCGCAATTAATGGTTATGGTAGTCCAACTGAAACTGTTATTTTGAGCATGATTTTAATAGGATTATAGCTTACCATTCACTTCACTCGTGGACAGTGGGCTGGCTTAGGCCGTCATTCATCTTTCAGAAGGTTTGGTTCTCACTCTGAGATCTGGATTAGGGCCAAAACCTAATTCTAGGCCAGTAAGTTGAACAAAGCTCAAAATAATGCAACTGCGACGGTTCGTGAAACCCGCATTGCTCTTCACCGTAGCAATTCGGGTTTCACGAACCGGCGTATCTTTCCTGCGTCGGTTCGTGAAACCCCTTTTTCTCAATTTCTCGATATTTCGAGTACCGTCGTTTTTTTCTTTCTTTGATAAAATTAAGAATAATTAATTTTGTGATCTAAAATTTTGAGATTTGGTAGAGTTTTGAAAGCACTTTCATTTGGTACCAATATCTCGATTTTGAAAATTTTGACCAAAATCGAAATAGCGTCAGTTCGTGAAAACACCGACGAATTAATAGTCCAGGGTATATATCCACAGCGAAATATGTACAAATATCCAACGTTATGACGACCGCGTCTAGTCGATGCGTTGAATGATGATTCACTTTAATAATATCCAGCTAGGAATCCAGCCCGTCACAGCTTTGCCGTAGCAATGTCCGTTGACATTAAAATATGGAGTCTATCTCCAATGAAGGCAAATTAATTCTCTACAGGCAAAATGTCTCCCTAGCCTAATCTCCACAAACACAGTTTGTATAGCAGGTCAGCTGGTAACACAGGAATGACTATAACAAGTCGCTTCAGAGCCAGAAGTGACGTAACTCTCGGAGCAGAGGTGTTGGGTACTCTGCCTACCTCAGAATTTCCCCTTCTTACAATACTATCCATTCACCCCTTTCTTGAAGATTCTGTAATTTTCTCCAACCTGGGGCAACACACTTGTATATACTAGCAAGTCCAAGACGGTTCTAGAAATCCGAGCTGACTCACTGCCTAACTATGTGCAAAACAGCCTACTAAAAATAACTACCAATCACATTGGGCTACAGGGACAGTGCATCACTCAGCCAAATATGTAAGCACTTCCTGGAACATTCTAGATTGGGTGAGATACCATTCTAGATTGAGTGAGCTATAATGTACATGTATTTCCTGTCACATTCATGTACTGTAGCTACATTGTATACCACCTAGAAAATTCTCCACTAATCTGGTCAGCCTGTATGTACTATATACCAAATAGAATGTTCCTCTGGTCAACCTGTGTACATACAGATTAAAACAACCATGCATACAGTACATCATAATATGTTCATAACTACTAGTGTGTACATTTGTGACATAACAATATGTCAGCTTTTCATTTCACACTTCTGTAATTTCTAGTCATTAACAAACCATCATCGTAATCAATGTCTAGCTTATCCTCTTCATCCTTCTTTATCTCCTAAGTAATTTTCTGAAGCAAGTCAATGAGGGAGGTGGGAAAGATAGGGCCACTTGACCGCACTGGCTCCGTGATACCGAAGGCTGTCTTCTGCCATCCTTATCCAGAATCAAAGGGGTCATGCAATACAGAGCACCAGAAGATTGGCTGGTCAGCTCTCTTTAAGATGGTAAGGCGATGGATAACATATTAAATGTGTGAGATAAGGTTGTCTCTTCAAGGTTGGAGCATGGAGAAATCCACTTTGGAGTTGATCGTCATTTGTTCGCCTTCTCCCACCATCTGTTTCAGGATGATGCTGCTGTTAATAGACTTCTCCCAGGTCTCGTGGCCATACATTCGGCATGCGAATGCTCCAATCTCATCTGTCACCTCTGGCTCTACAGATCACCAATCACCAAGATTTATGAGGGGGGCAAAACATTGGCACATTATAAAGTCATGTTCTAAGATCTTAGCAGTGTTTATCAAATGTTATATTGAACAATTTAATACATTTCAGTAAAATATTGCTGAAATTATAATATCAAACTACTCTCACCTGAATGCTGTGTGGTACATGGGGTGGCTTTGTAGATTCTTTAGGGGTCCGAATTTGTCCCTACCCTTGAAGGCACTTGTTACATCTTCCCCGGTAAACACTTGTAGTCCAAGTATTGTGGTACAGTAGTTGGCTCCCTTTGATTCTGTATGCCAGTTCACCGACATTTACAATCTGTATGGCAATGCTCGAAAATCCGTTTATCAAGGAATATAGAGCGAGTGACGGAGTGAGCATGGTGCAAGAGGATCAAGAAAATGTCTGTGTCTGGCGTCCTCACCACAGCTGCTTTGTACCCATGCTCAGGGGAATACTCAAGGTAGAGCACTACCCTGGTGTCCATCTCCTGGTTGGACAGCAGCTCATGGATAGAGCTGATTGTCTCCTGGGACGCATCATTGTGTGAATAGAAATAATGTAACAGGAATCACTTGAGCTTCAGAGAATGAGATTTCTGTTACATTCCTTTCGTTAACACAATGATATATTCCAGGAGACGATAAGCGATATCCATGAGCGGCTGTCTAACCAGGAGGATCAGACGGACACCAGGGTCGTGCTCTACCTCAAGTGCGCCCCTAAGCTTTGGTACAAGGTAGCTTTTGTGAGGACTCCTGACACAGACATTTTTGATCCTCTTGCTCCATGCTTAATCCATCGCCCTCACTTCTACAATGTAGTATCTTCCTTAATAAACGGACTGTCACGTATTGCCAGATAGTGAATGTCAGTGAAATTGAATGCAGAATCAAAATGAGCTGACTACTGTACCACAATACTTGGACTGTATGTGTTTACCGGGGAAGATGTAATAATTAAGTACCTTCAAGGGTTGAGCAAGGTACGTTGGACCCCTAAAGAACCTACAAAGCCACCCCATGTACCACATAGCATTCATGTGAGAGTAGTCTGATATCATAATTCCAGAAGTATTTTACTGAAATCTATTAACTTGCTCAGTATTATCATAATAAACACTACTGTAAATCTTAAAATATGACTTCATTATGTGCCAATGTTTGTTTGCTTTTTCCTCAGAAATCTTGGTGATGGGTAGTCTGTGGAGCCAGAGGTGACAGATGACATTAAAGCATTCACATGCCAATGTATAGCAAGACCCGGGAGAAGTCTATTAATGGCGTCCGCAGCATCATGCTGAAGCAGATGATGGGAGAGGGCGAGCAACTGATGACCAAATCCAAGGTGGTTTTCTCCATGCTCCCACCTGGCAGAGGCAACCTTATCCAACACTGTCAATGTGTGAACCACCACCTTGCCATCTTTAAGCGAGCTGATCAGCCAGTTCTATGGCGCGCTAACCCCTTTGATCCTGGACAAGGGTGGCAGAAGACAGCCTTCGGTATCATGGACCCGGTGTGGTTAACTGGTCCTATCCTTACTACTTCCCTCATTGATTACTTCAAAAAATTACTGCGTAGATGGAGGATGAAGAGGAGCAGCCAGACATTAATTACAATGATCGTTTTGATGATGACTAGAAATTACAGAAGTGTGAAACCAAAAGCTATCATATCGCTTACCGCTTCTGTGTTTTGTATAATTGCACAGGATGAGAATTCAGAATACTTTTGACAAAGTGAAGTCATATTGTGTTACTTTTCTCGATATACTTTAAGTCCATACTTCATGGAAAACACATACTGCAGTACACAAGTAACAAAATGTGACTAACCGCTTTGTCTGTTGATCAAAGGTTAAATATTTTGTCTTGTATCAGACAACTTTTAAAAGAATTTAAAAGAAAAGTTAATTTCAAACAATTTGAAATTTCTCTTTGTTGAAATAGAATACATATTATGTAAGCACATCAGCGATTCGTATGCAAATACGAAATATGAAAAATCAGTTGCCGCAATCCACATTGATATAATAGTCTCTATTCACAGAGTGGATTTCTGGCTGTCAAGTGAAATTCATATGTTTATTTTCAGACAGAAAGGCTTTGAACAAATACATTTGAATGAATCACTTTTAACTTAATCTTCAATAAGTTTTAATGATAACATTTTGGCACCTAAATTGTTGAAATCGGCAGAGCATCTTGGCAGAGTGATTGTTTTCATGAAAATACCCCAACTCAAACTCTTCATATGCAAATTAAGTGAAATAGAATGCACACAAAAAGTATTCAATTTCATTTTAGGTTCTACTCTTGTCGATTATCAACGGTCACTTTCACATGTTGTGATCAAAATCTGTATGTTCACCTCTTTTGATCTGCTATTTTAGGGGTATTTGCATATGGATTGCCATAGTGCTTACATTCTTCATTTGATTTCAACAAGTGAGAAGTCAGAATGCTTGGAGTTGATTTTTTAAAGATAATGTTGAATGTTCTTTTTTATACAAAACACCAGATCTGAGCTATTATCTAAAGACAAAGTGATAAGTCACTTTTGTGAAGTAGTTTGTGTCATGTATATATAAACGGATTATATAATGGGTACTCTACAGTGTAAATGACACTAAACTTTTCATATTTTTGACTTTTCTTGTATCAAACTTGCTTTAATCATGTAAATAACCATCTCAATCAATTCCTCGTGACACATTTACCCTGAAGAAATGGTATATTTGTCCCTGTATGTTGTGAAGTTCAAAAGTCATGAAAATTAATGATTTTCCTTGCAAATCCACGATGGCCGCCAATGGCTCCCATGGGAAACGATTTTTCTTGAAAAAAAAAAACAATCATTCAATAGACACCCTAAGGGATACAAAAAAGGAGGGTGCATGGGGATCCCCAATTCCTTCAAGACAAAAGTGGTTGGTCACTCTTATGAGGTATGAGATTGTCATGTATATTATATGGACTATTTGGGCAATTTCCAGACCAAACGACACTGCTTTTTTTTTTCATTCTTGGACTTTTCTTGTTGCAGACTTGTCTTAATCATTTAAATAACCACCTCAACCGATTCCTCCTGCCACATTTACCCTGAAGAAACGTTTTATTTGTCCTTGCATGTTGGAAAGTTCAAAAGTTATAGACATTAATGATTTTCTTTGCAAATCCAAGATGGCGGCCAATGACCCCCATGTGACACGATTTTTACTTGGAAACGAAACAAAAATCATCATAAAGACACACTAACCGATACAAAAAGGAGGGTACATGGGACCCCACCTCCCCCCCCCCCCCCCCCCCCGAAGCTACTACCAGACTGTTACGACAAAGTGGTTAGTCACTCATATGAGGTATGAGATTGTCATGCATGTATATGGACTATTTGGTCAATTTCTAGAGTAAACGACACTGGTTTTGCTTGCATTTTTGGACTTTTCTAGTATGAAACTTGCTTTAATCATGTACATAACTATCTCAAAAGATTCCTCATGCTATATTAACTCTGAAGAAATGTTTTATTTGTCCCTGTATGTTGGAAATGTGAAAAGTTATAGAAATTAATGATTTTCCTCGCAAATCCAAGATGGCCGCCAATGACCCCCATGGGAAACGATTTTTACGTGAAAACAAAAACAAAAATCATTTAATAGACACCCTAAGGGATACCAAAAAGGAGGGTGTATGAAGATCCCCCTTTACTACAAGACTATTAAGACAAAGTGGTCAGTCACTCTTATGAGGTATGAGATTGTCATGTACTATGTATATAGACTATTTGGTCAATTTGTAGAGTAAACGACACTAATTTTTCTTGCATTTTTTGACTTTTCTAGTATGAAACTTGCTTTAATCAAGTAAATAACTATCTCAAACGATTCCTCGTGCCGTATTTACTCTTAAGAAATGTTTTATTTGTCTCAGGATGTTATGTAATTCAAAAGTAAAACTATTTGGGTATTTTTCGGTGTAAATGACACTGAAATTGTCATATTTTTTGGCTTTTCTTGTTTCAATTTTTCTTTAATCATGTAAATAATCGTTTCAATCGATTCCTCATGTCACATTTACCCTGAAGAAATGCTTTATTTGTAATTGTATGCTGTGTAGTTCAAAAGTTATGGAAATTCATGATTTTCCCTGAAAATCCAAGATGGCTGCCAAGATGGCCGCCAATGACCCCCATGGGACACGATTTTTTCTTGGGAACAAAAAATTTCATTAACTAGACGCCCTAAGGGTTACAAAAAAGTAAGTTAAAAAAATGTGTTCGGAGGGTGCATGGGGACCCCCCATTCCTACCAGACTATAAGCTCGAGCAAATTGAGACCCTGACATTACAACAGTACATTTGCACATGTAATGCACACATCCATTTCAAACAGTGGCTGGTATCAAGCACATCAAATTACTGTCACAAAACCTGCGCACACACGCAACCTCACATTTCATGGATTGTACAGTAAAGGGTTGATTTTCTTCATGGATCCAAAGATTTCCTTTGATAAAGCCCTATTAGTTCTAGTGCATGTGTTTTTGTTTTTGTTTTAGTTCAACATTAAGATTTTCCTTATTCTTGTTCTTTTGAATATGTGACTGTTCTTTCTTTTTCTTTTCTTTCATTTTCATTTCTTTTTTTCTTCTTCGTCTCTTTTTTTTTTTTTTTGGGGGGGGGGGACTTAGAGGAAGGTGGCACAGTGCATACAAGTGTCCATTTCAAAGGTTCAAAACATTTTAGATTCATATTTATTGTGCAAGCTTCTTTGAATGTTCCTTTTAACCATAACTGTAGTGTGTACTGTAGACTGTAGAAGTCGGCTATTGTGTGAAAAGAAGGTAATGACAGCACCAAGGCTACATACATGGTGCACAATTTACACTACATGCTGTATCTAGATATTCACAAGGTTGCTCTTTGATATAATGACCTTGCAATGACAGAGCTTCTGTGTTTACCAGTTTGATCTAAATTTGGAAACAAGATGCAGACACTCTGACAGATCCAAGTGGGAGAGTGTATGATCCTGTCATCAAAGACAAGGACATAATTATTCACAATATAGTAGTACAGTGAACACATAATCAGAGACAAGAATAACAGACAGCATACAGACAGAGAAGAAAAATTTCTATTTACATGTTTATCATCTCTCTGGATTTTCATCCGTGGTTGAGTGGCATATGAACACATTGTCATCTTGAGCATATTGAAAAATATTAGACTGTCACAAGGAATCATAAACATTTTTCTGCATTGTCATTACAATCTGACATAATGGCCAATAAACACACACTGCGACAATGCCAAATGTCCTATTACATCATCACTCTGATCTTGTCATGAACTTGCTTTGCAATACCAGCTTTCAAGGAAAACGTGCATTATTGAAGAATCACTTCTTTTTTTATGAAACTGGTTAAGTTAAAACCACACATTGGCAAAGTTTGAGGGAAATTAGACATGAATTAGGAAAGTCCAGCTGATTTGAATGTGAGTACTAATCCCACTACAATGTTCTCTGCAAACACTGAAATAGCCATCTTGTTCACATTACTGTGATGAAGAGAACATCAATGCAGAGACTCCAACCCCAAGCACCTTCTGATCTGGAGATTCTCCCGCCTGAAACCCCTAGCAAACGGGAGACTCCAACTTGATGTGCGCGAAACGCACATTACGAGCGTGAAGCCCAGAGTTCCTTGCTGCCGGGGGTCCAGGGCCCGCTTAGGGCCCTGGAAGCTCTAGGGTTCTAGATGCTCTCTCGTGCTATCCAAGGCTTATTTTTCAACATATACGATGATACTAAGTAAGAAATCATTTCAAGCGGGAGACGCAGAGCCAGGGCGGGAGAAATTGAATCTCAAGCGGGAGAACGGGAGATTTTGCAAAAATGGGCTTTCGGCGGGAGATCTCCCGTCGAAAACGGGAGAGTTGGAGTCTCTGTCAATGCATCTGGCATGTCACTCCTACAATGAATGAAAAATATCATGCAGACAACGTAATAGTCAGGTGACCATATGAACTTATTAAGATGTGCAATAGGAGCCATGTAACCTGACTCTCCAGTACTAATATTGTGACAATTTTCCCATAATCTATCTACAATGCCGCCGAACTCATAACCCAGGCTTGGGTAGTGGCAGCACCACTGATAGCTTCCTAGACAATCTTCAGCCATTGATCCTGATCATGTGCTGCACATGGCAGCATGGCACAGACAAGCATATATACTCCTGGATTGTGGACATTTATCGAATTTCTCTCCATTGTTTCTTTGTTATATGAATGCATTTCAATACTTTTCTCTTGATTATACTTTTGTCAAACATTTCAAAACCATTTTCAGCGTTCTTTTCTTCGTATCTTCATATCTGTTGGGAGATCAAATTTGATATGATCTGAAATATGCTTTAGCTCCTTTTACAAAAGCATATTTCAGACTGTGACTTCGGACCATAACCTAACCTCCTACCCTATAATGTATATATGGCCATACAGATATACACTAATTTTCAATCAGGTACAATCAATTGATGAAAACTGTTTGGATGGCACTGATCAACCATAACTTCAAACTGACTTGTTGAAAATTAAATCCAAGCTTTTCACAAACCACACGTCACAGGCAGCATCTTGGTCGATTGGAATTAGATTACAATAATCAAGAGATGGAGCAAGTGGAAAATATGTCAAGAAAAAAAACAAAAAAACCATGTTTCCACTGCACTTCTGAGCATGCATAAGAGTTACAAATCTTTGGAATACATAGTGGCTTAAGCAATTGCTCTCTAACATACATTTAATGTCTACGATCTATATCAGAGTTACTGAAAAATTGCCAATGCTATTTTTTCTCTATATATAAAAAATTGATTCAAATATGGCGATGGCAATGTTAAAAAGCATGCATAATGCACGCATAATTGCACATTTGTAAGAATAAGACTAAAATACATCATATGTCTTAATAAATTACATTCGCTGACTTTCAGAAACCAATAAAATGTTCTTTGTCAGAGCAACTTACACTGTACTTCTGCAAATAAATACATACATATACAAACACAAAGAACACATTATTCTATCTGGCATCTCTCTTATATTATGGATGCAAAAGGAGTAATTCTCTGTTCACACTGAAATGCATCAATATTTCTGCTATAAACACATACACTCAGCAAAACAGACTTTAAAAAAAAAGAACACCAAACCAATAATATTTACACATTAATAAACCATACATTACACAAACTTAATCTCTTTTTAAGAAAGCAAACCCATATTATACAAAATATGATGGTAATAACATCATCAACTACCAAAATCCGGACAATCATGAAAATGAGAATGTTGCTAGCAATAAAACAGCTAATGACATGTATATGCTATGACTATGAATTCAAACTTGTGGGCAATAATGAAAATTGCATGATGCTACTGAATTCACGATGTACTTCAATCTACCATTAATATCTTTCTCTGCCTTCTTTCTTCACTCTGTCATCTGGAAGGACATCTACCATTCTACATGTATGAATTTTAGAATGTTATCTAGAGATGTCTATATTGTCTTAAACACACTGAAAAATGCAGGTTACTCTTAGTGAACATTCTTAAAAATACTTAAACAGGCTTGTACAGCATTTATCATGACAGATGCGCAAGATGTTGGAGATGCTAAGGACATTAAAAAAAAATGTCCACTGCAATATTTGTTGTGCTAAATATCGATGCCCTTTGACCTTTTTAAGTGGTATACCCTCACACAATTTTGAAGTACTATGTATGTCATTTCACTGTGAAGTGTGCATGTTCTCTGGAAAACAATGAAGTTAAAAAATGCTGTCAATTCAAAAGAGCTCGAATTAGTCTCTATTATGGTTGAATGCAATCACTATGCAACAATCAATCTTTTTGAGCTGCTGTGAATTTGTTGATTTGGCAATTTACACAATGTCCTATTGAAATATCATGTTGCATATCATGTCACAACATATCCCGCTTACATATGCAACTTGTTCCAAGGGTTTATCACAGTAAATAACTGGTTTACCATTTAAAGCCAATATTTTATTCAAGGATGGGTAAGCATAGAACTGAGTATGAAAAGACAAAAATTGTAAAGAAAAGTGAAAAATTTGGTGCAAGTATTTTTTCCACACTTGGGCCAGGCGAGATGAATTTTGCCTGTTTTTAATTTCACTGACGGTTACAATAATTGAGGGAGTACTTCAAACAGCTCACCACTGCCACAGCAGTTAACAACAGCTTTCACAGCACATACAGTACTATGGTAAAAGGTGGCTGGTCTGCATTATGACAGCAATTTTACTGACACTATAGGACTAATGAAAGCTAAGAAAACCACAAAAAATAACTGGAAAGTTATACCCATAAAGTGGTATGCCTACCATTACCCTAAAAAGACGGGGGAGGGGGAAGCTGATTCAGCCCCCCTCGACATTTTTCATGATAAATCTGTAACGTGAAAATCTTTTGCAACTTTTGATACCAAATTTGCGACGCCTGGGTATGCAGTTCAGAAGTTACGCAATATTTTGGAAAATTTCAATGCAGCCATCTTTTTAATGTACATTCAGTAAGAATCCGAAAAAAAGTTTCTTGACCCAAAAATAGCAGTTTTGGACATTTATTTACAGATTTACAGTCACTGTTTTAATTTCCTGCATTAATTAGCATAATAAATTAATCAAAAACAAATCTGAATAATTGCAGAATAATTACCTATTCAGTTTGGCAGTTTACTTTTTGGGTGCCCCCTGACTCCCTGTCTTGCTAACTGCCAAAACAGCTAACTCTTTTTAGGGTTAAGGATAAAAGATCTATAATACTAGTAGTGTAGTTGACACATAACAAGTGAAAATGGTATGCTTTTATTTTTGTACCAATTTCATGTCAGGCAAAAAATGTGCAAAAATTACTACACCATGAAAATGTCCACTTTTACGGAACTCTGACCACTTGACTTGCACAATTCCTGAAGACAAATTTGATTTAAATTTCAAGTCATCCCTGAGCTTACTGAATCAATTAAACTGTTTGGTATAATTGGTTGACTATTAAAAAATGTCCCCCTGGAGTTTCCTACGTAAGAGGTGATAGCTGCCTTTCCCTGATGCTAGACATATACCATTTTTCAAATAATCCCCATAGCAAGATCATCACATTCAAATGGCTGCAGAGACAACAACAACTACACAAGGCTCATGATAGTTATTAGGATAATAAAGCTAATCCTACAATCAGTATTAAACCACAACAACATCAAAATAGTACCAGTATCGTATACAGATCATGCAAAACACATGAGTAAGCACAACATGCGATCAAAATAAATTACATGCAAAACATACATTTGCAGTGGATATATACTTGTAGGTGGTTAAAGCAAGGAGGTACTACCTCCTTGGTTCAAGGCAAAGATATGTACTAGCTAGCAATAATTTGCATGCAAGTCTACAATCATCAAGCACTGTGACTAATGAGATCAATTAAAATTGTATTAGGAAAGACATTTCTTTTCAGCCAGTTAACCACTCATTCATAAATTGCAACGATAGCATTAGCAATGATTTGTATACATAAAAATAGGTGCCTGTAAAAACATTCCTACAACATAGTCTAGTAAGGCAAGCTAACAATTTAACATGAGTAATGCAGAGTACTACGAATTAATTTTGCATTTGCATTAAGATGAATATCTATGTGTCGCAGTTTGATAAAATAAAATGATAGGATGGGGTAATCTTGAAAATATGATGACACATTGTTCATCTGGTCATAAAGATGATACATCTTTCTTTTTCTTTTTTTTTTCAGAGTAAAAATTTCTATATTGTTACTTTAATACACAATTTGCATTTGTTGTTGTTGTTGTTATTGCATACAGCCATTCAGACCAGCATTAGAAAAAACATGCAGTGAACAATAACACCTACAAATGAAAATATTTATGAAAGAAGTTTGAACACATTGTGATTTCAGATCAAAATATGTATGACAGCCATTCACAGATGACAAAATATTTCATTTGGTCCATAAGAAATGAGAATGTACAATAATAGATAGAATGGTGCTATTTGCACTTCAAATTTGGTCATTCACTCTGAGAAATTTAGTTATGTATATTTTAATACACTGCTTTTCAAGGCAGACCTTATCAACCAACATTTGCACTTTGAAATAGCATTGATGTAAATAAAGTATAGCAAAAACATTTTTTTTTTTGTTCTAGTGTAACACAAATGTTTCTCCTCATGTCCAACATAATTTCAACAACCATCATAAAAACAGTTGGAAATGCAGAACACATGAACCATTCTTATTTTCAAGAATCATACATAACTTTTTATCCATTAATATCTTTGATAGGCAAGATACAGCCTTCTACACATATTATAAACTTTACAAAAAGTTGTAGAGAGACAAAGACTGGAATTATAATGCTACTGGAAGGATGCACCAGTAACACTCTATCTAAAGCTTTGGGTTGGGTTATAAAACTTTTAGAAAGGTCAAAAGTAGAGACATTTAATTGCTGAAATGTCTCATAAGAGTCTCAACTTGGCCCATCAGGTACTGCCTGGCAGGAGCAATGAAGTCATTGTGGATGACTTGCCACCTGTCAACAATCCACGATTTGGCTGGCTCATAGTATACATGCCTAAGGTCAGACACTGGCTGCAAGTCTTGCACAGGCTGCACCAGAGGGAGATCTGTCTCAAAGAGAAGAAAGATGACGAGGAGGGTGGTGAGAGTGACCAGGAGGAAGAGAAGTATCATGGAGTAGGCACTAGAGGAAGGGATTTCCCCTTCCTTTCTGTCGAATGGCTTTTGTGACATCTTGGCCAGACTGCCATCCAGCTGCTTATTGCTTTCCTCACAAGTCATCTGGCCGAGCTTGGCTTGAGCATCACTTTCACTGGCTTCAGTGTGACCTTTGGTCTCTGTCACCTCCTCCTCTTCTACAAGGTTAGGGAGTGGGTCCCACACTGGATTCTGGCCATCAGTGACTACTGTGCCTGCAGACCCAACAGTGGTCTGCTGCTGTGGCTGGGTGTCTGTGCTGCTTGTGTCATCTTCAGTGTCTACCGAAGCCAGTGAGAACATTGGAGGAAGGATGTCCAGCTCTCGGACTGGGGTGGAGTGATTCTGTGATGCCATGTGTGCTGAGAAACCTGGATGAAAGGTAATTGAGAGGTCTCATATTATAGCTACAACTGCAAATTTTTCATTTTCACTGTCAAAGAAATTTAATGCATTATTTATCTCCTTTTTGCACAGCTGTCCATACAGGAACATCTTAGCAAAGTGCCCATACAAGACATGCAGTTTCAGTTAAGCATATACAAAGAAAGCATCCTGAAACAAACATAGTCACGTAAGTAAATACACTGAGACAATACGTTTTTTGTTTTTTTAATGCATCTCTCTTAAAGTTTGTCACAAAATATTCCATGCTTCCAGGATTTCCTGCATTCTTTTCAGCAAATTTCCCATATCTGGGTCTGACACCTTTTTACTCTTTAAAATGTGAACTGACACACCAGGGTCAACAAAAACTTATTGACAGCTAAGTATAACAGGGATGCCAGTTAGAATGAAAGAGAAGGCCTGAAATACATCTACATGAAGCTCGAAAAAGCCTGAACTTTGAAAATGCCAGGGCCCGAATTCAGGCTTTTGCCTGAAAACTGGCATCCTTGGTATTAAGTACAGGCACCTGCTTGTGAAGAGCACAATTATGAGATTTGCCTGTTTGAGCAAGTGGGTAAACTTTTTTTTTTTAACCCGTTGAGGACGAGTCCCGAGTATACTCAGGCAAGCGTCTACGGGAAATGCATGTTGTAGCAAAATCAAACCGTCCTCAACGGGTTAACAGCTCTGCCATGTCCCATAGAAAGGGAATTATGTGATAGACAAATGGGGAAATCAAGGTTGTCCACCAAAATATCTGGCCATTTCTGACAAGCCATAGGCAAGTGGTCTTATTCTGATTTTGATCCCTGATAAAAAAGATTAAATAAATACATCAATTTTGTCTCTGGCACCTTTCAGGGCCGGGGTATAAAATTGAAGCAGTGCTTATTTGGGCAAATCAACAGCCAGAGAAAATCAAGAGCAATCATTACATTTTCACGTTTTGAACATTCCTGTTATCCAATAAATGTCAAATACTTTTAGATATAATTGTTTATACAATGAAGTAATCAGTATACTTTAAATTCTCTTATGCTTCACAAGGCATTCACAACAAGAGACCCGGGGGTCACGCGCTCACCTGAGTATCGCAAGTTCACCTTCCATGCATTCTTGCAGACTCTTACCTGAGAACATTGGAAACTTATGGTGGGGGTAGCTTTGAGAGTGGGGGCATGATGTCCATTTACATATTCCATCACACTGGTTAAAAAATACCTACCAAGTACACTGTACTTTATAGAATGCAGCTTTGGGGAAAAAAGACCTAAAGCCCTATCACTTTTGATTAGAACTAGAGAAAAATATTATTGAATATCCATTAATCTAGGAGGTTTGGACCCCTGGGGCCCCCAGGGAAAGCATGGTGCCCATTCAAACACATTAAAATCTTATCCCCATGGGAATGCTACTTGACAAGTTTGGTGAAAATCCATTATGTTGTTTTCAGCAAGATAAAAATTTAGGCCCACATTTGGACCCCCCCCCCCCATCCCATCAAGCTTCCTTGGTCCCAAGGGGGTTGGTAGGGCACCTCTGATTTTCCCATGAATAAACTTGAAACAACAGTCATCAATATACTGACTCATTGTATCAACTTAGCTCAATCACTTCTGGTTCCAGAGAAAATCTGTAAAGATTCCTTACAGGTGGGGGGGGGGGGGGGGGGGGGGGAGGGAGTGGGACCCCAGGTGGGGCATGGTGCCCATTTGATGGAATTGAGATTCTATCCCACTAGGGATGCTACCTGCCAAGTTTGGTGAAAATATGTGATAGGGTTTTCAAGAAAAAGATGAAAATTTACAATTTCGGTCCAAATTTAGGCCCCCTGGGGCCCCCCAGGTGGGGCATGGTGCCCATTTGATGGAATTGAGATTCCATCCCCCTAGGGATGCTACCTGCCAAGTTTGGTGAAAATATGTGACAGGGTTTTCAAGAAATAGATGAAGATTTACAATTTCGGTCCAAATTTAGGCCCTCTGGGGCCCCCAGGTGGGGCATGGTGCCCACTTGATGGGAATGAGATTCTTTCCCCCTAGGGATGCTACCTGCCAACTTTGGTGAAAATTCATAATGATATTTTCAAGAAAAAGATGAAAATAAGGACCCCTCCCCTGGGTCCCAAGGGGGGCACCCCTGATTCCGCCATGAACAAACTTGAAACTACAGTCATCAATGTACTAATTCATAGTATTAACTTAGCTCTATCACTTCTGGTTCTAGAGAAAAAGATTTTTTAAGATTCCTTAATTTTGGGGGTTTGGGCCCCTCTGCCCCCCCCCCCCCCCCCCAGGTGGGGTATGGTGCCCACTGGAACAAATTGAGATCCTATCCCACTAGGGATGCCACCTGCCAAGTTTGGTGAAAATCGGTAAAGGGGATCTCAAGAAGAAGATGAAAATGTAACAAGTTTACGCACGACGCACGAAGAGCGATCGCAATAGCTCACTTGAGCCTTCGGCTCAGGTGAGCTAAAAATTAGCTACTGACAAATCAGACTCTTTGACAGCTTGGCAAAAGACATGGAAAGTTATCTTTCCAACAAGTGATCCAGTCACTAACGAGTCATCCATGCATTACATCTGCACCACAGGCGCACTAAAACAGACAGTTGTCAAGGTAATTTAAAGAGCTCCTCTACTTGTCTTCATTTCCATGTCACATCACTATATAAACCGAGCATCTAATTTACTATTAGTACAATAGAGTTATATATGTACTATTTGTGCAATATTTGTACAGGGGAAACTCGGTATAACGAACACTGCTATAACGAGATATCGGTTATAACGAGGAAATTTTCACGGTCCCAAATTTCCTTCCACACAAGTCTATGTAAAATGCTACTCTTATAGCGAGATCGGCTATAACGAAATAACTGCTATAACGAGATAAATTTTGTGACTTCCAAACAAAGAAAAACATAGTCAATCAAACCTGCTATAGCGAGGTAAAGCAAAATGCCTTTGGTAAAGCTTTACTTCGCCTGTGCTATCATCTTCCGAGATTGTAAAGCTTGATGCGCCAAAAACTGTCTTGTACACACATAATCATTTTCTTCAGTGCACTCCAGCTAGCACTGCATGTTGTACGTGTAAGTGTGTGAGTGCGCGCACACTGATACATTGCAGAAAATGTGGTGGGACGGCCATATGTATACATGACATGATCATGACGTTTAGCAGGTGTGAGGCAATCTGATGCTGTGATTGGCCTTCTACGTAGGGAATTCCCCATCTTCACACACACACGCAGTCATAATGTACATACAGAATATGTCACATACACACACAACATTGTGCAGACCATATTCAAGCTTTCCACACAACACACACCCATACGATAACCACTTACCAATCCACAGACGATCTTGATACAATCGCAAGCTATATATAGATTTACAAATTCAAACATCTACAATTAATAAGAAACACATTCTTGATATTGGATTTCCTTGGCGAAAAACATCTTTTTACCCATAAAGGTGAGTAATTCCCCCACACACAATATCAAGTTATCAGTATTGACTGAAATATGATGGGTAGTCCCACATGTGCAAATTAATGTCTTTATGTTATGCCTTCTTTTATGCCTACTGATATAACGAGATATCGGCTATAAAGAGGAAAATGACTCGGTCCCGACCATCTCGTTATATCGAGTTTCCACTGTACAATGCAAGTTTTACAAATATTTCACAAAACTGTAGAAAATAGTGACAACTTAAATGAATAGCAACTCCACGACTGATAGACAACAGATGGGTCAACCATATGAACACATGATGCCCTAAATAGTCTTTGAATAGTGATAGTAAAATCCTACAATCCCTTTTTCTTTTTTTACACTGGCCTAATCAAACTACCATTTAAACAATTAGATTCACAACAATATAGAAACACTCTGTATCTGGTAAGATGTGCAAAAAACAAACAAAATATACTAATTAAACCTCATCAGAGTATCATTCAAAAAATTATATTATGGACTTTTTTGCAGGATACTTTGATTTTTCTGCCTCAGTTTCGACACTACAAAAAAACAGCAGAAACTAATATGACAAAGTCTTGACATTACTTTACCTTCAAACGTACTGGCATCACTCATTGGTCTAGGGTTGTCGATATGAAGTGAGCGACGAGGCCTTATCAGCGGTGGACTCCTGAAAGACCACACAAAATGGACAATGCTTTTTTTAATCAGTTGAAGACGAGTCCCGAGTACACTCGGGCAGGTGTCCATGGAAAATGCATGTTGTAGCAAAATCAGCCCGTCCTCGGCAGGTTAATCATCAACATAAACACAGGGAAATTTGTAATCCTGAGATAAAACTCCTAACAATTCTTCAAATCAACTAAATTCTTGCATCGAAACTGTTTTTTATTGCAACTGATTGACAAATTGCCCAACATCAATGTAAATAAGCACTGAATTCATCACTTTAATTAATTCAGTACTTATTTACGTCAATGTGTAAGAAATCCCTATGTAGGTAATGTTTTGATACCTTGCAACTTTGGGCTCCTTCCTTTCTAGGTGTGTGCTGTTTTCCAGAGCCTCCATCTGTGTGCTGCCACTGTAAGTATAATGATATGAAGGAGAAAAGAAAATGTTTTTTCATTCTAAATTTCATTCTCATTTGATGATGGAACACAAATTGTCCAATTTTATATAGAGTCATTGGCAATGAAAATGGAGTCTGTTTATGGTTGCTTACATTGCCAATGAAGTTTCATCGGAATCAACATCATCCATAAAATTCTTGTTTATTTTTTTCACGCAAACATGATGAAGATCATAGGAGATGTTTAAACATGAGTCAATTTTTGTCTAGGCCTGTTTTTTTATTTTTATTTCAAAGTCTATATGTGCTGAAGCTGCAAAAAAGAGAAATGTGACATGTTCTACATTTCAAAACTGCCAAGTGGACATACTAAGTGGTCCACCCTTGAAAGTAATAGAACATGCATGTAAACTAACCTGAAGCTGTATCGGTTTCTCCTCAGGAAGCTGTTGCTCCTTTTCAGTCCTTTGGTAACTTTGTTCCTGTAACATGCGAATAAGTCCGGCAGTGGGTGAGACAATTGGCAAGGGATTGGCCCATGAAATTATGGCAGGAAATGATGACGCCTCTGTCCGTAAGCTTTATCATACAGCACTAGGAATAGGGGAGTATTGTCATCCCCACCTCTACTATGGAACAGTGACAGAGAGATTTGAAGGTAACATATTAAAGGGATAGTATAATTTTGGTTGAGGTGGGTGGATTCCACCTTTTATTAGGACCGCTCTGTTTTTGGATATCTCAGATATCTAAAAAAACAATTTTCATCCCCCCCCCCCCCCCAAAAAAAAAAAAAAAAAAAAATCCAACTTTTAATTCCTCTTAAAATTGTATGCTCTTTCACAGTGATTCATTTGATTTAAAACAAAAATGGCCGAGATATGCAAAATAAAGTGGTCCTAATGAAAGGTGGGTCCCATCCATCTCAAACAAATCTATACCATCCCTTTAAGTCACTGTCTGAAAAACATATCAGTCAACAAGGGTTTGCTCTTTTGAAATAATCAACTCTGATATTCACTTTGCATTTAGACACATTGATGACAAGAAAATACTAAGAAAAAGCAAAGACTGTAAGATCTTTTTTTTTGTGGATTCAATGAATAACATGTCTGTAACTAGTGAATCCTCACTTTGGAAAATCACACCCCTTATGTACATCAGTTATTTGTCATGTTAATCTGTTCTCTATGAAGGTGTGCTGACATCTAATATTTTCCAGATGTTGCAGTTTGAAATTTGACTGTGACTTTTGTCCCCTGGCAATGGACACTTCACTCCAAACTTATATTGGTACACTGGTCTTGTAAACTTGTATACTGCTTAGTATGAAATAGGAGTGAATAAGTTTCACTTACTTTATTAAATTCTTCTTACATAGTCATGAAATGGTGGACATTCCCATTTCAACCATCATATACTTTTTGGTGTTTGTTTTGAATTTGTAGGTAATATCATGATAATAATAATAATTGACAGTGCTTATATAGCGCATAACACAAAGTGATAATGTCCCTATGCCCTCAAAAACAAAACAAAACAAAACAAAACAAACAAAACAAAACAAAACAAAATGAAAAGATTATACAAAAACATACAATTCCAATTACTGCAGAGACTGAAACTCTCCCGTTTTCGACGGGAGATCTCCCGCCGAAAACCCATTTTTGCAAAATCTCCAGTACTCCCGCTTGAAATTTAATTTCTCCCGCCCTGGCTTTGTGTCTCCCGTTGGAAAGGATTTTTCACTTATTGCTATCGTATGTTGAAAAAAATAAGTCTTAGATAGCACCAGAGAGCATCTAGAACCCTAGGAACTTCGCGCTTCGCAGACATCAACTTGGAGTCTCCCGTTTGCTGGGGGTTTCGGGCGGGAGAATCTCCAGATCAGAAGGTGCTTTGGGTTGGAGTCTCTGTTACTGTGATGGTACCAAGCTTCATATTTGCTTACACTGTAAACAAATGCGTTTTCAAGGCAGACTTGAATCTATTTATATCAGTGATTTGTCTTAATTTCTGAGGTAAATTATTCCATAAGGTAGGGGCATTAAAAGCAAATGTTCGTTCTCCGTAAAATTTGGTTCTTCTGTTTGGAATAACAAATAAATCTTTACTTTTTGAATGAAGGTTCCTCTCTGGTGTGTAGATTTGAAGTAGCTCCCTGAGATAATGTGGAGCAAACATATAGAAACATTCAAATGCTAATAACAGTATCTTGAACTGAATCCGAGTTTTCACTGGAAGCCAGTGTAAGCTTCTTAAAACTGATGAAATTTGTTCACGTTTCCTGATTTTGGATAGTACTCATGCAGCAGTTTTGTATTGATTGTAATCTCTGTATCTGTTTGACCGGCAATCCATAAAGCAACCCATTACAAAAATCAAGGTGTCACATGACAAAAGCATGAACTAATTGTTCTGCAGTGTGTTTGTCAATGAACTCTCGAATTTTCCCAATTTTGTAAAATGCGAATGAAGCAGAGCGACATTTTTGCAGCACACAATTTTCCATGAGCAATTTATCATCCAAGATTACACCCAAATTTCTGCAAGTGCGTGCTGCATGGATTGTAGTACCATCAAAATCAAGAGACTGTATAGATTCTACTGCCCAAAAATGCGAAGAGATATGGAGAAATTCTGTTTTGGCACTGTTCATGGTACTAGAAGTTCAAGGTAGGCTTAATGAACAATTCTCACACAGAGAAAATTACAATGTACAGAAGAAAGGTCAAAGAGAAAGTTTGTGCCTAAAGCACCTTTACATAGAAAATGAAAATAAGATGTTCACTCACTGATAAAATCCTTGATTCTCTATTGCACATTTCCACAAATGCTCTGCAGCAGTTTCACTGGCAAGCCAGTACCTGTGGTTTACTTTTTTCTGAGGAGAAAAAATACAAATTATGCGAACAAATTTCCAATTTGTTATGATAATGACCTTGAGAAAAGTTAATGAGTAAGTTAAGATTCCTCCTGAGTCTGTTGAGCGGAACATGTCCCTGATTCTCTTATGAGCATTGAAGCCACTGAGAATAACACAGCTCTAAACAAACTCAAATTACACAATCACTCATATCAACAAATCTACTGATATAACAAGCAATATAATAATATTATATCTATTTCCTTTGGTTTCCTCTCTTTCTTCTTTAGTATAGCCATCATGGCCTACCAATGCCATTTTTTTTTTCTCATCACAGTTACGATCATCCCCATTACACGACATCTACAAAGATTCTTGCTATTTGATTGGTCAACTGCTCATCCCGTAACATTCGCTAACAAATACAATTGCACGCTGTCAATGTTGAGAGTGCAATATTCATGTAGTAGTTCTGGATATTGCACTCTGACATCATCCCTTCATATTTATTCTCATGATACGCCCATAATCAACTTGTAGCGTTGCACTATCGTACTCCTCTGATAGCATAATTTACATACCGGTAGTTTTTTGCAGGGCACACTCGGTTACGAAAGCATGCTCAATCACTTCTTCACTGTCATAATTTTAACCAATTGCTTCCTTATTTGACCTTGCCATAAACCAAGCATTCACCTTTCACGAAAAACGGTTGCCATTTCAGTACTATATTCAGTAATCAGCATAACCAACATTTGTTGGTGTCTGAGGTGTTGTATAAAACAAATAGTGATCAGTCTTTATTTGTGTAAAGGAACAAGATTTTGCATTCTGCGAAAACAAGATTCACTTTATTCAATGAGGCAAAGAATAGGGCATCTCATCTTGTACCATTGCACTCATAACCATTCACTGTTTGTATACCATTTGCTACAGTCAATACAGATCATTTGTCATGTACAAAGCCTAGCTGCTATGAATTGCCATGAATATGGTAACTGTCAGGAAACAAGTGATCAGCTGAGAGCATGCAAGTTGTTGCTGTGGTCAATACAGTTACTGCTACACAAAAGCAACAATCTATATAAATCTGGCCCTGGATTGGCAATAGTTTAGTGAAGTAAAGGATGATAATTATTGTGATGGTGAAGGTGATGACGAAATTATTCTCAGCATGATATATATTTCATGCAGTTTTGCTTTTAATTAGATCTTAAGACTTGCAATTTTCACTACGTGACCAGGTAATTTCCATCACTGGGTCCAGAAAGCTGTCAAAAATCCAGAGAATACACAGCATCCAGCAACAAGAACAGGGGCGGAGCCAGGAATTCCGCAAAGGGGAGGTGCCTTTACAAAATTAAAGGGGCGCACTTTTGTTTTAGAAAAAAATAAAGAGGAAGTGCGCCCGGTGCGCCCCCCTCTGGATCTGCCACTGAAGAAGGTACAAATTTTGAAAGCTTCTAGCCTTCACTGGCATTAAATTGATAATATGTTAATCGTACAATGACACTTCAACTTTTGCCAACTGTCAAATTCTCCCATCCCAGGATCTGAAATTAAAGAACAAACTTGCTCATGTATTTCCTTTCATACTTTTTGAACAACCTGTTGCTTCATCTATAATTGATATGGAAAAAGGCCCAATACACATCAATTATCATAAAGTATATGCTGTGAGTTAGAGTATCTCATTCTGCAAAGGCCTGAGAAGTTTGGATATCCTGTCCTGTAATGACTTGAAGATTCCTGGCAAATGAAAGAGGCTCCTTTCATTTCTAATTGGTTTCTAGTCTTCCTCACCTCATGGGAGACTGCATGTACTATCACTGCCCTCCCCTCCTGTGAAAACTTCCTGACTGTGTCCCACTTGAATGTCTGCAACAGCATGCTGCCACGGAAGAGGAGGACGCCCCGAAAGGTAAGGCCAATGTACAGCTGGGTGCCATACATATCCTAAATGTCAAAACATGAACAGCACAAATCCCTTGAATGATTACAGTGGCTGATCTTGTGGTCATTTAGCGTCCACTACATGTATGACTAAACATATCAGACTTTACTTCCCTCTGCTGAAGTGCTCATGTAATGGGAAGATGACAGATTTAGATTTCCCACTCCTGAATGACACATGTAAAACTTATTTCACCACAGACTTGAATCATAATATTGATCTACCGGCACTTACTGAGAGTGAGATTCCTGAAACAAGTCACTCTCCAATTACCACAATCAGACTTGAGTGTAGAAGACAGAGTCATCCAGGAAGAATAATGTGTAACAAGAAATTTAAATAAAAGGGAAACACACTGCAAACAGTTGAATACATTAATTAGAATAGCAATAAAAATATGATTGAGCTGCGTGCCTCAATTCTCCGTATCGCTAATGTGCAGAAAACTTGTCACACATGCGCTGTGAGATTCCTCGGTGCCATTGTCACTTCTGGTTGTCATGCGTGTGTCTTTAGTTCCCATGCAATTCAATGTAACTTTTGTCTGCTTTTCCTTAGTTGCTGCTTTTTTCTTCACTTAGAATTCCACTTAAATAAAAAAATAAACAAAATTGGAATTTCAAAAATTTACTGATTTGCAGTCACTAGAGTCATGGTTCACTACTGCAAGGCTTCAATGTGCCGGTCACATGATGGAAAGTGAAGAAATCTTCAACAAAAAATACCCCTGGATAAAGATGGAACATGACCTGAGTGCACATGCAGTTAAAACTAGGGCAAGTTTGTCCCCTGAGCTATCCCATGATGCATCTAGAACGCTGCTCTGCACACGGCACCTAGGTATTGGCGATACCAAGAATTTCTCACAGAATTAATGTCTTCTATTGAACATCCACCAACTCCACCTCCAAAAGACATCATGTACACACATAAACTTTTATCTGATATAATCATCCAGCATGCTGCATGCTGTGGCTTCAGATAAGAAAGTCTACTCTGTCATTCAAGTCATGTATAGTATATGTTACCTCACTAATATGATTAGATGTTGCAACATATTTATGCATGAATTGAATTCTATGAATCCAAAGTCATGAGGTTCCCCCATATTTGCTTTTCCCTTCTTCTCTTTCCAAAGTGCTATACAGAGCAGGTTGAGATTTTTAAAATATATAATTTCAGTCCCTTTGACAGAAAGTTCTATTGTAATGATACTGACTGCTTGATGTATCTTGCCATCAAAATTTAAGTACAGCTGCTGGATTAATACACTCTTTTCACATTTTCACTGTCTCTACCTATTTGCTACATAACACAAATGGCCATTATCTCAATAGTTCTCTGCAAAACATACAAATGACCTGACTCCACAATACATAGTCTGAACTGACTCACCCGGACAAGATGTGGATCCACTCCATATGTATCCAGCTTGTGACTTGTCTCAATGAACTTGAATTCAGCCTGAGCTGGTTCTAGACCCCTGGACACAGGTAGGACAGAGTGAATAAACTAGTGGATAACTTGGTCTTTCAGGGCAGCTCTAAACCACATTAACTAGCCATCTCTTTAAAGACTTGAAAAGTGCTACAAAAATAAATTAACATCATATCCCCCATAAAAACAGGACTTAATGTATAAGAATGCCCCTACACTCTTCTCACCTCCACCCCTCACCCCACCCCCACCCACAAAAAAAAGAAAGAAAAAAAAAACAATGTTAGCACTCCCACTGTCTACGCTAAAATTTGGGGCAAAAATGAGACAAATGAAGAGATTTTAACATTTAAAACAAAATAAAACAAGGTGAATCAATGTACATGGTAGATTAAAATCAAATCCAATAAATTGTTGTGTTTCTCATATCACGATTATTATCTGGATAAACAAAACAGAAAATAACTGGAAATATCTGAGAAAAGGTCAATGGATGACAAAAAAACTTCTCGAACATGAGAAGTTATGACTGTGTCACATGGCTCTTCTAGGCAAAATGAAATACATCATCTCATCTACATATTTCCTCTCTTGAGGTCAATTTTTACTTTCTTCTTAAAGGGGAATGAAACTCACATGATGTGGATTGAGTGAATGCACCAACATTAGTAGAACACATCAGTTAGTAAAAGTTTGATAAAAATTAGACAATCCATTCAAATGTTATGAATTTTTAAAGTTTTTATGCTGTTACCTCAAGGCTGTTTGGTGGAGCTCCTCCACTCGAATCTGTAGTTTCTGAGTCTGCTTGGGAAACATAGCGTAGTAGGACACATAACCTGGCAGGTGCTCCTCAGGGTTGTAGTCCTCCAAGTTTGCTGCATTTAAACATTGAATGGTTAAAGTCATCTACTTGTGTCTAAACAAGCTAAGTGTACCGTTGGCATGGCTGAACCGTTTGTTCAAACCTAGGACTTTGGTTTAAAGTAACGCAGTGAAAGCTGTATGAAGAATAGAACAAATTGTCTAAAATGGAATATGTCATCACAATGTTGATTGTAGTGCTGTTGGCAAGATGCCTGCAAACTGTCTGTAATGTTTTATCTAAATTTATTCATTTTTATCTGCAGAGGCAGTGATTTAACTTTTGCTATGACAGAATAATTTGAATAAACCACTCTGAATGAGCCAAAACTAAGCCAATCCACTGGTAACTGAAAAAGGAAGAAGATGAGTAAGTTTGGACACTTTTGAGAAAAAAAAATATAACATAAAACTGCTGAGATACAGGCAATATTGCAACTTTTAATAAAAATTATGAAAAGAACTAACACTGTACAATACAAGCTCCAAGCATGGCCTCTTCTTGGAAAGAGCAGACGAGGCGACCATGTAACAGATCTCTCTTCAACTGCTGAAAAAGTTGGTAGCGTGTGATTTCCTCCTTCAAGGTATATGGGTCTCCCGGGTAGAACTTAAATCTGAACACCACTTTGTAGGGAGGGCCAATTCCTAAAATATGTGCAGAAAGAAATTACAGAAAAAATGATGACGAGTTTCATTAAAAAATAATGAATTATGAATATACTATCACAAAGACAACAACAACAAGGAAAAGTAGAAATTACGCGGTGCGTAACATATGTCCCCGCCGGAAGTAGCATTTTGTAACAAAATGTGCAATATAGGTAAAAAATCAAGGTCAAAGGTCAAAGAAGTCAAAGGTCAAAATTCTGTGTAGAAGTTTTGAAGCCCTCACCTAGTGCCATCACATAAAGCAAATGGAATCGAAATTGGGTTAGAAATGGCGAAGGAGTAGCATTTTGTAGCCAATGTACAATATAGGTCAAAAATCAAGGTCAAAGGTCAACGAAGACAAAGGTCAAAATTCTGTGTAGAAGTTTTGAAGCCCTCACCTAGTGCTATCACATAAAGCAAACGGAATCGAAATCGGGTTAGAAATGGCGCAGGAGTAGCATTTTATAGGTCAAAAATCAAGGTCAAAGGTCAAAGAAGTCAAAGGTCAAAATTCTGTGTAGAAGTTTTGAAGCCCTCAACTAGTGCCATCATATAAAGCAAACGGAATCGAAATCGGGTTAAAAATGGCGAAGGAGTAGCATTTCGTAGCAAAATGTACAATATAGGTCAAAAATCAAGGTCAAAGGTCAAAGAACTCAAAGGTCAAAATTCTGTGTAGAAGTTTTGAAGCCCTCACCTAGTGCCATCACATAAAGCAAACGGAATCGAAATCGGGTTAGAAATGGTGAAGGAGTAGCATTTTGTAGCAAAATGTACAATATAGGTCAAAGGTCAAGGTCAAAGGTCACGACTGAAATTCTGTGTAGAAGTTTCAAAGCTCCCATGTAGTGCTATCATATAAAGCAAACAGAATCAAAATTGGCTCATAAATGACAGAGAAGTAGCAAATTGAAGATTTTGATCACACACGGACGCACACACGGACGGACACACGGACACACGGACGGACGGACACACGGACGGACACACGGACACACACACGTACGGAGCCCGTTTCATAGTCCCCTGCTCGAACTCGTTCGGCGGGGACAACAAAATACTGTTGTGCAGACCTTTTCAGAACCATCGACAGATAGAACTGATTAGTTTGTATGAAAAGAAGGCGACTTACAATCACAAATTTAGAATACCAACAAGAAATGATTGGTCCAAGGTGTTTTCTACCAATACACAGTCATTCTCCTTTCCATATGCTAACATACTATCTTTTACTGAATCATAGAATGTCAATTTTTTTTAACCTAATTATAACACAATAACAATAAACTGAATGTAAAAAAAAATCGTACAATCAGCTGGTTTACTGAGGTAATCTGATTTTCCCCTGATGATCCTGGAAAAAGTCAATAAGCTAAGCTGTCATTTTTCAATATATCTCAGTACTGTATACACCAAATATTTTGCAAGGTTTTATTACAAGGTTTTTATTTTCGTGAATTTCACGAGTCAGATGCTATTTGCAAAATTAAAGACACACGAAAATAATGACTCTGATCCACTCTGATCTAATACATTTCTCCATCCAGTACATTAGCCCTAAAAGGGCCGGGCTTTTTTTGGCTATGCTAAGACCAGAGGGGTGCGGATTTTGCCCCCCCCCCCCCCCCCCCCCCCCCCGCCCTAAAGGGTTAACAGTTATCCACGATCGTGAATTTAACCACTCGCGAAATCTTTGAGAAGTCCTGATTCGCGAAGATTTAGATGGAATCCAACTTCCATGAATCCATTCTTGCTTTGTGTGGCAAGTCTCAGGCAAGCTTTGTGGTTGGTAGAAATAGCCTGTTACGAAAATATGCATGTAAGTAACTTAGTACATGTTGACCTGCTCTGACAAAAACACTGACCAATGTAGATGACATACCCTTCATCTGCTTCAAGGCATTTTTCTTGCAGTCGAGCCAATGCTGGAAATACAAAAGTAGTAGAAACAGAGAAAAAATAAAAGATAACAGCACAGAATCATACAGCAGTTTCCATTCATGCAAAGCAGTAAACCATTGGATGATACCTAGATAGAATGAGTAATTCCTATCATTTGGTTCCCATAAGGTTACCTCTGCTATACTTTTGTTTTCATTATTTGTAAGGATTATTTTCTATGTTCGCTCTTGGGCTATTTCCCTTTTTTGGCCAACATGGGTTTATCAGAATAGAAGATTTTGTAAACACCATATCTCTGCAACTGTCAGATTAATTGATACTAACCAATTAAAGTAGCTCATCAACATGTGCCTATCATCTTTAACTTTAACTTTAATGAATATTTTCAAGGATTCACAACTTTTGATCTGGCTTTTTCAACCTTACGGATTGATATTTGTTTACCAAAGGATTGAATAAAGTCTACTGCTGTATCTTAGATGAATGGGCAAAGTGTACAGTGTTCATTTTCTCTTTTTTATTCGCACATTCCTGGGGACCAAGCCTTACCTTCTTCAGGCCTCCAAAGAGTAATTTTACCACTAACCCAATGAGAAGCTTGCATTTTACATTACAACCAATTCTATAACTACAGGAACTGTGGGAGAAAATTGAAAAAAACAACAACAACACAGTTTTATAAAGAAAATAAGAGTACACGCTGTATGTGCATGTTACCACAAGATTCAAAGGGGTTGAGATTTTGATATCATGTCATCCTGTGGATAATTCTATTTAAAGCTAAGAAGAACATTTTGCATTTTCCATACTAATGAAAGTCTAATTTTGATTTCACCTTTAGAATCTGTACTACACTGTAGTTGTTTGATTGCTGTAATTTACAATTAACTTTATATCTTTGGGATAAGGCCTAATATCTATAAAAAAAAATGAAGGCTATAAAATGGTGTCCAAGGTTTTCCATTCTGTTTCATAGATAGTTTTCTTGAGCCAGTTCCATGCCTTACCATATTGTCCCACGGCAAATTGGCAATTACATAATGGAAGGACGCTACCTCGGCTGTCATGGCACAGAATGTAATATCTAAAATGTAATCATATGTCATATTTTGATGATGGTCCATTTTATTTCTTGTCACTATTGCAAAGTACAGTGTAGCATGAAGCTGCATATCTCACAAAGTCATCTCACTATAATGTGCCATTTTACCCTTTGTTTGCGATGGTCCACAAAGCGTAGGCCAAAATACTCTCTCTCAGCCAATCGAAGGGCATCACATGCTTGGTCAAGCAGATACTGTCCTTTACTGTCTTTCTGTATATGAAAGGAAAAATTCATTCAGTGTTGAATAGTGTAGTAAGATGACATAGTACTTTATCATTCCATTAATTAGTACCACAACTGTACTTGTTTGTTGGGTCTGCACTACATCTGGAATTGTTACTTTTAAAACTGATAGAAACAAAAAACTTAAATGTAGCAACTTGCTAAATACATTTGAATAATGCTCTCATACATGTACTACTTTCCTGAAAAATTTAGTGCCATGTTAAGTTATTGGATGTTGCTCTCATAACATACACAGTTCTGTATCCTTGTCAAGAAGAACATGAAAATGGAACTTCCTGATTGTCTTTAACATTACAATCATCTAGAGTTCTACACTACTTATGATGTCATGTTCATGTAACCAAATAAATTTACTTCTATCTTTTATCACATTTATCAAGATTAAGATTAATACACTGACTCTGTGCTTAATCATTATGATTACAACTAAAGATTATAGTTCTCTTCTTTTCAGATCGAAAAAAAGCTCTTTTACGTTCTGTAAATGTCAGATCTAAATTGTTACAACCAAGTTCAAGATCCACAAAATTCACATATTTGGATTCTTTGTAATGGACTAAATATGTCGTTTGGGCTGACCAACTCAAATTGTTATAGTTTGTCTTACCTGGGAGAGTATACTTTTTCTACCCGCTGTCAAAATTTGGCAGGTTCATACAAAAGTAAAACATAGATATTAGCAGTTTTTCTGGAATAATTTTTTTTTCAAACAGGTGCTGCTTTCACTACAAAATAGGTTTACACCGATACTTCTGCACAGCATGTCTGAGTGACCCAAATCTTTGATTTCCTCTTGTTTCCATTGAAATGGCACCTCCTACATGTACTTGACTAACTCTCTCTCATTCATGTCAAACACTTTTTGAATGGGTAAGGATGGTCCAATATCAACGAGTCTGGACCTGTGGCTATATGTTATTTTAAAACTTTTATAAAGCACATATTATTCTTTTTACACAAACGTATGTAGATAAGTGGAAATTCACTTTGGGCTACCGGGTACTTTTTGTGGGCCTTTTTTTTTTTTTTTAGCTTGGTGGTCACAATTTTTCTAGAATTTTCAGCAGTCTATTCTTAAAGTCTGTTCTCAATTATGGCACTTCTAATTACAGAAAAGTTTGTCATGTAATCAATTTGCTCAAATGTACCAGCCTTATACTTTCATCTTACTGGGTTTTTTTCTCTCTGACCTAATCCCTCCCGACAAACTATTCTTCCTTTGTAAAGCAAGCTGCCCAGAATTTGACCATATTTATTGCCAGCCAAAATTAGACTGCCTGCTACATCATGTAGAAACCTATGCTTTTGCATGCACAAGCATGGCACAGAAGGTCGAACCTGAACCTTGACGCGAGTTTTTAAGGTGAACGTGTAAAGAATAAGCTGGTTCCAGTGCTGCCAACTCCCACACAATTCACATTTTCAATGTCTTAATCTGATGAAAGAATTTCATGCTGAACCCAAAAAACTCAAAGTAAAAAAAAAAAAGAAAAAAAAAGAAAGAAATTATGTCCCAAAACTTATCTCTCTGATAATCTAAACATTCATATACCCAAGCCCAAACTTTTTCAGGCACACTGTTATCTCTATGCATGTGTACACAGAAAGATCCGTCTGTCCTGAGGAGTCTTTTATTTAATCTTTTTTTAAATGTTAGATTGCTTTCCTCTGTAGATAGATGGAATAGAGTCCCATACATCGCTGTAGTGAAACTTTTAACCAGTCTCTATGGAGAATTGGGTGAGGTACCTCACCCTCCTCGATTGCATCTAACTCACAGCCCTAGATCGGCAAATTTGAACTCGCATAGTAAAATTAACATTTTATTGATACATTACGCTCATCAGATGTTTGAATTTTCCAACATTTTGGTGGGATCTTCATGGGAAAACACACGACTACCAGCCCGTCGATACAATCGTCACAGCTCTCTGCAACATACAGTGTATGAATCCATTAGGCAATCACATGCGATGTACGTGAAACAGGAATGGTTCCTTCAGCCAATTAGAGCACCGCTTACGTATGTACCCCCCGCTAAAATTGCGTGATAACAGCTCTAGGTTCACATTCTAAAAGAGGGCGTTAATTTTAATATGTAAATATATACACATATAAATGTGTTTTATGACTAAATATATTTTCTTTTTTTTCCCCGCGATTTTAGCAGGGGGTACATATGGAAGTCTAGCCCAATATTGCTCGATGTGGATATAACTTTTGGCGATCTAACCTAGTTACTGTATTTCAATTGCATAATGTGGAAAAGTTCCCCCAAATATTGCTGCATAATAATCAATTTGTCATGTCATGTCAAACTTGTTTGAATGTTATGATTGTTAAAAAGCTGTGCATGGTAACGTATGGTCCACACACGACCATGCAAAATGATAATTTTGCTAGATATATAAATAAGTACCGGTACAAGTTTAAATTTGACGATCTACTTAGGGCAGTGAATTAGACGCAATCGAGAAGGGTGAGACCTACAATTTGTACCTCACCCAATTCTCCATAGAGGCAGTGGTTAACAGCACCCCTGCCCTACAGTGAAGTACACTCTAGGCCTACTGTAATTTAATTCCGTCTGTCGGCAAAATTGTGAAATAGGCCCCACCGCAGTGTGCGTGCACCCGTGCATTACAAGCAAGGGTAGGTCCTAGGGTTAGTGTTAGGGTTAGGTTTAGGGTTAGGTAGGGTTGTATTTATGGTTAAATTGGCCGTTAGATTAGTCAGGGACATTAGGGAGTCCTTCCGAGAAGAAAGGGAGGACGAAAGATGCTATGCTGTGGAAATCAGCCCCACCGCTGTATCAATTTCGCGTAAACGCCGTTTTGTGGGCCGCATTCACGAGTATTATACTGTGGAAGGAAGCCCCACCGCCGTGCTTACCTACCGATGAACGCCACACGGTGGGGCTGAATTCACAAGGATCCGGGCTAACTCGGCCCACGGGACAACTCGTCCCACCCATCGAGGTATCCCGTTGGTATCGATAGTGATCGTGAGCGCTTGTCTGTGTTTGAGTTTATTTCGTCTTTATGACGTCTTTTCTAACCGTAAGTTTTATGGAATTGTGTTCCGTGGTTTCTGTAAAAAATATTTTGCAACTTTTGGGGGATACAACGACGTAAAAATGAAATTTCAGACGTTTTTATCGCGGTTCGCGATCCCCATAGGTTCACGTTCCTTTCGCGCGGTGGGCTAACTCGGCCCACAAAGTTTTAGCTGTTGTTTTGTCAGTAAATCTCCGTAAAACTATCAATTTTATCATGTATGAAGGTGTATTCAGGGTACCTTCAACTAATTTCATCTTCGAGGGAATTTAATTTTGCGCATGTTTGGGGAAATGTTGGATATTTGTTCGCATGATTTCACCTTTGCCATATCCGCACCGCACCGGTCTCGCCACCAGCAGCTCGCTCACACATCACAGTGTGGAGTGGCAGAGCTGAGCACAGAAGCGCCATGCCCATGCCCACTCTCGGCGAGGCACGTCGGGGCACCCGTGCGAACGGCACAGAGGGAGCAGCCAGCCACTCCGTAAACGTCGCTACGGATACGGGCGGTGGTTGAAATTGGAGGAAAAGGCGTCATTTGCTGCACTTGGATCCCAATTTTCTCGCATGAGTAAATTCTATGCAGTAGTCAGTTGGCATTTTCCTATCCATTGTCTTGAACTTTGAGCTGAGAGCTAGAGAGGGAGCAACTTGTTTCGACTCAATTGTGTTTTGCTGCAACGTCGCGTGAATTGGGCTGACTCCCTGAGCTGATGTGCTACCGCCAGCCAATGCCAAGAAGGGCTAGGGTTTCTGCTAAGGCTGGGCATATAGGGGGTTGCTTGACTCATTTTTTTTTTCTGATTTTTTTTTTTTGTCTTTTATTGTTCTGATATTTTTTTTCCCAGGATGGCTCAATAATATGTTTTCCAACCTCGTGCAGTTTGCAGTTGTCATTTTGCTGTTTTTCTGTCTATCCCCCAGCATCAACGTTATTAATAATTGATACTGAATTAAACAAAAAAAAAAAACAACAACAACAACAACACACACACATAAAAATACGATTTGGATGCATGCTGTATTGTTGGCAATTATCATGTGACTCGGATGACACTATTCGTTATGGTGGGACCCTGCTCCTTAATTTACGAATATGTAACATTTGTGAAATAATACGAGTTTTAATATGTGAAAATGTCACCTTTTTGTGTATACTGAAATGATTTACTATAGTACTATGGTGAAGTCTGTTTTCAAAGTGATATTTATTCAATGTACTATAATTGCTAACAGAAATACTTTTGTTACTGCTAGTGATTGACAAATTGCCCTACACGTACATCGACATAAATGTTTATGTAAATATGATGATTTATATGTATAGATAATAATTTACATCGATGTAGGGCAATTTGTCAATCACTTGCATTAAAACACATCTCGGGAATAATTTCATGAATTTGAAGAAATACTGTTATACTGGTACTGAAATGAATGGAGTATAACCTTGTAACGAAAGCAGCAGATTAGTTTTCATGTTGTTTATTTATTTGTTTAATTTTTTTTTTTGGTGCATTAAACCCACCAACTGCAGTATATTGTTTACATATTTCTTTATGAACAATACCCATTGACTGCATTGTCACCTTGTAAAAATTCATTTATACACACTTATGGGGCGGTAACGTTTCAGAAAAAGAAAATGATGCCTGGATTCGAAAGATAATCAAGATTTTAACCATTCACTATCCTTCTTCAAGTCTAACATTGATTGTCCTGATATGATTTTTTTTTTTAAGTAATATATCCTATGATGACGACCCTTACTGATATGGCTGTTGTGTAATGAATTTATTAGCAGTGGACCAGTGCCACTCAACATTTTACTGGCCACCAAAATTTACTTTCTCTTCTGATGTATTCACTTTATCTCAAAGTGTCCAGTAAGAGACTGCAAAGTTCTAGTAGTAAAGCAATAATAAATCACATTGTGATCGAAGTACATCTATGTAGCAAACTAACTTATCACTTTATCATTGAATTGTCATAGACTGCACCTTGCTACTAACAATGAATACTATTGGCCCTGAAATTAATTTTACATCAGTACATTACCGTACGTTCTTTCTTTCTTTTACACCCAAGTACCAGGTATTACTTCTCTGGCAGGATAATGTTTCTGTTGTGACCCTGCATGACTGCAAATCATGTAACACTTTGAGTACCGTGCTTGAGATGGAAGACCATTTGAGAAGCTATTCATCTTTGCTGCTTGTTAAAAAAAAAATGTGCATGAATTCAACAGTAGTGGTGCAGGACAAGCAAGGATACGAGAACTTTATAATCAGCTTTTTTGCCCTACAATCATAAACAAGGCCAATCTAGCTAGCACTACATTTCATTACCGGTTTCATGATATCAACCATTCAACCAAACCATCCATGATATCTACTGGTAGAATAACTGACCACCGGATATCAAACAATTTATCAATTAATGCCCATAAACAGACTCACCCCTTTGACTTTTGCTTGTTTAGTTTTATTAAGAAAAAAGGTAACATTTATTGGACAGAAATAAGTTTTGAGTAGAACGCAGATCTATACATAAAATCAGCAGCAGCAACAACAACAACAAAACATTTAACAGTTAAAATCAAATGCATATAATGACCTTCATGTAGTTCACATCGAATGATCTACTACATAATTTGATTTCTTTTCTACTAATACGGGTACGGAGTGGCCGGCTGCTCCCTTTGCCGCTCGCGCCCCACGCGCCGCGCCGCGCCCCGCCGCGCCTCCCCGAGTGGGCATGGGGCTGCCAGCTCAGCTCTGCCACTGTGTGTGTGAGCGAGCTGCAGTGGCGAGACCAGTGCGGTGCGGACACGGCAAAGATGAAATCATGCGAACAAATATCCAACATTTCCCCAAACATGTGCAAAATTAAATTCCCTCAAAGATTAAAATTAGTTGAAGGAACCCTGAATACACCTTCATACATGATAAAATTGATAGTTTTACGGAGATCTACTGACAAAACAACAGCTAAAACTTAGTGGGCCGAGTTAGCCCACCGCACGAAATGAACGTGAACCTATGGGGATCGCAAACCGCGATAAAAACGTCTGAAATTTCATTTTTACGTCGTTGTATCCCCCAAAAGTTAAAAAAATATTTTGTACAGAAACCACGGAACACAATTCCATAAAAATTACGGTTAGAAAAGACGTCATAAAGACGAAATAAACTCAAACACAGACAAGCGCTCACGATCACTATCGATACCAACGGGTGGGACAACTTGGCCCACCCTCGACGGGTGGGATGAGATGTCCCGTGGGCCGAGTTAGCCCGACCCTAGCCCCGGAGACCGCGCCGCCAGGCGCGGTCCTGGCGGCTTCCCCGCAGTTTCGCTAATGTGAGAATAACGAATAGCTCCCCTATTCTGTGTGCTTGTGCAAGTGATTGTGAATTCTGTAAACATCGGTAAGCTGCTTATAAGACATCATTTTGTGCATCACAAGCAATGAAATGCCTCAAACAGTCGCCGATGCATAGTCATTTAGGTTTCATCGACCCATGTAAGTATTCCTAGTAGTTTCTGTTGAAAAATTAAGGAAATATAGCGCCGCAAAGGCACCCGTTTGTTCAACAAGAAGATCTGAAATGGGAGCACGGCGCAGCCGCCACACTGCGTGTGGCGGCTGTCGCAGTTAGCCCAACCCCAATTCACAAGTACTGTATAATATAGGCGAGCCGTCGTAGTATCAAGTACAGACACGCAGTGGTGGGGCCTACAGTGTATTTCACGAGTATGCCCCGTCTGTCTATGGAGGAGAGTGATAACATCAAAAAAATAAAAGACGAATCCTTGACCTTATGTCTATCCCCAGTCCAACCCAGGCAGAACATGCACTGACCACTGTATGCAGTTGCTCGCTCGTTCCTTCGGCTTCACATCACAGCACAGTGTTTCACTCCAAACAAACTTTCACTCGAGGTTGATCGTTGACAGCCCTGTCCTGTAGCATGATGTTAGTGGTGAATGAATATCTACCGTGTTTACTGACACACAAACCTCTACGCCTAACCGTGGCGTTAGGGAATACATACTTGTACAATTGTAGCCTTTAATTGACTTTACAATTTGAGGTGTCCCATATATACAACGCGCATAGTCACGTATGGGACTGAGAAAGTTTGAGTCTACTCGTTATGTTTAGCTGGTATAAAGTATGTCCTACCTGGAATTCGACGTTGATTGACTCCACTTGTTCGTCTAAAAGCTTGATAATACAGTGGTATCGATGCTCCATGATTAACAGCACGCTAAACAAAAAGGATGACACTCATATGGATTTGCTTTAATCACTCGGAGAAAAAAAGAGACGATGCCGACTTAGTCATCCCGCCCGACAGGTGTCAATGCAGTTTTGTAGCAATAGTGCGATTGCGACGTGCGTGCGCTTGATCTACACAGGGCCAGTACGGGTGGAGGTGGAATAGACCTCACACACATTTTTCAGCAGATCACAAGCGCAAATGGCAAGCGCGCGAAGCGGGCGGTGTAAAGCGCTAGCGTACCATGTACAGTTGTATATGTACCACACGGCAGCTAGCTGCCGCGGATACGTACGACAACCGCCCACCCCCCCCCCCCCCCCCGAAAGCTATCAAAAAGGAAATGCAGCTTCAATTTCACGATCTTGCAAACACTTCAGTTTGTGGGCCATAGTAGATACGGTCTTTCTTGGTCTTTTGTTCATTTTCACAAACACATGTACAATGTACTTGTACTATGTAATACATTACTTGTTGCCATTCTGGTATGCTTTTCTTAATAATCTGTGATTTTCTATCAATATCTTACTTCCATGTTCTTCATCTGGTATGATTTTCTCATCAAAATATTCTCATCTCTCCTTTACGGACCCAGCTTTCTGCTTCATGCTTCAATGCATCTATAGCTGCTAACAATTGATACAAATTCAATGACTATATGAGACAAACGGCGATACAGCAGCAAACACCTTTGTGTTGTTGTTTTTTTTTATACTTCATATGGATGTTTTCTGAATAAAAAAAAAAGTATAAAGATATCTTTTTGTTTCTATGCACAGGTTTCCCTTGGGCGGATTATAACTCGAATGTTTACAGTTCTGACAGTACAAATCAAAAAGCCTCTTGGGGCCATTTGATTTTAGGACAATGGGGAGGCATTTTATCTCAATGAATTGACCTACAGTTGTATGCCTACATGCAGTAATATATGTAGAGTCTGGTATGAACATTCATTCTTACAACACTTAAAAATTAAAATGAAAAAAAATATAATGTGTGACCAGTCTACCCATGAACCATTTACTGAAATATCATAATGGATGTTATTAGGCAGAGAATAGAAATGGACAGTACTAATTCCCCACATTAAATTTTTTTGTCTACTACCAGAAGCAGTTCCTTCTATCAAAATCTTTATCTAACTTTCAGTATGGGCTTTATTTGAAAATGACAAAAGGCAGGCCAAAGATAACATCATCCTGAAGTGGGCCATTCATGATTAAATTATAGATACAAATGGCACTCATATTTTTCAAATTGGACTAGTAAAGCATACCTCAATGTAATGAGCTTGTCCTCTCATAAGCATATTTCTTGGGGTAGTTGCAAATTAAGACAAATTAATTGACTTCTTTCAAGATTTCAATTTTATCTACATGCAAAATGTATAATTAACATAAATGAATCCACTGCAAGACTAACAGACAACATAAACACACACACACACACACACACTTGGATGATATTTGTCAACACAACAGCCTCCACAAAAAGGACTAAGTTGGTAAACAAATAGCTTGTTACCAATGTGATTGCAATTGTTTTGTTTTTGCAAGAAAATGAAGGAAAAAAAAAGAAAATGCATGGAAGAAACTGAGAAGTTGTGTTTCAATCAAATCTAACTCGCATTTCCAGTTACCCCTCCTTCCATGTCCTCTGATTTCATCTGCTTCATCTTGGATATTCTCTTGTATACATACTGTGTGCTATGTGTTTGAATACATGTACTTGTCATTATCCGTGATGGATGGTGTTTTTGTAAAAACTGTGTCATACATGATACCGTACATAGTATGTATACAAATTGTACAACCTAAATATGGTAGCATTGGGCAATAAAGTTATAACTTAAATTCCTAATTCAAGGACGATATATGAAGAACTCCACATTGGTTTTTTTTTTTTTTCATGGAAAGTACACATTACCTCATCTTGTTACAGGCATGTTATATGTAAGGCCAATATTATTCCACCGGCTTTCTGAAAGAAGCAAGACAAGTGCTCCTTCATTATGCTAGAAAAAAACAACATGATGAATGCTTTCATACATTTTCTTTATATCATTGTCTTGCAGTGATGTCACAGACTTGTGTTTTTCTGATCCAGTGATGGTGGCTAACTCAGATTGTCAGAGAAATGTGGATTGAGTGAAAGCAGCAATGTTAGTAAAACACATCAGTGAAAGTTCGAGGAAAATCGGACAATTGATGCAAAATTTATGAATCTTTAAAATTTTGGTGTTGGAACTGCTGGATGAGGAGACTACTAGAGGTTATGGTGTCATCTGTGGACAACAATACAAAGAAAATATACAGGGAATTCCACAAAAATCATTTTTCATGAAAATTGCACATTCCATCAAATTGATACTGACATATGTTAGCAGTGTAGCAATTATTCCCCCTGCTTTCTGGAAGCAGTTAGTCAAGTGCTCTTTCATTATGCTATAAAAGGGAATTTTGGGGGAATTGCCTTTATATTTTCTTTATATTGTTGTCCACACATAATGTAAAAGTGGAAATTTTTGCAGTGTTGAAATTTTCACGCATTTCGTGCAACCAAAAACTAGCGCAAATAAAAGCATGCGAATATTTTTGTCTGCCGTATGTTCCAGTAGTTGGGGTCTTTGATTCCGCGGAATTAAAAACATGCGAAACTCTTCATACCCCACTGAGCACGAAAAATTAGTTGCGCAAAAATATCCACTTTTACAGTACTTGTTGTTGTTTTAGTTTTAATGGCGTGTATCATAATCTCTAGTAGTCTCCTCATCCAGCAGTTCCAACACCAAAACTTTAAACATTCAAGACTTTTGCATCAATTGTCTTATTTTCCTCAAACTTTCACTGATGTGTTCTGTTGCTGCTTTCAATGAATCCACATTTCTCTTTGGGTTTGGGTTTCCTTTTAACTCCTGTGATGTGTTCTACTGATATTGCTGCATTTACTCAATCCACATGTACATTTTGGCACCATTCCCCTCTAATGCTCAACTCTCACCTAACAACTCTCAACCTGGAAAGAACAATTTGTCGACATAGCAGTCAAGTCCAAACGGCTCTGTGCAAAAACAATTCTCTGAAAAGCCCAGTACAGTGATCATCACAGACTTGCTTTGTTTGCAAATGCATTCAATGTACAGTGTGACTGCATATTCTGCCTCAAAATCTAGTAGTAGAGTGCCCAAACCAAGACTAAAGTGAAATTTTATCACTTCGTAGGTACCTTTTGTTCCTCTTGTTATTACATTCAGTTGGTATTTCTTATTGGTTTGGCATACCACAGCAAATGGACACAATTGTGCATGACTGCATTAGGTATTGACAGCTAAAACTGAAATGGAAGAAAGAAACTCTAGTGACTAAAAGCCGATGGGAAATCGGAGCCAAAACAACAAAAAAGCAAACAATCCTACTGACACAAATCAAGCCACACAGCTAAACTCACAATGTGATTCAATGTAAGTTAAATACCACAGGTAACTGGATAAGCCGACCTCTAGAAGAGCTCTGTCTGTTTTCAGTATATACTGTGTACTAGCTTGTACATTGCATACATTGTACATGTACCACATATGCAGCATTATTCATAAATCACATGTACAATGACTTTGACTCTGATAAGGCTGGATGTACAGTAGTTCAGCTTATGCACAATACGTAACAGAATTCATTCAATAAAATGCCAATAAAGCACAAGTAGACAATAAATAGATTCCTTGGTACCACACTGCAAGGAGAGGAAAATACTTTATACAATGTATCATTGTTCCATTCATCCTGGGAACAATAAAATGCCAGATGCATGTGAAAGGCTACTCAAATGCATTTAAGAATGCTTACTTTGGAAGATACTTGTGATGTGGTACTTTTGTGCCTTAAAAAGAAGATATCCATACAAGTTAATCAGAGTAAAATTTGCTACAAAACTGGAAAATTTAATACAAACAATGCCTTCTGCTATTATGTAGGATGAAATTCATGTAACCAATCCCACGGTTTAAAAAAATTGATCACATACAGAGTGATGAAAATCTGTGGAAAAAAATACATTGTGAGCTAATAATAATCACATATAATGCAAAAATGTGATTCAGAAAACAATGATTAATTCTTGTCATCCATCTATCTTTTGACTTTATAAGCACCAAAATATACAAAGTCAAAGGTTACTGTTACATACATATATTTGTGTTGTTTCACAAGCGTTGAACATGAACATTCACGAGTACTTGACCTTTGAACCCTGACCATTGCCATAGTTGCCAAACATTTACTCTGATGTAAACTGCACTGGCAATTCACTGCCATACCAAGATCGACTATACTTCATTTCAAATATTGAGAAGTTATTGACCACACAATAAAATCTCTAAAATTAGTGTAAGACTAGGACCTGTAATCATTGCCAGATGTGAAAAAAATCAGACAATTCATCTATGTCTCATAAATCAATTAGTTGTATCGCATCATACAAATCATACTCAGATTGTTTGACAGATAACAGAAAAATTTTGCAAACAAACCATGTTATGTTCTGACTTTCCTTGCTGGCTTTCCCCTCCACTAATTCAGCCAAAAACCTTCAAGAATCAAGATTTTCAAATATCAACAATCTGTCTTATTGTATTTTATCCACCTACAAAGTTTGACTAAATCATTATGAACGCTTCTACCGTGAGTGTGTATAAAATGTCTACAATGTTGGGAGTTGACCTTGACCAGTATGAGAATTCATCAGTAAATCATGCCTTCACATTTCATCCTCATACCACTGATACTCATAAAAATCTGATAATGAACATTGTATTATAAAATGGGCTTTAGAATCTCTGCAATCTGATTGGACAATTGTCATGCATTGATTTTTGCTGATTCACACTGAGCCATGCGTCCAGTAAAATCCGAAAGGCATGGCCATGTGTCCACTAAAATCTGAACGCATGACTAAGGACTTGTTCAGTGTAGTAGGTGTACCAGATGCATGATGGGGAAAACGGCTTATTTCATGAATTTACAGGCCCACTTTATAACACAAATGATGCACAGGCCTATTTCGTGGATCAGTGAGAATTGAATGCTCTCATTTAACTTCCGAACAGTCTAAAACCCACTGGCTGCACTTGTGGGTTTAAACAGTTCCAAAGTTAAACTTGTGCATCAAATTCTCACCGATCCACTCTATCCCATGCATTATTTGTACACTATTTTATGACTAAAGGAATCAACAGAAGCATTAAATTGCCTGTGACATCCTTGGATCTAAGGCATAGCAATTTCATTGTCTCACATACATGTACAAGCATTTGTACAAAATCTGTAGAAAATATGTATGATAAACATTAGCTCTCAACAAAAGATTTAAGAAATTTATCTTGGGAGAAAGCCAGACAATGAGAGCCATTCTCCAATGAGCTATCTCATGGTAATATTTTGAATAGAATTCTGAAAAAAGGAGATCTCTGTAATGCAAGCACCAGTTGCCACTACGTTGTATCATCAATGGGGGTTCAACAGATGACACTCTTAACAGAAAACATATACACACAAATACACAAACTTACAAATGAAGACTAAAAAGAATAGCATGGGTCATAAAGGGTTTTTGCTCTAGCCCAGTGGTGCAGAAATGTGCGCACTCAACAGAAACTGAGGGCAAATTTTGTCTGCCTCTCACCTGTTGTATGTCACACAGTAAAAATGATGCATGATAAATATGTATTTCATAGCCATGCAAAGCACCATACAAGCCGGTTGCCAGTAAAAATGTGTTGAAGAAAAATTCCATGAATTCAGTTCACTGAAGAATGCGCATGTCGCATTTATGGAGGCTGGATGGAAAGCAAGGTGCAGAAGGAACAAGTGTTGAAGTTTCACAACAGGATCCACAAATGATTGCATCTCTTAATCATTCAAAGAGTAGAATAGAACAAAACATAACAAAAAGAAAAAAAAAAACTGTGGGTTTTCTGTGATTGTCAGTGA
The DNA here is from genome assembly GCF_040938485.1 of Diadema antillarum. Lineage (NCBI taxonomy): Eukaryota > Metazoa > Echinodermata > Echinoidea > Diadematoida > Diadematidae > Diadema > Diadema antillarum. The sequence goes on from NW_027271370.1 coordinate 922,118, forward strand.
TTCCACATCCAGTATGTTTCCCAGAAAACAATGAAATGGAAAACAGCATAGAATGATGCATTTAGATGTAGTGTGTTGTCAAATCAGTGTGTATTTCAGCTTGGAGAACATACATGTATGAATCCTTCAGAAAATTAAGAGCCGTTCCACTTCTCAGAGAAGACATGTCAATCAACTGGGGGCATCCAAACATCTACCACAGCCTTGCTTTCCGGCATCCATCAGCATAAAATGCTACATTACACCAAGTAATTTTGGCCCAAATAGTACTGACAATCACCTCTTGCTTCGTGACCATGTATTATCAGCTGATGAAGAGATAAATGATCAGAAGGATAATGGGATAGAATGGGTGACAATCAAAAATCCCAATCCCACATAGTCAAAGCACAAGATGACAATGATAGAGAGGTAGTCATCTGTTTGGAACTTGATGTTTAACATCAAATTATATGAAGTCTCTGGAGATGGCCAAAATCAATTACTGGTAAAATTCCTTTGGCTATACATTGTTGATTGACTTTGCTGGAATTTGAATTTGAGAGAGTTACCTCACACTGTGTAACTGAGCATCTATTACAGTATTGGCTGAAATCAGTGGATTAAATTGCTCCCTGATGATATTAAGACTTGGTCAAAGCATAAATGTTTGCAATGCAAATAGCCATGTTATAACCCTACCAGTACTTTAAACTTTTTTTCTTGTTATGACAATATGTTCGTGTCCATTTTTGTTTTGCTTTGTTACAAGTTTCCAAACTACCAAGAAAAGCAACACCCCTTTGTGACATAATGGACATTTCATTGTGGATGCTAGTCTATTTGGGAGGCAGGGAGCATACCCATTTAACCCTGCTCTTCCTTACATCTCTACTGACAAGATAACATGGCAGGGCACAGTCAATGTAAATTTTGGCAAAATGGGTAGGTCCTGCAGAGAAAGTTTGGATGGTTGTGTCTGTAAAACTGGCACATTCTCACTTCTTTCTATGGATAACAACATGCATTCAGCATTCTTCTTTAAAAATATATAGATCAAAATAAGGAGGAAAAAAAATAATTACACACCACATATTCTTCAGCAGTCAACATGCTTATATAAAATGCAGCTTTCATGTCTGGGCTTACTTTACTACATGGACTGCTGGCTGCTAAACTGTGCTTATGATACCCTTAGCAATCCACTTTTTTTGCACAGCAATGTGAAAGTACACAACATGAAAAACAATGCAGAAAGATAAGTAACAGGGCAAGTGACAACATCTACATATAAAACACGGTCAGAAAACTGTGGAAAATAGTAAAGGGGAAGGAACTTACATATGATCATGTCTTTGTGGAGGACAGACACAATTGTGTCATATGAAGGAAGGGGCAAACTATTTCTCTGCAGCAGGCTGTGTACACAATACATGATAACACATTCATGCAACCTCCAAATGTTATCAAAATACCATGATTTTTGCCACAAAAACAAGTTGTATGGTCTGTCCAATAACGCACAAACTTTTGAAATGAGACATGAGAGTTTATCAAGCTAACATCCTTGGAACCCTCTCATCTCTTGCTCGCTTTCCATTGTCGGATGTGTTCTGCAATGCGGTCTATGTTTTGCTCCATGTCGTCTGGTGTGTTGCTCGGCAGTTCCTTGACTATGGAGGGCAGGTACGAGCTAAAGGCCTCCTCCAGTATGGTCTGGAAAATCTCACACTGAATATTGTCCTCCAGTTTGCGGCCAGCATAACCTCTGCACAGATAAAAAGAGGTTGGTTACAGTATTAGCACGAAAAACCATACACAGGGCTACCAACATTCACCCATCATAATCAGGGGTATTCCAAAAAGCAAGAATGGAGATACATTGTGTACTTGTGTACATGTAATATGCACATCTCAATGGGCAAAATAATTCCTGAATCAGGGAGATATAGACACAAAGGAATAGTGTATGTTTTCAGGCAGTCTCCTGCAGATCAGAGGGACTAGGCAGCTCTCTACATACATGCATTTTGATAGAAAAATGTTAAACTGCCATGTGATAAAAAAAAAGGGGGAACAGTAGTGGGTGTGACAAAGACTCTGGCTTTGGGCATTGATGTAAATGGTAGAGAACAGTGTTTATCTTATGGCATCCTTTCCTGTGACTGCAACTGTGAAAGCTGTTTCAGTGAATTACCAGTCCAGGAGGTTTCTATTGATTTCCTATCAGCCGTCTGATTTTAATTCTTTCAAAGTACTCATATCTAATCAATCGTAACAAAATGATCCTATTGAGGTATATGTTTGTCTGTTGCCTTACACTGTTTTGTTAGTTTGTTTCTTTTCTTTTTACCTCTGAGCATGCTCTGAAGTTTACCAAATCTCAGATCACAGATTTTTGTGACTTCAACTTGATGATTCAATGCAATCAAGTTAAATCTGGGCAGCCACCAACCGGAGGCACAATCATCAACTAGACATATTGTGTCATATGAAACAACACCATCCAAATGTAACATTTGGCTTGAATGTCACTATTTCACAGTTATATCAACAACAATTTAAAAAAAAAAAAAAAAAATGTTGCCTTTGTATGCTAACGGAAATGCTGAACAGAGTATCATTACAATAATCCTAAATATGCAAGTGCAACAACCATCGATTACATTGTGCATACCTTTGTTCAAGTCTGTTGTAGAGGATAGAGTTGTCCGTACGGAGGACGTACACAAGGTCAAACCAGCGTTCAGGGAAGAATTCACAGCTGTGGTAGTCTAATATTCTTCCTCCAGCTTTCATTTCATCCTCCAGCTCATCAATTACCTGTAAAGAGGGACCTCATTTATTATCTGTTTTCCCCCTCAATATCACTGCTCATGTTGTGTAGCTTGAGATAAAACTGATTTGTTGCTATTGTTACAGAACACAAGCAGGCAAGAAATCTGGTGAGGGTAAAATGAAAAGAATTGGTCCATACACTTTTACTATACATTTCAGCATTTCAAGGCAAAGTTTAGTTTCTGCCATCTCATACATGTTGTGCAGTTAATAAGTACTGTATTGTTTTTTTATTGAAACTACATGTATATTGGGAATTTCAGAAGATAACATATCAATATATGAAAAATGTTTGGCAATTTACTGTAAGTACACTGTACTAGTATTATTGAGCAATAAATTATGAAATAAACTTCAAGGAGTTTGACATCCACAGGAACAAGAGATTTAAAATCGGTAAATGCCCCCACTATTTTGAAAACAATATTATCTCCTATCTCTTACCCGATCTTCATCCAAAATTGGGCACTCATAATCCTCATCCCAACCCTCATAAAGTTCCTTCTCTTTTGCCACATCGCCAACATTGACATAGGTAAGGCCCAAGCGCTGTGCAACCTCCTGGCCCAGAGTAGTCTTCCCTGTCCCTGGGGTCCCTGTATAAAAATAAAAGCCAGTCAAATTAAGTAGAAATCTCTTTCCTTTTTTCTGTGAGGTGCAGCTATTTATTCCTTTGACATCATGATATGTTCTCTGGAATGTACAAGTGAACAGTCACCGGCTGCAACATACATTTGCAGAAACTGAAACTGAACTAAAAGTAAAACAACTGAAAGTGAAACCCTTGGCAGGCAGGGAAGGGGCCCCTTCCCTGCCAAGGCCAGGTTTCAGTGTCATACTGTCGAAGTGTCCAGTGCAGTGGCCCTAGGGTAGGGTTGGTGAGGCAGTAATTTATATGAGCAAACATGCAACACAGCTAACATTTTTTTTTTTTTAATGGGGGGGGGGGGGGGGGATTATGTATCTATGCCGCAACCTAGCTCATCTCATCATACATACCCAGTCACGTCAACATCATGATACTGTCATAGGTAGGTATTCTTACTCAATGAAATAAATTCATATGGTTAAATTTACAACTAATTGAACTAAAGTAAAGTAATAGTAGAGGTGGGCTATAGAGGGTGACATTTTCAGAACGTGCTCATCACACCTTAGTTTGATGACTTTGTGCCTACTGACACCATTTTTGAAAAAAAGAACGGAAAAAATGCGAAATCCAGGGTGCCGCGGCCGAAATCATTAAAAATCCAAGATGGCCGCCGTTTCGGCTTAAAAAAAGAAATTTTTGGCTATAAGTTGGCTATTTTTTGGTCTATTGTGATGGTTTTGGTGTCTAACCCCATGTTTTGGGGGTCAAGGAAGTGGATTATAATGATGATTTTGATGTAAAACCTAATCTTCCTCATGATACTGACCTTTTTCCCATATGTAGGGTTAAATTTTCCTTGTCCTTTACCCCTACCCATCCGCCATTTTTTGCACTTTTTTCTGTATTTTTTTAAAGTCATGTTATCTACAATACTATTAATAACAAGTTCTAGCTATCAATCTGGTGTTTTCTACCGACAAGACAACAAGAAATACAACTTACGTTATAGGTATGTGTCATGCAGATACCGGTATGTGGCTGGTGCATTCAGGATGCATGGTAACTGTACAACCAATGCTAATACTGTATCTGCTTTATAGTGCCCATTGACATTTGGTCATTAGACCTTTAACAATAGTCAAAGTGTACAAACATAATTTCTACTGTAGGTGTACAATTTTGTAAAATGACTTGAATAAGCCTTCTATATGCCAATTGTCCAGCACAAAGGTACTTGACAGGATGATGTACATTGTATCTGCCATCTTGCCTAAAAAACATATTTTTACCATAACTCAGTCAGCTTTTTCATCTTTTAGCCTAGTTTTGCTGTTTCACCATCACCACTTGGTCCCTTATTTCTCATGCCTGCTTTTCCCTACCATGTATGGTATATTGCTGTACTTTTTATAAAGCAAGAATCCTCACGTTTGATGGGGAATTTGATACCATTTGGGTGATTATCCAACCAGTTCTATGACAAACTAATGTTATGTACAATGTACAATGTATGTTCCTCACATAGCATCATATTGGTAAAGTCATCATTAATACTCTCTGTGACTGAAAATACTGTACCTAAAACTGAGGTAATTAATATCTGTTGACTTTATTGTTATTTCCAGTTCTCTTTTCCAATTCCAAAATGTGGCCCAAGCACAACAAGCAGTTAGTGTGCATAGGCTGTCTGTAACAGGAACGTAAAACATGGGGAAGCCCATTAATTAAACAATGGTGACGAACTCAAGGAATGCCTGGATACCCGAGATCTCACCAAACTCAAAGCTATTTCACATGGACAGCTGTCATACCGCAGACTCATATCCCATTGAGATTATTGTGCACCCACACATGTATAAGGTCTTGATACCAAATCTCTGAGGTGGAAATGAAGGTGAACTTGACTCTTCTAGTGACTGGAGGAGAGTCTGATAATCTCCCTGCCCTGATCTGCCTACTGAAGATGATATGGTGAATGCATTCAATCGAAAGTCAACCAATGGCATCGTACAACAAACTGCCCATACCAACCTTGAAGAAACTGTTGATAGTTAACTGGGCATCAATGATTCTGCATTGTGATAATGGATTACATACAAAGGTGCACGAAACTGGTACCTTGGTATGTGTTGAGACCAAGAGCACAAGGGATATGGAATCGAGCACATGGAAAGAATGAAGGGGACAGATCAGCATCAGCACTAGTGATGCCCAAAGCAAGCTGATGACGGACAGTACTGCTGATGCGGATTCTTCCATATTGGCTCATGGGATGCATCATCCAGCCGGAACATTACCTTTGTGCTGGACAATATTGGCATATCACAGAAGGCTTATTCAAGTCATTTAAAATTCAATTTGTGCACCTACAGTAGAACTGTCCATACAGTGTATGATTACATGTCTAATGACCAAATGTTAATTAGCACTACGAAGCACATTTACCATGCATCCTGAATGCACCATGCAGTCGCATACCGGTATCTGAATGACACATACATATAGCATAAGTTATTTCTTGTTGTATCATCAGTAGAAAACACCAGACTGATAGCTAGAACTTATTATTGAGCATATGGTAGATAAAATGACTTTTTAAAAATACAGAAAAAAGTGCAAAAAAATGGCAGGTGGGGTAGGGGTTAAGGACAAGGAAAATTTAACCCTAAATGTGGTAAAAAGGTCAGTATCATGTGGAAGATTAGGTTTAACACCAAAATTATCATCATAATCCACTTCCTTGACCCCTAAAACATGGGGTTAGACACCAAAACCATCACAATAGACCAAAAAATAGCCAAGTCATAGCCAAAGCTGAAACGGCGGCATACTTGCCAACTCTACCGCATTTGGCGGTAGACTACCACTTTTGAAAGATTTCATCAGCATTCAAGCTAGTGCTGCTCGCATAGGCATCCTGGATTCTACCGCTTTCTCAAATGAAAATGTTGGCAAGGATGCAGCGGCCATCTTGGAGTTGGATATTTAACGATTTCGGCCGGGGCACCCTGGATTTCGCATTTTTTTTGTTCTTTTTTTCAAAAATGGTGTCAGTAGGCACAAAGTCATCAAACTATGGTGTGATGAGCATGTTCTGAGAATGTGACCTAATATTAAAATAAAATTGACCCTCTATAGCCCACCTCTAGTAATGGTATGCCTTTGGTCGGACACATTTTGAGGGCTGTGTGTGTGTGGGCACAGCCTCAGGTTGACCGACAAGTAGACCCTCTATGTGTAATTCCGCGAAAAACTTCTCATTCATTAATAATGACATTTGCTGATGCTGGGTCAGTTTTTCGATTCTTAAACTCTAAAGGCAGTAAAGAAGCCAAAAACTGACCCAGCAACAAATGTCATTATTATAAATGAGAAGTTTTTCGCGGAATTAGACATACTTGTCGGTCAAAGCCTCAGGATGTCGTCACATGTCCACATTTCGCTGGAATTACTGTAAAAATAATCACAGATATTGGATGCAACCACAAAATGGAACCCTTCTTGTTTCTTGTGCTCCAACTTGTATGGAAGCAGGAGCCCGTCAAAAACATGGATATACGTCGCGTAGCAATTCGAATTACTACGCGACGTAAATAATTATGTCGCGTCGTAATTCGAATTACTGTTCAACGACTTAACGTCACGACATAAAATGAATTAGTGTCATGTTGTAAATTCCCAGTGCTACACAACGTAAATAATTACGTCGCATAGTAATTCCAATTACGACGCGACGCTAATAATTACGCTGTGTTGTAAATAATTACAACACGACGTAATTCCGAATTACTGCTCAACGACTAACGCAGCGAATTAACGTAGAGACGTTAAATCAACCAATGGGATCGTTTGTAATAGCGTGTGAAAAACAGGTAGTGAAGCGCATGCAATCCGCTCACTGCGTGCTGGTGAAAACTGGAGCTGACTATACAGCAGGGTGGTGGAAGTTCCTTTCCACCTCCCTGCTCTATGCAGCGAGCCATATGCCATTTTGTTGACAGTACAATCCTATGAAATGTTTATAACCTAAATTATTGGGCCTACATTGCATCAGAAATACAAGGTATACCAGCTAACCAAGTAACAAAGTTACTCTGTACTGACAAACATGCTGTAGGAAATGAGTGTCTAGCCCTTTGCACGTGCACCGTGATCCCCACTGATGCATCACTGAGCGAATAACGAACGATTTCATTGGTTGATTTAACGTCGCTACGTTAATTCGCTGTGTTAGTCGTTGAGCAATAATTCGGAATTACGTCGCGTTGTAATTATTTACAACACTATGTAATTATTTGCGTCGCGTCGTAATTGGAATTACTACGCGACGTAATTATTTACGTTGCGTAGCATTAGGAATTACAACATGACACTAATTCATTCAATGTCGTGACATTAAGTCGTTGAGCAGTAATTCGGAATTACGTCGCGTAGCAATTTGAATTACTACGCGACGTAAATAATTACGTCGCGTAGTAATTCGAATTACGACGCGTAGTAATTCGAATAATGACACGACGTAATTATTTACGTCACGTAGCAATTCGAATTATTATGCGACGTATACCCGTGTTTTTGACGGGCTCCTGCTTCCATACACTCGAGTCCCACAACCACTAACATGACATGTTCCAAGCGCCCAGGCCCAGCCAGGCACAACAAACAACATGCATACGCATGCAGCAGCATAATCAACACAATATTCAAATGCATGGCATGGGTATGACGCTGGCGAGTGCAATGAAAACGCGCCGTTGAGTGCCCTTGTCTGGAAAATACACACCGTCGAACACCCCATATCTTTGTATTGATATCGCCCTAACAAACGAAGTCAACGATATTTGCCAAATAATGTCACGTACCTGTCAAAAGAATGTTGGGTTCTACTCGTTGAGTTGAGTAATAATTTGCCATTCTTGCCAAGACAAGAATTTCGACGGACAGTTCGAGTTCATTCACTGCATGCATGCGAATATGCACAATGCATGCGCGCCGATCGCAATCCGAGCGTAAGCGTACGGAGCATGCACTGTATGTACTGATAACCGAACCATTCCCACCTCCCTGCATTTAATGAACCAGACCTGTAATAACTCAGCAAAGAGTATAGACGCGCACGCAGTGTGCCTCTCGCGATTTTACTCGTAAACAGGTGTAGTCGGCCCAATGGGCCCAATGCATGGAATCCAACGGCGGCCATTTCAGGAAGCAAACCACCGGATTATCGCGAGCGTATCTGAGGAGTGAATTACGGTGTATATAATTTTTTTTTTTTTTTTTTTTTTTTTTTTTTGAGAGTATAATTATGAAGTAGTTGAGATGTGTGTAGGGTTTGCACATAGTCGAGTTTATTGCTTTATGTGATGGGAGTGTTCTGCCGTCGGATGGGCTCTGGTTTGAGGTTTGGAAAGGGTTTTTTTTTTCCTTTCTTTTGTCCGTTTAGTCTGAATAAACTTTTGTTATTTTGAGTTATGTGAGGGAAACCAGTGTCTTTTAAGATTTTTCGGGACAGATTGTCGTCACTTGCAATCATTTTTTTTTTTCATTTGTAATTTATTCGGCTAAGGAAGAACCAAAGTGGGGATGTCAAAATCCATTGTTTTGACATAATTCAATTTTAATTTTTGACCCAATGTTTATAATAGGTTGAGGCCACTGGATTAATTGTGTATTGGATTGATATTCGGGAGGACTTGATGTCGGGCGTGAGTTTTTCTGAGACGGGCTATCACTATAACATATAATTATGAAGTATAGTTGAGATGTGTGTAGGGTTTGCATTTAGTCGAGTTCATTGCTCTATGTGATGGGTGTGTTATGCCGTCGGGTGGGCTCTGGCTTGAGGTTTGGAAAGGGCTTTTTTTTTTGTCCATTTAGTCTGAATACATTTTGTTATCTTGAGTTATGTGAGGGAAACCAGTGTCTTTTAAGACTTATCGGGACAGATTGCCGTCACTTGCAATCATTTCTTTATTTGTAATTTATTCGGCTAAGGAAGAATTAAAATGGCAATGTCAAAATTCATTGTTTTGACATAATTTTATATTAATCCGTGGCCCTTTGTTTAGGTTGAGGCCACTGGATTAATTGTGTATCGGATTGATATTCGGGAGGGTTTGTTGTCGGGCATGAGTTTTTGTGAGACGGGTTATCATTATAACATATATATATATATATATATATATATATATATATTTTAATGTATATGAATATAAATTAAAGGTTTATAATAATGGTGCGTCCCCATCCGGGTCTGGGCTTTTCCAGGGTTTTTCCGGTTCCCCGGGGCTGAGTTGTCTCATGTGATATTAATAATTTATGTAATTTATTGTTATTGTTATGTTAATGTGCGCGGAATGAATGACCGTGTCTCATTGTGAATAATTTATGTATGCGGAATCGCCCCACTTTATTATATAGGACTCACTGGAATACAAAATAATGCAAATGTTTGTTAAAATTCAATAGGTATGTTAAATGCCGTCAAGAGAAAAGTGTATCATGTATGTACTACACTTGGCCGAGTTTTCTTCTTCTTCTTCTTCGTCTTCTTCTTCATGCTATTTTACTTTTCTCCTTTTTTTTTCTTTCTATGTCTCCATTTTCTCTACTCCTAATCTTTCTGGTCTCATTTCTTATCCTTTTGCCTGCTTATACAATATTTTTCACACTTTGAATATGTGTAGGATTCTGTCAAAGTTATGTGTATTTATGTTCGTAAATCTTCTGTAACATTGTGTGATATTTATGTATATGCCCTGCTTATTCTGTTCATCCAGTTATGTCCTGGGCTTTTATGTTTTGTATTTATGTATTCCTTTGTTCGATTTGTATATCAATAAAGTGATGAAATAAAAAAAAAAAAATTTACATACCTCATAAGTGAGATTCGTATCACTGATTGGTCAAAAGTATATCACGTGACAAGGTGTAGTCCCGTCTATCTTGCCTTAGGGTTTTCATGTAAGTGATAGAAAGGCAAAACCCTCGTGATAGAAAGGCAAAACCCTCGTGATAGAATTCGTAAACCCTCCGCGACTTTTGTACACATAACAAGTACACTAGACTTCGCGCGCGGTGTCCGCAACCCCTCCACCCAAAGACGTTCACTACGCGCATCGTATAAACGCATGCAAAATCATTTAACAACCCAATATCTGGGGAAGAAGTAGTAAAGCATATCAAGCTACTGAAAAATAACAAAAGCTCTGGAAGTGATTTGATAGTGAACGAGTGTTTGAAAAATAGCAGTGGTTCATTGATAGGTGTGTTAACTAAATTGTTTAATGTCATTCTTGATACAGGGATCATACCAACAGAATGGTCCATAGGTCTTATTCGTCCAATCTATAAAAAGAAAGGTTCCATTGATGATCCAGATAATTATCGCGGTATTTCATTGTTAAGTTGTGTTGAAAAACTATTTTCTTCCATTATAAATGAAAGACTCAATCAATATCTAAATTCCTTAGATCTCATTGGTGAAGAACAAGCAGGATTTCGAGAGAATTATTCCACAATTGACCACGTATTTGTGCTGCATTCTGTCATAGATTTGTACCTTTCCCAAAAGAAAAGATTATACTGCGCCTTCGTAGATTACAAAAAGGCATTTGATTCAATAGACAGAACATCTTTGTGGTATAAGCTTATACAAAACAACGTCAAGGGGAAAGTGTTCAGAGTAATATATAATATGTACTCCCATCTTAAATCTTGTGTAATAAGTAATAATGAGAGGTCTGGTTTTTTCAATTGCAATATGGGTGTCAGACAAGGTGAGAATTTATCCCCTCTTCTCTTTGCTATATATTTGAACGATTTTGAGTTATACATGAGAGAGAGATTCGATGGTGTTCATTTGTTACCAAAAAATATGAAGGAGCTCATGTTCGACAATGGCATAGACGTTCTTTTAAAACTTTATTCGCTTCTGTATGCAGACGATACGCTGATACTAGCAACAAGCGAAAACGAATTACAGTTGGCTTTAAATGCTCTCAGTGAATACTGTAAGTTATGGTCTCTCCAAGTCAATATCAGTAAAACGAAAGTGATTATTTTCTCGAGAGGAAAGGTCAGGAGATTTAAACCATTTATGTTTAACACAGAAATATTAGAAGTTGTTGATGAGTATACATATTTGGGAGTAGTGTTCAGCTACAGAAATAATTTCAAAAATGCCCAAGATAAACAAATCAGTCAAGCAAAGAGAGCCATGTATAACTTGTTGATAAAATCTAGAAAATTAAGGCTGCCTTTAGATATTCAATTAGATCTTTTTGATAAACTTGTTTTGCCAATTCTTATCTACGGAAGCGAGGTATGGGGTTACGAAAATCTAAAGCAAATTGAAGCCTTCCATACAAATTATTGTAAACAGGTGCTAAGATTAAGAAAAACTACAATGAACTGCATGGTCCTTGGTGAGCTTGGGAGATTTGAAATGTCGCGAACAATAAAGGAAAGAATGGTTAATTTTTGGTTCCGAACAATAAATGGTAAAGAAGTTAAAATATCTACGATTATGTGCAATATCCTAAAGCTTGTACACCAACATGACGTTTATTCCTCTCCATGGTTACTACACATCCAGAAAAGACTGTCGAATGTGTGGCAAGACTATGGACACTTGTCTATTAAGTGGCTGAGGCCAGCAATTAAACTCAGGCTTTGTGATTTGTATACTCAAAACTGGATGAATAAAGTTAATACTAGCACGCAGTGCATCAACTATAGGATTTTTAAGAGCTCCTTATCATTCGATTCTTATTTAACTAAATTGCCATGTTTTTATAGAACTTCACTCGCGAAATTTAGGTGTCTTAACCACCGTTTACCTGTAGTTTCTGGAAGATATAACGGAATTGAAAGACAAAACAGACTGTGTAGCTTTTGTAACCTGAGTCGGATAGGAGATGAATTTCATTATTTATTTGAATGCCCAAAGTTGGAGTCATGCAGAAAAAAGTTTGTCAAACCGTATTATAGGATCCGCCCAAATACATTGAAGATGAATCAATTATTCAATACAGAATGTAATAGGGAACTGCTAAATCTAGCTAAATTTTCGATAGAGATAATGCGCCCCTCAGAAAATAGTGCTACTGAAGTCACCTCATGCGCATAGTTTCAACCAGAGCCTCTCAGGCCTGGTATATTTGTATATATGCCTCCCTTTCATTTTCTCCATGGGAGCATCGCTCAAATGCCATTTAGAAGCATCATCTCTAAAATGAAATAATGAGAAATGTCCATTACTTTCAAATCTGCAGTCCCTCAAAATTCGAGCTATGGAAGCACCACTGAAGTGCCCTTCTCTCCATCTCTCCCTCTCTCCCTAGAGCTCTCTCTCTTTTGCCCCTGCTCTTTTGACCTTATAATATCACACCTTTGGGGGATGTGTCGAAGATCATCCCTTTTTCTTTTCTTTTCCTTTTTTGTTTGTTCACACTATTGATAGGGTTTGTATCTGCAATGCCATCATTTTCAAAAGATTACAATTTTTTGTTGAAAATTTTCAAATATTCCACCAAAGGTGTGCATCACATCGCTGAATTTCAGTTCTGAAAATGCATCATTATAGGCTCCCTCCCCGGCCCTTCGGTCCACCTCTCATAAACTTACACATTAAAGACGCGAATTATGTGGATCTATTTAAAGGTCACGAATAAGAACGGATTTAGCCATTTACATTTTCCCTGCATTTCTTCAATCTTTTTATCAAAAATTGCAAATATTCCACCATTAAGTGTGCACCAAATCAGATAATATAGATTATTCTGAGACTACAAAATCTCCCTCGCTTGGGGAGACATCATCTAAGTCCCCACCCCCCCCCCCCGACCTTTGTTCGACCTCCAAGTCAGTTATTCAGTGCACCGTAGATAGGTAAACTGAAAGAAAGGAAGAATGACGTCCAGTCACAATTAATGCGGGAATGAATGTGTCTCTTTATTCTGGTATAAATCATACCGAGTTTCAATCATCATATTAATCGCAATCAAAATAATTATCAAACACTCCTTCTCATCAACACAATGTGAATGACACATGCAAATATGCTGATATGAATACCTATGATAACAATTATTACTCTTCATCAGTGTAATAGATAATTTACCTTGCTCAATATGATGCCTGATTTATATCTCAAAGAGTCTCTTAAAATCAAAGGTTTATAACACTTACTCATAACAATCAATCTTATTGTTCCTTCGCAGTAAGAGTGCATGGTATTATCTGCCTCCCTTCTATTTTCTCCTTTTTAGGGCGCATACAGAGTAAAAGATGTATACTTTGGACCTAATTTCGGCATTTAGAATCAAGTATCATTCCTGCCTATAAGACTAAATGTGAATGAAAAATTCTCTTTTTTATCCAATCTGCAGTCCCTCATAATTTGAGCTATAAGAATGATATAGGGAGTATCATATAAACCATGCGTTCGATATATGCATGGGGGTGCTCACAGCTTCAGAGCCCCCTCCCTCTCCACTCCCTCTCTCTCCCTCTCTCTCAGCCCTTCTCTTGGTTGGTTTTATTTATACGATGTATATATAGGCTAATATGATTTTCTCTAGAACAACCAACAAGAATCATTGCGGCGGCCAATAGAATTATCCTTCAAGTCTTTCTATACAGTCAGAAAAGCTGCAGAACATTATTTATTTCTTCTTTTGAGTCGAGTTATTTTCATTTCTTTTTTTTTTTTTTTTTGGGGGGGGGGGGGGGGGGGGGGGAGAGATGGGGGCTGCCGGGGATGGGGTATAGACTTCTTGATACGCGTGAGCTTTTTCTCTGTGTTGCACTTTTAAAATTTACTGATGAATTAACATGGACCAATGGATGAGTGGTATTCTCTTTATGATGCACGGACATGAGGAAGAATAGCCCTTTTGGCTGAATCATGTGTGCCGTGCTGAAGTAAATAAATGAAAAGAAATGAAATGAAATGAAATAAATGTATTATTATCAGCACTCTTCTTCTTAGTATCATTATCATCTTATTTTTATTATCGTGATCTTTGTCGCCGTCACCGATACATTTTCACATTTTCTGATCCCTAAAACTTTCAGCGTCTCTTGCTAGATATAACGAAATAAAAATGTTGATTACCGTGCCCTGACATGAGTGCTTCATAGAAAAATATTCCGGCATAAAATCGGCCATGTGTACTGATGTGTGTGTGTGTGTGTGTGTGTGTGTGTGTGTGCGTGTGTGTGTGTGTATGTGTGTGTGTGTGTGTCTGTGTGTGTGTGTCTGTGTGTGTGTGTGTGTGTGTGTGTGTGTATGTGTGTGTGTGTGTGTGTGTGTGTGTGCGTGTGTGTGTGTGTGTGTGTGTGTGTGTGTGTGTGTGTTTTGGGGGGTTGTTCCTGACCGCGAGATCGTCTCTTTTGGCCGCAAATTACACCACACCTCCAGGTCTGATAAATGCGAGGACTTGTCTGGGATACGCCCACAGAACTCTTACACATAGAAGAATCACACCCATTCACAACCCGCTGAGCTCGGTGTCGCCACCGCGCGCCCCGGATGTGACGCCTCAGTGCACACGCCGCCATGTTGCTTAGCGGAACCTACCTCCGCAGCTCCGGAGCCTCGCGGGTACGGTACGGTCAACTCACTGATCGGGCAGTATGACAGCCGCTATAGCCCTTGATATTTACTTGAACTTGTAAACTGTCAAACTGGTACTTCTCAATCCAGCGTTGACCACAGATTCATGTACTCATTTATGTTATTTATTTCACACTCTTCCCTGAAAGTTGTCTGTATTGAAACAGGTGTTTTTTTCCCTTTTGGATAGATCTATTTGACTTCGGAGACGTGATCTGCTTTGGTATAAAATAATCTAAGACGCGCGCCTGTCCTTGTCTGTGTCCTGCCATTTTCCTGATACCCCTCTCAACCCTATGTCTTGCATTTTCCCCCTCCAATGATATTGTAAGAAGATGTGTGTTCGTGCTTTTGATTTTTCTCCCATTAAACAGGTCAAATTAAATTTCCAGTCAGTCCAGTTTTAAAAATCAATGATTTGTGGATATGATCATGTAATACATCTTCCCCATCTGACATATACTTGTTCAACATATTAGAAATTTGGAAGACAACATCACCTTAATTATATATATTCCTGCTGTTATCATTATCATTAGTAGTGTGTAGTACAATGTAGTTATCACTATTGCACATATTGGTATAGGAAGCAATAGGCCTATAGGCATATATACACTGTATATCTGTATACATGAAATAAAACAGAAATCGAGTTCATGCTAATCACCGACAATTTATTTCACCACACCAATTTTTGAGCGATTTGCAACAACACTTGAGAAAGAGCGAATCGCTCAAATATTTGTGTGCTGTAAATAAATTGTTGGTGATCAACATGAACTTGGTTCCTGTTTTACTTTCGATATCATGATATTGCTGCACCAACATGTAGACTACCCGGTACTCAATCAATATATATATATATATATATATATATATATATATATAATTATCTATGTATGTATATATGTTTTATATATATATATATATATATATATATATATATATGTATTCACACACTCACACACACACATTACAAACATGAACTCCTTTCAAGATTGTCTTCCCACAAAAAAACAGAAAGTTAAGTTGGACAGAGTTAATTTTCCTGATTTTTTACAATTTATTTGACATTTATCAAGGTCAAAGTTGATTGCTGAGAATCAACCACAGTACAGTGATATACCATTTGCTTGAAGTACGAGTACCATTATCATACCTAATACGGCGGCTATAATCACAGGCAGTACATGCGTCAGGAACATGTTATGCAAATGATAGGCAAGACCACCAGTGTCCCAAATTTGTGACAACTATTGTAATCACAAAAGCAAATGCATATATACATCTATAATGGACATGCACTAGGGCAACAACATAAAATTCATGAATAATGAACACTGTCTGGCAAGATTATCTAAGGCAATGCAGGCTGTACATCAATATAGTGCACAATTTCACTTGCCCTTGATAGCTTCAAGCGTGATTCAACAAGAAAATCCTAATGAGTGTAAAAACGCACTATGGTATAGTATGAAAACATATTGTGTTGATCCGCATGCACTATGGCAATATAAATCTACGAATTATGGACACTGAAAAGAACACCAAAGGCATTCCTGGTAAGAGTATTAAAGGCAATACATTTGTAAATGTAAGATTTCACTTGTACTTGTTAGCTCAGCATGATTCAAAATTAAATCCTTAGTAATGAGTTTAACAAAAACTACCCCATACACTGTATAGTATGAAAATATAATTTGGTAACAACATGTAAGCAAAACAAGTATCACAGATATATACAACAAATGTTGTATATCACGAAAGCAAATGCCTGTATAATCAACTATCATGCAATATAGCAACAACATAAAATCCATAAATAATGAACACTGTCGGGCAAGAATATCAAATGCATTCTTGGTATAACAATATCAACTAAAGGCAATACATGAACATCTGTATAATGCAAGATTTCACACACACCCGTTTGCTTCAAACGAAATTCAAAGTGAAATCTAAAGAGTGTGAAAACATACTACACTGTATCTCAAAGTATGTACATGTAGGTAAAACAAGTGTCACAAATATGACAACTACATGTCTTGTATATCATAAAAGCAAATGCATGTACAATCACTTAGCATACAATATGGCAGCAAAATAAAACCATGAATAATGGACACTGGCAAGAATATAAAAAAAAATATCAAAGGCAATACTGTATAATCCATGATTTCACTTGCACTCAAGGGCGTACCGAGGGGGGGTGTTTTGGGTGTTCAAACACCCCCCTTTGCCAAAAGGGGGGTGTTTAAGGTGTTCAAACACCCCCCTTGGGCAAAAGGGAGGTGTTTGAGCTATTCAACACCCCTCTTCAGCAATGCTTAGATGTTGACAAATGAAACAAAAGCTGTCTTTACCGCTTTTATTTCCGTTTTGAATTCCGCCTTTCCTTTCTTTTGCGTTCATTTTCTCTCTCTCTCTCTCTCTTCCTTGTTTTTATGTTTGTGTGGATGATGATACATTATGGAGTTACATAATATTATACACACTAAAGAACTCGTGTACAGTACGTGTTAATACTACGTTACTGCACCGCGCGCGAAGCTGACGCGCAAACAGTAGACATTCCCGATCCCTGCTTTGCTTTCTGACCGAATCGCGAAGATACATTGCGATAATGTTCACCGTTTACCGGTATTATACTGTACTCGGTACCGTAAATTGTGTATGATGCATAATATTATGTGTGTACAATGCATGCTGCGCTGCAGCCTATTATAGGCACATTGCATGCTAAGTCAGTAGTATCAACTACCAACACCCAGGTAACATGCCCATATGGGTTGCATATGGGCCCAATATGGGTTTGAATATGGGTCCCACATGGGTATGCCCATATGGGACCCCTAGGATTTTGCACCCAAGATTTACATGGGACCCATATGGGCGATCCCAGATGGCCCATATGAGTTCCCGCTGGGGCCCATGTGGGTAATGTATGTGGTAAATATGTGGGCACTATGAGGGTTTTCCCATATGGGCTTTAGCTGGGAAATCATCATGGGTCCCACATGGGTATGCCCATATGGGGCCCCTAGGATTTTGCACCCAAGATTTACATGGGACCCATATGGGCAATCCCAAATGACACATATGGGTTCCTTGTGGGACCCATCTGGGCAACGTATGTGGTAAATATGTGGGCACTGTGTGGGTTATCCCATATGGGCTTTGTGTGGGGTTTCATCATGGGTCCCACATGGGTTCGCCCATATGGGGCCCCTAGGATTTTGCACCTAAGATTTACATGGGACCCATATGGGCGATCCCAAATGACACATATGGGTTCCTTGTGGGACCCATCTGGGCAACGTATGTGGTAAATATGTGGGCACCATGTGGGTTATCCTATATGGGCTTTTGGTGGGGTTTCATCATGGGTCCCACATGGGTATGCCCATATGGGGCCCCTAGTATTTTGCACCCTAGATTTACATGGGACCCATGTGGGCAATCCAAAATGACCCATATGGGTTCCCAATGGGACCCATCTTGGTAATGTATGTGGTAAATATGTGGGCACCATCTGGGTTCCCCATATGGGCTTTTGATGGGGTTTCACCATGGGTCCCACATGGGTATGCATATATGGGGCCCTAGGAATTTGCACCCAAGATTTACATGGGACCCACATGGGGGATCCAAGATGGTACATATAGGTACACCGTGGGTCCCATCTGGGTAATTTGGCTAACATTTTTGCAAACGGTGAGTTTACCATATCGTGTCTTTAACCTATGGAACAGGCCTACCTCATTATGATTAACCACAGCTTGCCCAGCGGCAATGGCAGGAGACACTGGCACGTTGAGTTGATGGAAAACTGACACCAAACCTCTGTTATGAGCAGTCCACTTATTGTGTAGATTTTGTGTTTATTTCTTCGATGAACAGCCCTAGTAAGGTGGCACATCTTCGAAATCTACCTAAATACCATGTAAACATACTGTAAATACACTGTACATCCACCACCACCAATGACCTACACATAGAGAAGTATTATTCCCCTCAATTCACTCTTGAATGTATGTAGTCAATAGATCAAGTATCTTATTCTCAAAGTGAATATACAAGTACAGTGTATTTGTGCATTGTTCTAATTGAAAACTGTTGACCTGTGTCCCTCAGCTGGATATAGGCATTCATATAATATTACTTGATAAACAAGCGTAAAAGCTATAAATGGTGAGATCTTTTTAACAGCTTCTGTAAGGGGAAAATACCCAAACTAAACATGTTGATTGAGTGAATGCAGCAATATGAAAAGAACAGTTCAGTAAGGTTTGAAGAAAATTGCACAATTCTGTCAAAAATTATGCACTTTTGAAATTTTGGTATGCTATCTAATTCTCCCTAAACCTGTGCTGCAAACCGCCTCTGTTTTTGTCCATCCTGCTATTTTATTCCACTGTTCTGATTTCTTATAAAATATTGTGTAGACCTTAAAATGTGTGCTGCGTGAAGTCTTGCTGTGTTTTTCCATCTTTTCTCTTCGCCAGATCTGCAAGGACAGAGGAAGAAATATATTCACGAAATTACAATCTTCATATAGAATGTGTTACACATGTTATTCATCAGAAATATTGCTAGATTCAATTATTGAGAGATACAAAATCAGTCCAAGGATAAATATAGTTGTTATACATGCAGAGCAAAGGAAATTACAACAATTACGAATTAGGATAAACGACTTAGAACATTGCATAATAAGTTACTGCTTGAGGGTGAGTAGAAAGATATCAACTTACACCTCATCTCATTACGTAGGATTTTTTTTTTTGAATGAATCTTTTAATTCATTTGATTGTAAAACAAACCCAGGAAGATCAAAGGACAAGTTTTGATTATCCATGAAATGGTAAATGACAATTAAGATTTAGGAGAAGCTATAATTTGAGTAAATTTTGAGTATAATTTGATTAAGTGAACAGAAAGACAGACACAGACAAAGGAATATGTGTATACATAAAAAAAAGATTGCGAGTGGTCAATAAATATTTTGGACAAACGATATGAAGTTAAACCTACAATTAATTGCTATTTACTCGATATTGACTACCAGTAGGGCCTTTTGAAATTAAATCTATTTAAGCTTATAATCTGGTATGATTTATAAACCTATATATGACTTATTTCTTAGAAAGGATTTGAGATAACAATACACTATAGATAGCCTTTAAACCCCCCAAACTATCTTGCAATTGTACTTCTATCATAAGAGGGAATGCATTATGGTTATCAATTACCTCTTTAGAGAAGGAGTAATACAACTTAAACAACATAAATAATTTATAGTAGATAGAAAAAAAATATGCCAACTAGAGCTATGATGACACAAATATCAGTAGGCCTATGCTTGTTTTCATATATTTCCAAATGCCACTGCTATACTGATTACTATACTGTGAAACGTATATACTGTGTTTAAAGTGTTACGTACACGTTATACACATCTCTGATAATACAGGAGCATGGAAATCGCAGTTAGGCTTCACTCATATCTCCTCCTAAATACATTTTATGCATGTCACAGTAAAACTAACTGCAGTATTTCTGAAGCTAAGCCTCTTTCTCACACGCTTAGTATTTGGTAACTGCAAAATACTTGTGCTTTCCAGTTAAAATTGTCAGGACATACAGTCAATCTAGTAATAGAGCCAAGCTAAATATGCATATGTCTTCCACTCATTTGAGAATTGGTGTTTTCTTATGGAATCAGGGAGGTGAGTCTCCCTGCAGTGGAATGTGACCTTTGTGACTTTATTATAACCCAAACAACTGACCACAGCCTTCTGCGGAGATGCTGTGGAGTTGGGGAGTTGAATGACCTTGCCAGCTCCTCATACTAAGTACCGTACGGTGTGGGTGTGTTTAGATGGTTCAGGATTGAATACTACACAGCTGTACTACCACTACTGTGTGGGACGTGTTCATACCAATGCATTACACAGTACTGCGCATAAACTTATTCTCCACTTGGGCTTTCGTGGTGAACCCGAAAATAGCGAGTCTAGTTTTTTTAATGTTTCCATTATAATACATGTATGTAAAAACGTAATTTCTGATTTGATATCACCATAATGTATACTTTACTTTAAACTATGAGTGAACTGCAATTGCAATCACTGAGTGCTTTCAGCAGCTCCCTTTGTTTCAATACAGCTCACAGCTAGTGTTTTCCCTCATTGCAATTATTTGTAAAATTTCGTATGCGTAAATGCTTTCTCAAATACTGTTACTGCATTTTTTTTTAAAATGAAGCTCAATGGTATGAAGTATTGAAATGAAAATGCAATAATGCTAGACAGGTTGAGCGGTATACAGCATTGATTTCTATACACAGAGTACGAGATTAAACCCCAAATCAAATCTATAAAGCAATATTGACATAAGAATTAAACAAAATCATATAACACAGCAGGCATATAACCTTAGAATACACCTCTCTATCAACATGACTTGTGTATAATTCTATGGATGATCCATTGAGGCAACATGCTCACATACCATCCCAACTTACATATTTGTTATATTGCCTATATAGCTTGCCGACTTGGGATCATATTGAAAACTTTCGGTCATCTGCGAAGCCGCGCTTCCGCGCGAACGCTACAACACGTAAAACGGGTCAAAAATCGACTCATTTTCCCACAAAATCTGCCATAACTTTTAAACTATTTAAGAAGCAAACTTGGGGCGCCCGGATTCTGAATGTAGACACTTTAGGGATTATTTATGTGTATATATCATTATTGTAACATTTGTAGTCGTGACGCAAATTTGATCAGAAAAGTACCTTTGAAGTAGATTTGTCTATGGCGAACAGTCCAAATTTGACGAATTTTAGCATAATTTGCCGTCTTGCAATTCTTCCACACGGGATATCTCGAGAACGGAAAGTCGCACGAACTTGGGGCGCACGGTTTTAGAAAGTAGAGATTCTGCCCATTTTTGTGATATAAGAATCTTGTTCATTGGTTGAGCAGTCCTGACGCAAATAAGCAGTAAAGCTAGACTACCCAGTCACAATTGCTGTCATAGGGAACGTGTACAATCCAGACAGAGCTATCACGTGACGAGACTACCAACGAAAATTTGAGCCGTTGACCTTCACTGTCTGCCGTCGTCAGCAGTGTGAATTCCTGTGATTTCAAGCTTTTGTTTCTCGCCAAATATCATTTTCAATGCAATATCAAGATACGGTTGTATGTGAGACATTATCTAGATACGTAGCAGCCTTATGAGCAATATAACTGCTAAGTTTGGGAGCAAAAACAACCAAATATATTTCACATTCCTTCTCATTTTTCGATGATGGCTCTAGTCGGACTGGTGCATTTTCTTCGGAGGTGGTAATAATGTAAGTAGTTGCAACGGTCGCTTGCCACCTGCTGTCTGCAATCGGGTGCTTATATACACGTGTTGTGCACAGGTAATCAACTGAAATAATGTTGTAAAGGAATGATAAGGTCCTAGATTATATCTCAACTGTAGATTTTACCCGATTTCTGCTGCCTACACACAACACACTACGCGTGAAATTATGTGAACATGATGTCCCTCCACGCACGGTGCTGCAGGCCACCCCCATTAACGTGTCGACTAGCCACTCGCCCCACACGCACTCACTTTCTCCAGCGTCTGCTACGTCGGATTTTCTGCGTGAATTAGGGCGAAAGTTTTCAATATGTAGCTTTTTCAATAACTCGCAATCAACATCTTTACCTGAAATACAACATGCTGACAAAAATAAGTTTATAACAAATAAAGACAGAATAAACTGACCAGAAAGAATATAAATTATTAGTGGAAAAGTGAGCAAAGAAAATGGGATTCCATCGGGATTCGACCCGAGACCTCCGGATTGCTAGACCGGTGCTCTACCGACTGAGCTATAGAAAGCCCTAGTACAGTGTTCGTCCCAGAAACCCTTAATTCTCAATGCTCGGGTGGTCAGAAGCTATAGCAGTGTGTTTGTGTGTAACACACACGCACACACTTGAACCTGGCATAAACCCGAAGGATAATTCAACTTGGGGATAAATGCGAGGGATCACCGAAGTGATGCAGCTTTTTGAGTTTGTAACAAATAAAGACAGAATAAACTGACCAGAAAGAATATAAATTATTAGTGGAAAAGTGAGCAAAGAAAATGGGATTCCATCGGGATTCGAACCCGAGACCTCCGGATTGCTAGACCGGTGCTCTACCGACTGAGCTATAGAAAGCCCTAGTACAGTGTTCGTCCCAGAAACCCTTAATTCTCAATGCTCGGGTGGTCAGAAGCTATAGCAGTGTGTTTGTGTGTAACACACACGCACACACTTGAACCTGGCATAAACCCGAAGGATAATTCAACTTGGGGATAAATGCGAGGGATCACCGAAGTGATGCAGCTTTTTGAGTTTGTAACAAATAAAGACAGAATAAACTGACCAGACCTAAACCTAAACTGACCTAAAAATAAGTTTATTTACTTACCTAAAATGAGGCGAAGACAGATGATCATCAAGCTCTGACTGTACTGAAGGAGATCAATCAGTCCTAATGCCAATGCATATACTGCACTGCATAACGGGCATGAACCAGACCCTCTTTTCAAATTCTGGGTCAGTTCCATTTTTAGGTAGGGGTGTGTTATGATGAGCAGGTGGGTTAACCCAGTTCATTCCCATGTAAATCCCATATGGGCATTTGCATATCTTACCCAGATGGTTCTACCCAGGTTGACCCCATATGAAACCCATATAAGCATTTACATCTATTCCCCAGGTGGGTTTGCCCAGGTCATTCCCATATGATACCCAAATAGATATGCTCATCTCTTACCCAGATGGGTTTGCCCAGTTCATTCTAATATGCTGCCCACAGAGATAATTATGTTCACCTCTAACCCACCTGGGTTTACCCACTTCATATCCATATGAAACCCATATGTATATTGACAGATCTCACACAGATCGGTTTGCCCAGTTGTATCCCATATGGTATGCATATGGGCATTTGTATATCTCATCCATATGGGTTTGCTCATTCCATGCCCATATGGAGCCCATACGGGCATAGGCCTATAGGCTACATGTATTACACGGGTGGGTTAACCCATTTACTTCCCATTTGGAGTCCATATGGGCATTTACATGTACTGCCCAGATGGTTTCCCCATTCATTTCCCATGTGAAACCCGTATGGGCATTGACTTATTTTACCCAGATGGGTTTGCCCAGCTCATTCCCATATGAAACCCATATAGATATTTACATATCTCACCCAGATGGGTTTACCCATTTATTTCACATGTGTAACCCATATAGACATTTACTTATTTTACCCAGATGGGTTTCTCCAGCTTATTCCCACATGAAACCCATATAGATATTTACATATCTCACCCAGATGGATTTGCCCATTTATTTCTCACACGAAACCCACATGGACATTCACTTATTTTACCCAGATGGGTATGCCCAGCTCATTCCCATATGAAGCCCATATGGATATTTACATTTATTACCCAGATGGATTCACCCAGTAGATTCCTATATGGTATGCATATGGGCTTTGCATATTCTACCCAGATACCTTTGCCCAATTTATACCCATATGAAACCCATATGGGCATTTACATATCTCACCCAGATGGGTTTACCCATTTTGTTCACATGTGTAACCCATATTATGGACATTTACTTATTTTACCCAGATGAGTTTGCCCAGCTCATTCCCATATGAAACCCATATGGATATTTACATTTATTACCCAGATGGATTCACCCAGTAGATTCCCATATGGTATGCATATGGGCATTGCATATTTTACCCAGATAGCTTAGCCCATTTTATACCCATATGAAACCCATATGGGTATTTACATATCTCGCCCAGATGGGTTTACCCATTTTGTTCACATGTGTAACCCATATGGACATTTACTTATTTCACCCAGATGGGTTTGCCCAGCTCATTCCCATGTGAAACCCATATGGATATTTACATTTATTACCCAGATGGATTCACCCAGTAGATTCCCATATGGTATGCATATGGGCATTGCATATCTTACCCAGATAGCTTTGCCCATTTTATACCCACATGAAACCCATATGGGTATTTACATATCTCGCCCAGATGGGTTTACCCATTTTTTTCGCATGTGTAACCCATATGGGCATTTAACAATCTTACCCAGATGGGTTTGCCCAGTTCATTTCCATTATGATACCCACATGGGCAGTCCCATTTAAAAACCCATATGGGTTATCCCATATGGGTCTGATGCTAAATACATATGGGATTCACCCTAACCCAGATGGCCCACGTGGCCCGGAGTATGCCCATATGGGTCCCATATGGGCATGTTACCTGGGCAGTGGCGGGGGGGGGGGGGGGGGGCAAGGGGGCACGTGAAAAAAAAAAAGAAGAAGAAAAGAAAAAAAAACCTCGCCCGGACGGGGGGAAGGAGAATGGGGAGGGGGGGGGGCAGAAAACCAAATCAAACAAGATAAAAACAAAACATGAATTCCATGTTTTGTAACGCTGAAATATAAAAATTTTCGGCTCGCTCGCTGCGCCCGCTCGCCAAAATTTATCCCAAAAAAAAAGTAAGAAGAGCAAAACGTAATGATGACGTGGAAATATAAAAATTTCGGCTCACTCACTCGTAGTAATTCAGAGTATTTTTCCAAGTCCTTAGTTTGTTGGCATAAATCGTTATCTATGAAGCTGTCACTATATCTTGATTAGAATTGTAAGATTTAACAACCAAAAAATGACAAGAATTCCAGGTTTTGTAAGGTGAAATACAAAAATTGTCGGCTCGCTCGCTGCGCTCGCTCGCCAAAATTTATCAAAATTTATCAGATTTTATATCACCCTCAAAAAAACCCTTTTAAGTGCTCGAAAAAGCATATCAAGTGGATTTTTTTTAAGTCCCTACCGGGATGGGATTGGGGTTGAACACTGTTGGTATAAATCGTTATCTATAAGACCGTCACTATATCTTGATTAGAATGGTCATTCGAAGATTTAATAACCAAAAATGACAAGAATTCCATATTTTGTAAGCTGAAATACAAAAATTTTCGGCTCGCTCGCTGCACTCGCTCGCCAAAATTCTTCAATATCTATTACATTTAAAACACCCTCATAAGACCCCTTCTATAAGTGCTTGAAAAAGCACATCATGTGAACTTTTTTTAAGTCCCTACCGGGATGGGGTTGGACACTGTTGGTACAAATCGTTATCTATAAGGCCGTCACTATGATTAGAATTGTAATTCGAAGATTTGATAACCAAAAATGACAAGAATTCCATGTTATGTATAAAGCTGAAATATAAAAATTTTCGGCTCGCTTGCTGCGCTCGCTCGCCAAAACACATCAAAATTTAGGGTTGCCTATTTACATTTAAATCACCCTCAAAAGACCCCTCTTAAGTGCTTCAAAAAGCATATCATGAGGACTTTTTTTAAGTCCCTACCGGGATGGGGTTGGGGTTGAACACTTTTTCAGAAATTAGGGGCGCAATTTTCGCGCTTGCCACGGGCGCCGTTTTCCCTAGATACGCCACTGACTACCAAGTAAAGTCAGTATAATGGCCTACTGGAAGCAGCAAGCTCTGGAAGCTCTGGGAGTAGCAAGTTACTTGCTACTCAATGTAATTAGTAATAGCACATGGACTTGGTAATCTTTAGTAATAGTAGATATGAATTTTTTCAATGACTGAAAGTTAAAACTGAAAAATAACTGAGTGTGAGTCTACAAATTGTGGTTGGATGACTTTATTGCGTCTAAAATTCATTAGATATCTAGGTCTAGGAACAGTGGCGTAACTACGGGGGCATGGAGGGGGGGCACGTGCCCCCCCCCCCCCATCCGCTGATTAAAAAAAAAGAAAAAAAAAGAAGAAAAAAGGAAAAAAAGAAAAAAAAACCTACGAAAATGGTAATTCAAAGGTTAGTAAACTGCTTTTGAAATCGACATGAAAGGATGATCAAGGAAAAAAGATATTTTTCTAAGATTTCTTTTAACCATATTATAATTAAAGAGGTATAACATTGTGCAAAAAGCCCGGAGACGACAAAAGATTGATATTCAGCGTGATTCCTGATTGGCATTTTGAATACAAGCAGGATGTGCGCAGTGTACTCAGAATATCGGAATGACAAAAAGAGTCGCTGCAATGTTGCGCAATGTTTGATAGGTTGTACACATTTGCTATCAAAGCTTGATCATTGATTTTGCAGTGTTGCTTTACATACTAGTCTATATTAAAATGCCTTGCATTGCCAATAATAAGACTTGACCTTGGCTATTTCCTAACTTTTCCATCTGTATGAAACACACTCACTCACAAACACAAACAAATTAGGGGATGCTCTGTATAAAGTGCAGATTTTGGACATCCTTCTCCCGCTTGGTCACTTCGACGCCCCCTCGCTGGTCATACCTCCCCCAATCATGAACATAAACCGACACCCTTGACTACCAGTGGCGGATCCAGGGGGCGCACCGGGCGCCCCCTCCCTCCAATGCGAAAAAAATATACATGTAGCTACAAACGACAGTTTTTGGACGGTAAAATGTCAAAATTTTCAAGCTCGCTCGCTTCGCTCGCTCGCATTTAACCGTTATATGCCATTCTCCTGATGTTACTGCCAGTAATTGCCAGCAGTTGCGCCCGGTGCGCCCCCCCCCCCCCCCGAATTTCCAAAGCGAAAAAATATAGCTACAAACGGCAGTTTGGGGACTGTAAAATGCCAAAATTTTCAAGCTCGCTCGCTTCGCTCGCTCGCATTTATTTTAACCGTTATATGCCATTCTCCTGATGTTACTGCCAGTAATTGCCAGCAGTTGCGCCCGGTGCGCCCCCCCCCCCCCCCGAATTTCCAAAGCGAAAAAATATAGCTACAAACGGCAGTTTGGGGACTGTACAATGCCAAAATTTTCAAGCTCGCTCGCTTCGCTCGCTCGCATTTAATCGTTATGCAATTCTCCTGATGTTGCTGTCAGTAATTGCCAGCAGTTGCGCCCGG
Source organism: Diadema antillarum (assembly GCF_040938485.1). Lineage (NCBI taxonomy): Eukaryota > Metazoa > Echinodermata > Echinoidea > Diadematoida > Diadematidae > Diadema > Diadema antillarum. The sequence goes on from NW_027271370.1 coordinate 950,187, forward strand.
TGCGCCCCCTCCCCTTAATTTCCAAATCGAAAAAATATAGCTACAAACGGCAGTTTTGGGACTGTAAAATGTCAAAATTTTCAAGCTCGCTTGCTTCGCTCGCTCGCATTTAATCGTTATGCAATTCTCGTGATGTTGCTGTCAGTAATTGCCAGCAGTTGCGCCCGGTGCGCCCCCTCCCCTTAATTTCTAAAGCGACAAAATATAGCTACAAACGGCAGTTTGAGGACTGTAAAATGTCAAAATTTTCAAGCTCGCTCGCTTCGCTCGCTCGCATTTAATCGTTATATGCAATTCTCCTATGTTGCTGTCAGTAATTGCCAGCAGTAGCGCCCGGTGCGCCCCCTCCCCTTAATTTCTAAAGCGACAAAATATAGCTACAAACGGCAGTTTGAGGACTGTAAAATGTCAAAATTTTCAAGCTCGCTCGCTTCGCTCGCTCGCATGTAATCGTTATATGCAATTCTCCTAATGTTGCTGTCAGTAATTGCCAGCAGTAGCGCCCGGTGCGCCCCCTCCCCTTAATTTCTAAAGCGAAAAAAATTAGCTACAAACGGCAGTTTGGGGACTGTAAAATGTCAAAATTTTCAAGCTCGCTCGCTTTGCTCGCTCGCATTTTATCGTTATGCAATTCTCCTGATGTTGCTGTCAGTAATTGCCAGCAGTTGCACCCGGTGCGCCCCCTCTCCTTAATTTCTAAGGCGAAAAAATATAGCTACAAACGGTAGTTTGGGGACTGTAAAATGTCAAAATTTTCAAGCTCGCCCGCTTCGCTCGCTCGCATTTAATCGTTATGCAATTGTCCTGATGTTGCTGTCAGTAATTACCAGCAGTTGCACCCGGTGCGCCCCCTCCCCTTAATTTCTAAAGCGAAAAAATATAGCTGCCAACGGCAGTTTGGGGACTTAAAATGTCAAAATTTTCAAGCTCGCTCGCTTTGCTCGCTCGCATTTAATCGTTATGCCATTCTCCTGATGTTACTGCCAGCAACTGCCAGCAGTTGCACCCGGTGCAACCCCCTTTATTTCCAAAGCAAATACATATATTATTATATATAGCTACAAACGGCAGTTTGGGGCTGTGAAATGTCAAAATTTTCAAGCTCGCTCGCTCCGCTTGCTCGCATTTAATTGTACAGTTATGCAATTCTGATGTTGCTTCCATGAGGTGCGCCCCCCCCCCCCCAATGTCTTGACCCACGGTACGCCACTGAACACCCCCCTCCAAAAAATCCTGGGTACGCCTATGCTTGCACTTGTTCGCTTCAAGCGCAATTCAAAATGAAATCCTTATGAGTGTGAAAACATACTATGGTATAGTACGAAATGTTAACGTGGCAACAATATGTAGGCAAGACAAGTCTCGCAAATACATGTATGAAAAATATTGCATACTGCAAAAGCAATGTTTCATGAACATGCATTAAATTGGCAATGTGGCAACAACATAAAAATAAATCCATGAATAATGGACACTGTCTGGCAAGAATATGAAAGGCATTCTTGGCAATGATAACAAAGGCAATACATTCATATATACATGTAGTGCAAAATTGCACTTGCTCTTGTTAGGTTAAGCACCATTTAAAATGAAATCCTGCAATATAGTTTGAAGGAACAGAAGTGAATGTGATAAAAACCTAAAATGGCAATAGACCTCAAAACACTTTATCCTGGCAAGGAAAGTGCATTATTTAGAAACAAGACACCAAACAGGTTAGTCATCGCATTCTTCATCAGCGACCAGGATGAGATGTGATGGTAGATTAAAATCCGTTTCTGAAGCAGACATACACAGAAGGGTATATGTCTGCTCCTGGTCGGACGGATTTCAAAACTAAAACTCAATTTCAAACACCTAACATGCAAAATTAAAATTTGTTCTTCTGCATGTACCTTCATGAGATGTTGTGGAAAGTTGAATAAAGTTGGTACAGCATCTGCCCGCAGCCTTGTTATCTGGCCGGTGCGATCGAAGTACTTCTCTTCAAAGTGGTCAGAACACAAGGTAGAGTATGGTTTGGGAATCCAGTGGTCTCTTCTCATGTTCACAATCCATCTTTGGCGAAGAGCAACACCCCTTCTTGGAAATCTAGGATTTTTAACACACAGAGAACATATGATACATGTGAAAATTATTACCATATCAGATTTGTATAGACCTCATATTCATAATCATAAAACATGTGTACCTACAATACAACTATGGCAAGCATGATGATGATTGCATGCATGGACATGGTCCATGGAAAGCTCCTGATAATACTAGAGTACACAGTCAGTCTAGACAATCTAGTATCTAAACGACAGTGTTGTCACTGACACTGACCCACCACTAGTACTGTGACTCTAGCTTGACAAGAATAAATCTACGTGTAAAGTTTACACCTAAGCTCAAATTTACATAAATAGATAGTACTTTTTTTCATGTACAAAGCTGCTTGCCCCAACACACAACGTACAGAGTGTATAGCCCCAGGGCCTACATTAGGCCTACTTGATCTTTTTTATTTTGCGTATTTTGGTAGTTGGTGGTAAACAGATATGTCGACGGCAAACACAAAATCCAGTGTCTGGGACTACCTTTGCTACTGCGCTCACAAGAAAGCCAACATACGACCGATCCGCCTAATTGTAACGTTACTTGGGAAATTAATTACTTGTTATTCTCATCATGGCTTGGTGTCAAACTTACCTGTTTCCAAATCCTTTTGTCAAGTGATTTGTGCAGTTTACAGCCGCACAATACGGCATTTTAATGCCTCGCTCAGGGTCTCGGAACGTCAGAAAAACACGGTGCAACATGCAGTCACTGTATGTGGATGGCGTCTGCTGGGATTTGCACGCAAAAAAGTTCCGCTAAGCAAAATGGCGGACGTCACGTGACAATGAGTCGAGCGACGGCGACAAAACGGGTGGCGAGTGATTCTTCTATGTGTAAGAGTTCTGTGGATACGCCACTGCTCCCTCCATCTCGTCGGAGCTTAAAAAAATAGAAATTCAGCAATCCCGGTGCCCACTTTGATGGAATGTAATAATTATTCAAAAAAGATTTTCGATCAAAGATAAAATATTCCTGGGACAATAATTCCTTGGCACAACGTCACCAACGTGGTATCTGTCACTTCGTTGTCCGTCTTTTCTACGTTCCGTTCACCCCCGCCGGAGTGGGGTAACACTACTATTTCATAATTGTCAGCTATGGAGAGCACAATATTGGTTGTGAGGAAAGAAGAACTCTTCCTCTTTACATTGATACCTAATTATGTCGACAAATGTCATGCATGACCGAGCACATGAACTTTAAAGACAACAATGATAAATTGCACTTTTTCCAAGTTTGCGTGAATTACATGTATTGTGAAGGAACAATGCATGCCTCGATCAGTGGATGGCATCAGTAAATAGGCCAGCCTGTACGAATGCAGGTTTATGTTTTAGGGTTTTTTCCTAACCTTCTATGGTTCGTTGGTCACCTGTCGATAACTTGGTCACTCCCACAGAGGCCAACCACTGAACTCAAAACTGTTCAGTGAGGCCAACCCACACAGTCCCTTTCTCTGTTCATATTCAACATATAGCTCGCAGCGACAATAAACCATGTCTTGAATATGAAGACAGAACAATGGATAATGGTTTTAATAGCCTTCATCAGCTAGATGGGATGGTGATCCAAGAAGTTGGACCAAGTTTATCGACATGTAATATAATATCGGCAAGATTTAACAACACTGAATCACTGAACTCTATATCAGTGTGCTTTAAGGGTTGCACTGAACTCCAATAGAGTTCAGTGCAACAAATAAAGCACACTGTGTCAACTGACACACTTCACAGTTTGGGCACTACTAAAAATGATTCTAGTCAAACTTCGACATAATTATCTTACAAAATCTGGATAAATTCTTCAACTTTTTAATACTCCTACTACTAAATACTTGATAAAATTTAATAACGTTAGGACGGCATGCTACGTGTTGCATGCATGGCAAAGAGATTTTCCCCAGTGAGGATCCGAGAAAAATCTCTTTGATGCATGGTGACTATTGATTGGCGTTTTTGTTTACATTTTATCAGGGAAGTGGGAAGAGATCTCTTCCCACCTCCCTGATTCTATGTGCAGGAGCGGCACGGCGCGCCGGGCCGACGAGGGAGCTACGAGTAGGCTATGCAATGAAGATCGGGTCGATAGACTCGATACTACATCTCTGGGTCGAGTACTGTCGCAGGACAGCAGCTGCGCTCTTTGAGCTGCGCGCTGTCGAGTCCGCTTTCTACATGCAGAGAGCGCGTATAATAGCGACGCTATTGCTATACTTAGTACTTGAGCTTCACGTACACACGTACACCAGCACTGTCAGTGTCATGATGATCGGGCGTGGGAATTTCGAAGGGCAGCCGCCATCGGTGACGTAAATCACAATAATGGCGGTGCGGTACTTACCACCAATTCTACCCACAACTCTTATCCTTATTGCAGGATTTGGTAGTCTGGTAAGTGCGAAATAATTTTTGCTAGAACGCATTCATTTTAATTCGCACACGTCCGGCCACCTGGCAATAAGGCGTCTCGTCCAGACGTCAGTTCGTGTTCGGGCTGATGCGGCACGGGCCGGGCTGGCCGGGGGCCGGTCGGGCTGGGTTCGCCAACAATCAACATGTCATCATATCTGTGACAGTCATTTGGACGTACATTTTTGTTCAGTGCACTTATACTACCAACAATTTTACGCAGGGTGACGGTATTAGGGCCCCTGACAAGGTGTGGGTACCTCACCATTCTACAAGCAATCCATGATTTTCTGATTAAAGTTAGATCCTACCTACCTAACCGTGTTAGGCTCTGGCCTGAGCCTAGGGCAAGGCTAGGTAGGTGGCTTTTAGCCCGACCAGACGCTGTGCAGCGACTGGGCTGTGTATAGACCGATTCAATTTCGATGACCTATTCACCTACCGCCGCTAGCGGCGCTATAACGGTCGCCATAACTGGGGGCCAACGGGGGCTTCCGCGAGCTAGCTACCCAGCGAGTCGCACTTGCAGCTAGCAGCCTAGCGTACCCATCGCGCATAGTAAGCCGGGCCTGGCCGCTGCGCCGCGGCCGGCGACCGCCGGCGCCGCGCTAATATTGTGATTGTTTACTCACTGTGTAAAAGTCATTCAGCGGCTTTTAATGCCCTTCTTTTGGACAAATTGAGTGATTCAGACATATTGATCTACTTTGAAAGCTTCAAAGGAAGGATCAGGAAAACACATCGTGCAGTCGTTGGGTGCACAAATAACAGAAAAAATGGAAATGGAAGCTGCACGGCAGTGTGTGAAATTCAGACACCGCTGACGCATGATAAATTAAGGCAAAATTTAAGACAATTAAGTGAAATACAACGGTATAAAAATGCACAGATTTCGAAACAAACTGTCTACTAGATTCTCTATTTGATTAGGTTATCACTGCATATTCGTAAAATATGTTGTTCATCTTAGAAGACAAGGTTAGATCAAAGATCAAAGAATTTGATAATTCATTGGTTTATTATTTTATTTTTTACAAATCCTTGGTGTCCTACTCGCCAAAGTTAGAATACACTTCCTGGCTAGACTTTATTATTATGACAAACATTTTACAGCCTACACTACAGCTAAATAAATGTTTCAAGATGCGCTAAATTCTTATATTGTTTGCACTTCTTCAATGTTCACCACTGAATTAACCATAGGCCTATTCAATTTTGGCCTGGAACTCTGAATTTGACTTTTGATAAAGTGATACTTATAAATATTAAACCATGGATGGCGGCAAACATCCGTTTCATAATCATACTAAGAAAGTATGATTTAAAAATCACTTTTGTAGATTATGATATTAGGCGTTAGCGTGATGTTATGCAAGGTTACTTAGACCTAAAACAGTAGAAGTTTTGGTTGTAGACATCAGGCGACGTAGTCGTTACGTAAGTTTAGGCATATACGGCCTAGAAATGCCTATAGATTTATATTCCGTTTGGTTTGCTTAGTTAGGCTTGCCTGAAGTTATCGACAACCGTCGTGTAGGGTTCTAGAAGTCAATTGTAATAGGTCTAGATATAGTCTGGACTCTTGCCTAGATTTCTAGACAAGATCTAACGTTAGACAGATTGTACCCTGCTGGCCCGACACTCCCGAGTAAAGCCTAGCCTGCCCTAAAAAGGTTAAGTTAACTGATAGCTTGCAATTTATTGCGCCATATCTAGCTCAAGATTCTTATTCATTATTTGTATTTAATTATATCAGTTAACTTGTCAACAGCCTAGGCTTATTAGCAAGACGTCTGCCTGCGCCTAGCAATAATTCTCCCGAGCGGTTTTTATTCTCTTCCACAAAGAATCTACGGGGCTTTTACACGCGAGTACCCAAGTCATCGCCAAAGAAATAGTCTACAAACATTCACGGATCGTACCGATATTTACCTTGAAATTCAAGTTTTGGCTACAGCCGTATGTCATCTACCCTGATTCGCTCATAGTCGGTATAAGTTGTTTAATTTTATTTGTTTTTAATTAGCTAGCGAAAAAAAAAAATGTAGACTCTAGTTGTCACAAAGCCAGATGCGTCGATCGCTGCCAGCGCCAGAGATAGCTAGCTGGCCGGCTGGCGCCGGGTGGTAAAAGCACTGGCTGCCGCTGGCACCCTTGCTACGCACGCAGGGCGCTTGCCGACCCAGCCTGTTTGGCCCCCAGTTATGGCGTCGCCTTAAGAGGGCGCACTTCCATGAACGGTCACTTGAATCGGTCTATAGTTAGGTGGCTTTTAGCCCGACCACCAGACGCTGTAAGTACGCTGTCTGTCGCGACGTACCTACGTACAGCGACTGGGCTGTGTATAGTTAGGTGGCTTTAGGCTGCGTTCACATTAGAAGTATACTATTCGGTTGACCGAAAGATCGGTTTGTATCTGTCCGTCGGGGAATGTTCCGCGGAGACCGAAGTCAATGATTGCGGCTCCTGTGTGGAGCAGTCGCGCACAGATCAAACGTTACGATAAACCAAATTTCAGACAGCTTTTTTACATTCAAACAAGTTTGACATGACATGACACATTATGCAGCAATATTTGGGATAAATTTTTCAATTGTCCAATCGAAATACTCACATAAACTCGGTTATAACGCAGACATTTTATCGATATCGCTAAATCGCCGTTCGCAAGCTGTAAGTCGCCATTTTGAATCTGTACGCCAATCACATGCGAGGTACGTGTTTTAGTAAAACAAACGCGTAGAAACTACCTCGCATGTGATTGGCTAATAGATTCATAGTGTATGTTTCTGCAGTTTGAACGTGACGACGCGACAGGCTGTGTTTTACGTTGAAAATTCTACTAAAATTTTGGATTATTCATTAATCTGGTGAGTTTAATGTATTCTTAAAAAGCTAATTTCACTATACAAGCTTAAATTTGCCGACCTAGGGCCGTGAATTGGACGCAATCGAGAAGGGTGAGGTACCTCACCCAATTTTCCATAGAGACAGTGGTTAAGAACATCCACACAGCAATGGGTACTGCAACCTTCCGTCTGTCTACGGAGGACAGCGTTAATGGCAAAATATAAAAAGAGTCCTCTGGACAGACGGATCTTTCTGTCTAACTATTCGGGTATTCGGGGCTCGTTTTCGAGGGCACGCGAATAGCTTGAATCGGACGATGCCGATTTCCTAACACCGGTTCACAAGTCTGCGTTCACATAGATAGAAGTATACGGTATTTGCTATTCGTTATTCGCTATTCGCTATGCGCCGTCAAGTCGACCCAGTGCAATATATACACCATCACCCGCACCATCAACTCCCTGCTTCTTCCTCCTACACAATCCCAGCAATGACAATTAGCAAACTGCATCATAATGTCAGTCTACATGCTTATTTTTGCTAAAAAAGGGCAAATCCAGACCAAAATTTTCATCATTTCATAAACAAAAGATGGTATACGCTGCTCGAAAATCGAACAAGCGCGATTCCCACTGTGCTATCAACCTTAGGTACTACTGTATGCTATTCGGCATTTTCGAATAGTGCCCTCCTATGTGAACCGGTGTTAGGAAATCCTATCGTTCGATTCAAGCTATTCGCATGCCCTCGAAAACGCGCACCGAATACCCGAATAGTATACTCCTAAGTTCTATGTGAACGCAGCCTATGAGGACACTATTCGAAAGTACAGAATAGTATAGCATAGTGGGAATCCAGCTTGTTCGATTTTCTTGAAGCGTATATCGTCTCTCGTTTATGAAATAATGACAATTTTGGTCTGGATTTGCCCTTTAGCAAAAATAAGCATGTAGACTGACATTCTGATGCAGTTTAGAAATTGTTAATAAGATTTGCTGGGATGTAGGAGGAAGAAATCCTCACTGCATGGGATGGTGAGTTGACGGTGGGGGTGATATGGTGTACGGGGTGCCCGAATAGCGAATACTGGTACCGTATACTTCTATGTGAATGCAGCCTAAGGGTGAAGTTTCACTATACACAGCCCTGCCCGCGCATGGACCAGGCATCTGGTCGGGCTAGGTGAGGTTTAGAGTTCGGCAGAGACCGAGTTTAGCCTATCTAGTTTTAATAGGGTTAGAGGGTTAGGCCAGCAATGTTGATCTCGAGTTTTCTTGGGTAATGCAGACCCCAGACTCCTACTCTAGGTTGTTAGTGGGGAATACATGGAACTCTTTCTGTAAATAATGTTTACTGAGGTAACCCCATTCGAACTAGCTAATTTTTATAATGGTTTGTTAGATAAAATCTGCCCCTTTTTCCATTCGGTGCCCTCTTTTTCTTCTCTTTTCTTCTTCTTCTTCTTCTTCTTCTTCTTCTTCTTCTTCTTTTTCTTCTTTTTCTTCTTTTTCTTCTTCTTCTTCTTTTTCTTCTTCTTTTTCTTCTTCTTCTTCTTCTTCTTCTTCTTCTCTTCCTCCTCCTCTTCCTCCTCCTCTTCCTCCTCCTCCTTCGTAGAGTTACACCTGCCTCCTTCGATTAGCGGAAGATTCTTGCAGACTGTAATGTGGTTGTTTTGAGGGCCAACCATATAACCCACCGTACAGTTAACAAAAGGCCATTGAACAAGAGACAGATTTATCAGTCTACAATTGAATGCGTTTGGAACATGGGCCATTTTGATACTGTGTCATACTTCCATGCCTGCACACTAGCTTGCTGTTTGTATATTTTGTGGTGTATTAGACCAATACTCACTTTCCCTTTTACATTTTAAAATTCATTTCCAATTATGTTTACAGTTTCTGCTTATGGTCATACTCTTCGCCAAGCGCCAGATTACCCGCTTCAAATTCCGTTCACGGAGGGCACCACATAATACTGTTGGTCACAATGCCCCTAAAAGACTGCAGCTGGAGATTGAGCACCTATTGCAACGCACACAGCAGATTAAGGGTTTTCCCAGACTCCTCTCTGATGATGACTACCGCCTTCAGTACCTGGCCAATACAGATTCAGGTGGGTGCAAAACTTTTGCTGTGTCGCACATTACATTTCTGCAATCTGAATTTAGACAAAGTGGATAGTCAAGTAACTTATGTTATGTCAAGGTCACACCAATTTTATACTGCAACATTAATCCATAGATTTGCTTGTATAGTTGTTTGAAATGTAGCAGAGATAAATGGTAACTATACTGGCGATATTACAGGAATATCTGGAGCCCGTCTCAAGTAAATACTGTGGGGCTCACCGTTACAGATGTTCATAACTACTATCGCATGCTGCTGTGTGCTGTAAGGCATGGTGCATGTAGCATCTGATACCCCCATTCCACAGAGATTTTCTCTCATCGGTCGCTCATTGGAAGCAAAGTTTATCGCTTCTGACCACCCACTAAAGTGTATCGGATCACAGTTTGATGAATCAGACTTGTGTTGGTCGACTATTAGGTCAGTGTCAGACATGTCGGGTGGTGATCCGATGAGGCAAGATCATTCGATGAAGATCATGCGCCACACGTCTGACACTCGCCAGATAGTCGACCAACAAAGTCAGATTCATCAGACTGCGATCCAATACACTCTGGTGGGTGACCGCAAGCAACAAACTTTGCTTCCAATGAGTGACCGATTAGAAAAAAAAAATGTTTGTTGAATGGGGGTATAAGTGTTTTGTTGTTTTAAATTGTTACAGTGAGTGAAAATTTGACACCATACATGATATTGAGCGGTATGAAGAAAGATAACAATAATTACAGAACTTATATCAATAATTGAGTGTGATGAAACTACAGGGGAAGAATGATTCTAATTTTTTTGAAGTAGTAGACTGTATGGACATACTTTGTACCTCAGTAGAAGAGTGATCCGTGGACACTAGCAATGTAGATTGTGCTGCAATGGTTTTCATTGATATAAAACATTCATAATTTTCAAGTGCATGTATGAACCTTTCCTGAATTTGTGTGTGCCTTTTTGTAAGTGTTTAGATTTTCAGTGTGATTTAAGTGTTCAAGCAAATGCACATAACTTTTAGTGTTGGTATGATACTGTTGGTATGATTTGAAATAATGTGATTTTCCTCCCTTTGCAGAAAGATGCACATATGTGTACAGGATGAAAGCTGTTGATGCATTTGTTCATTTCGGTGAGAATCAAGCCTTATACCAATTGTCCTCTGAAAGTTAGATTTTAAAAAAATCACACTCAACCTGAAATAATGGAATCAGTGATTCAGTTTTGAACTATATTGCGCATAGTCTATTAAAAATGCCCCAGTAAAATATGCACAATTCAAGTGATATTGCTGTTCATATTAAGTGGCAGAAATGGTAAACCTAATGTATTGTTGATTTGCTTTCTGTTTTTCACTTAAACGTTTGTTATATTTCTTTTCTTTCACTGCTTGCATGTAAGTTTACATTCGTATATCTTATCTCACAAGTATATTATGTGTTGATGTAATACATCTATCATACATTGTGCAAGTTAGAGTGTTTGTGATTGTATTCTGTTTCAAATTGAGGCCTGTACCCCACACACTGAAGCACACAGAGCAGTTTAAAAAAGACAATGGAAAACACAAATGATCGTGATGTGATTGGTAATTGCACATCAACAGCTCCTGCTTTGTGTGAAAGTCCAGTGTGCAATGTCATAGTTAAGAATCTTTTTCAACGTGAAGGCAGTGAACTTAAGTGGCTCCAAAGAAATGTTGTACAGTGCACTCCCGTTATAACGAAATGCTCCGGACCGGCAGTTTTCTTTCGTTATAACGAAATTTCGTTATAACCGAACAAATACAATAATGAAAACAAGGAAGCCACGCATAAAGTTGTTGAATACTCGTCATGCACTGGAAAGCTATGTGAACAATAAAACAAATAGTAAATTCAATTTCAGATTATCGTATTACAGTAACGCAAGTTCCCCTCGGAAACTGTGCGTGACACACCAAGCAAACACACAGTGATGTGACACGTTCTCCCATGCAGAGACGCTATAAATGCTTGTTCCGCTACATATTTTCAAAAGCGATCCTCATTTTGTTATAACGGAGCACATTTCTTTTGTTTTTCTTTATCAGTGGTGCTCGGAAAAGACTTCGTTATAACGAAAATTTCGCTATAACCGTGTTCGTTATAAGCAACTTTTGTACCACAGACTTTAATGGCGATAATTTTGGGACCAGAAGTTTTACTTTGTCATAACGAAATTTCGTTATAACCGTGTTCATGGTAGCGGGAGTGCACTGTAGTAGCATCATTCTGTGACTAAATCTGTTGCCTTCGTCTTGATTACTCTTGCAAGTCCAAGTGAGTCTAGCTTAGTAATGTTGTTTGACATGCTGTCTCCTCTGGTTGGAGGCAAAACACTCAGTCCCTCATGCACTAAAAGATTCCACTTCATTCCCCGCAAAGGACAGGGTGCATAGCCAGAAAAATGGGCCGCCCCTCATTTCCCCTTGTAACTAGCAATAGGCAGCAAATGGTATCCACCAGGCACATGGTGCCATACAGAGAGAAGAAAGAGACTCTTGCATTAAATCCTTATTTGTATCTTTTGGATTCTTTCAGAGGAGCAAGTGAAGAAAGTAGACATGCGGCTTGCACGATCGACAGGAGTTAGTGTCAGGGAGCACATTAAGCAATTGAAAGTCTCACCTTTGACCCCTCTGAAAGGAGCAAGTGATGCCCTCTGCAGAGCCTACATAGATGCCTATGAACATGCCAGATTTGGTTGCAAGGTATGTATTTCTGTTGTTGTTGTTGTTGTTGTTGTTTTTTTCTTAGTAGTGAATCCGCTGAAAATTCTGTTGCAGATAGATAACTGTCCATCAAACAAATGTGACCAAATGATCAATTTGTCTCGAGATTGTTGTTGTTGTTGGTTTTTTTTTTCAAGTGACTGGAGAGAGTAGAAATGGGTAGACAGTAGTTGAGATTGAGTGACTGGAATGAAAGGTCAGATGTCACTGCTGTTTTTAACTAAGAATGTCGTTTTCGACCATACCTTCTGTGAGGGAAGTCCAGGGAGATTGTGTTTTTGGATGGTAAGAAGAATGGGGATGAATCAGAAAATAAATCTTAGTGCAAACTAGGTCAAAGTCAAACGTCACTGTCAGTGAACTTCATGTGAATATAGAATGAAGGGTTTACTTGTAATAGAATATATTTATCTTATTGGAAGGCACAGATATTGTAGTACTTTCTGTGCTGCAGTCATTTTTTCTGGCTTCCAACTGTATCAGTTCTATTTTTCAGGGCCTTTTGAAAAGGAAATTGTAGCCGGTCAAGAAAAATGCTTTATTAACGCCAGGTCATGAAAAGGCAAGATACTAAAAAGCTGAAGGCATGTTGTCAGTTCTTTTGGCACACAGTTAACGTATGAACAAGAATGCTCTCATAAGAAGCATTTGGGGGATCAGCACACTGCCATTACAGTTAAGCAATCTGTACTTATCTTATTGTAATCATACTTTTTATCATTGTCTGTCAAGAAATGACTTCTCTTGTTTTTCATACCTTTTCTCTTTCAGCCATTTGGAGAGGCAGAATACAACAACTACATGGCTCTTCTCCATGAACTCATCAGCTGGTGAGTGAAAAGTTCATTGAGATTAATCCTTGATTCAGTCAGATTGTTGCAGGGTGGTCCACGAGGGGTTTTAGCATGTCGCTGCAACATGCTAAAATTCTTGTGCAACATCCTCAAAAGCCAGCAACATGTTATGCAACATCCTCAAGAATTTGCAACAAGCTCAAAGTAAAAGTATTCAAAAATGTGCAAAACATGTGCATAACATAAGAAACATCAAACTACCTGGTACTTAGATATTTTTGTGCAAAATATGAGAGAGAACATTGAATGTAAGCAGCACAAAGAGAGATAAGCAGCAAAATATTGCGTACTACGTACTCATTGTGTGCGCTCCGCGTATATTCAATTTCTGCAATATTCTCAGATTCTGAGCTTGCAACATGCTCAGATTTCAAGTTGTGGACCACCCTGTTGTTGTGTTGTAACTAGTCTACAACAGATTTGTGTTTGAAAGAAACCAAACAGACCATACACTTGCCTCTCTAAAATCAACAGAACTGTCAAACAGCTTGGCACATGCTTCCAATATTTTTGAGTAGTGGCATTGAGCATGGGTTAAACAGGAATAAGTCTTGTGACTCCAGCTGTTGAACCTCCTTGGTCATACAGGGTTAAATTGACCCCATCTGATCTCACCCTATTAGAGCTGCTGGAGCTTTTGCATAGCTTACAAAATTGCAAGAATCCTACTGTTCTTGGTTTTAACATACGCTGGTGTTTGTGTTTACTTTTTCCTCTCCTTCCCATCTGTTTCAAAAAGAAAAGAGCAGGGGGGAGGTAAACATTTAAAAGCTACTCAGGGATACCTCCAACATTGTTAAGAGTTTCTCAGAATATCTTTAGTACTCTCATGTGTTATAGTAGAATGCCAATATAGAACAAAATAAATATGCATTCCCTCTGTGCATGAAATCAATCCGATACAAATAATGTATTGATTTAGGTAATATTGTTATCATAGGCAATGTCTTGCCCTGTGCAGAATTTTAAATGCATGCAGGTATAATCAATGTATGGAGAGCATGGCTTCACATTTGTCTGTAAAACACACTGCTGACATCATAAGAGGATCCACATGACATCTGCTATTACATATTTCAATACAGCTTGAGACACAAAAGCCACAAGAAAAGGAAGGCAAGCCAGTCTGCACTGTCTTCACAAGGAGGTGCACGATCCAGCATTGGAAGCCAATATTCACAGGTATGTTTTATGTAAACCTGTATTAACAAAAGTGGGTCTAAGCCTCGATAGGAACCATGGTGCATGTAGGTGTGATGTGCCATGTGTGCCATGGAGTGGTACATATAATAAATGAGGCAGGACAGTTGAATGCCAGATGTCTTGTAAATCTTGTGAAGTTGGATATTTTGCCGAGTTTTTCAGTCCCGTTGTAACAGACAAAGCAAATAAGGATAAATTTCTTTTTTCATGGTAAAATTATCTCATCGTAATGAAATGTATTCTTGTTTATTATAATGGGGTTCACTGTATTTCGAGGACAAGATATTTTTTGCAGGATGGATATGAAGTGAAAAATGCCATAAATTAAAGGTCAAATTATGAAAAGTATGTTTTGCTTAAAAAAAAAAATGTTTTTTCACAGGTCTGTGTCATGTAGGATACAGATGTATATAGAGCAGTATACAGATATTTTCTCAACATCATCATTCCCCATGCTTTCAGTGGTTTTTTTGTTGTTGCTGTTGCTTTGTTGTTGTTTTTTTTTTCTAGGGGAGAGGGGCAGCTAAAAGAGAGACATAACTAATTCCCTACCCAAGTTTACTGTTACCATTCTCAAGTTTACACCAGTTATTCCTAGTGAAGTTGATGTGAAATGAGAGAATTAAACTGAGAAGCACTCACAATTGACATGTACTTAAACTCAGCACACATCTTATAGAGATAGTGATGCCTTGTCTGTGGCACCCTCACTCCTGACCTGTTGAAGGTGAATCTAATTCTAACACAATACAGTGGAAACTCGATATAACGAGATGGTCGGGACCGAGTCATTTTCCTCGTTATAGCCGATATCTCGTTATATCAGTAGGCATAAAAGAAGGCATAAAATAAAGACATTAATTTGCACATGTGGGACTACCCATCATATTTCAATCAATACTGATAACTTGATATTGTGGGTGAGGGAATTACTCACCTTTATGGCTAAGAAGATGTTTTTCGCCAAGGAAATCCAATATCAAGAATGTGTTTCTTATTAATTGTAGATGTTTGAATTTGTAAATTTATATAGCTTGCGATTGTATCAAGATCGTCTGTGGATTGGTATGTGGTTATCGTAGGCCTATGGGTGTGTGTTGTGTGGAAAGCTTGAATATGGTCTGCACAATGCTGTGTGTGTATGTGACACATTCTGTATGTACATTATGACTGCGTGTGTGTGAAGACGGGGAATTCCCTAAAGTAGAAGGCCAATCACAGCATCAGATTGCCTCACACCTGCTAAACGTCATGATGATGTCATGTATACATATGGCCGTCCCACCACATTTTCTGCATGTATCAGTGTGCGTGCACACACACACTTCACTCGTACAACATGCAGTGCTAGCTGGAGTGCACTGAAGAAAATGATTATGTGTGTACAAGACAGTTTTTGGCGCATCAAGCTTTACAATCGCGGAAGATGATAGCACAGGCGAAGTAAAGCTTTACCGAAGGCATTTTGCTTTACCTCGCTATAGCAGGTTTGATTTACTATGTTTTTCTTTGTTTGGAAGTCACAAAATTTATCTCGTTATAGCAGTTATTTCGTTATAGCCGATCTCGCTATAAGAGTAGCATTTTACATAGACTTGTGTGGAAGGAAATTTGGGACCGAGAAAATTTCCTCGTTATAACCGATATCTCGTTATAGCAGTGTTCGTTATACCGAGTTTCCCCTGTATTTGTAGACTGTAGATTCAGAAAAGAAGTGATAATCTAATGACAGTTTCTTTGGTTTTAATTTAGTTCACATTTTGCCAGGTTTGCAGAATTGTAACGATGTAAATGTATAAAACAACTTGTTTTAAAACATTTTTTTTTGTCATAAATATGATGTAGCACAAGAAATCAGAAGATGAAGAGTCTATTCAGTGGCCTGAATGAAGTGATTGTTTGGCATAATATCATCGGTTCTGTGCATTAACAAAGATGTGAATATTCAATATTTGTGGAGATTTTGGATATGTCCATGGTTATTGGCATTCCGTGCTTTTCACAGGTATCAGGGGCCACAGCAAATGTAGACACCCCTTCATCAGGAAGCCGAACTCTTCCCTCTGGTGCTAGTCTTTACCACAAGTCTGCGGTGCAAGGTTCCAGGTCAGTGTCCACGGCGGATGAGACGACCAGGCTTACCGACGGCAGCAGCTCGCAGTCACAGTCTCAGACAATCTATGATGGCAGTACGGAGAGGATACATCTGATCAGGAATCCTGACCGCCTACATTACCATCACAGAAAGGACAGCAGCTAGAGTCTGCATTGTGGTACAGACTCACAGACAGAGTGTTCCCCATATTTTGGGAGTTCCTATGCGACAAACTGTGATGCCAGAATGTGATCATCCAGGAAAACTAATGGAAACCGATTGATGCGTTGATGTGATCTCAATTTGGCTCCAGAGGAGAAATACCCAAAAATGAGCAGATGTGACTGATGACACATGGTTACATAGAGACATGCATTTGCTGCTGATATATGAATATTATATACCTTGGTGATAAGAATCAAAATTGGAGCTTGTGGGATATTGTTCATACTGGTGAAAGCTAGATTGTTCATTCCTACCATAGAGTAAAAATTTGTCTGTCTTGTTATTCATATATGACAAACTCTAATTGAGGTAGGAGAAACTATTTAAGTATTAAAAAGTGGAAAGTTATTCTAAATTAAAAGTTTTCTTTTCACTAGTAAGCTATAAGCTGGGAAGAATTCCAGTGAGAATGGTCAGGAATGGACAAGTATAGAAAATATGACAGGTTGAAATAAATCCTCCAAATGCACTAACTGGCACATTAAAATGCTGTATTTCTTACAGGACAGTAAACATAGTTCATAATTTATTTATGTAGCTCTCCTCATTTCCACCTTAGAATCTTTATGAAGGATTCGACTTTATTTGTTGTGAATGTGTGTGTGTGTGTGTGTGTGTGTAACATTGTTTACATAGTACTTGTTATTTGTCCAGCATTCTCTTCAGGACTGTGTTATAGATTTTTTTTATGCCTCCGCCACGAAGTGGTGCCAGAGGCATTATGTTTTCGGGTTGTCCGTCCGTCCGTACGTCCGTCCACATTCATTTACGTGATAACTTGAGTAATATTGACTGGAATTTTGCCAAACTTGGGCCAAGTATAAAGTATGATGGTGCAATTACTTGATTAGATTTTGGGTGAAATCGGCCAAAGGTCAAAGGTCAAGGTCAAATCTTGAAATTTTATCCGTTTACGCGATAACTCAAGACTGGATCAAGCAAATTTCACCAAACTTGGTCTGAGGATGATGTATGATGGGGCAATTACTTGATTAGCTTTTGAATGAAATTGGATAGAGGTCAAAGGTCAAATATCAAGGTCAAATCCTAAAATTTATCTGTTTACGTGGTAACTCAAAACTGGACAGCTGAAGCAGCTTTCACCAAACTTGGTCCAAGGATGATGTATGATGTCGCAATTAGTTGAGTAGATTTTAGTGACATTGGCAAAAGGTCAAAGGTCAAGGTCAAATGCTAAAAATGTTGCTATTTCCCCCATATCCATGCAATATGACCAAAGGTATTTTCTTGAAACTTAGTGTAGACATGTACTAGTGCATGAAGATTCTCCGTAGAGAATTTCATGTCATAAGGTATTAAGTTTAGAGATATTAAGTTTCTTTATTTCACCAAGCAAAGAAGATATAAAAACAAACAAACACATACAACAACATTAGAATACAATTAGAAAAATATCAGTTAAACAGTGTAAAAGGAATTGCTATGGTAGGCAGCAGCCAGAAAGGAAATGTCCCTTATTTTCAGCTGACCTAAAAACATTCATTAAATTTCTGTTACCAATGTGTTGGAAGCAAGTAAAACATAAGAACAAGACAAGACTAAGACGTGACAATCAACACACAATGACAATAACAAAATACCTGATGTCTCATAACATAAAGGATAAAAACTGATGCTCTTAACTTAAATATATTTGGTTGTAATCATTAAAGAGAATTTTTTTATAACCAGATTTAAATATATTCAAAGAGTTAGCATTGTGTATTTCAAAGGGGAGAGAATTCCACAGAATAGGACCACTGTTGATAAAAAGATGTACGAGATGAAGGTAGGTGAAAATCACTCGCGGTTCGCGTATTGTAATTATGGATTTGATTATTGTATGTGTAAAAGGCCAAAAGAGTTTTTGGTAAGCAATTTGGTTAGGTCAAAGGTCAAAAGGTCAAAGGTTAGATGAAAATGTTACAATTTCACTTTTCTCACAAATGGTTCAATGTATCTTCATGGAACTTGGTACATACGCATTTACTGACTGGCAGGGATTATGTAGGGAATGTAGGGGTCAGGGTTCAATAGTCAGGGGGTCAAAGGTCAAGGTCAGCTCCTCAAAATTTTATTATTTCCCTCATATACTAGTACATGCAATGCTTGCATTATTATTCTTAAAACTTGATACATACACTGTACATGTATTACCTAATGGAGATTCTCTGGGAAATTTCCAGCTGGAAGGTCAAAGGTCAAAGGTTGAGGGTCAAAGGCCAGGTTTAAATGCAAAAAAATATATATATATTTTATACTATAATTACACTCTTTCTTCATACCTTGAAAATTACTCAATGCATAAACTTATAAAAGGGTCGGTCAGAAGTCAAGTAAAAATCCTCAATTCCCCAAATACATGTACAATGTACCTGCACTTTTAAGACCATTATAGCAAACCTAGTTCAAGGAAAGTGAACATTCAAGATATTTCTGACAAACCTGTCATTTCAATATTTTGCCAGTTATGTGAAACCGTCATCACACATTGTGAATTATATACACCTATTGGGAGAATCATGCATTATGGCGGAGGCATCAGTCGCAATAGCGACATTTCTAGTTTACTTTTATGTTATACACTACATGTATTTTCCCATCAAAAGTCCTTCACCGAGGTAAGAGAAAAAATGTTTTGTATTATATTTTGTTTACATTGCAAATGATTATTGTGACATAGTGTTTCAACAGATACCAGTACTTTTACAAATGATGGGTGAACTGTTGAAATTCACATTTGCTAACCCTGAAAAGTACCATATTTTTGTTAAAGGCACATGGTCCCGGTGGTTTAGTCTAATGCGTATGCGGGCGCACGGCGCAAGTTTCCTATAGAGACCTACGCTATCAACTCCTCTTTAGTGCGTACACTTTGACCCGTTTACCCAAGTCCGAGGAAGTCCGATCCACTGTAGTCAGTGGTCCGATCACAGTTCAGCTCATGATTCGGCTGAGGGGGATGACAGCTTTAGCAAACTTCTTTTGTGATGTCATACTAAGAAACACATATTATAGGACAAGTTCACCTTCATAGACATGTGGGTTGAGTGAATGCAGCAATATTAGTAGAGCACATCATCGAGAGTTTGAGGAAAATCGGACAATCCGTTCAAAAGTTATGAATTTTTGAAGTTTCTGCTCACTCAAGGCTGGATGAGAAGACTACTATAGCTTGTGATGTCACATGAGTACAACGATATAAAGAAAGAATAAAGAAAATTCAACATATTTTCACTTTTCTCACACAACAAAAGAACACTTGACTTCTCTCTTTCAGAAGGCAGGGGGAATGATATTACCCTTAACATAATTTCAGTAACAAGTCGAAGAAATGTGCACTTTATTCAAAAAGTAAAGTTTTGTGAAATTCTCTTTTTATTTTCTTTATATGGTTGTTCGCATATGACATCATACACTGTAGTAGTCTTCTCATCCAGCAGTGACTATGCAGATACTTTAAAAATTCATAACTTTTGAACGGATTGTCAGATTTTCCCCAAACTTGCACTGATGTGTTCTACTAATATTGCTGCATTCACTCAACCCACATGTCTATAAAGGTGAACTTGTCCTTTATGCACCCACCCTGGCATTATATACAGGTATGGTATTACCTGACAGCATGGTAATTCCAGACATGCACATTTTTGCAGACTAATGACATTCAGTACGTGCAAGACTTTCTAGATTAGCCTCACAGTCACAGAACGTTGTGTGGACCGAAATCGCAAAAAAAGCAACAAAGAAATGTAAAAACGTGAAGAAATTCACATTTTACCTCAGATTTATAGTTGAGTGACTCGCACCTCATCATAGTTAATATTTATGCATGTTTGAATCACATTTCATCACTGAAATTCCATGAAATCCCACTCACATACAGGAAAAATGCTGAAGATTCCAATAGAACCACAAGTTCACTGATCGATACAGGAAATTTGCAGCTATCGTCCTCAAACATGAATGATGCATAATAGTTGTGTGCTAAGGAAGGGGCCCGCAACTCGTCACCCACGCTCCCATACACAAAGCACATAAAATAGAAGTCAATTTTTTATTGCGTGAACTGTTTGAAATGTTCAAGATAGACATTTTACCGTAAAATACGAAATTTGAGCCTCATTTGCCAATTTTTTTCTTTGTCATCTGCTGTGTATGGTGATTTGTGGGATGAATTGTGAATCTGGCGTGAGGACAAGGTACAAGACGTCGATTATTTCATTACGAAAATCGTGTCCGGAATTATAATGCGACTTTACACCGCGCAAAAAGACAACTTTTTCGGAGAGGAGTATATTTGAAGTCTATCTTCCAAAAATCAGAGTGAATAATTTTCATAATTTTGCCGAATTTGTAATTTTCAGGACTTTGTGAATAACTCGTGCCCGAAATTTCGTCTTCTGAGTACGAAATTCAGAGCCACGCAAAAAAAGCAACTGGTGATACGATCAACTCTCCTACTACAGACTGTGTGATGCACAGAGAAGACAATGAAGGCAACGTTACCTAGCAACACCTACGCGCTTTACTCTTGATAACAGCTCAACTTCAGCAATCTTTGTATCAATGCTAACGTTGATCGGCGCTATCATTCAAGAGCGCCCTCTACACTACCTGGACTAAGCGCCTTTAAAATGGATAGGATGAATTTCTATTCCATAAACTTTCTTCAGTGTATCAATGAGACATTGAAAGTCAGTTTAAGAGAAGAGTACATTATGTTTAATTTGGTTTCCTATCTGTCATGCTTAAATGCAATATGTCTGTTCTCCAACTCCAGTGATTTTTTTCCCCAGTATTTTCTTATACCAAATAGTGCAAGGGATCCTGCTGGAGGCATTATTTGTTCAGCCCTTCCTTAACCTTTCTTTTTGCTCACAGCTATTGTGATCATTCATCCTCCTGCAGCCATCGTGTGTTTCGCGTTGTGTGTCAGCTTTTACCAAACTCATAGCAATTTAGGGGGCAATTTTCTCATTTTGATCCTCTTGAAATTGCATTGTGGAATTCTCATCAAAATTTATATACAGGAGACTCCTGGTTTAACGAAATCCTTTGAACCAGCAGTTTTCTTTTGTTCTATCAAAATTTTGTTATAGCTGAACAGTTGATTATAAAAAGATACTCTTACATAATATATATGCATTGATATATATTGTTTTGTTCTGTTTTTGTTTTCAAATTTCAACAATGATATTGATGGAAGAATGACATTCGTGTAGTACAGTGATGCATATTATTTATATTGGATCTGACATACACAAAAAGTTATTTATGGCAGATCCAGGGGTGGCCCCGTTTCAGCTGGGACCAAATTCCGAGCAAGATTTCAAGTTTGCTATGTTCTTCTAAGGTAATAGTACGCAAGCATGTGAGGAAGATGAACTTGCAATACTCTTGTGCGTGCAGGTCCTTGTTTTGGGTTTTTTGTTTTGTTTCGATTTTGCTTTAAATTGTCAACAAAGATAGTAATGTGTCTGGAAAAGTGAAGTCTATGATGTGTAGTATAGTGATGTCTTTGAAAGATGAACTCCCCCCAATGGGCAAAAAAAAAAATTAATAAAGAACTTAATAATCAGAGTCAATGTTATGGTCATAATGAGTGATACCTCAGTTTGTCATTACATCTATTTTATGAATGTGATATCTGTGCATAGTACAGTGGACTCCTGTTACAATGAACATGGTTATAACGAAATTTCGTTATAACTAAGTAAAACTTCTGGTCCCAAAATTATCGCCATTTAAGTCTATGGTACAAAATTCGCTTATAACGAACACGGTTATAACAAAATTTTCGTTATAACGAAGTCTTTTCCGAGCACCACTGACAAAGAAAAACAAAAGAAATGTGCTCCGTTATAGCCAACCGAGGATCGCTTTCGAAAATACGTAGCGGAACAAGCATTTATAGCGTCTCTGCATGGGCGAACGTGTCACATCACTGTGTGTTCACTTGGTGTGTCACGCACTGTTTTCGAGGGGAACTTACGTTATGGTAATACAATAATCTGAAATTGAATAACTACTTGTTTTATTTTCAGTGTATGACAAGTGTGCAACAAACAGAACATCATATATGCTTGGCTTCCTTGTTTTCGTTATATATATTGTATTTGTTCGGTTATAATGAAAGAAAACTGCTGGTTCTGAGCATTTCGTTATAACGGGAGTGCACTGTACTGTAAATTATGATTCAGGACTATTCACGCAATAAGCTTAGGTCAAAATCAGGTGAAAGTTGGGAGTGTCTGTTCAAGGTAACAGTATGACATTTTGGTTATTTCCTAGGATGCACTTGTGAAGTGCTACTTGAATGTCGGTCATGTAGTTTGGCTTGGGAAGTAGTTGACTCTGAAAACTCACAAGTAAAAACATGACCTCCAAAAAGTGTAACTTAACCCAACATTTAACACTTTTTTTTGTGAAGAGACCAAGAAATTCAATACCGGTATGTATTCTGTGGAACAAATTGGGGTAGCTTGCCTCAGTCTGGGTGTAAAGACAACTACTAGTAGTTAAGCATGCACACACTGTTTTCGTCATTGCTTCAAGTGAGCAAGTTGCAGTTACGAGCTAAATTTGGTTATTGTTCATACCTAAATACTAAACAATTCATTTTTGGTACCGCTAAACAGCAAATCCCCACATGAATTGTGTTTTACAGAGAGTGCACCAGCATGAAAGAGGATAATGAGTGGAGAGTTGAAGAAAAGAGATTCTTTGGTGAACAGAAGTGTGGAGCAAAACGTGGGTGAATTGAAAGAGAAGGAGATGTATGATAGACTTCTGAAAAGAAGTGCTAGATGAGTGGAGTTTCCTCCCATGTTCATGGAGGTCTATGTTGTGAATCCGCAGACAAGACTGTTGAATGTGTGAAGATTTAAATGTGGTTTGATTGCAGTTATTACAGTTACTAAACTAAGTTTTGAGTTGATAGATCTTGGCATGGTTGTTGGTTTAATAGTAGGCCTACAATTTGATTAAAAAACAAGCAAACTTGTATTCTACATGTATTTGTGTCGTGCCATCACCTGAAAACACAGCCAGGCTTGCTGAAAAAGAAACTCATCAAATTATTATACCCTGCATACATGAAGTAGTATGTACATGATCTATAGGTGTAGATATGCAAAACACCTGTGTTAGTACAGTGCACTCCCGTTATAAAGAAATGCTCGGGACCGCCAGTTTTCTTTCATTATAACGAAATTTTGTTATAACCGAACAAATACAATGTATAACGAAAACAAGGAAACCACGTATATATATCATATTCTGTTTGCTGAACACTCATCATACACTGGAAAGCTATGTGAAATGTGATGGCATAACTGTATTACAATATTAAACGCAAGTTCCCCTCAGAAACTGTGCGTGACACAAGGAGCGAACACACAGTGGTGTGAAGCGTTCACCCATGCAGAGACGCTATATATGCTTGTTCCGCTACGTATTTTCGAAAGCAATTCACATTTCATTATAATGGAGCACATTTCTTTTGTTTTTCTTTGTCTGTGGCGCTTGGAAAAGACTTCGAAAATTTTGCTATAACCATGTTCGTTATAAGCAAATTTTGTACCATAGACTTTAATTGTGATAATTTTGGGACCAGAAGATTTACTTCGTTATAACCGTGTTCGTTGTAACGGGAGTGCACTGTATTAGACAAAGGCCTCGCCATGGTAATCACACATTCTTACATCAAACTGAAGCATTTAAGCTATTAAGGTCAAATTTGGTGTGTATGAAGATCTGTGAGTGTAGGTGTTTTTTTGCAAAATGCTTGTGTTTGTGCCTGACAATGCATTGCCGTGGTAACCACACATTTTTTGAAAAATCTTTCAATTGAGCAAAATGCTTCCAGAATTTGGATGCAGAAGAAAGAGCACGGCAGACCAGATCAAACTCACAAGGTACTCACACAGTACTACTGTATACAAATACTTTTTTTTTGTTTTTCAATGATATTTTATTGATTTCATTCAAAACAATCATAAATCAACCCATTCTGGGTGTAACATGAACATAAAAACGGTACAAATGCCATTCAAAAGACAAATCCATTACCAACTTATACTGCCAATCATCTCCCTTCAACATAACAACTCGATTATAAATCAATCCTACTGACCATTTCTTCACGAGAAAGTGTTGACATGTACAAAAAAAAAAATATATATATATATATCTTTGACTATGGTATACTTATACTGCCAATCATCTCTCTACAACATAACAACTTGATTATAAATCGAGTATATAAGGGTATATATATACAAGGGTATATACATAAAAAAAGCAACAAAAATACGTTATACAAAACTAGAATGAAATCATTTCATTGAAAATTAAATCCCCATCCCACCAACCCCTATGCACTCAAACCTATCCCACACCCCCACCACAACCCCAAACACATACATCCACAACCACCACACACATACACCCCAAACACCAACACACATACACACCAACACCAAAAACACACATACACACATACACCCCACACACAAACACACCCGAAGCGATACCACCTTCCTTCCTAATGAAAACGACTTCCAAATGTTGATTGATACGTACAACATACAAGCGTGTAATGGGCCGTATGCAGAAAAGCATCGTCCGCCCGCACTCAAATACCGCTCCAAATACCCATCCAAATTCATCAAACAAAACTCATCAAACTCCTAGCTGCAGACAAAATCCTATAACTTTTACACCACCAAAAACTTATCCCTCCCCGCACGCGGCCAATGACACATTATATTGCCTTCACCACTGATAACTACACTGTACTAATACAAAGAAAAAGAAAACAAAACAATACTTAAGTTCTCGTTTCAGAAATATTTTCCCATTTCAGCAAATGTAATCCCAACTTATTTCTTTTTATAGCAATTTCTTTTTCTTCATCCCGAAAACTTATTATTCTCTTACAAATTTCCTCCAAAGTAGGAATTTTTCCCTCCGACCTAGATCTAAAAATGATATATTTCAAAATAAAAATTATTGTATTATAAAATTTTACTTTTGGATCCCTTCCCGTAACACCAAAATGAACATCTCTCCACTCTATATTTCGAAGATCTGCCATCTCAAACCTATCTATCACTTCCTGCCACAAATTCTTAACATACACACAATCCCAAAATAAATGTTTATATGTTTCTACCGATTGCTCACAAAAAGAACACCGGTTATTTGCACACAGACACACACACACACACACAGACACACACACACACACACACACACACACAAACAGAACCTGTTACCAAACCCTGTTTCAATTCTTTTTCATGGGAGCCTGAGCTGCTGGAGCGGAGGTATTAATCACCTTCAGCGATAGTTGTTATTATTATCATTATTTTTTAATACCTGCCCAGTCACTCCTTCCCAGACACTTCTGACAAATCAACACATACACAAAACAAAGACACATACAAAAACACAGAATGAAAAGACTACATGTATCAGTGCACTTCTTTTTATTTTTGCATACTAGTACACAGATAGCTATATTCTAGAATATATAGCATGAATATTTCATCAAAGAAATCTCAGCACCTCAATGATGCCTTCTTGTAGACTATTTTTGTGTGTGTGTCCTATTGTGTCATTTGCATAACACTGCAGGCACTGGGTGGTACTTTAATTTTGACAATAATCCAAGAATGAACAATTCTTGATATCTGTTTTTAAATTTTGTTTTCTTCATTGAACATAGCAAATTCCTGTGTCAACAGAGGAGAAGTGAAAGACAAAATACAACATACAGAGACTCCAACCCAAAGCACCTTCTGATCTGGAGATTCTCCCGCCTGAAACCCCTAGCAAACGGGAGACTCCAACTTGATGTGTGCGAGGCGCGAAGTTCCTAGGGTTCTAGATGCTCTCTTGTGCTATCTAAGGCTTATTTTTTCAACATACGATAGAAATAAGTAAGAAATCCCTTCCAACGGGAGACAAAGAGCCAGGGCGGGAGAAATTAAATTTCAAACGGGAGAATGGGAGATTTTGCAAAAATGGGTTTTCGGCGGGAGATCTCCCGTCGAAAACGGGAGAGTTGGAGTCTCTGCAACATATACAAGCATGCCTTCTCCCGAGGCAGGACTCACATTAAATAGTGACAATAGAAGAAACCTAAAGGGACAGGGTGGGATGACTTCCTATCACATGTTCAGATAATTATGTACGAGGGTTTGAAAGATGTTCAGAATAAATATTCTTTTTTAAACCATTTTACTTTTAAAGATGATATAAAGTTTTGGTACCTCAAAAGTTCCCCTGAGTTTCCTTGTCTTAGTTTGTGTTTCAGGTTAAAGTACCTTTCATATAACTAACACTGTGAGACTTACTCGCCCCAAAGTGCTCTCATGTCTTAGTAATCATGCAATAATGGTTTCGTACAATACGTGTATATAGATTCTCACGGTACTGCGTCGAGTCAAACTAACGGCTCGTTCGAATTTTTCAGAGCCCGCTCTGCTCTGGTACGAAACCATTATGGATGTTCCATTGTTCATTGTTCCAATGTTCATTTGAATGTTCCATTTTTTTCGGATCTCAGAGAACATGAGCCTATAGACAGAAAATGTCCCCGCATGCACTGTACATTTCAAAATCTTATGGTGAGTCATTCCATATGCTATTTTATTCCATTTCTTTTCAACCACTAATACCTGCTAACAGTTATACATGTATAACTCAGACTCCACTAACACATTCTTGTGGCTACAGAATAAAGATTTGTATTTTCTACGCTTCTTCAAATCCATAACCAGAGGAGGGAACATTTGCCTTGTTATCCTCTTGCTTGTTTTTCTAATAGACCACTGTACAAAAACAGAGGGCAACATTATGACATATTCTACCCTTTCTTGTAAGCGTGCTTTTAACAAAGTGTAGGTGCCTAACGTGCAGTAAGGTGTGTACACAATTAATGTTTAAAGGGAGTACCCAATCCTGGAACAATGTTCATTCATTTAAAAGAGCATGATTATATTAGCTGAAAATCATCTGTCTAAAGTTTTGAAAAAGTCATGTTGCCAAGAAAACCCCCAAATATGGTAATATTTCAGGATAGTTGGGCCCCTCAGCTTTGTCGCAGTTTTCAAGTAGGTACCCACAATGACGTCAAGGGATCGTGTGTTAGCATTTCTTTTGTGTTCTTTGTTAAAGAGTTCCATTCGGGAACATAATATGAATGTTAATGAATGATCCTTTTCTTAAGCAGGGTTGGAGAAACTTGGAGCTTCCATACAAATCTTCACCAATTATTCTGTGCAAATTTATTTTGACACGTGCATTCTATACTCTTTTTGCTCCTCCATGCATGATCCTTTTGTATCATAAAAGGTGTCAAACAAAAGAGAAAAATCTTAATTTTATCATGACATGTTTGATATTTCATAATTCATATTTTCCCGCGAGAAAATTAATGGACTATCCCGGTTTCCTTTTGTCTGGGACGCACTGTATAGGAATCTGAGTACTGTTATGCGGGCGGGCGGGTGGGCGGTTGGTCGGTCTGACGGTTGCTTATTCAATGCTGTGGTAACTTCATATTATGACCCATTAAATCAGGGAATTATTGCGAATCAAACTCCTTCCTAATTTTTCACGCAATGCTTTTGAAATTGGTACTCAAATTGATAGTGCTGGGAGTTCAGAAGGAAAATCTGGACTGGACGTGGACTGGATTTTCACTATATCAGTTTCAGATACATGTATAACCTAGATGGGACTGGACTGACATCTCTAAAAGTCTCAAATTAGCAATAACGCTGCTAAATATGCAAAAACAACTAGGTCTATAAAGCTTGTATACATACAACCCTTGGGGTGGGTTCCAGGCTCAAAAATCTTTTGACTGGACTGGAGAGAAACATAGTCTGGATGCTAAAACTGGAAGTTTCCAGGACCTGGACTGGGCTGATTTCCAGCACTACACATGGTCTTGTGAGGGAAAACATGCAAGACATCATTTTTTAATGTGTCACAAACTGCGTTGCCATGGTAACAGCATGTTGCAATTGCAATAAATCAAGGGGAAACATTGCAGAATGAACTGCGTAATGTTTTAAGCAATACTCATGAAATTTGGCACACACTTTAGTCTTGTGAAGAAAATTTTGAAATTAACATTTAACACCATTTTCTGTGACCTGAAAGGTGATGATCCGAAACGACAACTATGTGTCATGGTCAATTTCTCATACAAATAGTGTAAAGTTCTTAAAAGTAATAATGGTGGCCTCTTATATAGCGCTTAGGTCCGTAAAAATAAGATGCTCATGAACACTGCTACGTAGGAATCCAGGCTACGACCGTCTGCCATAAGTGCCTAGATTTATTTGAATTCATACATGTCAGAGCAAGCGTTGGTTGCCATGTAAGGCTCTACAGTATCTCACAACCATTTAACCTCGGGCATGATGTTTTGAGATTTTCCATCAGACACTCTGGGTAATATTTGGTGGGAATTTATTGGAGGGCCGGGTCGGGTGATCATTTTGTCTTAAAATTGGTTGATTTGGCATGGATTACCACTATTTTCCCCCAAAACAGCACAGAGCATTGATGGAAATCATAGTAAATTACAGCCCTGTCCATATACTACTGAACCACCCCCCCCCCATTGTCACATTGAGGCCTGTACATCATCTGCATAAATCACTTTCTGAAAAGCACCCTAAACAGGGATAACATAGCAGTGGGTTTAATATCCTAAGCAGGGACACATGTACATCTTTCATTTTCATCCTTAAAAGGGATTTTATTTTATCCAAGGATTACATCATCGCCTCTGATTTTCTCCACTTAGTGCTGAAAAAAATCACCCATTACCCCCTTTCATATAACAGCCCTAGAACATGGTTTTAAGTAGGGGTGCTTTTTATACACTAAACCTGAAATCATGTCCAACATCTCGATTTCCATGCCTTGAATAGAGAATTTATTCAGTGATTGCATTATCACTCCTCTGAACGTGATACCCTTTTCCTAGATTTTTCCTGATTTTATAACCTTAACATGATATTTGGGTTCCCCACCTGGTACTGAAAAACAACTGTAAGTTTTCATTTACGTGGATGATGTACAAGCCTCAAAGGCACATAATGTAACACCAAAAGACTTAACATTATTGTGTGCACTGGAAATGTGGAGCTACTGCACATGTATGGATACTGAACATTACAATGTGCATTGGAAATGTGGAGCCACATGTTTAACATGATGATGTTAATGGAATGTATGTATGGTGTTGTATGTTTTTTAACAAAAGAAATTCTACTATTTGACAAGAGAAGCATATATGCATACTAAATAAGTTTTTTTTTTCTGTTCTTGTTCATTTTGCTGCAGAATCGACATCTGCGAAGTAAGGCAATTAAGAGTAAATGCTCTTTTGGAGATGTATTACGTCAAGATCCTGAAGGTTTTACCATCAAGCATCTTCCAGATAAAGGTGAAGAAAGCTCATTTATAACATTCAGTGAAGGTCATCTACACTCAAAAAAATATTGGGTAAAAATGTTCCATGCGATAATTATGTGACCAACCAACTTTGGGCATTTCTTTTGGGCATTTCTTTTTATCCAATATGATGGAAATTTTGCCCATTCTAAAGTAATTACTTCTTATTTTTACCTAAACTGGACAATATGCTTTCCCCACTGGGTAAAAATATGGTCCAAAGTTGGTTGGACATATAATTACCCTAGTGCTGGTTAAAATTTTACCCATTATTTTTTACAGTGTATAGTGGAAGGCTTCACGGTACACCAAGTTATCTTTCTTGAAGTAGTGTGTGGTCCTGAAAAGGACCTACCCACTCTCCAGGTTTCGGTAAGCATGTTCTTACTGACTTCATTCTCCGGTAAGAACATGCTTACCAAAACGTCGAGAGTGGTTAGGTCCTTTTCAGGACCACATGTAGACACTGCTTCAAGAAAGATAACTTGGTATACCGTGAAGCCTTGCACTCATATATGTTCCACCACCAGTGAAATCTTCAAAGAGTGTCATATGTGTTGAAATTTGTTGGTGTGTGATGTATGATGCAATTGTATTTGCAGAGAATGTGACAAGTCACTATGCAATAACTATAAAAATACATGTATAATAAATCTAATAAATATATCTTTAAAAAAACTTCATGGGAAAGTGTAAAATACAACAGCTAATGAACTATGGAGTCATGAAGAGGATGATATTGCACCAAAGGCATATATTTTTAACTGCATACAGTTAGTTGTTCTAATGTGAGTATAGTTTTGGAAGAACGTGCACACTTAAGGTGGAGATTCACTCTGACATATGAGATTGTTGTCGTATTTATTCTTAGTACATGATGGATAATATTTCAATTTTTATAAATGTGCTTATCTTATTATTTACATAATTACAGAAAGAGCAGTGTTTACCACAATTAAATTTGAGAAAGGAACACCCCTTCTAGCTTACGGCAGAGAGCTGATAAGTGGAGAAGAGGGGGAAAATCGAGATGTGGCGTATGAATCCAGATTTAGATTCTACTTTCCCTTTAAAGGGAAGAGAATGTGGTGAGTGCTCATGTTATCACTGCTCTTGAACCCTGGTCCATTAATATATCTGCAAGCTCAGTAAGGAAACATTGTGAAAAATGTGAATTACCTGTACATTAAGTGTGTGTACTTGTAAGCCCGAAATATCAGAACTTCAGGTTTTTTTTGCTGTTTTCGGTTATATCGTAGTAAGACATGTTTCCATATTTTTTGAGTCATTGAGAATTAAGATTTCATAATGGGAACTAACCACATAATTTGTAGAGCATAATGAAATTTTGACAAAGGCCTGTTGTTTTGAGGTCATATCACTGTACCCCGACTATTTCCAGTCAATTTCATGAAATGGCTTGTATTTTTAAAAAATCTTTCATGCTTTCACACAAGTGCCACTTGTCAAGTAGTTGATCAAGATATCCAGGAATGTTGCAGGGATTGTACATCCTAGCTCTCTGAAAAAAGGCACTGATGTTTGTATCTCCTTCTTATGTTAGTCAGAGTGTTTGTTTTATGTACAAGGTGCAATGTATTAATTGTCTTATTTTGATTTTTTTTTATTTCTTTGCAGTCGTGATGCTTCAGTAGATCAACAGAAGGACCACAGCTGGGAAGACTAGTAAATCATGGATGGAGAGGTCAATTTAATTGCAGAATGAAGGTTATAGAGAACAAAAGCGGACAACCTGAACTTGTGCTTTTCTCTTTGAAGGAGATCAAGGAGGATGAAGAATTGTTGTATGATTATGGAGTCCCAAAGAACTTTCAATTTCCTCCACCTCCATCATTTTCTGATAAGCAGCAAAGAACAACTTCAGAGAGTCCTGGGGAGACAGAAAACATAGTCCAGGAGATTGCGGCAACTTCAGAGAGTCCTGGGGAGACAGAAAACGTAGTCCAGGAGAGTACAACTTCAGAGAGTCCTGGGGAGACAGAAAACATAGTCCAGGAGATTGTGACAACTTCAGAAAGTCCTGGGGAGACAGAAAACATTGTCTGGAAGAGTACGACAACTTCAGAGAGTCCTGGGGAGACAGAAAACATAGTCCAGCAGAGTACAACAACTTCAGAGAGTCCTGGGGAGACAGAAAACATAGTCCAGCAGAGTACAACAACTTCAAATAGTCCTGAGGAGACAGAAAACATAGTCCGGATGAGTATAACAACTTCAAATAGTCCTGAGGAGACAGAAAACATAGTCCGGATGAGTACGACAACTTCAGAGAGTCGTGGGGAGACAGAAAACATAGTCCAGAAGAGTACGACAACTTCAGAGAGTCCTGGGGAGACAGAAAACATAGTCCAGGAGATTACGACAACTTCAGAGAGTCCTGGGGAGACAGAAAGCATAGCCCAGGAGAGTAAAACATTTACAGAGAGTCCTGGGGAGACAGAAAACATAGTCCAGGAGAGTACAACTACTTCAAATAGTCCTGAGGAGACAGAAAACATAGTCCGGATGAGTACCACAACTTCAAATAGTCCTGAGGAGACAGAAAACATAGTCCGGATGAGTACGACAACTTCAGAGAGTCCTAGGGAGACAGAAAACATAGTCCGGATGAGTACGACAACTTCAGAGAGTCCTGGGGAGACAGAAAACATAGTCCAGGAGATTACGACAACTTCAGAGAGTCCTAGGGAGACAGAAAACATAGTCCAGGAGAGTACAGATAGTTGTGATGTTGAGTGCTGTGATGATCTGCATCCGGATTTCATCTGTGAATCTGAAGATAATTCTGATTCGTCCGAAGAATTTCTTCTCATCCCTCGGGCACCCAGAACAACAAGTAAAGCAGGAAATAAAGAAATGGCTGATCAGAATCAAGCAGACGTGTCAAGCAGCACAGAAATTCATGGAAGAAACCATGAAAGGATATCAGTAATGAAAACAGATAATGCTTGTCGCCGGAAGTACAAGGTTGCTTTTTGCATGGTATGTGAAAAGCCGCAAAAAAACACTTCCTGATCACCTCCGTTCCCAACATGCTCATGATGTAACAGGGTTCGTACGGGTCATGGAAAACCTTGAAAGTCATGGAATTTGGCTTAGTCTATTTCCAGGCCTTGAATGTCATGGAAAACTGATATTTTGATGAAAATGTCATGGAAAGTCATGGAAATGCAAAAAATTGTGACATTAATGTGATGTTTTGTGAGATATGCAAATGATAATAAACAAATGATTTCATATTTCAAACTTTACGTTTCTTTGTTATTATTGTAAAATAATTAAAATGCATTTGTGGTGATCGATTGTTGTTTGTCGGGCATTGTAAATAAACTACGAGATGTATGGTGTATGTGTAGCGTGATAATTCGTTGAAGTGTACATTGAATGAACGTCTGCATACATGTACAGTATGTGTATACATGCGGTGATAAGGTGATGCGATGTGTGTATATTAAAGGTGCATGGTCCCGGTGTTTTAGTCAAATGCGTACGCGGGCGCACGGCGCAAGTTTCCTATACAGACCTACGCTATCGACTCCTCTTTAGCGCTTACGCTTTGGCCCACATCCCCAAGTCCGAAGAAGTCCGATCCACTGTAGTCAGTGGTCCGATCACAGTTCGGCTTATGATTCGGCTGAGGGGGATGACAGCTTTAGCAAACTTCTTTTGTGATGTCATAATAACAAGCACATATGCACGCACCCTGGCATTACTACAGACTGCGCGATGCGCAGAGAAGACAACGAAGGCAACGTTACTTAGCAACACCTACGCACTTTACTCTTGATGACAGCTCAACTTCGGTAATCTTCGTATCAATTGCTAACGGTGATCGGCAGTATCATCAACAGCGCCCTCTACACTACCGGGACTATGCCCCTTTAATATAGCACATGTACGTACGTAGTCCACTGCCTGAACTGTCTTCGTAGTATAATAGTACGCACAGCCGTCGATGAGGGCGTAATGTATTGATAAAGCACTGGGCCGCAGCGGCTGGTGCGACCTGCTTGGCCGCTTACGCAGCTCTCGCAAGCGGGAGCGTCCCGGGGCTAGCGCGGCTGAGGGAGTCACTTGCAGGAAAAAAAATTGTAGGAAAAAAGCTTTTTTTAACTTTGAACTACATTAGATTTCTGACAATTTAAGTGATATTGTTAATTTTAAAAATGACCTACAACTTGTAAGTCAAACGACAAATGGTGCATGTGCGTAATTAATCTAATGATATGGGAAGAAAGTCTATGTGTAGATTTTTTTTCTCCCCCTCTTTCTTATGTAATGTAGTTATATCATTCAGAGCCCCGAATCAAAAGTTAATGAGCCAATCTCAAAATGTGTTCATTTGTTCATGACATTGCACCATGGATTTACTCTTGACTTATTAGGTGATCCGAGTATCCTCTCGGATCACCTTCTGTTTTTGTACGGATTCTTTCTTCTTCTTCTTCTTTTTCTTCTTATTTCTCCCCAAAAGTTGTGCATCGATTAGCTCAGAAAGTCCTCTTCCTATCAATTTCAAACTTATACCATATATGTATCGTCTCCCAAACACGGCAATCGAACTAAAATCAAAGTGATCAGTCGACCGTGACGTCACTATGACGTCATTATATGAAAACACATTCTCAATCATATCTCATTAATGGAATGGAATTTTTCAATGAAATTTACGTCACATATATTTCAAGTCAAGCGCATTTTACTCATATTCTCAAAATTCATCTATATCTTAAAACGTGCGCGTACGCGCGCGTTGAAATATTTGTATGCTCAAATCGAGCTCAAATTTTTTTTGCACACGTTTCAGACCATTTAGAGCATTTTTTGAAAAATTGAAAAAATTTTACGGACGCGTACGCGCGCGCGCATATACGCACGCACAGCTCATATGAAATAGAAATTTCCCGTTTTTTCACACTTATCGCCTGCCTGAAATGTCAGGGAATATGTCTACCAAGTTTCAAGTCAATTCGACTCAATATGACGTCATTCGGGCCCGTCAAAGTTGAAATTCCGCGCGCGCGTCAATGGCGATATACAGTGCAACAATGGCAAAAAAACTGCCAATTTTAAATCCGATTTTACTCATCAAGATGGACAATGACCCCCCATTTTCTTTACATATTCTGAAAGCAGATGAGTTTTACATATTATTTCATGGGTTGGCGATGCTGGAAAAATGATTAAAAGATATCAAATTTCTTAATAAAATAAAAAGAGTAAATTTTCAAAATGACGTCATCAAATTACAAGTTCACTCGAGCGTATCTCACTTATCCTTTGCCAATTTTTACCCAGAGTTCAGTATGTTGTAGCTTACTAAATGCTCTTTCATTAATATAGTAACAACATTTTGATTAGATGACAGCATCACCTCGTAATATTGGATTGAAAGTAATCTTGTCAAATTTGACCAGTTTACGTGTTATCTTAATGGGAGTGCAGTTTTTCTGGAAATGAAAATTGACATGACTATCTTTTTCGAGCACTAGCTCACCTATGCTTCGGTGAATTTCTCTAAGATTTTAATATGTTGTAGCTGAGACTTTGGGCTATCGTAAGTGTGCCCTTCATTTTTTCATACGGTATCTGGATCACGTCCAAAAACTTGGTTGAAATCAAAGCCTATCTTCGATGAATTTTCATATTTCTTTCTTTTTCCAACTTTCTTTGCAATAACTCAAGAAAAACATACTCTATCACTACCATATTTTGCACATGTTTAGGTCATGTCACGTACATTATTTCATAAAATAACAACTACTTCATCAGATGCCATCTTCGGTATGTAAATTAGGGTCAAAGGTCATACATGTTTCATCCTGTATCTTGGTGAATACATGTTCTATCTTCCCCATATTTTGCACACGTAAAGACCGTGTTACAAGGATCATTTCACAAAATAACCACTTTTTGCTCAGATGCCATCTTGTCTGTGCAGATCGGGGTCAGAGGTCATATGCACTTCTTTCTCTATCTTCGTTATGACGTGTTATCTCTATGGGAGGGAATTTTTCTAGATGTGAAAATTGACATGATTGTCTTTATCGTTCACTAGCTCACCTACCCTTTGGTGAATTTCTCCCAGATTTTAATATGTTGTAGCTGAGACTTTGCGCTATCGTACGTGTTCCCTTTGTTTTTCATATGGTGTCGGGATCACGTCCAAAAACGTGGTTGAAATTAAAGATTATCTTCGATGTATTTTCATATTTCTTTCTTTTTCCAATTTTCTTTGTAATAACTCAAGAAAAATAGCCCCTATCAACCCCATATTTTGCACATGTTTAGTTGATGTTACGTACATTATTTCATAAAATAACAACTACTTGATCAGACACCATCTTGGGTATGTAAACTAGGGTCAAAGGTCATAAATGTTTCATCCTGTATCTTGGTGAATACATGTCTTATCTTTCCCATATTTTGCACACGCAAAGACCATGTTACAAGAATCATTTCACAAAATAACCACTTTTTGCTCAGATGCCATCTTGGGGGTGCAAAGTGGGGTCAAAGGTCAAATATACTTCATTCTGCATCTTTGATAGTGTATACGGAATTCGGTACCCAAGATGGCAGGTCTGACTCCCTTTTCAAAATGAGAATCCAAACATCACACGACCAATGTCCCTAATCTCAGGTGAAAACTCGAATCATTGATTTAAAAAAAATCGGATCACCTAATTTGTCAGTCTTGACAAATTCCGGGTCTAGTTCTTGTTTTGTTTTGTAGAATCAACAGTTCTCACAATCAACACATTCTTCAAGCCAAAACAACAGATGGGTTCATCAGTTCCATGTGTGCAATATTCTGATGCAAGTACAAGCGCTTGTGCTCCATCTTACAAAGTAACACCTAGTCCAGTTGCCGCTGTTGCTACCAGAGAAGATACGCTGAAAGCAGAAATTCTATGGTGTCTGAAGGTAGTTGAAGACCATTTGTCATTCCATTCCTGTCATCATAACAACATCCTATTCCAGAGAATGTTTCCCGACTCTGCAATTGCTAAAGGGTTCCAGTTATCAGAAACAAAATGCCGGTACATGACTGTATTTGGTTTGGGCCCGTATGTGCAAGACCTCCTGTATGACAACATCAAGCAATCAAAGCACTATGTGATACTGTTTGATGAAAGTCTAAATCAGAAGCTGCAGAAAAAGCAGATGGACTTCCTCATCAGAACATGGCAATATGGGCAAGTTTGTACTCGATACTTGATGTCTGTGTTTATCGGACATAGCTCAGCTGTTCACCTGAAGGAAGAAATCAGTAAAGTTCTTCACACAGTTGGTTTGGACAAGTTACTGCAAATATCCATGGATGGTCCCAATGTCAATTGGAGGATGTATGATGACTTCACGCGACAGTACACTGCTGACTTGAACCAATCCATCCTGAATATCGGCTCATGTGGGCTCCATATAGTTAATGGAGCTTTCTTGACAGGTGCCAAGGCCGCTGAATGGGAGGTGGAAAGCTTTCTATCATCCTTGTACTACTTGTTTTCTGATTCCCCAGCCAGAAGAGAGGATTATCAGAAGATAACTGGAGATCATATCATACCACTCAAGTTTTGCAAGACCCGATGGCTGGAAAACCTTCCTGTTGCCGAGAGAGCAATCAACATCTGGGAGAGTGTATGCATGTACGTAAAAGCAGTAGAAGAGAAGAAAATTCCTCACCCAAAGAACAAGTCCTTCGAAACTGTTCTGAAATGTACTCGCATACCAGATGTTGTGGCAAGACTGCACTTCTTCATATCAGTGGCAAAGCTGATTAATCCTTTCCTGACAGACTACCAGACTGATGCACCAATGTTGCCCTTCTTGGCTGAAGACCTCACTCGCATGCTTGCATCCGTTATGCAGCGATTCTTGAAGCTGGACAGGAGCACCATAACTTCTCCTTACAAGATAATGCAGATAGATGTCAGTGATGAAGCCATTCAGCTTCCTTTGACCAAGATGGACATCGGATTCCACACTGAGAAGAAGCTGAAGGATCTGACGGGGAAAAAGATCATCAGTGACCACCGAGTTCTTGAATTTCGCACACAAGCCAAGAAGTTTCTTGCTGCTATGACCCGGAAGCTTATTGAGCGATGTCCGCTGAAGTATGGTCTAGTGAGAAATTTGGGGTGCTTGAATCCTCGGAACATGGCGAGAGACAAGGACAACTCAATGACGAAACTGAAGCGGATGCTTAGCATCCTGAGTGACGCAAATAGGCTTGAGGACTCATGTGATGATATCATCAGGGAATATGCTGAAGCATGTGATGAGGCATCAACACGTCCAGAGATGCGAGACTTCGATGCAAAGGAAGACAGATTGGACTCTGTCATGTGCCAGTTCCTTTTGGGTCTTGGTATTCAACAATATTGAATGTAGTTCGCATGATGCTCATATTGTCCAATGGACAAGCCTCTATCGAACGAGGATTTTCCGTTAACAATGAAGTGGAGGAGGTCAACCTCCAACGACAGTCGCTTGTATCATTGAGGGCCATTTACGACCATATCAAGCATGTCGGAGGTATTGACAACATCAAACTTGACAAGTCCATCATGTTGGCTGCATCTGCAGGTCGCCAGCATTATCATATGTACCTGGACGATGAGAGGCGCAGCAAAGAAAAGGCAAAGAAAGAAGGGAAGCGAAAAGCGCTGATGGACAGTTTGGATGGACTTAAAGCCAAACAAATCAGACTGCAAGCGGATGTGAAGAGTCTCAATGCCTCAGCAGACAAGTTCGCTGAGGAAGCAGAGGCCAAAGGTAAACTGACTTCCATCTCGAAATCAAACAGTCTAAGACGAACCGCCAAAGAAAAAATGTCACAGCTTGAAGAAGTACAGAAAGAGATTGATGAGCAGCTGGAGGCAATTAAGAATTCATAAATAATGGACTTTGACCAGTTTGTACATGTACAAATGATCTTTCAGGAACAATTACCCAAAGATTAATGAACAGGTGAATGTCATCAAGAATTCTTAAATAATGGACTTGGGCAAGTTTTCAACAGTTGTACAATGTAAATAATCATCCAGGAACAATTG
The DNA here is from genome assembly GCF_040938485.1 of Diadema antillarum. NCBI lineage: Eukaryota > Metazoa > Echinodermata > Echinoidea > Diadematoida > Diadematidae > Diadema > Diadema antillarum. The sequence goes on from NW_027271370.1 coordinate 989,356, forward strand.
CTCAACGCCACCATGCAGTGTGTAGGAGTATCTTTCAAACAGCTAGAGATGTCTCATGAAAAGAACTTATATTGACCAGCTATGAAACAAGAACTCACCAGAAGATGTGAGTAGGCCTACATGTAATACAGTGGAACCTCATTGTGGAACTACAGTGGAAGCTTATTGACCAGCTAGCGAAACAAGAACTCACCAGAAGATTTGAGTAGGTCTTCATGTAATACAGTGGAACCTCATTGTAAAGAGCACAAGTTTCCTTGTCACATCTCTTTGTATACTATTGTATTTTTATCCCAGATAGAGCAAGGTTTTGATATAAAGAGGTAATTTTTCTTGTCCCAATGACCTTGTTATAATGAGGCTCCACTGTTATGTTAGTTGTTGAAATCATGATTGTTGATGGTACGTGTATGTGTTTTTACATGCCCTTTGATGTTAAGTGTTGGTGAAATCATAATTGTTGATGGTACGTGTATGTGTTGAAACATGCCCTTTGCTTTAAATTTTCAGTTCATCACGTAAAATTGTATAAAAAGTCATGGAAAGGTCATGAAATTCTACCTTAAAAAGTCATGAAAAGTCATGGAATTTCATTCATTAGAAAGAGTATGAACCCTGATGATACCAACTGACCTGATTCCTGTTCAAGGCACTACGAATTTGTCAGTAGTACGGGGATAGAAAATTTAGAAATTTTCCTATTTCTTAAAAAAGTAAAAATGTTCCTGTGTCATGACTTTCAGGGCTGGCAGGTATGAAAGGGCGGTTAGTTGGCTCAGTCGGTAGCGCGTCTGCCTCACGATCCTAAGGGCCCGGGTTCGAACCCAAGTCTGGACTGAGCAATGTTGTGTGTAATCATACCGTCCCCTCTAGCAAGAGGCAAAACACTCTGTCCCTCGGATAGGACATAAAATGGAGGTCCCGTGTATGAGAGAGTCACAACTCATGCACATAAAAGATCCCGCTTCATTCATTCATCGCAATGAGCAGGGTGTTTAACCCGGTGAAGTAGTCCCACCTCACATCCAACTGGACCCCATGGAAGACCAACTTAGTGTAGGTGAATATGGGCTATTCCGCCATCTTCTCAGATGGAAATGAACAAACAAACAAACAAACAATAACATTACATGTATACCAGGCACAACCTCCAGTTCCTTCTCCAGAGGGATGGGGATGGACAATGGAGAATGGTCACTGGGCACCAGTTTGGATGACAATTCCTGAAGCAGCTAAAGCCTGCAAGGAGCTAATCAAGTGTGGTTGCTGGGCTTAAGATGGATGTCTCTCTCGCTGCAAGTGCTCAAAAGCTGGATTAGCATGCACAGAACTCTGCTCTTGCTGCTGTCAGAATTAAGTTTGCCCACATGTCAGGTATAGTTATGCTAACCAGGTGTAAAAGAAGCCCATAATGATGAAAACACATAGTTACCCACAGCTGGAGCCAACTTTTTTATTAATTAATATTTTTCACTAAAATTCACAAGATGGTAGGCAATGAAGTTATGTGTCATGTATATTATACAAGTTTACAATTCTAGTTCTGATCTAGAACTTGTCAAAGTATACACATTATGAGATGAAATATCATATTGGTTAAAGCAAGCAAAGCATGAGTACACAGCCAGGAACTTTTTATAAAAATTTTCTTGATAAGATTATATAGCCTAAGTTGCACAGTACATTTGTAATTGTAAATCTAATGACACAACAGCACTGACATCAAGGAAATTCATTTTTGTAGACATGTATTGTCTGTAAAAATTCCATACATCATATTGATCAATCATACCAAACCTGATAGGAATCTCTTCAAAGTCACAGAAGTTCTATAGTCTCCTTTAAACTAAACCAATATCTAAATATGTAGTTGCCATGGTGACATACCAGTTAACATTAATCAAAAGAATTTCAAACCTCTATACATTCAGTCGATCAGTTTTACCTATTCAAATGGAATCTCTTCCAAACTGGAAATTATCATATAGCCTCCTGTAATTAACTTCAACTAAAAACCTTAGTTTTGGGTTGCCATGGCAATGTACAAAATTAATGATTATATTCCACCCCTGTTTCATACTCTTGGTACCTTCTTCATAACTTTCATATCAAGTTTTGTGAAAATTGGATCTTCTTACCTGGAGAAATAGGCAAAAACATGATTTTTTTGAAAAAGTTCATTGACCTTTGACCTTTGGCAAATTCATTCCAAATTAGATTAAAATATTTCACTTGTTCTCAATATTCTTCCTGCCAAGTTTTATCCAGATCTGATATTCCTGACTCAAGAAATAGCAAAAAAAAACTATTTCACAAACAAAGGTCATTGACCTTTGACCTTTCACCTCCTTCCCAGCATCAATTCTTTTACAGCACCCTATTTCTTGAGAAGGCATATCATGAAGTAGTTTTGGTGAAAAATCATGTTTTGTCTACCGTGTCACGATAATTTCACTGAGCTATCCAACTATAGGCCTATAGGGAGGAGGAAAGGAGCAGGATGGCGACAATTGTCACCACTCAGTCACTAGAGCTACTCTGCTTCAACTTCCTAAGCATAGAGCCAGAGAGTTAAGGTGTAGAGAATGTCCTGGCAATGACAGATCTTTTTAGCAAGTATGCTGTGGCCGTACCTACACAAAGACCGGCGCAGCACTACAGATACAAACTGCGGGACAATTTTATTGCCCAGTACAGCTGGCATGCTAAGATCCTGACTGACCACACGCAAGACTTTAACTCCCAGCTCATCACAGAGCAGTGTGCGATGGCTGGAGCTGAAAAGGTCTGCGCCACTCCCTGGCATTCTCAGTCAGACCCCAACGAAAGGTTTACAAGCTCTGCTTCTTTTGGGGTCCCAAACCATTCATCATTCTTAATGCTGTATCCTTTTGTAAAATGTCAAATGTTTAATGAATTGGTTAAATAAACTTGAACTTGAACTTGAACTTTGTTTAATCGTGCCCTTCTTGACATGCCAGGTTGCCGTCTGGACAAAGCTAAGGCTGAGTGGAGGTGGCGTATTAGTACACTGGTGCATACATAAAATGTGTGTGAACATGACACCACCAGGTCCGCCCCATACTCTTTGACGTTAGGTAGAAATGCACTATTGCCTATTGACATCACATTGGGCATCAGCACCCTGTAGTCGTCAAACAGATACAAATCAAACTAAGTAAAATAGCTGCATGAGCAACTTCATGAGGATTATGAGTTACCTGTTAGCAATATGGCAAGAAGGGGCAATTTGTACAAGAAGTGTTTCAATCAAAGGGTGTCTTCTTCTTCTAGTGTATGATCAAAGGGCTAAAGCCCTTGTCATTAGGGTGATGTCATTCTCGTTAAATATGTGCTCGTGGGAAGACCAAATTGGCAAATCTGTGGGATGATGTGTGTGATATGTTATCGGTAATGGGTGACTCCCCAGTATACCACATCCAAGAGGAAGTGGACACTGCTGCTCCCAGAGTTCTGCATCAAATTTGTTACTACCATATGACAGTTCCCCAACATCCGAGCCTCTAGACAACCCTGCTTGTCCCCTAAAACCAACCATGAGGCAAAGTCCCAGGCCAAAATAAACACAGTTTCATCACAATCGACCTGAATCCAATAGTCACTATGTGGACAGTGATAATTATGATGAATCCATGCTCATACCAATCCATCTCACTCTCAATAATGATAAACTTGGATCAAGTTACTGAATATTGTTTATGTCTATTTACACAAGATATAATATGTGAACAGGAAGTCAGAAATGCCCTTAGCATGGTCCTTTGTAAATAATTATTGTATGCATTGTGTTTTAAGCAATGATGAAAGGTTACTACAGTGTACAGTGCACTCCCAACCAATCGTAACAAACACCATTCTAAAGTAATTTCGTTACGAAGTAAATTAAGGTCCCAAAATTAATATCTATGGAACTATGTATGCTTCCTTTGTGACATGAAGTTAAAGAAGAACAGTTGAAACAGTATGCAGAATAACTGGTTGGAAACAGAAAACATACTCCAGATCCTTTGATTGACCTGAAGAAGACTGGATACTGGGAAAAAGAGTTAAATTTTGGCCATCCATAAGTGATTTTGAGATAGCAGAGTGGCTTGTGAGAGAGGCCCTCTGCCCAGTCAACCAAGACCAAAAACACTGGAAGACAAGAGTTGGACCACTCTCAGGTTATAAAGAAGGAAATGCCAATCTTCATATCACACAAGTCAGTAATGTTCAGCTGACTGTTCAAATCACAAGCAAGCTGCATGCAAATGCCTATTGCACAGCATGACTCTTCACTAGTCCTATTCACTGACCTACATAAGATGTTTTTTCTGAAAGCCAAGGCCTACCATCGAGGATTGTCTAAAATCTTACAAAGCAAAAAACCAATGAAGATCATTTGAGGTGTATACAGTTGTATTTAGTACTCAAGGTGAATATATGTATCAATTTGATGTAAGAATAATGAAAAGAAGCAGTTTGGATGCGAGTTAAATGTCAATTAAATAGGGTATCTATGGATTTTATTAAGTTGTATTGCACAGATGCTACATAATTAAGAGGTTGGTTCTGATACACATGCATCAATACAAACTGATTATTACTATTATTATTTTTTGATAAATATGAATGTGGCAGAGTGAAGTTTAAAAGAGATGGTAGGGATGACAGAATTACTTTCCTTTCTGATAATGTGAAATAAACTTCATTAGCTTCAGGGATGAGCTGGGCTCATGACGTGCTATTCAGCATGCAGCACTCACCACCTGTCATTCAGCAGACATCACTTAGCATACGTCATTGACCGAGTGTCACTCGTCACGTATCATTCTCCACTCATCATTGTTCGTTATCATTTGGCATCGTTTGGCATTGTTCAACGCTCGTCGAATTTTGTATCAACTCTAAGCCCCGCCACCTCATATGCCATTCTCGTGCTACACGTGTGACGTGTCTGTCGTCCATGCGCACAACTCAGGAACACCTCCATGTTAGCATCATGAGAGCAGACTAAGGACTGATGATTGGTAGCTCTGCTCGTCATCTGTAACCCCTTCTCAGGCGCTACATTACCATTAGATCTTATGTTTATAATTATGTCTGCCAAGATGTTGAAATAGTATATTTTGTGCAGCGGCATTATTACCACCTTGTATATGTGATGTATTGATTTGTTCATTTATGTACTAATTGATTTTTCACTTTATTTCTACGAGCCGGAAAGTACCGAACTTTGTTCTGAATAAAAAGTTTATTTCATGGTATACACTGCGTAGTGCCATTGTTCTTTGCAGTACATGTATCACCATACTACTATTAATGGGAGTTATTCTATTGTCAGCCAGGTTACTCAGGGCCAAGAGCTGACATGCGTCCGCTGGTGTCCACTTCCTCTTTGAAACTAAATTCATTTAAATCATTCCATGCCCAAGCATTAAGTCCATAGATGCACCAACTAAGCCATTCTCACGCATACCAAGTAACAACTGCGAAAAGGATTGTCAGAAGCCTCCTCCTAGTATATCAAAAGGTGGGGGTGTATATGTTTAAACATATTACATACACATAATCAGTTAACCCCCAAATCCTTCTACTGCATATGAAATAGATTATGAAAGATCTCCCACCCCACCCCAAACAGTTTGATGCTACACGCAATAAATCTCAGGCTCAGATGGAATCCATAAAGCCCTTCTAAAGCAGTCTGCTGGCAATTCAATATATAACAAATAGTGTGATGGACAGAATGTCTGGATTCTCTCCTTTCCTTCAGTCATCCATCACAGGATGTGTGCTCTACATACGTGAAATACCATACTGAAATGAGGGATCCAAATATAACTCCAGTCTGACAGTTCGCAGCATGCCCTTTGTCTTCTGCTCTCGTATGCATATGTCATTGATGGTAGTTGTCAAGACATTACAATCTGAAGTACAAGATGCAATCTGTTGTCGACCTGTCCACGTGATCATCTGCTTACGACACCTCATAGGAACCATCACTGTGTTTTCTTTGACATAGTGTATCCTACTCTGCTGCTTCATGTAGCACAAGCTGTGAATGACAATGACAGAGAAATATGAACAGAATGACAACTGTTGATTTTTTTTTTTGCCAAACATAAAAAGAATTCAAAGATAAAACTGTAGCATGATTACCAGTTTCAATATCATTCATTGTGTACATGCACACATTGTCTACAAGCTAGTATGATACTTTGATGACCAAGACGTGATACAGTCTACAAAAATTGATTGGTAAGCTCTTTGATGCCTTCAGGGTCCCATTTCCCAAAGAAAAAGAAAAGATATTAAGATAGGAACTCTTACTAAAGTAGCAACTTCCTGTAGCAACAGCCAATCAGGAAGCAGAATTTTTGACACTACCATGACAATTGTCACTGCAGCAAGAGTTGCTATCATATCAACTTTTTCTGAAATAGAGCCCAGGGGCCCGTTGCAAAAAAGTTACAATTATGGTAACTTTGCCATCCAATGGTAGCTACCATGGCAACAATACTCAACAGCCAATCACAATCAAGAATTCCATGGAAGTTACCATTCGATGGCAAAGTTACCATAATAGTAACTGTTATGCAACGGGTCCCAGATTGTCTCATAAATGAACATCATTATCAAGAAATCTAATTCTCGAACAGGTTGATACATCCAGCTGAAGTACTCTGCATCATCGCATGTAGCTTGAATTACCAGCAACTACTAGTAAAAGCAGGAATAACAAAAGTGAATTCTGTGTCCAGATACATCAGCCCCATTTAGCACCAGAAATATGGCTAACATCCTTGACAAGATATTGCTTTACAAACAAAACACAAATACATGAATCTCTTCCATTTGCCTTGATCAACACATTGGCCCGAATTCACAAAGGTGGTACAAATGAAACCATGCATACTTGCCAACTAATAAGATTTTATTAGATTCAGTAAGATTTTTTACATTACAAATAGCAAAATAAGATTTTCTGTCAGAGAAATAAGATTTTTAAAAATATTTAGAAATACCTTTCATGTGTATTTTCTGAATATTTGGCTGAAAGTAAGAATTTTAACTTCAGTTTGCATATAAAATAAGATTTTTGCAATCCACAAGTAAGATATTTCATCTTGAAATGTTGGCAGGTATGAACCATGGTATAAACCATGAACAAAAACCATAAAGTGCCAAGTGTTGCACAGAATATTTCGTTACGAAATTGGTCATGTTGTCGACAACGTGACCGTTTCGTTAATGAAATTATCATTTTGTGGACGAAATGTTTATTTAGTTACAAAATGTTGTCATTTCGTTACAAAATAATCATTTCATCGACGAAATGACTGATTTCGTAACGAAATATTCCATGCGACACTTCCGCACTCCATGGTTTTTGTCCATGGTTCAAACCGTGGTTTCATTTGTACCACCTTCGTGAATTCGGGCCATTACGTCCAAAGGAACTCAACAAATTATAACTCCAGCCATAGAAATTTGTCTGATGATATGATGTACAACTATATATTATAATGTCATGCATCCAATGTCTACTTGTATGACTTTTTCGCTACATAAGCAAGATACATCTCCCAATGTTCCATGATGATAATGCTTGGTTTGCAATGACTACATAGAGAAGATTCAGTGCACTGCAAAGTCTGCAATCAATTCTTGACATGATTTCCACTTACTTCTGCTGCTGTCCAACTCAAAAAGAACAGTATTTACATTTCTCATCAACTGTCATCCTTCTCTGAATCATTCTCCTCTTCATCTTCCTCACTGTCTTCTGAGGACTCCCCTGACATGTCATTGGTGTCTTGGCTCCGATAACTATGGACAGACATTACAAGAAATAAATGTAGCACTACTTAGTATTCAGTGCATAGATGTATACAAGACTTTGGCACATCCACACTGCATGGTTTCAATCTTACATGTATTGTAAATTACACGAAATCAATGTGACACTTGAAGTCCATATAAAGTCAATGACAACGTTTGTAACATGGTGACTTCTTTCTAAACTTTCAACTCTTCATAGGAATGTGGCATGGATTAAAGGATATTTGGGTGGATATTTGGGGTTTCCTAATTTCCACTCAAAATTGTTGGGCATCTTGGGCTTATGATACCCAATAAGTTATGCTCATTGGTGAATCTTGTGTGGGTGCATAGCAACTTTAGGTATTTCTTATTCTAACAAGCATGTGAGAAAATTAACAAGGCACAATAAACACATGAAACCATTAAAACTTTTCAGATCTAGCAATCAGCATGTTACAAAATACACACAACCTTTCAAGCTTGAACTGCTTGAACTAATGAGGAAAGACATAACTAGTTACATTACACAGGTAAAAATGACAGCAGTTCACGATAAACCATACACTAAATTGCTATACAAACATGCAACATCACTCAACATCATTTGATGCCACACATGCAGGGTAATGTCAATGTAAAACTTGTCATGTGTAAATGTGTATTTAATGGGTCAATCTACCCCAGTTCTTAAATACACATGAGTGGAAAAAAAATGTAACTACAACTGCTTTCCATGAGTGGCACTATGGCACCACAACAGCTGCAAATTAGTGACTGAAACCAAAGAAAGCACTCCATGTTTTTTGTTTGTTTGTTTGTTTTCCTTTGGGAGTTCCGCACTGAAGAGGGTCATACAAAGAAGATAGCAGCTTTTGAGGGATGGACAAGTTGGCAGTTGGGAGATCATCTGTACCAAGTCTTGACATTTCCACCGATGCTATCTAATATAACATTAGTCCCTGACTAATGCTGTAAACATTCCCTCTGCTCTTTAACCCGTTGAGGGCGGGCTGATTTTGCTATAACACCCATTTCCCATAGACGCCTGCCCGAGTATACTCAGGACTACTGTAAAAGTGGAAATTTTTGCGGTGTTGAAATTTTTGCGCATTTCGCGCAACCAGAATCTAGCGTGAAAATAAAAGCACGCAAATATTTTTGCTTGGCATATGTTCCAGTAATTGATGTCTTGATTGCGCGGAATTAAAAACATGCGAAACTTTTCTTACCCGACGAAGTGCGAAAAATTAGTTGCGCAAAAATATCCACTTTTACAGTAGTCTTCAACGGATTAACAGGGGTAATACCAAGTATTTGATGTACTTTGCAAACATGAATATGCCATACCTTCCTTTCTGGATAGTAGGGATGAAATCTCCCATTGTAATATTCAGTCTCTCACTTAATCTCTCAGCAGCTTGCTTGGCAATGAGGGCCTAAGGATGAATAACATGGAGAATGACACATGTAGGGCAATATTGCAGGAGATATTTCAATTACAGTACACGATAGGAATACTGAATAGGGAAGAACGTATCTTGAGAGATTAAAAATATTTATGAGAAAAAGTGAGATTGAATGTAATGTTTACTGCATTATCTAATTACTAACATAGACTGTACGGCAAATTACTAACTATATATGGTAAGCCACGGTGATTGTAATATCCTTACTCATTTGGAGGACAGTGTTTTTTGACATCACAGATGACTTACTACATGGAGATATGAGGGAAATGAAGCAAGGCTTGTAGCTGAACATGCATATCACATATTTACATTCCAATTGAAGTAGTTAATGATTCACACTGTTTCCTTTCACCTACTCTACATCATCTACTAGGTACTTCCTATCAGAGATTCAAACTTAATGTCTATTTCACTAGATAATGCAATGGTTCAATCATGTATTTGTTTTCTCTCTTTCACTGGTTTTACTCTAAACCTTCATAATTACATGCAGCTGTTGCTCCAGAAAGGAAAAATCAAGTAATTACAGGTATGTTAAACTTACTTCGACATGGTGTTTCTGCTCTTCCAGAAGTTTGGCCGACTCCTGTAAGTCAACAACTTGTGCTTCTTGATTTCTCAGTGGACACATCCTGGCTGATGTAAAATCTGGTTCTCTGTGTTGGCTCCCAGTTCCTCCCTTTCTTGAAATCTGGTGAGCAGGGCGTGACAGGTCATCAGGAATAGAGGTTGACTTTAGGTGTCTGTGTGGTTGGAATTTTGCTTTTGGTGTTATGGACCTGCCAGCAGTTGACTCATCCATCTTTTCTCTTGGGCTCCCCAATGTCTCCTGTGATGTGTTCTGTCCATACAGAAGTCTATCACTGTCACTCTCTACCTTTGCACTGGTCTCCATAGCAGACTCGGCCACTCCATCACAGTTTTTGGCAGGTAGTTTCCTGGTGATCTCGCTGACAGAAGTATTAGCACTTTCTAGATCCATTTTTTGGAACAATTGCATTGTTTGGTCCACCTCCTCTTTCTCAGCAATTGCCTTCCTAAGCTTGACAACAAGATTTTCAACCTTTGCTCCTTTGTCTTTCAACTTACTGAGAAATGGCCTGTAAAGAAATGACATTTTAATTATGATGCATCATAGTATCTATTCATAACCATTATTACTGTATAAGCTGTAATATTTTCATGAGGGCTTAATTTTAGAATTTTGCAAATCACTGTTGTATTGCAAATTTAACAACTCTTGACAATGTTGAAATACGCTAGGGCAATAGCTCACTTAATTTGCACAATAACCTTGGTGTCAAATAGCAAAAACAACATCTCGCGAAAATGTCTGTGACCTTCTCATTTGTGAAAATATCTGCACATGAAAATGACAGCTTATACAGTAGCTCACTTAATATGTCAAGACAGGATATCCATGCAATGACAAGAAGCATTGTTGGGTTAACTTTTGGGGGAAAAACACACAAAGATTTCTCAATCATAGACAATACGACCAAAGAGAAATGAAACAAGAAAACACAATTACTGTTTTTGCATTGGAATTACCATAGCTTTATATCTGGCATAACTCACCAAAAATCACATGTAGAGAAAGTAATGCAGCTGGTGAGATATCTGGTTGAAAGCATACAGTGTACTTACATGTTGGATATTCCATATCAATAACAAACTGACATCAACATTTTGTTTTCTATAACAAGACAACACATACAAGGAAAATACAGTGGTCCCATCAACCACGTTACCACAGCTAACCACAGGTAATTCTCAATCATGATTATTCTAAGAACTTTAAACTGTAGAACATTTGCCGGAAACTGAAACAGGTATGAACTAACTTATTAGCCAGGAGGCCTTCTTGTCTTCGTAGAAGATCTCGAAGTTCAATCACACTCTTGTCTGCAAGATCACCAAGTTCTCCCTGCTTCTCTGGCTGCCTTCCAACATACATCTTGGAACATCAGTGTGTCACAATGCCATCTGCAAATTCAGTAGCACATCTGTTGATAAAGCTTTGACAGAGGAAAGACAGGACAGATCAAAGTTGTAAATGGCCATGTCATTGTAACTGAGACTAGTTAATACAGAATCTCATTTCAGCAAACTGCAAGTACTCCCTTGGACTACTGCCATCCGGTAAATACTTTATCTTCTCTTTTCATTCTGATTCCTAATGATAAACCCATTGGAAGTAGAGCAAAATCAGTCTCCTGGGGAAAGGGTGTAATTCATACACCAGAGGGTGACTGACCTCAGGACATGTTAAAGTATAATATCCTTAGAGGATGATTACCCGAGTAGAAGTGATGTCTGGGACATTTGCTGAATAGGTGTGTCTGAGCAACATTTTTGTCAACAAACTATAAACTGTATCATGTAGCTTTTATCTGTGAAGAGTCAGTTTAACACTGCTGTACATGAGAAATGACTGGTACTCAGTGACTTTGAGTGCAGTGTATTGCTGTCAGTGATAACCATTGCTACAAAGATTTCAAATAGCTGAAAAAAATTTCATTCAGCAAAATAAACATCCATTTGGTTTGCACAACCTCTTTCTCAGTCTCACTCTTCTACAGATGGTATTCATATCTATAGACAATATAAAGTTATGATCAGTTCCTGTCTAGTTGCAGTTAGTAGGCTGTGATGGAATAGTGGAATAGTTGGTGAGATCAGTGGACTCGCTTACAGTGTGCATGCATGAGTAGAAGTTGACGACGCAGGATAAGATAACGATCAATAAGACCGCCTCTACTGCGCAAAGTGAGAAAAGAATCCTTCTGGTAAGGAAATTAAATCCCTGCAATTTGTTTGTGAGGATTTACTTATTATACGCACAATGGAAGTGTTTCAGCCAGATTTGTCCCGATAAAGCGGTTCATGGTTCCGATAAAGCGGTGGATATAACACATAAAAATTTTGTTGCATGAAGTTTTGTTGCACATAAGCGGGGTTCCCGCTAAAGCGGTTCCCGATTAACGGGTGAGCACTGTACTTTCATTTCCTCCGTGGCATTCTCATCCATTTGCTCTGCCAATTGGTGGTGCTTTTTGAGCGTCAAAATTGTAACCTATTTCCTCATCTCTAAGCTCTGCTGTCTTTCAGCAGACTTTCCACAGAGAAAAACAAAACAAAAACAAAAACAAATTTGCCAATGGTGATCAGACCTGTACCTGAAATGAAACAAGACTAGAGATACCAAGGCAAACTAGGAAGAAACTACACATGAAAATTTTGTGGCCCACTCTATGGGAAAGAGGGGGCTGTCCTCCCCCTCCCACTGTGAGAAGTTTCTGCATCGTTTAAGCTGTAAATTGTGTGGTCTGATGATACTTAATTTTTTTTTTCCCTTTGGGGGGGGGGGGGGGGGGGGATTGTGAGGAGTGTAAACAAGCTTGCAATGTGTTTGAGCACGAGAAAGACCCAAGACTTGAATGGGAGGTGTGGGTCTCGTGCCTCACCCGTGTGAGACTTGGTAGGTCTGCATGCAAGACAACTTGATTCACTTTGACTTCATACTACAGTACTGTCATTCTATCATTCATAGGTATGAAACATAAAAGGATTATAAACAAGCTGCCCATAATTAGACCATAATGCTATCCAAAATTTGACTGCCTGCTACATATACAACCTTTTACGTGTGGACAAATTTTGGAACAGGAGTTGGAACTTTGGTGCAGGTTTTTAAAATCTTTTTGAGCATTTCGTTTTTATAGATTTTTTTTTTTTAACATTTGTGTGTCTAGACTGAGGAGAATCATTATTCACAGTGTGAATGTGTGATCCATAGTCAGTGACTGCAGAAGCTGAATCATTGCATTAAAAAACACCTTAAAAAATTTGTTGACTTTTCTTTCCTTGAAGACATAGATACTGTGTAACTCACTTTAGAACCATAGCGTGTGTTCGAGCGTTCAAAAAGTGAAGCAAAGCAAACTGAATGAGTACTGCACTAGACTAGGAGCATTACAGTGCTCTACAGAGAAAGCATACCTCACGAGTTATTTTTAGAGGGGGATCACACATTTTGTAGCAACAGGGAGTGCCTTCGAGCGCTCTCCTAAAGAAAACAGAAGCGTATCATACCAGAGGAGCACTCGAACACTCCCAAAGGATACCATACTGAACTATACCGGGCCAAAAGTGGACCACTTCCTGATGTGCTCCAAAAGGGTACCAAAGCCGCACCAGAAATTGGCATGTGAAGAATGCGAATAACATGCACGTAATAATGTGTCATATAGGAATGCTAAGAGTTCATTCTCTTCATTTGAGATATCTGTACGTATATCTGTCTGTAGTAGCTTTAGCACACAAGGTGAATGACCCTGTTGCTACAAAATATATGACCCCCTCTAAAAATAACTCATGAGGTACACTTTCTCCACAGAGCACTCAAAAGCTCCAAATCTGGCACAGTTTGGTTCAGTATGCTTTTCTTCGGTTCGCTTTGGTACACTTTTGAGTGGAGCATGTTATCGGGAGGTGGACTTCTGGCTCAGTTCAGTTAGGTACAGTACTGGGTAAACTTTTTACATCACAGGAGCATTTGAGCGCTCCTTTGGCACTGGTACGGCACCGGTGTGGCACCACACTTCAGTTGAGAGCACTCGAACACACCCTTCTATAGATGTACAACTACATTTATATATGTATAATCCATCACTGGCGCGAGGGGGGGGGGGGTACTAGCTGCTGGTGGGACCTACAGCTTGTACGCCCTTACTTCCAGTAACTAGGCAGGCACTAGCACTGGAGTTTTACGCAGTATATATACATATATGGTTATTACCGGACAGCATGGTAATTCCGTATACGCACATATTTGCGTACTAACGACATTCAATAAGCGCGAGACTTCATAGACTAGCCTCACAGAGCATTCTTGTATGGACCGAAATCGCAAAAAATGTGAAATAAAAATGTAAAAACGCTAAGAAATTCACATTTCCCCTTAAATTTAGAAGAAGTTGTTGATTTTTCACAAGGTTTTATCATGTGAACTATTCGTAATGTTCAAGTTAGACATTTTACCGTAAAATACAAAATTTGAGCCTCATTTCGACATTTGCCCATTTTTTTTTTTTTTTTTGGGGGGGGGGGGGGGTCATCCGCTCAGTGGAATGTGTATGGTGATTCATGGGTATGAATTGTGATTCTGGCACGGATAAGGTGAGAAAGATGTCGATTATTCCATTATAAATCATGTGCGGAATTATAATGCGATTTCAAACCGCGCAAAAAGACTTTTTGGAGAGGGGTAGGCACCCCTAGGCCCTAGGCCTTTAGTAAATTCATAGGCTATATAGGCCTAAAGAACATCTATTTGAAGGCTATTTTCCAAAAATCAAAGGAGATATCTAACAATTTTCATAATTTTGCCAAATTTGTAATTTTCAGGACTTTGACCTTTGCTTTGTGAAAAAACTGGTGCAAATTTGTCCGACAACTTTGTCAGACAAAATGCTTCATGAAATGCTCTCCTGTAGGAGGGCTATTTAAACCGCACTGGTGACCCCAAACACGTTCAGCTCCCCTGCCGGCCTGGGCCGCGGCCGCAAAAGAGGAGAAGGGTTTTTTTTGGGGGGGGGGGGGGGGGGGTGGGGAGGCATTTCATGATGCAGATTAGACAGAAAGATCCGTCTGTCCGGAGGACTCTTTTGTATTTTGCCATTAACGCTGTCCTCCGTAGACAGACGGAAGGTTGTAGTACCCATTGCTGTGTGGATGTTCTTAACCACTGTCTCTATGGAAAATTGGGTGAGGTACCTCACCCTTCTCGATTGCGACTAATTCACGGCCCTAGGTCGGCTAATTTAAGCTTGAATAGTGAAATCAACTATTCAAGAATAGACTACACTCACCAGATAAATGAATAATCCAATATTTCGGTAGAATTTTCAACGCAAAACACACATCAACCAGCCCGTCGCGCCGTCACGTTCAAACTGCAGAAACATACAGTATGAATCTATCAGCCAATCACATGCAAGGTAGTTTCTACGTTTTTTTTTCACTTAAAAAGGTACCTCGCATGTGATTGGTTTACAGATTCAAAATGGCGACTTACGGCTAGCGAACGGCGATGTTGCGATATGGATAAAATTTCTGCATTATAACCGCGTTACTGTATTTCGATTGCAAAATGTGAGAAATTAACCCCAAATATTGCTGCATAATGTGTCATGTCATGTCAAACTTGTTTGAATGTAAAAAAGCTGTGTGAAATTTGGTTTATCGTAACGTTTGATCTGTGCGCGTTGCTCCACACAGGAGCTGGGATCATTGACTTCGGTCTGTATACGGAGGGGATCCGTGAAGCCAGACGCAGTCTCCGCGGAACATTCCCCGACGGACAGATACAGACCGATCTTTCGGTCAAGATGCAGATGCGCTTTAATACTGTAACTCGATAGCCTTTATCCAATAAATTTGTATGACAAATTTGCTCTTAGCCGATCAGATGCAAGGATTTTCCTCAGGGAAATCATGCACTTTACGGCCCTATATCATCGGTGCGATATTTTTGTCAGAAAATATCTATAGAAGGTCTCGCGTATATCTGACAAAACACTTCATGAGCAAGGATTGCCAGGCAGAAACAAAGTCAAGACCTAACGTTAGTCCCGCATACGTAAATCTGTGTTAGTTTAAGACTAAGCACATGCGAAACTAACTGCGACAGCCGCCACACGCAGTGTGGCGGCTGCGCCGTGCTCCCATGAAAGATATGTTGAACAAACGGGTGCCTTTGCGGCGCTATATTTCCTTAATTTTTCAACAGAAACTACTAGGAATACTTACATGGGTCGATGAAACCTAAATGACTATCATCGGCGACTGTTTGATGCATTTCATTGCTTGTGATGCACAAAATGATGTCTTATAAGCAGCTCACCGATGTTCACAGAATTCACAATCACTTGCACAAGCGCACAGAATACTTGAACTAACATAAGCGAAACTGCGGGGAAGCCGCCAGGACCGCGCCTGGCGGCGCGGTCTCCGGGGCTAATGCGAAACTAGAGTAGTATCTGAGTAGGGCCACCATTTTTAAACAGTAGTTTGGTTTATGACTTGAAGACTTGGAGATAATGGGACAGAGCATACATCTGGAGGAAAACGAAGCAGAATATCAACGATACCCCCAAGAAATCTTTGAAAACGTGCATACCTGGTGCTAAAACTGTTACAGGTCAGGATCTCTCTGATGCATGCACCGCTAGCGTACGATATTCTGCACAGTACTCGCGATCGCTCGGCCCGGCGGCCCGGCGACGCCCTCTGTTGTTCTTGTTGTGGGGGGGGGGGGGGGGGGGGGGGGGTTTAAATTCCTTTTCCCTGTACGATTCGTGTCGACCGAATATTAACGTCATGGTGCGGGTTTCTGCATCTTTTCTGGCTTATAAGCTTGTTCTCGTTTTACTTTTCACGAGGGTTCCTGTAGAAGATTATAATCATGACCCGATCAGCAGCAGGGGAGCATTCTTCATGAAGCCAATCAGATGCAAGGATTTCAGTAGCTTGTAACAGTTTGTCAGAAAAATATCCGACCAAAACGCTTCATGAAATGCCCCAGGAGCACCTTTCTTTTTTTCGCTGGTCAACACTACTTCAGTTTTTTTTCCGGGCTTGTTTTTGAACTCTTTATACCTGACCATATACTCAATCCGCTCGTGGTCAGACTCCGAGATATTACGACCCTCGTATCTCCAGTCCACTGTTTCGCAATTGCTCATTGTTTGTTTGTTTGTCTTTGTTTGTCTGCGTGTGTGTGTGTTTGTGTGTGTGTGCGATGTGAGGGTGTGTGTGTGTGTGTGTGTGTGTGTGTGTGTGTGTGTGTGTGTGTGTGTGTGTCGCGAACAACGTAATTTCACCGCTGATCACTCTTTGCGTTGTGGAAATAACTTTCCGCCAATCACTTTCCTTCTCTCCCCCCTCCCCTTCCGAAAAAAGTTTCTTCGATGTCTTTCGCAACTTGTCTAACAGCATGCATTCACAAATTTAAGAATTTCACTCTTTGACAACTGAGCCCTCTTGACGCCAGCCTGGATCGACTCTTTTTTCACCAAGCCAAATCCTACGCAACCCCATGAAAGTTTGAACAACAGTTTCATACTTATTACGTCTAACAACCATTCCTAAACCACTGGTTGTTTAAACACGACTCTGTTTAACTTTTTTTGTAACCGTAAAAATAAGGCCGTTTTTTAAGTTGTTTGAAAATGGTTGTATAAATGGGTTGATTGTGTCCGTGTTGTTGATATTGCAGTATACTTAGTAAATCATTGACAACAGGGATTAAGTGCCCTCCTTATCATTAAAGAGGAAATCCAATCCAAATATAAGTTAGTCTGATTAAAAAAAAAGAGTAAAATTTTACGATTTCAACGGTAAAAATTTGACTGAGAACGGATGATAAATAAGGAAGTTAGAAATTATGAAGTTTTGATAATTTCTCCAATACAGTTCTTATACAGTGGGTATCAATATGCAAATGAGTGAGCTAACCTTCATAAACCGTGTCATACTCTCACAATTGTCCATTGATACGTGGACACAAAAAAAAAAAAATGACGAAAATTCGATGTTTCTGTCATTGAAGTCTGAAACATGACGTTATTCCTGGTTGAATAACTTCAGAATAGCGATCAGTTAGATATATGAGGATTTGAACCTCGGGCATAATTTGCGTTTGAATGAAAAATAGGAAATTTCAAAATTTTATGTACAAACTATAATGGTAAGTTGTGGGGGAATTACATGCTCATTTTGCCATTTGCATATTCATATTGACTGTTCAAGAACTGTTTCCCCCCAAAAAATAGCGAAACTTCAAAATGTCATAATTTTCTTATTTTTCATCCGATTTCGATCAAATTTATACTGTTGAACTCGTAATTTACTCTTTCTTATCAGACTAAATTATATTTGGAGTGAATTTCCCCTTTAATAGGACACAAAACTCAATGCCCAAGGACTGGAACCAGGTAACTCACGATCGACTAAGAGTCTGTTGTCTCATCCACAAAGCTATATAACTGTTGTGTCATTGATAAGGAAAGAGAAAATATTCTCCAAGCCCGTAACTGGAGGGGTGTTTCAGGGGGTTCCGCAGAACCACCCTCCCCCTCCCGTTTGCCAGCAGAAAAAAAAATGGAAAAAAAGTGCCTGAATTTAGAGAGAGAGCGGAAAAAGAAAAGATACAGAGGCTTCCATTTCAGAGTTAGACTATAGTGCAGAAAAAATACCTGAGTTTTTTTTTTTCATACTTCTCATTTATGAACATTGCAACAGAAACCAGACAAGTTCTTTTACCTTGTGAACAATGTGCAGAAAACAAACAATATACATGGTGATAACACAGTAATTACATGTAATGATAACTGGTCAAAATCGAAATCGAAATGGGATTGATCAAAGAGAAGTATGACGGGACCTACATGAAAGCTAGCTTGTTTGGCTGTAAGCCCCGAGTAATCAGTGTTTGTGAAAAAGAAACGGAGAACGGATAGAAGATAAGACCAGAATGATGATGTAAGGTTGCCAAATTTTCTGTAATAAAAAAGAAGAAGAAGAAAAACAAACAAACTATACATTAATATGAACTTACTGTGACCGATCCATCATTATTATACAGCCTACTTTGAATTGTTGCATTAAAACTTTCACCAGGATATGATCAGTAAGACACAAAAAGTAACATGTACAACTATTAAGCCATTTGGTGCCTGCCGTCAAGCTCTGCATAGAAGGTTAGAGAGGGGTAGAGGGAAAGAGGAAGAGAGGTAAACGAAGTAGAATGTGGAATTGCTAATAATGAATTCAGAGAGCCCGATGGCAAGACCCTAAATGGAATCTGCAACGTGTTGACAAAATGTTTGATTGGACAATAACATACCACAGTATTACATAAGACATTACGACTGTTCAGTGTCTGCAAAATATGCACTCAATAAAAACTCTTTTAATTTACGTTTAAAGGAATATAAAGACGAGCAGCTTGTTATTTCGGGGGAGAGGTCATTCCAGTATCTAGGGCCCGTATACATTATCGTTTTTTTAGCGAAAATTGTTCGAGTACGTGGAAGGTGAAATGCGTCACTTTGGCGGGTAGGATAATTATGAATCAAATAGTTTTTTCTGAACATGCTAGTAAAAACATCCGGTAACTCGTTGGCAGAAAATTTGTACATAAATATGCCGACGTTGTAACTGAACAGGTCTGATATTTTCAGTATTTTATTTTTCAAAAATAAATCATTCGTGTGGGACAAATATCCGACATGGTTGATATTTCTGATGGCACGTTTTTGAATACGGAACAGTATATCAAGAAGATTTCTAGTTGCATTCCCCCACACAAGAATACCATAATTAAGGTACGGAGTAATCAAAGTAGAATAAAGATTAAGCAGAATTTGACTTGGAAAAACACTCTTAAGTTTATTAAGAACACCCGTATTTTTAGAAAGAATATTACTTAAATAACTAACGTGGGATTTCCAAGATAAATCACTATCAATAAAAAGCCCTAAAAGTTTTATACTACTGACTTGATTTAATTCAGTTTCATTAAACTTAATATGAAAAGGAAGGGTTTTAAGACTATTGCTAAAAAGCATACAATGAGTTTTATCAATATTAAGTGACAATTTGTTGGCGTATATCCAATATTGCACAGATTTAAGTTCTTTATTCACTGTGTTAACAAGAGTATAAGGATCTCTGTGTGTAAAAAACAGATTGGAGTCGTCAGCAAAACATATAAAGGAAAGAATTGGCGAGGAACTAGGAAGATCGTTAATGTACAAAATGAACAATAGTGGGCCTAGTAAGGAGCCCTGTGGAACACCACATGAAATTAACTTTAACTGAGAATCACGGCCATTTATACTCACAAATTGTTTTCTGTTTGATAAAATTAATCTCGAAACCAGTCCAAAGCCTTCCCACGTATACCATAGTCGTAGCTTGTAAATCAAAATATCGTGGTCAATTGTGTCGAAGGCCTTCGAAAAATCAAGAAAAACTCCAACAGTGTGGGAGACATCATCTATAGCATGAGCAACTTTATGGATAAAAGTGAGTAAGGCATGGGTCGTACTGTGGTTTTTCCTAAAACCAAACTGGGAGTTACAAAAAACTTCACACTTTTCGAGAAATTTGTGTGTGCGCGTATATACCAACCTTTCAAGAAGTTTTGAAAATGAAGTTAACAAAGATATAGGGCGATAATTTGTCACATATTCTTTTTGTCCTTTTTTAAAAATTGATACTACTTTAGCTATTTTCATTTTTTGTGGAACTATGTCAGTAGATAACGATAAATTAAAAATGTGTGTTAATGGTATAACTATTTCATTAATGATGTTTTTAAGGAGAAAATTGGTGATTCCATCACATCCAGAGCTTTTCTTAGTGTTCAAGTTTTGCACGATATCTTTGATTTCTTCTTCAATGACAGGTTCAAAAAAAAGAGACTGCTGATTCTGGTCTTTTAGAAAGTAATAAAAATCAGTATTTGAATGCGGAATACTGCTGGCAAGATTAGGTCCTATGCTTACAAAGTATTCATTGAATACTTCTGCCACATCAGCTTCATCTTCAATGTACTTATCATTATTAATAATATGCCTAGGTGGTTCGATGTTATTTTTAGTGTTCAGCGCTTCATTTATCACCTTCCACGTACTCTTGATGTCATTTTTATGCCTGATAAATTGCTTTGAAAAATACATTCGTTTGGCTAAACGTATGGATGATGTAAGAACGTTGCGATAATGCACATACCGAGACCGAGTTCGACTGTTAGGATCACTTCGGTATTTGTAGAAAAGAGCATTTTTACGGTTAATAGACCTCAGGAGAGATTTCGTAATCCATGGTTTCTTTGGAACCTTTTTACGGTTTGAACGAGTAAATGGCTTAACGGGTATAATGGAATTGAATGCGGATGATAATATTTGTGAAAAGTGTTCAAAAGCTAAATTTGCATCACTTTGGTTATTAACAATTGACCAATTAACGGATCCTAGTCTCTCCCTAAGTCTATTAAGATTAGTTTCTGACATTTCTCGAAAACCAGAATTGGGCGAATAAAAAGAGGCATTACTTATGTTTTACATTGGGCAGAACAGCGAAAATCGGAAAATGATCGGATACATCAGACACTATTACACCAAACGTGATATTGGAAAGAGAACTATTAACAAAGATGTTGTCAATTAGAGTTGCTGTGACATCTGAAATTCGAGTGGGCTTCTTTATAAGAGGTGAAAAGAACTCGGATAACATCACATTGAGGAAATCTTGGCATGCGGAGTTGGTATGACAGTCTAAAAGGTTGAAATTGAAGTCACCCATGATAAAACAACTTTTATTCTCCAAATATTTATCAGCTAAAAGTACGGATAAAGATTCAATAAATTCAGTGGGGCTTGTATTTGGAGGTCTGTATATTTCACCGACAATACTTTTTCTATTTGGAACCCTAATTTCAATGAAAATACTCTCAATAACTTCAGACATTAAACTGAATTCGTCTAAGAGTTCATAATTCAAATTCTGAGTAACGTAAAGCCCAACTCCGCCGCCTTTTTACCTGCCCTGTTTTTTGTCAAAAGTGTGAAGCCATCAATGGTAAATAGCGAAGAAGGTGATGTTTCATTTAACCAGGTTTCACTGATTCCGATAACCTGACTATCAAATTTAACTTGATTCACGAACATATTGAATTGATCAAAGTTTTTGTTTATACTCCTTATGTTAAAGTGCGAAATAAAAAATTGTTTGGATTAGAATGAGATAATGAAATTATGTGGTCTTCAATGTGGTATTCTGTAGGTGGTATTTGAGGACTGGTGTCGTTTACATCAGAATCAAGTATCAGTTCGTGAGCTTGTGAGTTCAAAAAACTAATTATATCAGGGTTATTACCCTCTTCGCTATTTGTGGCATGTACGGGTACATCCTCTTTGTCTTGTGCATAAGCAGACATAACAACAATTCCATTATTCATATCATTCACACTATTTGACTCAGCCATTGTGAAAAAGTTTCAGAACAGTGGGTATTACATAAACTTGTTGACACAAAACTCTGCTTTTGAACTTGTTTGCTGCTTGTTGTTAAGGGAGAAGACGACATTCACCTGGCTGAGTTATATGAGATGCTTGAGTAGCTGGCAAAGGAATGTCTATAAACAAAACATGAGCAAGCATTATGCGTAAACCAAGCTTGAAGTACGAGTGCAATTTTTGTCTTGAGGTAGGGATTTCACGGGATGATTTACAAAGAAAAATACCTGTGTTTGTCAGTACAAGCAGCAAGAAAACTGTATAAAAAGCAGGGAGAGACACTGGAATGACTATTTTCCCCTTTGAAGAAATGTGACACATTTGAGTAGCTACGTACGTACAGACATTGACAGCAAAAATGTCGGTTGTACGGTTACAACCAGAAAATAAGAAACACTTGAAACATGTTAACAGCTTGTGTTCACTGGGTGTGGAATAATGACAGGGGGTGTGAATTTGGCTACTGGAGTATCTGCATACCAGAAAAAGAAGGGACAAGTTCATGTGGTCACAAATAAGAATTGTGTCGATACATTTTGTGCTATTATCATAGGCATTTAAAAGTGCGCGCTTGGCACACATATAAAAGAAATTAAAAATTTTTGTGGAGCTTGCGTTTGGCATTTCAACATAGATATACCTTCTATAAAAAACAGAAGGAATAAATGACGTTGAACATAATGTGCATAGATCAAAACTTACTATATATATCAAACAAGGTAAACGCAACTGTCTCAACCTCTGAGAACAGAAGCAGGAATACCATTAACACGAGAACGGAATTATACATTTCTTTAACCGATTCCAATAGAGACAATTTGTGGTCACCCCTCCCTCCTATACATGTGAACAGAATGACGAGCAGAGGTGACATTTTCTTTTTTCCTCTTGTCAACCCTTTTCTATTGTAAACAAGGAAAAAAAGTATCATTATGATACAGATTCTGAATTACATATTAGTGGTACAATGTACCCAATGTCATTACTTTTTGGTTGCTGTTGGAGAAAAAAAACAACAACAACAGCAATAAAGTTGGAGGTAATGTATTAAAATCATTCATATTGGGTTTAATATAACCTGCAGTTGAATGCAACAAGATTCATGTCAAGTCATTTACGTACATACCAATGCACAATCCGTGAAATTGTGTAGAAAAACAAATATTACATTATTTCACAGCATTAGGTGAGTCGTTGAACATAATTTGATAAGGGTAAAATAGATGACAATTATCCGGTTACAACGACTGCCTTGGTAATAAGACAACAGTGGGCTACAGCATAAAGACACTGCTCAAGTATTGTTGCAAACTGATTGTAATGGTGTGGCTACGTATTTCGAACTGAGTATGATTAAGGTGTGAAATACGAATTACCTGCGAGACCTATTAAGGACGACGTTCGTTCGTGTCAAAATCAATTAAAATTACATATTTCAGATGGACTTTGATAATGTGAAACGATTTTACTGGGAAGCATACTATGGACGACGTCCGTTCATGTCCAAACCAGTTGTGAATTACAAATTAAATTTGGTTAACAAGCTGGTTGGAAAACGTACTGTAGACGGTGTTCGTACGTAACAAGATCGACTAGTTTGGTATACACAGCATTTAAATACAGAGTCACAGGTTGCATCAGCACCTTTCAGATCAAGTTCATTCTTCTCGCAAAAGTGATAACAATGTAAATCAGTATCAAAGTTCAGTTGTGTAGTAAATGAGGTTTAGAAGGGCACGTACATTTTATGTGGACTTCTTCAAAATAAATGTGGAATGGTGAACTAACCAGATAAGTTGCGCTAAGAGTTTGCGATAGGGGATTCGTCGCTTACCGTAAATGCTGTAGTTTTGTGCTGATAAATCCTTGGGTCACATGGAGATGCTTAGAGGGAAAAAAGCAGAAAACTAACGAACGCAGTAAATGACTTAGCCGAAGATTGGAATGAAGATTTAATCTTTGTATTGGTTCCACACTGCTGTGCCTCTTTCCTTCCAGTAGAGCAGCACTCTGGTACCAGCCACTGATATTTTGGTGGAAACATTTCTTTCCTTCCTCATGTTGTACGCGATTTTCGCGAGGGAACTTCTCGTAGCTTTAGGCTGCGTTCACATAGAAGTATTCGGTATTCGGTATTCGGTATTCGGTATTCGGTATTTGCTATTCGAGCACCGAATACACCATCACCCGCACCGTCAACTCACCATCTCATGTAGTGTGGATTTCTTCCTCCTACATCGCAGCAAATCTTATTAACAATTTCTAAACTGCATCAGAATGTCAGTCTACATGCTCATTTTTGATAAGGCTGCGTTCACATAGAAGTATTCGGTATTCGGTATTCGGTATTCGGTGCTCGGTATTCGCTATTCGAGCACCGAATACACCATCACCCGCACCGTCAACTCACCATCTCATGTAGTGAGGATTTCTTCCTCCTACATCGCAGCAAATCTTATTAACAATTTCTAAACTGCATCAGAATGTCAGTATACATGCTTATTTCTGCTGAAGGGCAAATCCAGACCAAAATTGTCATTATTTCATAAACGAGAGACGGTATACGATGCAAGAAAATCGAACAAGCTCGATTCCCACTTTGCTATACTTTTCGCAGCTATTCGTACTTTCGAATAGTGCCCTCCTATGTGAACCGGTGTGAGGAAATCCTATCGTTCGATTCAAGCTATTCGCGTGCCCTCGAAAAACGAGCCCGAATACCCGAATAGTCTACTTCTATGTGAACGCAGCCTGAAGGGCAAATCCAGACCAAAATTGTCATTATTTCATAAACGAGGGACGGTATACGCTGCAAGAAAATCGAACAAGCTCGATTCCCACTTTGTTATACTTTTCGCAGATATTCGGTACTTTCGAATAGTGCCCTCTTATGTGAACCGGTGTGAGGAAATCCTATCGTTCGATTCAAGCTATTCGCGTGCCCTCGAAAAACGAGCCCGAATACCCGAATAGTATACTTCTATGTGAACGCAGCCTAAAGGACGGGTGGGAGATCCATGCGAACGGTTATTCTGCGGGTTTCCTGCGGGTCATCCAGTGGCAGCTGAGGCGTTGGCTGACCGTGGCTGGCGCTGGCGTTGGCGCTCATCAAACGCAGCGAGGACTTTATTTCTGTCCTTCATGTAGACAAATTTTGCGATGATGGCGCGAGGGGCTGGGGCTTGGGGAGAGCCCTCGTTGGGTTGGGTGGGTGCATTGCGTCGGGGAAGTCGATGCGCATTGACCAGGGCGATGGTGGCGGCTTCGTCGTGGCTCAACCCTAGGTAGACAAAGGTATCTCTAAGCAGATTCTCCACGTTTTCGTCGGGGGTTTCCTTTATTCCGTAGAACAGTAGGTTCATGCGACGACAGTAGATTTCCATCAATGTCAAACTGTCCTGAAGCCTAGAGATTTCTTCCGCCGTTTTTTTCTCTACCTCTGGAAGCCGTTTTTTCTCTACCTCTGGAGTTACCCCCACCCCCCCCCCCCCCCACACACACATAATCATTAGCGATTATCGTATTGCTCGGTATCTGTAAACTACTGGAACTGAACATAAACTTGAACTCCAAAGGTCCACTTTTTTAATCTGGACACCCATAAAAAGACCATACTTAATATCGAAAACACATGCTTCGCAACCTTGCAAGAGAAAAACGCACCGACTGAGTTTCTACAACCGAAGAACATCAGCAGCTCTACAGAAATTGGCAGGTGTACTATGCGGGATGGGGATGGGGGTTGCAGTCGTCGAAAAAGAGTCCTATACACTGTGGTATAGTTTCACAAGGTATCGTTTTATAAGGAAGGTGATTTCGTCTCACCTTACTGGTATTATGGACTTCTGCAAGGATGTAGTTAACCCGGAGGAGTCGGCACAATGTAGCTGTATTTTAAAATCCTCATTTGTGCATGTATCCATTGAGAATAATTCTTACAAGATCTAGACATACATGCAGACAATTATCATTGCTTTCATCATATGCTTCCGTGGCCGGCGGAACCGTGGGGGCCGGGGGAGGGCCCCACTTTTTGTGCACCATACAAAGAAGGTGTCATCACTTTGGACCCCCCCCCCCCCCACTTTTTTTAACCCGGAAGTACGTAAGTTGCACTAAGGAGAAATGGATAGATATCTTGAAATGTGAGCGCGGTAAGGTTTTGTTTTTCCGCCGATGTTTTTTTTTTTTTTTTTTTTTTTGCTTGTCAGCTCATGAAACCCGGAAGTGGAAGGGGAGAGATGAGCTGAGGACCCTGTTAGCTCATGAAACCCGGAAGTGCCCCCCCCCACACACACACACACACACTTTTGAAAACGCTCAGCCGGCCCTGGCTCCAATAGCATCATCTGTGCTGCAATGTATACTGGTCATTGAAATAATTATGCTCTTATCATTGTAACTCACGTGAATGGAAAAGATAGGGATTGAATAGCTAGCAGGAGACCGTCACCCGACAAAAAGGATGAGGATTTAGGGATGTTAACTGCTTGTTTTTGTGATAGCTCTCGATATCATATTATTTAGTTACTCTGCAATTGAAAAGGTAATACGTACAGTAGGGTCTGCATGCAGAGGAATATGTATCCGCTCATCAAAACAAAGGGCGTCAAAAGCAACCATGACAATGGCTATAGAGAGATACTCTGATAGACTAATCACGATAGAAGTACATTGTACTGTGGCAAGCGACGTCGTTAATTGAACTTTTGTGACAGGAATTAGAGGTCGATTTCTTGCATATAGGGCCTATATGTGTGTATATATATATATATATATATATATATATATATATATATACATATAAATATATACATATTATATATATATATATATTATTACATGACTGTATCCAAGTCCTACCAAGGAGGTACTAGTACCTCCTTGGTCCTACATGGTCTAGAATGCGGTGACAGGGTCGGGTGGTAACTACTGGTGGTATGCAAATTACAGGTGTTAGGACACCCATATAGCGAGAGTGTGTGCATGGCTGCCTGTGGGATCTGTCGTGTCCTGGGTATGTCTTGCATGTTTGTTTGTTTTTTCGTATTTTCATCCTTGTTCTGCTGTTTTCGATGGATTACTTGGATGCGCCCGTGGTGGGTCTTCAGGCCGGGATTCTGTCGGTGACGTCATCTGTCGTAGCTTGTGTGATGCCGGTTGATTGGCGGAGGACATTGGATTGCGGCTTGCATGCCTCCATGCTACTGATATGAATTGTAAAAAAAAAAGACACTATAGGGGAGCAAGGATGTAGGCTGTGCCCTGTTGGGGGAGGGTGCGTTCCGGTGGTTTGAGCCGCGGAGGTGTTTGGCGGGTGGCGTCATGGATGGGGTCTTGGATTGGGGATTTTTTTTTTTTTTTTTTTGGTGGGCGTTTCTGGGTGGTTTAGCGGGGGATGAAGGAGGGGTTATTGTGGGGTAGGTGGGGTGTGTTTATGGTGCTAATTTCGCTGCATGGGCAATACAAGCACTCGGGGTGTTGTAGTTTGCTGCGGATCGACGGGTGTTTGCGTTGTATACAGTTAATTGTAGGCGGGGAAAGGCTTGAGCACGCGTTCACTACTTGGTCAGGGGATGATGGGCTCGCAAGGGGTGGGTAGAATAAGGATGAATTGGGTAGATAGGATTTTTGTGTGTTTGGGAGTGAGTTTTGTAGTGTTATACGCATTGGGAGGGTGCTCGTTAACCTGCCCATGTGCCTTTGGCCTTCAGGTTTCTTTTTGTGTATACGAGTTTGATTGTCGTGGCAAGTTTTTCAATGTGGCATTTTTTATATTTGGGTCAGGAGATTTAGTGTGGGTGGGGGGAGCAAGTTTTTACAGTATATGGTTCAGTTTTTATAATGGATAAAAAAATAGGTATGCATTTGATTTCGGTTAATGTTAGGGGAATACGGGATACAGTGAAAAGGAAATTGATTTTTGATTGGGTAAAAATGAAGGGAGGGAAGATTGTTTTGTTACAGGAAACATATAGCACACCTGATATTGAAAATGTTTGGAAGCGGGACTGGTCCGGGGAAATGTTTTTTAGTCACGGCACTAATCACAGCAGAGGAGTTTTAATTCTTGTGGCCCCTGAAATAGATTTTAAGATTGAAGAGATTTTAATCCATGAAGATGGGCGGTATATATTTTTGAAATGTGCAATAAATGGGTTCAAGTTATTCTTGGGAAGTGTATATTTTTCAACTAGGGATAAGGTTAAAGAACAAATTTTTTAAAGATAGTTTGGATGATTGTATTTTGCAAGAGTTTTCTTTGAATGAGATGCTTATTAGGCCTATAGGTGGTGATTTTAATGTGATCATTGATGAAATTTTGGATTATCTAGGGACGAAAAAATGCATGAGATCAAATTTTGTGAATCATTTAGCTTTATTTCTTAGACAGTTAATGGATATTTGGAGGGAAAGAAATCCACACTTAAGGCAATTTCCTTATACACATAAAAGACCTGTAGTACAGAGTCGTTTGGATTATAATATCAAGTAAATATGAGGTTTGGTGGATGATTGTAATATTATTGCATCAGTTACACCTGATCATTCCGCAATTACCTTACAATTGAGATATCAAGAAAGTTGTTATGATTATGGGAGAGCTTATTGGAAATTTAATAATAGTTTATGTTTTGATAGATTATTTGTTGAGGGAATGGTTAATGAAATAAAAATGAATAAAGAAGTGGAAGGGGGTGAATTTGCAAGTAAGTCTTTATTTGGGGATTATATGAAAATGAAAATGAGACAGTATAATTATAAAATATTCGAAGGAAAAGTAAAGGAAAGGAAAAATGAAATTGAAAAATTGGAAAATGAAATTTTTCGTTTAGAAATGGAAATGTCGGGAAGTGGTATGCATTCAGAAGAAATAGATAGAAAGAAAGTTCGTTTAAAGCAGTTCCATAATTTTTTCTTTAGAGGGAATTAAGATAAGGTCACGAGCGGTTTGGTATGAGGAAGGTGAAGAGAAAAAGGAATATTTTCAGCAATTATTGTCATCTAATAAACGGAAAACATTTACTAAGGAATTGTATAATGAAAATAGTGATATAACACGGAATAAAAAGGAAATATTATGTGTTATCACGTCATTTTATGAGAAATTGTATTAAAAAAAGGAAGTGTCAGAAAAAGATTATATACAGAGAACTGTTTCTTCGCCGATATTCCCAAGTTAAGTGAGGAAAGTCGAATTTCATGTGAGTGCAAAATAACGCAGGAAGAATGTATTAATGCCTTAAAGACTATGGCATTGAACAAATCACCTGGTAATGAGGCGTATGATACAGGGATTCTTTCAATATCGAGAGACAAGGATTAAAGGCATGATTTACCATTTGCAGATGAAACAAAAACCCAGGAGTAGTGCTTTTAAATAGTTCTTAAATGTGAGTTAGGGATAAAAACAACCCCTGTAAAAAATTGAATCCGTTTAATCGATGTCAAGTATTGTTAAATACACAAAATGTGAACAATAGTTATAATAAGAATGCTTCCAGACTCAACCATGTTATGGTTTATTGAGAAAAATAGTGATATCTCTTTATATTTTAGGCGTTATTGTGAAAATTTTATGGTAGGATGTTTTGTGATACATCAGACCTACACATATGCATCAAACGTGATATCTTGAACATTTTTGAAATCACTGCTCCCAAAGGTAAACTGGACCTTTATTTACTCTGATAGGAAAATATGGTAAACATTCTTTATATATCAAGAATTATAGACCCATTACTTTGTTGAATGTTAATTACAAATTACTTTCTAAAGTTTTAGCTAATAGAGTGAAGGATGTATTAGAGGATATAATTAAGCCGGATCAGATGGGGTATATGAAAAATAGGAATATTGGAGAAGCTATTAGGTTAATAGGTGGTTTTTCATTATTTGAATAATAACATACAGAGTTTTTTAATTGCTATTGATTTTGAAAAGGCGTTTGGTTCTGTTTCTCATGAGTTCCTGCTTAAAGTATTGGAATTGTTTGGTTTTGGTCCCTATTTTGGCTCTTGGGTAAAAATTTTGTATAATGGAATTAGTAGTTCTATAATGAATGGTGGGTTTTCAACTGGTTATTTTGATGTTAATCGCGGAGTTAGGCAAGGTGATCCTCTGTCGCCATATTTATTTCTGGTTGTGATTGAAATTCTTGCGCAAGCATTGAGGAGTGCTGAAGGTATTAAAGGAATTACTCTGGGGGATTTTGAAGTTAAACAAGTGTTACATGCTGATGATATGACAATTTTTGTCAGAGATAAGAGTTCGGTTTAAAGAGTGTATGAAATTATGTGTTGTTTTATGAAATGGCTGGTTTAAAGGTTAATTTGGGAAAAAAATATTGTGGATAGGAAAAGACAGGGATAGGGTATAGGGGATCTTTCGTTTCGTAATTTAGTGAGAGAGGTGAAGATACTGGAGGTTTATTTGTCTACAGATCTGAAATTGAGAGAAATATGAATTATAAAGAGGTACTTATAAGTAAAATAAAAAGATTATTAAGTTGGTGGAAACAGAGAGATTTATCTTTGATGGTTAAGATTCATTGACTTAAAACATATTATGCATTATCTAAGTTGAATTATATATCATCGTCAATTGTTGTTCCTTCTTGGGTATTTGCAGAGGTTAAAAAAATTGTTTTGAATTTTTATGGAAAGGAAAAGACCGCATTAAAAGGGTTATTATGTATCAAGATTATGGAGAAGGGGGACTTAGAATGATGAATTTCAGGTTGTTTGTTAAAGCTCAAAGAGTAATGTGGGTGAAAAGACTTTTTTGTGTAGAAAAGAATATGACCTGGAAAAGGTATTTTCAATATGTTTTTAGGTCAGTTGGTGGCATTTTAATTTTTCAGTGTAATTTTTAAACAAATAAGCTTTCTTTGAAAGATCCGAAATTTTCTAAAGAGATTTTACAAGAGCGGTAAGATTTGGGAAGTTTGAGAAATTTAGAAGAGGGGCATATGAATCAAATAGTATTTAGTAATAGATTTTTATTTATTTAAAGGTAAAATTATATATAATGAAAATCTTTTTAGGAAAAATATTTATAGATTATGTCATTATTTTGATGGAAAAGGTATACGGCCGATTATTCATTTTCAAAAAAGCAGGGGTATGCAGTGAGGAAATTGAATATGTTTGGAGGATTTGTGGTGTAATTTTGAAAAGTGGACGGTTTAATTTGTCGTGGGTCAGTACTAAACCTTTTCAAATGTATGATATGTGGTTAAAATTACATGGAAAAGAAATTAGGATTGGTGACAGACCTTCGAGAAAGAGAAAGATTTACAATCATTTTTTAACTGATTTACAGCAGTTATATACATGGGAAGAACGAGATCAACAGAGTAATTTCGCCTTCTCCCCCCAAATAATCCAAGATATTTTTCTCCGACCCAGAGTCACAACTCTTATCCCAAAGATTAGGGAATATGAGCTTAACTTTTTCATGGCGCACTTTATACAGAAGTTAATCTGTTGAGATTTGGGTTTGTTTCGGATGATCACTGTTCTTTCTGCAAAAAGAGCACTGAGACGTATTCACATTTATTTTGGGAGTGTATGAAAGTGCAGGAATTGTGGCAAATTAATTATTCAGAAATTGAATTTAGAAGAACTAGGAAACATGAATTAGGGAGTTGTTTATACAGGTATATCCGGAAACTCGTTAAAAGTTAAAGGATGGAGTGCAATTGTAATATTGATAATTAGATATATTTTATATTTAGCGAGATCACAAGGGGAGGTACCAAAGTTTAATGATGTTATGAAGTATTCTAAAATGTGTAAAGAAGAAGAAAATAAGATAGCGAGTACAAGAGGAACAGTTGGAATGCATTTGTTAAAGTGGGAATAGGGCCTGTATGATGTATACCGAGGATGACATGTGATTTTCTTTTTCTGTCTTGATTTTGCCGTATCTGCGAGTTATTGTCACATCGTTGTCGGGTTTTTTTTTTCTCTCACTCTCTATTGCTTGTTCCATTTCCACATCAATTCCACATTATAATCAGAATGTATCTTATTGTATCAGAAACAAAATGGCAATTTACAAGGCAGAGTTATTCAAGTGTGAATAAAATCTGAAACCTGAGGGCTGAAGGCACGGGGTGGGTGGGGGGGGAGTGCATGTTGGCGTTGTGTGGGTGTGCGTGTGGGTGTGAATGTGAATCTCGCAAATGACCTCGTTTTTTGTCTTTTTTTCTTTCGAGAAGCAATGAAATATGCCTCGTTTGTTTTTTGAGCAATATATCTATTATGTTCCCGTTTTGCGGGCTTTTTGCGAGAATATGTGTTTAAACAAAAAGCGGATTTCGTTTCCTTGGTTAAAAGAGTTACAATGTAAGTTTGACATTAATGATAATAATAATAATAATAATAATAATAATAACAATAATAATGATAATAATAGTGGCTACTTGTATAGCGCACAGGTCCACTTTTTAGTGCTCATGGCGCTTCAAAAATGAAAAGATATCATATATTTACATGCATATATATTCGAACATTTCAACAAAGAAGAAAATGTTAAACAAAAACAGATATATACCAAATAAAGAATACAACAAAAACCAATCAAAAATACAATATTGATCTATCATTAATGACAAACAGCAATTACAGTCCTCAGTTTGAAAGGAACAGATAAGTTTTAAGTTTAGATTTGAATGACTCTGTAGATGACAGTTTCCTTAACTGAAGAGGTAGCTGATTCCATAATTTTGGTCCCATAACGGAAAAAGCACGATCACCATACCCATGTTTTACTCTGGGTGTTTGGAGTAAGAATGTATCTGATGATGAACGTAGCCTTCGTGTCGGATTGTATTTTTGAACAGAATTACTTATGTATACAGGGGAAGAAATGAACTGAATGATGTACTGTACTAATAACAGAATCTTGAAAATTTTTCTACAGGTAACCAATGTAGGGAACGGAGAACTGGTGATATGGAATCAAACTTACTAGTAAAAGTTAACAATCAGGCAGCAGAATTTTGCAACCGTTGAAGTTTTGTGACATCTTTTTTTTTTTTTTGGAAGATTACACAACAATGAATTCGAAAAATCCAACCGAGAAGAAATCAAAGCATGAATAAGCATTTCAGCTGCAGATTTAGACAAATACACTCAGCAAAAAAAGAGAGTAAACGCTTTTTCAAGTTTAGATTTCTCATACAGCATTTGGCTGAAAGCTAATGTATCATATACCATATTGAAGGTAATTTAATTGGCTATCAACCTGGTAGGTCAACAAAAAGAGAAACTTTACACATGAGTGAACACCATTGTTTTTCTTTTCCAGGGCACAAAAGTAAAAATTGCAAAACTGAACAAGTTGCCATTCATGCGTATGTGCTCTTCCATGGAACAATGAGAACAAACAACAAATTTCACACAAAAAGAAACATAGATTAAGTTGCAAAATAAACTTTTGATCTCTATAATATCTTTAAAGCCCAAGAGATCAAAGAAGGCTAAAAATAATGGAGGAAAATAAAGCATCTTATGTCAAATCTAAATGCAAATGAAATAAGAGAAGAAGTAATGATTAACAAAAATGGTAGAAATTTGAGGGTTTTTTTTTCAAATTAGGTTATTGTAAAGGATGTTTGGTTCTTGAAATTGTCACATGGATTCTTAAATCACTAGATTAAAAGAAATGAATTAAGAAATTCTGCTCATTTAATCATCTTTATGCTTATTATTCCCTGTGACATTTGAAGTTTGACTTGACAAAAAATTCTTATTTTTCCCCTTTAGTTTCCCACTTTCTTTTTCTTAGAGGATAAAAGTGATAAAGAGAACAAAAACATATTTTTCCTATTTTATTCATGTCTCTCATTGTGTTAAACCCGTCTTTTGAAGTCAATGCTATCGTGAAGGGCATTTGCAAATGAAAGAGAACATGTCAATTTTTGCAAATTTTAATTTTGTGCCTTGGAGGACAAAAACGAATGTGCTCACTCATGCGTAAGTTTTCTTTTCTATTACTCCTTTAGCTTAATAGCCAATTAAATTACCTTTAATTTGGTATATAATACATTGATTTTCATAAAAATCTTCTATGAAAAATATGACATCGAAAAACTGTTTACTTTCTTCTTTTGCTGAGTGTATTTCCTTATGAAACTTAGTTACGCAACTGATATCGAACATTCCGCTGAATATGAGTTACATGACTTCGAAATGACATTTCCTGATCAAATATGACACCTAAATTACGGGCTGTTTTCGACGGAGTAACGCAAGTGCTACCGATGTTGACATGACATGATTGATAATCAACTTTGCGGAACATATGCTTTGAGCCCAATAACAGAACTCAGATTTATCATCATTTAGTTTAAGGCCATTGGATGTAAGCCAGATTTTCAGGTCTTGCAAACATGCTTCGAGATTTGCAATGGCGGATGACAATGAAGACACAGTGGGTTTAAAAGACAAATAAAGTTGTATATCATCCGCATAACAATGATAACTAATACAATGCTTGCAAGATACTTCACTAATTGGTTGCATATACAGAGAAAAAAGCAGCGGGCCTCCAACAGAACCTTGAGGTACACCAAACTTTGTCATTAGTTTTGCAAGAGGTACAGAATCACCAATTCTGACATAATGAGATCGATCACATCCACGTAGGATATAAACCAATCAAGAACAGTTCCTTTGATGCCCAAATATCTCAATCTTTGAATCAGAATAGCATGATCGACTGTGTCAAAAGCTGAGCTCATATCAAGCATGATAAGAGCAGTGATGTTACCACTATCTAATTCTCTGAACACAATATCTGTTAAGTTGACTAACAGTGTTTCTACACTATGACCAGGCTTGTACGCAGATTGAAATGAATCAAACAATTCATTATCTTGCAGATATGTTGTCAGTTGTGAGAAAACAACCTTCTCAAGCAAGTTACTCGAATAAGGTAAATTTGAAATTGGGCGGTAATTTTTTAGACACTCCTGATCTAAGCCTGCTTTTTTCAAAGTTGGATGAATAACTGCTTTTTTACGCAACTGTGGAACTACATCTAATCTCAGGCTAGCATTTATGATTTTTGTGATAACGGGTGCTAAAACTCTGCCACACTTCTTAACCAAATCTGTTGGGATTGGATCAAGTTCACATGATTTGTTAGGTGAATTCTTAATAAGCTTTTCTATCTCATTAACAGTGACAGACTGAAACTCACTCAATTCTGACTTGACTTCACATACAATGTCGTTTGGCTGTTCACAACGAAATGGGAAACTCTGTTGGATTGTCACAATTCTATCAACGAAATATTGATTAAAACAATTTGCTAACTCAAATTGATCACCATGAGTGAGGTATTCTGGTAAAGGAGATCGTTGTTTTCGGTAAAGTAAAGCATTAGCAACTTTGTACAACTTCTTTGTATCTTTCCCACAATCCGTAACCTTTTTTGAATGATATTGTAACTTAGCATCCTTAATCAAGGCATTTACACATCCCCTTTGTGCATGATACATCTGCTTGTGAATCTCCAGTTTTGTGGACTTTGACTTTCTTTCTAACTGTCTTGCTTGTTTTGCTTGAGCTATCTCTGGGGTATACCATTCAGTATTGGGGTGGATTGTGACCTTGATTCGTTTCTCAGGTGCCAACTTATCAAGGGTAGCAGCGAGTAAGGTGTTATACAAATTCACTTCATCATCAACATTATTAACATGAGATTCAGCTGAAAGACACTTAACATGAGTATCAGCAACAAACTCTTGTGGGTTTACAGATTTCAAATTCCGTGTAACAACAAATGTTTTTTAATACAATGTTTAGGAAGGTTCAATTCACACATTATTGGTGAATGATCTGATATACCTTCCACAACACCAGTGTTACAAAGTTGCACAGTGTTACCTTTATGAGTTATAAGCAGATCTAATACATGGCCTAGATTATGAATTGGCTCATTAACATTAGTTTGCACAATGTTGGTGTTACCGCATTTTGTTCTTATATCGTGTAAGATTGACGTTATTTTGTACACAATGCAGTTTGCCTTTGTATGATGTTTTGTTTTTGTTTCTGTGAACGTTTCTGTTTCTGTGATATGAAATTGAACGAAATTCGAATAAAGAATTATAATATATATATATATATATATATATATATATATATATATGCCTGTGTCTATGTGAAGGAGTTTAACTCCACAGAAAATTATTACAGCTAAATACAAAAAAGTAAAACACTAACATAATTTTTTAATGTCATTTCGACAAAAAGATAGTCCTATAAAGGGCTTTTTACACTTGTAAATTTTGGCTTAGTCCCGTACCAACGGTGGGCTAAGGGGGGGGGGGGGGGGGGCCTTAGCCCCCGCAATTACGGTACCAAGCAAGTGAGTGTAAACAGAACGACGAAACTAGAAATGTCGCTATGGCGACTGATGCCTCCGCCATAATGCATGATTCTCCCAGTAGGCGTATAGTACAATGTCTTCACAATGTGAGATAAATGACAGTTTCACATAACTGGCAAAAGTTGATATGACAGGTTTGTCAGAAATGACTTGAATGTTCACTTTCCTTGAACTGGGTTTGCTATAATTGTCGTAAAGTGCAGGTACACATATATGGGGAATTGAGAATTTTTACTTGAATTCTGACGGACCCTTTTATAAGTTTATGCATTGAGTAATTTCCAAGGTATGAAGAAAGAGTGTAATTACAGTACAATATATATATATATATATTTTTTTTTTGGGGGGGGGCATTGAAACATGGCCTTTGACCCTTAACCTTTGACCTCTGACATTCTGGCTGGAAATTTCCTGGAGAATCTCCATTAGGTAATGCATGTATATATTAAAGAGACTGTACAGTACTGGTTGATCGAGGTAGGGATTCATGTTTTGAACATTTCTAAGTGAGATAATGAAAAGCCTGTTATGAAATATGAAAGAGCGTGTAATTGTAAGAAGGATTCAACGTTTATTTGATGAAAATTGGTTTTCAAATGGCTGAGATATCCAAAAAAGTGCTAATAATAAAAGGCGACATGCCCCAACTTTATTAGTATCTCTTTGTTTCACCTTGTTTTTGGATATCTCAGTCATTTCAAAACCAATTTTCATCGAATAAACTTTTGATACCCCTTAGAACTGCATGCTCTTTGACATCTCATGAGTGGTTTCTGAATATCTCACAAAACGTTAAAAGCCAAATCTTCACCTCGACCAGAACTGTACACACCCTTTAAGTTTGAAAACTAAAAATGCAAGCATTTCATATACTAATGTATGAGGGAAATAGTAATATATCTGAGAGTTGACCTTGACCTTTGACCCTCATGACTATTGACCTATGACCCCTAAATTCCCTAGATAATCTCTGCCAGTCAGTACATGCGTATGTACCAAGTTCCATGAAGATACATTGAACCACTTGTGAGAAAAGTGATATTACAACATTTTCACCTAACCTTTGACCTTTTTGACCTTTGACCTTATGACATGAAACTCTCTCTGGAGAATCTTTACGCAGTAGTTCATGTCTACACCAAGTTTCAAGAAAATACCTTAGGGTATTGCATAGATATTGGGGAAATAGCAACATTTTTTAGCATTTGACCTTGACCTTTTGACCTTTGACCTCTTGCCAATGTCACTAAAATCTACTCAACTAATTGTCCCATCATACATCATCCTTGGACCAAGTTTGGTGAAAGCTGCTTTATCCAGTTTTGAGTTATCACGTAAACAGATAAATTTCAGGATTTGACCTTGATCTTTTGACCTTTGACCTCAGTCCGATTTCACTAAAAAACTAATCGAGTAATTGTCCATCATACATCCTCCTCCGACAAAGTTTGGTGAAATTTGCTCGATCGAGTCTTGAGTTTATCGCGTAAACGGATACAATTTCATGATTTGACCTTGACCTTTGACCTTTGACCTTTTGGCGGAATTTCACCCAAAATCTAATCAACTAATTGCCCCATCATACTTTATACTTG
Source organism: Diadema antillarum (assembly GCF_040938485.1). Classification (NCBI taxonomy): domain Eukaryota; kingdom Metazoa; phylum Echinodermata; class Echinoidea; order Diadematoida; family Diadematidae; genus Diadema; species Diadema antillarum. The sequence continues at coordinate 1,027,741 of NW_027271370.1, forward strand.
GACTAAGTTTGGTAGAATTCAAGTCAATATTACTCAAGTTATCGCGTAAACGGAACGAGCGGACGGACGTACGGACGTACAGACGTACGGACGTACGTACGGACGGACGGACAACCCGAAAACATAATGCCTCCGGCACCACTCCGTGGCGGAGGCATAAAAATAATCCCGGGGCTAATGTCCCAGTCCACACAGTGCTTTGCGATGGGTTACGTCCGACGCGGATAGATTCCGATGAGTGAACGCAGGGGGACGCAGCGTGGACGCAGGCATCCGCAGGGACGTATGTAGACGTATCTGTCCCTAACTAATCCGTAAAGAAACGCACAATGACGGCGCCAAGCCTGCGAAATTTTGAAATGTTCAAAATTTCGCAGAGGGATTCTACGGATGCAGACTTACGCAAGTAACCGTAACCAAACGTAATTATCCGTCACTGAACTTAACTACCCGTAGCCTGGACGCAGACCATCCGCAAGTAATCTTACCTCCCGTCCGTTTGCGTTCGTTTACGTCCACCGTAAGTATCCCAAAGTAACCGCAAGTTAACGTATCTCAACACTTTCGTCCGCTTACGGATATTTGCGGACAGTTACGGATGCTGCGGACGATTACGTCCTTCGACGTTTTCCGTTTTCCACTCGCATGGGAACACAGAGACTCGTGGGAGGCCACACAACTCGTGTTGCCAAGCTGCAGCGCATTTACCTGAAGGAATGCTACGACAGAGTCGTTTTTGGTGGCATCCATATACTCATGACATCGGTTGACCCTTGGTGCTAAACTTTTTTTCTTGCACTCTTTTGATTGTTTTCGAAAAGGCAATATTTTGGGTAGGGGATGGGGTGACAGCATTTCATTCACTTTTCTGGCCGGGAAAGGTGTGTGACAGCGATAACTATATAAAATTCTCTATGTCAATGATATGTCGAAATTCTCTATGTCAATAATATGTCAAATTCTTCAAACATCCTCTCTTTCTTATTATTTGCGGATGATAATAATGTGTTTTATCTGATTCTGATTCTGATCAAACTGTCAATAAATTAGCAAAAAACTGCAAAAAAAAAAATGCATGCTGTTCAGTAATTCGCCGGAAAATTTACCGAGAAATGTTTTCCTGGAAGACACGGTCATAGAAGAAGTCTCTTCCATCAAATTTCTAGGTTTGATTCTGGATAATAAACTTACCTGGGGTTTGCATATTGATTCTGTATGTCGTGTTATTTCAAGGAATATAGGTATTATAAACAAAGTTAAATTTTATCTTCCCAAAAATGTACTTATTATGTTATATTCTACTTTAATACCACCTTACTTAAACTAAACAAATGGGTATACTCCCATGGGGAAACACTTTTTCTACTTAAACAGACAGAATATTATTATTACAGAAAAAAAAAGCTCTTCGTATCATTTGTCACGAATCATGGAGAAGTCATACTAATAATCTATTTCACGAAAATAATATTTTGAAAATTTTTGACCTTTATCGTTTGCAATTAGGACAATTCATGTATAAACTTACTAACAATTCTCTCCCCCTTGTGTTTGATTCCATGTTCTTAAAGAATGAAACTGTTCATGCATGTCCAACCCGTCAATCCCATGAATATCATTTGCTTTTGACTAGGACGGTTTTTGCAAAATCTTTATTTTCCTTTTCTGGACCAAAATTCTGGAATTCTCTTGACAATAATATAAAAGAAGCTTCAAGTTTTAATACATTGTCTTTAAAGTTAAAGAATTATTTAAAAACTTCGTAAGCAGCAAAATAATTCATTCTTCTTTTTTTTTTTTACTTTTGATTTTCAAAACCGTTGTTGCGTCGGTAACCTCACTACTCTTTGTTTATCAGCGAGCCTGTGCTTCTGTGCCGCCAGTGCCCTGGTTATGACCCACCATTTCCCTCTCCTCTCTCCCCCCCCCCCCCCCTTTCCACCTCGGACTTTCTACCTTCCTTACTATCTTTCTATCCTCTCATCAATCTTTTCTTATAAGAGAGCCGCTTTGTATTTGTTAATGTGCGCTGGTATGTGTGCATGTATGCGTGTATTACTCTGTCTGTCTTTTTTTTACTACCGTTTAGGGAAATTGTTGTTGTTGTTGTTTGCAATCAATTTTTTTTTTCTGTATGAGGGGACTGCATTCTACAAGCCCTGCTTTTTAGCAGTCCCCTCCATTTCCAGCAATATTGTTTATGCATTCACAACAGTGACGTAACAGTTATTTGTATCTCTGTTGATAATTTACCTGTATCTCTTTTACAATGTTATTCTGTTCATCGCATTGTGGAACTGATTTTCTGACATCTGTGTATTCGAGTGTTTCATTGTATTTCTAATTATTTTGTTTGTTGGAAGTGAAATAAATCAACTTGAAAACTGAGAACGAATTTAGTATTTCTCTATAGTCTTACCCACTTTACGCTCCATAGAATGTGCATTACATTTTTTTTTTTGTATATATATTGTACTTGGGTGTCGGAGCGGTGTTTGAAAGTCTTGCTGTCTTTTTTTTTCTCTGGAAATTTCATAAACATTTTTTATTATAAAAATCTCCTTAACATAACACAATAAGTCATGAATATCGCTGCACAACGACAACGTAACCACAGTTTGTCTATTCCATGACTGTGAGTAATAATTTTCTTACGCTAATGTTTAACTTATCGATCTATATTGTATTATATTTGTGATATAATCATGTTATGTATTCTTTTCATATATAAAAATTATTCATATTTGAGTTGCACAAATAAAATATAAACCTCAAGTTCAAAATTTCATATATCTTTTATCACTGTAAAGCAAATTAAAGGATTACGAATTTTTTCACATCTTGTACGTAATTCAATTTCAGTTTTCCCCAGTCATGCCAGTGTACAATGTAAGACAGTCCAATATGTGATAACCTTGCTGTCATAATAGAATACACTGACTTAGCAGGGATCGTCACAGAAAACAATACTGTCCATAATATTTTATAACAATCTGTAATTATCCGTAACTATCGGAAAATATCCGCAACTCTCCGCAAGTGTTCAGAACTATTATGTGCCAATTCGTAAGAATATCCGCAAGTGGACGCAAGTATTCGCATCTGGTCGTATTTGTCCGTATCGCCCGCACTTTTCCCGGTATGTTTTGAATAAATTTTCTAGTGACGGCAAAGGATCCGCGGGAGTCCGCAGAAAAAATGACTTTTTTGGACGTAACGCCGGACGCAGAGCATTATGTGACTGGGGCATAAGCGACGGAGACGAAGTCCGACCCCCACTGACCAATGAGAAACGAGGTAATCAAGTGCTGCCGGTGCGTGCGTGTACGTGTATAGTGTACAGCGTAATCATGAATATTCATATGGTTTGGAAAGTCCGGGGCTAAGAAATACGAGTGCAAAAACGTCAGTTTTCTCCTTAGCCCCGGAAAAGAGATAGTACGAGACTAATTGGCCAGTGTAAAAAGCTGAAAAAATTGGTACTGGACTAACGATAGTCCTGGGTCAGAGAAAGTCCGGGGTTAAGAAACACAAGTGTAAAAAGGGCTTAAGATGAATAGACAGATAGATAAGGAGATGTGGAGATGATTGTATAAGAATAGAGAGAAATGGGGCCGAGAAGAGGGAGAAGGAGAGAAGGGGAGCGCATTGGGTAGATAGTCTGGTTTCTAGACACTTTGCCACTAATACTCCTTTTACAAAATATGCCCCTCGTGGCGACGAAGACGCTGCTTTGCCGAAGGCGAAGGCGTCTGCAGGATCATCCAGCTGAACCTGCTAATTCTTTTGTCGTTAGAGGGCGTTGATATTCTGGAAAGGAAATAAGTACGAGCAAAGGTCTGGAAGCCAGACTAGGGGTCAGAACGAATTACGAGTACGTTAAAACTGTTTTGCGATACAGCGGGAATGAAATCCGTAAACATAATGACAACTTTTTTTTGCATTTGTCCCCTGTGCGAATCGCACGCTCTCCCCAACAAGAAAAGTACACATACTTTCGGCTACAATTTCGTAAGAAATCATTCATATCTCTGTCAGCAGCGGGTGTTGCACGATCGGATCGCATGAACGGATTCTAAAAGTTCATTTCATTATCTTTCCACTGAGATATACTAAGTATTTCGTCTTATATACTACCATCAAAATCCAGTGATCATTTTTCTTTCAAACATGGCACTGTAAGCGATCTGCCTATGAAAATTGGTCGACTTTGGAGACCCTGCCACCTGCGACCCCTCTGTTCATACGACACCCCCATGTAAGCACGGTGGAACAGCCCGAACGCTAACTTGGTGGATGTTCACTCGTGCATTAAAGGGGATGGCGAGTACTGTATACGCTATATATTTCGCGGGGGTTTTATTTTCGCGAATTTCGCGAGTCGGGAGCTATTCGCGAAATTAACAACACGCGAAAATATTACCTTCCAAAATGAATCCCTTGCCTTGATGATACGAACATTTCAGTACTAGAATACCATGTCACGGCTTACCGAACAGACCATACTGGCTAAGCTTGTTTACGCACGCCCACGTCTACTTGCAAATTCCATCCCACTCAAGTAAAATACACCGTCATTTCAGTTGTATAGGACAGAGCACCAGTGGGCAAATGTGAATGTTATTTGGTTGTTGATAATTCATCACACTTGAAGGCCCCTGTGTTGGGTAGTTTCATGCTACTGTATACTGTAATGGGTGTTCTTTAACGCAACCCTTGCACTCTACCAAAGCAGTTCTTCCTGTGACCCAATCATACACAAACAGTCCTGTCCGCTGGAGAAGTGCCAAACGTAATCTTTGTGGTAAAACGGAATGAAGTTTTCCACACAACGCCTGTTAATCAACAAAATAGTAGACTGTACATTTTAGCAAAGTTTCTATCTACACACTGTTTCCATCAGAGGAGTGGTTTCCGTTATATAATTTGACGATTGAAAGGTATGTAATGAGCTTTATCGATAAGCACAGTGCATAATTACGAATACTAGGTAATATCCTGTGTATGTTCATTATACTGATGTACCGAGTTATCGAATTACCAGTGAGTAGAGTGATTTATTATACACGTGATGTGTTTATTACACTGATCAATGATACTATACCGTATGTCCCCCAAAATATTACAATCGGACTTCCGCAACGATAAGTTTTAAGATAGTGAATCAATCAAAGTGCAATTCTATGGGTACGAAACAATAACTTATTACCCACGTCTCACAGAAAACCCGAACTGATTGCTTCAGTTGTTTGTAGAGCATGTACCGTCAGTATTCCCTTCGCTCCGAGTTTTGCCAATTGATATCACGATTCAATTGTTTCTTACATTTTCAACTAACGACATTAATAATTCGTTACATCAACTAGGAAGCAGATATTTTTTCTCAGTTTGCAAGCGTTGAGAATGATTTATTGAGGAAAGATATTAAACTATTAACTCATGGAAGATTAGATTGATCTCTTCTTTCTCTTTGGCTGTCTTTTTGTTTGTTTGTTTTTTTCTTTTCTGGTCTCTCTTTTTTTTTCCTCCAAGATAGTAATGAGCAATAATGTTTACATAATAATGGCATATGTTTATATATTTACCTATAGATGTTATATCATGCATAGAATTTGAATTAATTTGTTAGTTGTCCTGTCAGTTGTGAGCAAAATATTTTCATTCATATGGAAACTAAGAGCATCCAATTGCTAAACTTTGAAGAAAAGGACAAACGATCTACTTTACTAAACGATCCACATATCTCTTTGATCTTAACCGTATTGATTGGGGTTTTCTGCAGGATGTAGGCAATAGATCATATTTTCATACCTTGAAGTACAACTCAGATTGTTTAATGATTCTGAAAGTTATCAATGCCGAAACCCTATTACAATTTGTTGGGCGGGACACATACTTATAGACTTTAACTTTCTCTTCAAATATCGTACTTATATCCCACTTTCATTGTCATCCTGAGTGTATAACGTAATTCAGACCTTGAGTTCCCTGCTATGCGATGTACAGCCTGTAAGTCTTATATTTTTAAGAAAAATTGCATTCTATCAGAGCAATTAAGGTATTTTCTATATCACCAGTGATTCCCATATTACTGAAAATTAATATGCAGGTCGTAATACTTTTCGAAACAAAAAATATCTTTGAGAAGAACGTTTTACTGATAGCAATGTATCATTAGAATAGGAGGAAAATTACTGCAGTAACACGTTAGTCGCTTAAACTCGAAAACTACTGTTGCAACTAACTTGCTTTACAATGACACGTACCACGTATACTACGTGTAATTCCTTCAGTACATAATTCCTTGGGTACATAATGTCTTTGACCCCACTTCTGACTTAAGCGCAATCCTATATTTCTTATCAACCAAAGACCACAAACATAAACCTGTGATTTTTGTTCTGATCAGACTTGGTTATATGGCAGAGTAAGGTTATACAGGTAGGCTTATTATCTCTATCCTCGACCATCGTATCACGAGCAAGGACGCAGTTGTTAGCAATGGAGTGCGAATTTCAGTTAAACAAACACTTTACAGGGGCGTCACCAGCTTCTTTTCAAGGGGGGTGCGTTTTGACATTTAATGTAACGAGTTTTTTGGACAGACATTTGGAATTTAGGAAGCTCTCAATCCCAAGACTTTTAGTGTTTTTAAGGGAAATCAAGCGGGGAAAGGGCATCGGCGTAGCTAGGATTTCATCTTTTTTTTTTGGGGGGGGGGGGGGTGTTAGTATGCGAGGGAGCGAGCAAGAGGTAGGGTGTGGGAGGGGGTGTCCCCCTCCCTCGGTGAGAACTTTTTGCATTTTGATAATGTAAATGGTGCAATTTGGTGCATGTTTTTGCTTGTTTTAATCGACTTGAAACAGTCCCACTTGTTTAAGGTAGCAGTACACTTTGATGTCATTATTGAACAATTTGCCTATAAAATAGTATCATTCAAATAAACTTCTGTTTTTAATATTTACACTGAATACCATGAACGCGACCAAGAAAGAGCGAGCGGAGTGAGCGAGGGGGATGGTGTGGAAGGGGGTGTCCCCCTCCCACGGTGAGAACTTTTTGCATTTTGATGTTATAAGTAGTGCAATTTGATGCATGTTTTTGCTTGTTTTATCGACTCGAAACAGTCCCACTCGTTTAAGGTAGCAGTATATTTTGATGTAGATTATTATTGAACAATCTGTCTGTAAAATAGTATCATCCAAATGAACTTCCTGTTTTAATATTTTACCTGAATATCATGAACGCGACCAAGAAAGAGCGAGCGGAGTGAGCGAGGCGGGAGGGTGTGGGAGGGGGTGTCCCCCTGCCACGGTGAGAACTTTTTGCATTTTGATGTTATAAATAGTGCAATTTGATGCATGTTTTTGTTTGTTTTATCGACTTGAAACAGTACCACTTGTCAGAGGTAGCAGTACATTTTGATGTAAATTGTTATTGAACAATGTGCCCATGTGATATCATTTAGATAAGCTTCTTGTATTGATTCTTACACTGAATTGATGTCATGAACGCGACAGAGCCCGAGCAAGCGGAGCGAGCGACGGGGGAGGGTGTGTGTGTGTGTGGGGGGGGGGGGGGGGGGTTGTCCCCTCTCCAACGGTGAGAACTGTTTGCATTTTGATGTTGTAAATGGCGCAATTTGATGCATGTATTTGCTTGTTTTATCGACTTGAAACAGTCCCACTTGTTTAAGGTAGCAGTATATTTTGATGTAGATTATTATTGAACAATTTGTCTATAAAATAGTATCATCCCAATAAACTTCCTGTTTTTATATTTACATGAATATCATGAACACGACCAAGCAGGAGCGAGCGGCGTGAGCGAGGGGGGAGAGTGTGGGAGGGGGTGCCCCCCTCCCATGGTGAGAACTTTTGCATTTTGATGTTGTAAATGGCGCAATGTGATGCATGTATTTGCTCGTTTTATCGACTTGAAACAGTCCCACTTGTAGGTAGCAGTATATTTTGATGTAGATTATTATTGAACAATTTGTCTATAAAATAGTATCATCCAAATAATCTTCCTGTTTTAATATTTACACTAAATATCATGAACGCGACCAAGCAAGAGCGAGCGGAGTGAGCGAGGCGGGTGGGTGTGGGAGGGGTGTCCCCCTCCCATGGTGAGAACTTTTTTGCATTTTTATGTTGTAAATGGTGCAATTTGATGCAGGTTTTTGCGTGTTTTATCGACTTGAAACAGTCCCACTCGTTTAAGCTAGCAGTACATTTTGATGTAAATTATCATTGAACAATTTGCATATAAAATGGTATAATTTAAATAAACTTCTTGTATCAATTCTTACAATGAATATCGTGAACGCTGTCTCTTAAGTAATCAAACAGAAAAAGCATGCACACGAGGGTGTACATAAGGGGCATTTCTCCTCTCACACGAAGGTGATTTTTTATTTTCAGACCTGAAATTCAGCGATCTTGTGCAAACTTTTGGTGCATTACTTGAATTTTTCCAGCCACCCCCCCCCCCAAAAAAAAAAAAATAATTTAAACAAATAGGTTTGGTTTTTTTCATTGAGGTATTAATGGCTCTTATTCCGAGTGTGCATCATCTCTGTGTATGTACAAAGTATAGTGAGGTAGAGTTTAGGGGGAGGATGTGGGAGGGGGATACCCCCTCCCGCTCGACGGAGTTTTTGATTTTTTAGAATTGAAATAAAGCGATCTGAAGCACACTTTTTGTGGAAAATTCGGAAATTGTCATTCCCCATAATATAGTGTACTAAGTCTATAGAAGGGACAAGGCAATGGGAGGGTGGCAAGATACCTCTCCCATATTCGATTATTATTATTTTTTCGCCTTCCAAATCCCCGGTCAAAATCTTATGGGGGGGGGGGGCGACTGCCCCATCCCTCCCCCCCCCCTTTGCTCTGCCAGTGGGAAAGGGTTAATTAAAAAGAGCTAATATCCCTTCCCCCACGACGGAACTTTTAAATTTTTATAAAGTTAAGTGACAGATCTGGTGCACACTTTCGATGAAACAGTTGTAAATCTTTCAATCTATAATAGGTGTATTAAGTCCATGGAAAATAGACCGAACGGGGGAGGGTGTGGGAAGGGGTATCCCCCTCCCACACGAGAGAGACTTTGCTTTTTTAGAATTGAAATTCAGCAACCTGCCACCTGGTGCACACGTTGGATGAAATAATTGGACAGATTTCTAACAAAAAAGCAAGAAAATCTTTTCATCTCGGGAATTACAATTATGTGGGGTGGGGCAAATGATGCACTTGCCCCTCCAATATTATAGGGGCAACTTTTTTTCTGTCAAAAAGCAAGAAAATCTTCTCATCTTGGGAATTATTAATTATGGGGGAGGGGCAAAATCATAATATGCTTACCCCTCCAATGTTTTTATGGGAGCAACTTTTTTTTTTCTGACAAAAAAGCAAGAAAATCTTCTCGTCTCTGGAATCATGGGAGGGGGAGGGCAAAATGATAAACTTGCCTCTTCATTTTTTTTATAAGGCTAAGGCTCGCACTTGGGCTCTCATTATCAATATGGATAGGTCAGAAATAACGTGCTGTACATATAAATAATTGTAAGTAGCACACGTACAGGCAAACGTGTACGTGCTCTGTACCGTACGGATGTACAGTACGGTCGATAATAGTAAACACTGTAGAATACTAGTGGGTATGTATAAAATCAGTGCTGCCAGAACCCAGGGTGCCAATTATTTTTGCCCACGAATTTTTTTGTCCCTGGTGCAAAATGAAAAAATAAAACAATAAAAAATAAGAATGATTATTTAGCGTCCGGCGTTGAAGTCGCTCGCAGACTGAAGCGATGATTTTTTTTTAAAGGGTCTGAAGGGGGTGCGTGGTCCTGTGAATCTTATGAAAATGTTCTAGAGCATTGGCTAACTGATGACGAACCATTTGCTGTACACGAGACTGCTCGTTCATGTTTATGATTATAGCGTCTGATTTAGCTTATGAATTAACTTTAGCGCTAAATGTGTACATTTGCATATTGTTTATAAATTTGCAAACATAGGAATACCAATTACCTAAAAATGTCGTATCACATCAATACCATGCTCTGTCACTAATGACTCAGATAATGATGACATGCTCATACCCCCCCCCCCCCCCCATTCTGATGGTGTGAAGTAGTGACCATGGTGACTATAATGGAAGATTCATATTTCCTTTTATTCTGTTGGATACGCACATGATTGTGTACGGAACTGCCCAAAGGATTACGGAAAACAGTGGAATAGCTCTTTAGCTGTATTTGAAAATTTGAAGCATGTATACCTTCTGGGTTCTAGTTCTATTCTCTCTTTTTTGTTTAAAAGGAAAGACAAAGTTATGAAGGATAAACTAACCATGATCACGAACTTTCTACCCAAGGAACTAGTCAAGATGACGGAAAAGCTTGTCTTCCTCACGGAGTACGATGGCACAATGGCAACTATGCTTTTGACTTCAGCCATGAATTCCAGTTTCAACGATACCATCGAAGCGATCCCGACTGTCAACCCTGCTCTTAAACGAGCCACTCAGGTCATCAACATCCTAATATTGACCTTTCTAATGGTCTCTATGGGAGCAACAATTGATGTCAAATCTTTCAAGGAGACGGTGCGTGTATATTAGAGAATATAATGTTCCCAAGCCCGTATGACAAACAGGCTCTCACACACATTATCAATTAAACAGGTTAAGCCATGACCCAACAAGCCAATGGCCGATGTCAGTCAAACAGCTAAAACTCACCACTAGATCTTATGCGATAACCTACTGAACACGAATTAAAGCATTTTACTGCTTGCAGTCTCTTCAGTGTTTCTCAAGCCTTGAGGAAAGGCAAAGAACAAAACACATGACTATAGGAGTGTATCCATACGCGGGGAATACCAGATTATAAGAGGCTCACATTCATTGACGTTACATACAAAGTAGCTCTCGACTCGACATGACATTACCGTATAGTGTAAACACTGCAGAACAAAAATAAGTCTTGTGACTTCATTCATTCATTCATTCATTTATTTCCAAATCAAAATATAACATTTACAAATATCAAAACATAATTGCCTTGGTACAATTTATACATTTTGAATGGAGAGATAATAGAAAGCACACAAGAGCCTTGTTTGAAAATGATCCCCTACAAACAAATATTAATACATTATTTTCAACTGAACAATTATCAGAAAAATTCAATTGATAAAACAAAAGTGGAAGATACAATGAGAAGAGAAGAAAAGAGGCAGAGGTGGAAACAATGCATACTTATACTTATAGTTTCAGATACATCTCATCAAAAATGTATTGTTTATAAAGCCTTTTAAATTGACGTAAAGTCTTACTGCTCTTTACTGTTGGAGGAAGAGTATTCCAAAGAATAGGGCCATGGTAAAATATGGAGGACTGAGTTTTTGAAATCCGGTTTAATGGTGTGTGAATATTTTGGGCATTCCTGGTATTTATTGTGAATGAAACAATTCAGGGTGAATTGGTTGACTTCGACAGCTGATTAGCATTACAAGCTAATGGTTAATGTATCTTCCTTGAACAGTTGAAAAAAGAAGTTTTCCATGTTCATAAAGACATTCCTGTATAAGATGATACAAGCAGGTTGGTCTTGCCACTTCTTGCAACATTCCGGTGCACGTCACGAGACCGACACACATGATTCGTACAGTCCACGAGTTATACAGCCCACGAGTCGTACAGCCCATGAGTTCGACACTTTATATAAGGAAACAAGGCCTACGAGACCGACACATTGTGTTGTAACTCGTGGGCCGTTTTTACTCATGGTCTGTAGGACCTATGACTCGTGATGGGCTGTACGAACCCGTGGGCTGGATGTCAGTCTCGTGGGATGTCCCTGTATAGGCCACGTGGTCAATGTACATGAGATCCAATCTCGCTGAAGATATTTCTATACACGTGGAAAACATGTAATACATCAAGCCAGTCGTTAAGAATTCGGCTGTATTAGCTTCGTTGATCGCCAAGTTTGTCCGTTTATACTCAACCATTATTTGCTCCCCAAGCCTGTTTGATGGTCTCAGTGCAAACAAGCAAAATAAACAAATGAATTTAACAGATTAATATTAGCTTGCATTGGAAGATATCAGTAAATGTAAATATTGGCTGTATATCAGAGCGAAGTGGTCATGTCACCCAAGAACAGTAATAAACAGCATTAAAAGACACTATCAACTTTGTCTTCATGTCTGTTGATATAGCAAACCATGAATTGTCTCTATACGTTTGATAAGAATGTTATGTTTTATTTTGTGGGAGATTTTATTGGTGGTGGAGTTGTTGTTTGTTGTAGCCGTAAGTTTGTTGCCGTTTTGATTTTCCCCACAGAATACAGTGATAAAATTATTTTGTAAAATAAATAGTTTCCATTGCTGTTCTTGACGTGACAGTTTCGGCGTCCCGTAGCCTTCTTCATCGGAATGACGTCCCAGTTCGTGCTTATGCCGCTCATTGCTTTCTGCCTCGGCCTGGCCCTAAAACTTGAAGCGGCCGGCGCCATCTCCCTCCTTGTGCTAGCATGCTGCCCCGGCGGAACACTGTCCAATTTGTTCACTTACTGGACAGATGGAGACGTCTGTCTTAGGTTTGCCGCATTTCTTTGATTCGAATGACCCTATAAGTGAGATAAAAAGTCTTTATTGGTCGGGGACGCTCAACTTATATAGAATAAGTGAATTAAGATAATGTGTGAACTGAAGATCCCAAGGTTAGGCGTACGGCCCTTCTACGTCGAATTAAAGATCGTTTTCATTTCCAAATTAAGTAGAAATAATATACTGAATTAGAATGATCAAAGAATGGGAAAAATGAAACATATACAATAACCTTCACAGTATGTTCAGTTATATATAGATGCATACAAGAAAATCACAAAAAGCACTCTGATATATTGCATATTTCATGTTTTTATTATTTTGCCAAAAAAAAATAAATTCTCTTAATCTTTCTCTTCAGATGGACATCAACCATCAGCGTAAAAAGAATTACAGATAAATGAGGCCGTCAATAAAGCGAGAAGTCTGTAAAGCTATAAGCCCCCCTACGCACACACACACACACACACACACATACAGTTTATCATTGGGGATTGACTCCAAGACAGACTATCAGACAAGAATTATGTAATTTCCTGCAAATTTTCTCCCCCTTTTTTCCTGTTCAGTGTTTGCATGACCACGGTCTCGACCGCCGTTGCGACAGGGATGATGCCCCTTAACCTCTTCATTTACACACGTGTGTGGACGGACGACAAGGCCGTCATCCCGTACATCACTATTGTCACAACGCTCATCAGCATACTGATTCCAGTCGCATTCGGGGTGTTCTTGCGCTGGTGGAAGAAGGAGTGGATGAAATGGGTGACAAGGGTGAGCCGATCCCAATCTATACAGCAGGCACACACTGATAGCCATTGAAAGAGTATCAATGGCTATCAATTGCCTATTATTGGGGGGGGGGGGGGGGTTGAATCAACCCCCCTCCCTCGACATTTTTCGCGACTACTCCGCCTCGCGAAATTTTTTGACCGCGCCGTTCGCTGACCTTTTACTTTCAAGTCTCGCGCATCTTTTGATACCATTTTCGCGAAAATCGACGCTGCATAATGTTTTATACATGCCTGTCAGACCGAAAATGGCTCAAAAACGTGATTTTGTGTATAAAGTCTATGCAAATGGAGTCATCCCTTCTTATTCATAAAGATATGATTATTTTCACTTTCATAGGCTGAAACTAATTAATTTTAGCATAATTATGCTTGAAATAGGCTCTGTCATAAATTTTGCAGAAAAAAATGATAAAACAAAAGGTCGAAAAAAACAAAGAAATATATAAGAAATTCCTAAAACAATAAAATACATAGGAAATTGATTTTCATACCCTATTATTTTGAAGTACATTGTTAGGAATGCTGCAAAGAATGTTTTCACCAAAAATTAGGACTCTAGGAGCTTTAATTTCTGATTTAGAGCAAAATGTAAGATTTTATGCATATACTGTATTGGCATAATAATATTGACGAAAATTTCCATTTCTTTTTGTATAGCTTGGTAAATTACGCCACAGGTAATGCACGTGCCAAACTTCATAGCGATTGCGCGATCGACGGACGAGATCTCGGGGGGGGGGGGGGGGGTTGAATCAACCCCTCCCCGGCCACAGAACACCCAAAAAAGCCCGGCCTGGTTAGGGTTAATGGACTTGTTAAAGGACAAGTCCTAGTACCTTCATAGACATGTGGATTGAGTGAATGCAGCAATATTAGTAGAACCCATCAGTGAAAGTTTGAGGAAAATTGGACAAAAGTTACGAATATTTTAAGTACCTGCACAGTCATGCTGGAAGAGAAGACTACTGCAGTGTATGATGTCACGTGCGTACAACGATATAAGGAAAATAAAAAGAGAATTTCACAAAACTTTACTCTTTGAATAAAGTGCACATTTCTTCGACTTGCTACTGACGTATGTTAAGGGTAATATTATTCCCCTTGCCTTCTGAAAGAGAGAAGTTAAGTGTTCTTTTGTTATGCGAGAAAAATGGAAATATGTTTAATTTTCTTTTTTCTTTCTTTATATCGGTGTACTCATGTGACATCACAAGCTATAGTAGTCTTTTCATCCAGCCGTGACTGAGCAGAAACTTCAAAAATTCATAACTCTTTAACGGATTGTCCGATTTTGCTCAAACTCTCACTGATGTGTTCTGCTTGCCTAGTACCTCCTTGGTTCTACTGATATTCCTGCATTCACTAAACTCACATGTCTATGAAGGTGAATTAAACGTCTCCCTCTTGTGAGCAAGGTCGTGTTCAGTACATAAAGTCCCAAAACGCAGCTATGTAGTCACTCGACACAGGATTATCATATCAAGAAAATTATAAGGTCTGTAATAATTCGATATAAACAAAAATGAAGTTTGTAAGTGTACAAAAATCTGCTTGAATGTTCATGATACCAGCTACCTTACAAAAGAGTGTTCCCGCTCGATGAAAATGAAAACTTGTCTAACGAACTTTGAATGATCGATTATTATGATTATATTTTAAAAAAAAAACAGAGAACGGACAGAAGAATACTGGATGCCCTTTTCCTTCCTCATGTCTTAAGTACCGACTGCAGATCGCTATACTGGTGTAGAGACTATAGCAATCGTTTACATCTGCTTTGTCGAACTTTGCCATTAACTTGCAAATTACAGGTACCTCGAATGAAACATAGTTACGGGATCGTGCTTTTATATACATGGGCCCAAAGCTTTGGAATAGCCTGCCAAAATCCCTTCGACAGGCATCTTCTATTGATGCTTTTAAAAAGAACCTCAAGACCTACCTTGTCAATTTAGATTGACAATTGTTTACCTGTATGTATATGTGTACGTATATTGTTTGTTTGTTTAGTGTTCTTATATCTTCTGATATCTTCTGTGATACTCTGTTGTAACGTGATACATAAAATGTACCCTGTTCTTCAGCGCCATGAATATCTTTTTAGGTGGAATGAGCGCTTTATAAGAGTCTCTCTATTATTATTATTAACTTGATGAGAAAGATTTGCCTCAAGTGATAAATCTCAATATTCACTGATCTTCACTCTGGATCACGATGGCATCGAAAACAAGTTGGTGAATGATTTCAGGGAGCAGGCAGTGCTATCATGCTTTCAATCGTATTCGGTTTGGTGATTTTTCTGCGATTTGGTAAAGACGTACTTAAGTACATTACTAAAGTTAATGTTTGACCGAGTTATAGTTTAACCCGACTTTGATGAGTATATAAGCTTAAGCTATTAATAGGTATGTATCTTAAGTCGAAAAAAAAAGCGTGTTGGTCAAATTGTGTCTTCGTCGGGTCCTTGATCTTGGTATGAATAAATACCGACAATACGGCCTTTTGCGAGAAAAATGACAACTATCAATGCACACAACTACATTTCACTTGCAGCATTATCGAAGTTTCCCGTCTTTCTTCTTTTGGTATTCTGTTCAGATGGGCATCGCTGCCGCATTTGCCTGCATAGTGAGTGTCTTCGTGATCAACAGCTTATTGAATCCACGTCTTTTTCACGAGGCCACCTGGGAGCTATGGATTTGTGCAGCCTTCCTGCCCTTGCTTGGCTATGCCATCGGCTACGGACTCGCAGTCGTGCTCCGACAGCCCCATGACAAGTGTCGCACCATTGCCTTCGAGACCGGTTCGCAGAATGTGTCCCTGGCACTGACGCTGACCGTCCTCACGTTCGCCGAATCGCATCTTTTTCTCGACATGCTTTTCTATCCGTCTCTCTACGCTTTGTTCATATACGTTGATTCTTTCATTGTCATCTTGATCTACAAGTTCGGGGTGTGTCTCATAGAACGAAAAAATGGCGAGAAATTACCCGATAGTGACATTGAAGAACACGACGACTTGTCACCACATGGAAACAACTCCTTTCACATGATGAAGACTTAAGGCAATGGCAAAATACAAAAAGAAATAAAGAAAAGAAAATAATTTTTTTTCCCCTGAAATCCTTTGATGCACAATTTAATAGATGTTCTTCGCAATGTCTTGTGCTCATCTTGGAAATTACCACGGTGAATAAACTGCGAGACTGTATTTCGTCAATGTCATAAATTAATTTGTTTTCGGTACTCTCCGAAATGGTTGGTCTTGTAATATTATGTTTATTATGTTTATAAGGTAACACTTTGCAGAAAGGGACACAATATGGATAAATCCCTTTGTACATTCGCATCTTACCGCTCAAAATAAATATTGTAGTTGTGCTTTAGCAGTGTGGATCCAGACGGGGCGCACATGGCGCCCCTTTATTTTTATTTATTTATTTTATTTTATTTATTTTATTTTATTTTTTTTTTTTGGGGGGGGGGGTTGAAACAAAAGAAATCCGCCCCTTTACTTTTGTAAAGCATCCCTCTTTACGGAATTCCTGGATCCGCCTCTGTTTAACGTTCATTTGTACTATAGTGTATCTCCTTTTAAAGTGTGTTGTAACTGTTCGATCATGTCTTTTTATAGTCCACTGAGCCATATTTCACAATGAGCATTTCGCCTTTAAACCGGAGGAAGTTCTTACTACGTCCTTGAAAATCAGAAATATTGCTTCATTCTGAAATGGTCATTCTTATAGGGGTTTTAGGGGACACAAAGTTGAACTCAAAGGACGTCCGTTTGAGTAATGCTGCATTTACACCAGGTTCCCGGCTATAGAACATATATCAACATTTTCCGTCGCGTCCCGCTAGGGACCGCTCCCAAGTTGTGCTGCGGCCTATTACGTGCAGTCACGTTTTGTTTCGTTCATATCGTTTTATTACGGCATTTATACAAGGTTCCTCAAAGGTTCATCACCGGGACTGCCGTGGCAAATTTTTTGACAAAAATCTTACACGACATCAACGGCAATCACGGTCTGTCACGTTTACCTATCCAGTCTCAACGCCTCGTCTCACGTCCATCCCGTTTAGTCAACGGTGGCCTGAAACGTGAGTGCCATGGCTGCCGGGAACAGGGTGTAAAGGCAGATTTAGGAATCTTATCCACTGTATATCACGTGTAGGCCTATAGCTCCCCCCCCCCCCCCAATAAATAAACAGGGATTGACTTTCACGGAAATGTTACATTGTTTATTCATATAATAAAGAATGTTGAACCACAAACATCATTATTGTATTATTATTATTATTATTGTTATTATTATTATTATTATTATTATTATTATTATTATTATCATTATCATTATTATCATTATCATTATTATCATCATTACATCAAAATGCAAATTGAAATATAGAATTTATAACTACAAGATGAATACAATGCTGTTTAAGCAAATAGATAACACAAAATAACAGGACAGAACCATAGCATTTAGATCTGTAACAAGAGATACATTGTGAAATATGCCAGACATTGCCAGAAGCAAAGGTAAGTGATAGTCAGTTCCTCTTGTTGGTTGAGCAATGCTTCCTTATACAACATTTTATAATAGAGAACAACATTCCTGAGACATTATCCATAAAGATAAAGATATATTTTTGCTGATATTGGTAATGAACACACACACACACAAGCACACACAAGCACACACACGCACACACACACACACATACACACAGAAAGAGAGAGAGACGGAGAGAGAGAGGAAAGGTGAAAAAACCCACCATATTAATTTTACTTTATAGACAGGGTTGGGAGAAAAAAAGAATATGATAATAGGCTGTAGAAATACCCGCAAAATGAATCTCAATCTTCCTGAACGTCAAGGGATGAACAGACAACTGTATGGTGTTGATATTCACGAACGGATGAAGTGGTTCCTTAATTGTCTGCTTTTGAATATGGGGAGGGAATTCACGGGCTAATATAAGTGATGGGGGGGGGGGGTCATATTTTCAGACTTTAAGGCCGTGGTACGCCTTCTCGGAGACCTAGCGATTGTTATATACTAATTGATCAATTTCTATGAGGAAAAAACTTGCTCTTTTTGGTGGAAAATGGAAGAAACAAACAAATAAAGAAAGAAAAAAAGTCGGGTTCGCAGAAATTCGTCGGGAAATTGTTATTTCCTAAAAGATACTTAGTAGTTGAAAGTTGATAATGCTCCGGATATATCATGACCAGGTATCAGATATGAATAAACACGATTCCGCATCACTGATCTCATGACACATATAGACCCGTGCCCCACATACACAACCAGAAACCACAACACACACAGCCCACAACCTAGCACCCACGAACACCCATCAAGCCCAGCATCCACATCAACTATTGAGTAAAGGTAAACAATAAAATCTGTACATAAAGTGTATTTTTAATGTTTTGTTGACCTATATAGCAGCATTGAGATATTGTTTATTTATAATATGCTATCATCTTGTTCGGAATTATATCGAGTCAATGTGTTCTTTATGAAAGGTTATGTACGGCTATAATGTTTACTAGTATACGCTATTGCTGTGCGTTATTTTATAGATATAATCATGTTTCTTTTTTAGTTGATTTTAAGCGTATTTCACATATATTGTAGTTTTACATCCCGCAAGTAATGTTTTAAGCAGCTCGGGTGATGCTGCAAGGAGTCCCTTGCTTTTTCTTGTCTGTTAACGTAGCCCTGATGAAGGTCCATTGAAGGACCGAAAGCTCGGTGGCCATTAAACCTGTTGAAATCTACAGCTATACGCCTACCGCTCTTTCGACTTCTCATTATACACTGTATACGTATATATACGTATACAGTGTATATACGTACATAAATATATATATACTAGCAGCACCCGTGGAAATCCACGGGTCTGAGGGGTTTTACTCTTTTTTTCCCTCTCATATATACGATTTTACACATTTTTATTGATGAAATAAAAAGAACAGTTACTTGTGCTCTCTTCTACTCATGACCACCATGCCCTCACACACATTTTCACCCTCGCAGAACAAACAAACAAACAAACAAACATTCAGGGAAAAATCACCAAAAAACGCTTGATGAGATTCTCCGAAAGTTCTGCCCACAGATTCTTCCCGTCTGAACGGGGAGATGCTATTGACACTGTATGACTTTGATATTAATTATACCCCCTGTTCTTGCATCCATGCAGGCACCCGAGCGAATCCGCGGCTGGTCTCAAGGCATCGCATTTTTTTTTTCATTCCTATTTCTTTTCCCACGTTATGAGAAAAAAATATAATATTTTCGTCTTCAATCGCTCCCTCCTTTTTGTTTTTAATCTCCAAAACTTGGTTCGATGTATCAGAGAACCATCCGTTTATATACTTCAGACTAAACATCATCATTATTATTATCATATTGTTATCATTATTATGCTCCTACTGTTATATTATTATTGTGATCATGTAGTCATTAGGCTTTATAAGTATAAGAAACCCGTGGAAATCTACGGGTCTCAGGGCTTCGTATTCTTTCTTTAATATTTCTTCAACCACGTTATGACAGAAGAAATACACAAAGATTATTTTTGTCTTCATTTGCTCCCTCATTTCTGTTTTCATAATCAAAACTTGGGTTGATGGATTTAGAACCGCCTGTTTATCTCATTGATACTGTTTATTGTTTTTACTATCATTATAATCATTGATTATGATTATGATTATGATTATTACCATTATTATTATTTTCAGGGAGGGGAGATCATAGTCATTCGGTTTCATTGCTATTTTATATAATTCATTGACATGGGGATGACTCAAGGGAATTCAGAAAAAAAGTTTATCGGTCAAGGATAGTGAATCTTTTTGTCCGTCATGTCAAGGTTACTCTCAAGGTTACTTATTTCAAATAGCTTCGTTATCATTGATATTTATTTTTAAACATTAAAACAATCCAGTACCTGTTTGCGTCTCTTCCGCCCACTCTTAGTTATGGATTATAGCACCCCTCCCCATTAATTTGTATTGGCCTATTCTCTTATTATCATTATTACAGTGTAATATTGTTATTGTTATTATCATTTTTATTATTACTAACATTTGTATAATTATTATTATTTTTTTAATCATGTTCCAAATTTCACATTTCATATTCAGGTTACATATTCCATTTGATTTTGAAGTAAAATATGTTTAACACAACAGTCAATTTTAGACATAATTTCACAAATGTATAAGGACATGTAATACAATGATGTGTAAATATGAGGAACCTACTAAAAAGCAATGCTTGTAGGATGTAGGTTCCAAAGAAATAATGTAAGCGTTTAGTGCAACATGCTAATTACGAAAGATTACGAAACACATGCGAAATTCAGTATGTCGAGATTATAATAAAATCTACGGAATGAACAAAATAGTTTATAATTTTCAAGGTAAAAACTCAAGGATTTAATGCTACATAAAATTGCAATATTGGTCAAACAAATGTAGTCAAATGTAGTCACCCGAGCGAGGCACCATTAGGGGAGAGGAGAGAGTAGAGTCATAATATAGGGATGATCAACATAGGGAGGCAGAAATGTTAATTTGTTAAGAATTGTAAAAATCTCTTTCCCCCATTTTTCTGCTCTTGATAAAAAGCTTTTCTGAAGACAGTCCTGCGCAAACTGTCAAAAACTGCTTCACTGCACTAACATACTCAATCTTGTCCTGAGCAGGACTACCCCAGTTGTGTTTTTGTTGCTATTGTGCTGAGAGAAATACAATATTTTCGTCTTCACTATACTGCTCTCTTCTTTTAGTTTTTATCACCAAACCTTGGTTTGATAGATCATAGAACCACCCGTTTATCTGCTTCAGACACAGGTACATTTTATCATCATTATTATCATTATTGTTATTATCATTATTATTATTATTATTATTATCATTATCGTTATTATATTACCACTATAATCTCCACTATTATTTGTGGAGGGGGAGATCATATTATAGTCATTAGGTTTAATAAGTAGGCACCTGTTGGAATCCATGCATCTCAGGGCCTCGTATTTTTTCTTTAACTCTTTTCCCTCGTTATGGGAGAAAGAAGAATATTTTTGTCTTCATTTGCTCCCTCTTTTTTATTTTTATCAACAAAACTTGGTGTGATGGACCATAGAATTACCCATTTTATTTCCACCTGGAAATTCAAAAAAAAAAAAGAAGCGGTCGGCAAAGCGAGGGTTTCCTCTACGTCCGCTCATCTTATGAATATTCATGTTTACAGCAGCCCTACAGTAAATGAATGGACAGCGGCGCGTGTAATCTGATATGGAAGGATACGATCGGCAAGGACAAAATTTAAGTGGATATTTAGCCGTCCTAAACAGTCTGAGTACAATGATACCCGCTTGAGAGTAAACTAAATGACGTACCTGAGCTGCATCTGGATCAATGCATATGTATAGTATCCTGCAGTTGTGCAAAATACAATAAAATAACAGCATTCGTTGTTTTCATTAGGGCACGCCAAAGCCAATGGCGAACGTCAATGTACGTAAATGCCCTTGTATGATCGCGCGCGCCGTGTATTATACGATACTCTAGTATGAGAGTCCCATCACGCGAAAGCAGATAGTGTTTCATGTAACCATCGTCAATACATACACACAGGCGCAGGCCACACACTGGCGTACCGTGCCCACCCGAGAGTACATTGTGTGCGTGCCTGCGTGTCCGCCGGAAGATGTCAAAGATTTCGCTGCACCCATCATCTTTAGTATCCCACTGTCTCTGCCAGATAAATGATGCACTATCGAGAAAGTAGGAGTCCAGCGCAGGATTGGTGAATATTAAAACGCTTGGCTCTTTCGTCACGCACAAAAATGCATTATGCATGTTGCTAATTAATTTTTCTTTTTCGTCCTCGACGTCGACATGGAGGCGGAGAGGGGACGAAACCCGCGCCATTCGATGCAGGATACTCTCCTGCGGCCGACGGCACCGGTCGCAGCTGCCCGGAGCCGACGGCTCGGGAGGAGATAGACAATCCAGCAACGCCGGAATAAAACAGGAAATACATAAGGCCGCGACAACAACAACAACTTCGAGTATTATAGTATAGGATACAGGGCCGGCGCAGTGTTTTCAAAAGTGTGGGGGCCCACTTCCGGGTGTCATGAGCTAACAAGCAAAAAAAAAAAAAAAGGGTCCGCAGCTCATCTCTCCCCTCCCATTTTATTGCCATGCCCTTACGTACTTCCGGGTTGAAAAAAGTGTGGGGGCCCAAAGTGATGACACCCTATGTATTCCTTTGTATGGCGCACAAAAAGTGTGGGGGCCCCGGCCCCCACGGCTGCGCCGCCCCTGATATCATAAGATTGTTATAACACCACAGTGGTTATAGTTTTGTAGGAAACCTTAATCAGACAGCTTCTCGAAACTGTGTACTAAAGTACTGTATTTGCCAATATTGTTTCTAATTTTGATCTGATTCGCTAACAGTGTTTGACCTACTGAAGAAACACCGAAATCAATACTATTCAATCAACCTGCCAATCTCGTCTACTTTGCCTGTACATTGTTACTGTCCGGAATGTTTGCAAAAAGCAATACAATCCCAGACGAAAGTAGACAGGTTCAAAATGATCACTTATTCTATAGTATGGACAGCTGTTTTGCAAATCATACCTGTGGATATCAATGCAAATAACGTTCATTATGCGTCACAAAATTTGAGGCAGATGTATTGCTCAATTCCAGAAGGGTGCGTGACTAAAAAAAAAGAGACCAAAATAAAAGAAAAAATATGCATACATCAAGATAGCAGGTACCTGTTTTACGACTTAAAGAATTCGGTCTTGTTCCACTTTATTTTTGTAAGATGCGGGATTGATGTCTCTGTGTGTGCGAGTGTGTGATATGAATCGACGAAGTCATGTAATGTGGGAGATGAGATCTGAGTGCACGGTTGTTTTGAGTGAATTATATGTTTCAATAGATTTTCAGTCATAATCATCTATATGGTATAGTACATTCACTAAATGACCATAAACAACAATATCGCGATCATTAAATGAGATTCTTCGTGACAAGAGTCTACCCTCAACATTCACAAGTCCCGGCATCTGATCCAGTAGTTTAAACAAACGTCCTATACCAGTAGGCCCACATAAGAGGGTTGCGTAATGGCCAATACAAAAAGGTCTATAAGGAGAAAAATGAATACCCCCCTGTGTCCAAAGTACTACAACAGCCCATCATGCACTGATATTCCCAATAAAACGATTTAAATCATATCATGCCTCTAATTTGAATACTGGAAATAAGTTGCAGCGTGCAATACAAGACAATAGTATAGCCGCCACTGCCGTGACTCGTGCAAGAAATAGCTTGCGCTCTCCGGCCTAACAACAATGGACGTTTAGATTTTCACCACTTGTGTTACGTATAGATGTCCCTATTCTTCTGATGGTTGTGTTAAAGATACTGCCTGTTAAATGGCGATATTTTAATCATGGCCGCTTGGCGGTGGTCTGCTCTCTCGGAGTGCTCCTTAGTTTTCATTAGAATTATAATAACATTCAATATTCTTTTCCTGCCTCTCTTGTTTATGCTTTAATCCAGACATGACTGTCATAATAATTCTTATCTTAATTCGGATGTTGTTGTGCATGTAAATACCTCAACGCAGTCGACATTTTACTCACTCAACTACTACCTTGATTTCTTTGCCACGTATTATCTTTTTGTTGGGGCGTACTTTATTATGAGAGTATCATTTTCAATGGTGCCGTCTAGTCTCGACTTCACCTCTATAGAGTTCTCAAGTCAAAAACAGATGACGACCCAGTCAAAGATTATGACAATCGATTATTCCAACATTTTCCTTTCTGTCGTCTACATCGATCAATCATCCAAAATTAAATTTCTTCCTCACTCCTTATGGCAGTCCTAACAAAGATATTTCACTCGTCTCCCTATAAATACCCCTGAATTGGTTTACCTGTTATCCATACTTCTCTGCTGAACGTGGAACAGTAAAGAGCTATCAATAGACCACCAAGATGCGTTCCGTAACTATCATTGCTTCTCTCTTCTTGGTCACATGCTTGCATCATGCCTACGCCCTGGACGCATGTGACATGGCCGATTCTATCGGAAAAGTTCTCCAGAGCTGCGGAAATGGTAATAAACACTTCATTTTTCCTGTATACAAAGCTCTTATTGCTTGAAGACGTTTGGGATGTTTTATTGCAACATCACTTTCACTTCGATATTTCGCTAAAATTTCGATATTCGGTCGTGAGAACAAGATGATCGCATTAGACGATCCAGTAAAAATTTTCAGATGCTCTACATTCATGTGAATTAGCAATATTGAGTCATTGTGCACCTGTGTTCGTATAACCATTAAAGCGGTTTAATATAGCTGTCCCATATTCTTGCTCCTTTTTCCAATAATGTATTGAGAAACTTTACCAATCATAATACATGTATCGGTATACTTTTGGATTGAGTCTCCTAACCAAACCTTTAGAGAAACTGTGGGAATCACAAATTATTGTATTCATCTCATAGTATACGTTAGGAATCAAATCATCAGTTTCTCATTCATTCTTTCACGATGATGCAAAGTTCGGTAAGTCTGGTGGAAGGTATAGTACAGTATTCTTTACTGCATGTGTGACGAAACTCATTATCAATAGGCCCAACAATACCATATGATAGTTTGTCATATCCGTCGTATTTTGGTTCCATACTGAATTTGGACAATAGCCCTATATAGGTTGCTTGCTTTGTCATACATTATATAATATTCTGTAATGATATGCTTCAATTTCGCACCTCGATCTGATCAAAGTCATAATGGCATTACGCGATAAAATAGCAGCGAACCTTGTGCATGGGCTATGATGGTTCGTCATTCTTTCAACTTATTGTCAACAGCCGATTTTTTTTTCCTTTATTTTCATCACTCCGATCGCTTATATTATCTTCATGTGATGTCATTTTTGTGCCTGGATAAATATAATGGTAGTGTTATTTTTCCTATGACAGCGGGGATGACGTGTCCAGACGGATGGGCAATGAACCCGTTGACTGGATCATGCTACCTGTTGATAGAGAGTGAATTCGAATGGTATGACGCCAGGGCACAATGTACCAACCTCGGCGCCGATATGGTCGTGCTGAACAATAAGGCCGAGATGGGATTTGTTTATGACTACGTGTCCTCTGCTCGAGAGACTTGGTTGAAAATCTGGGTTGGTAAGTATAATTTAGGGCTTTATCACCTGTGAGAACGAACTCATGAAAGGTCTATATATAATGATGATTAATTTTTCATCGGTTCTGACAGTGAACATAAGTATGAAAAATAAAAACAATCCCTAGAAATATGCCAACAATGATATACATGTACCAGTCCCTGCGTAAGACGAAAAAGGTTGATTTCTCTGAAATGAAATAAGGTTCGTCATTCTGAGTGTTCGTTCATCACAAAATGATATGATTCGTTGTTCCGAAGGTTTGTTGATCCGAAAATAAAATAAAAGTTCGGTTTTTTTTGTGTGGAATATTCTTTAATCCAAAAATGAAATACAGTATGTGTGGTTCGTAATTCCGAAGGTTTGTAGCTATTTGTATACGCGCCTTCTTTTCGTGTTCGGATTAACGAACCCTAATTCAGATTCGGATCAATGAACCTTTTGAGTAATGAACCATATTTCATTTTCGGATTGACCAACCTGTTGGATCAAAGAACCATCGGAATAACAAACCTTCGTAATAGCCTAATTATGCCAAAATGTTCGGATCAACGAACTCTTTATTATATTTTCGGATTGGTAAACATATACGTATATAGGGAATTTGTGTGTTCGGAATCACGAGCTTTCTGTATAACGAACTTTTTTGGATAATTTCACATTCGGATTAACGTTTCTTTTAAAGGCAGAACAAGTATGAACAATAATAAAGACCATGACCTGTATGTATCTGAACATTTGGTCTCCAGCACGTCTCGGAGACGTCCAGGGGAGAACGCTTCCCCAGTCACAGACACAATTAACTGATAAAGACGTCGCGGAGACATCTCTCAGATGTAAAACGCGCGCTATTCGTGGTTTCGAATGTACTCTGGTGGGCAGGGGTCTTTTTTTACAAATTGTACATTCCTAATAACACCCTTGAAGCACGAATAAATATTTCATCCGACAATGAAGAACAAAATGTCCTGCATTTTGGAGACTTTCTTACGAGAATTCATGTAACGACTTGAACATTCTGCATATATTGCATGCAATTTCAGGAGTTTCTATTTTTCTTATTCGCATGCATTCGTCGAGACAGTATAAAAAACAATAAACGGTAGGGCATGACCAGTTTGTGCGCTTATTGTGCACCGCGAGGTCTACCCTATCCAAGTACAATGTATACAGTATGTCATTTATTCTTATCATTTCTCAAGCTTGTCTCAGATTTGTGTGTATTGCCAAGTTAAATCATAAAATTCACTCACAATCGATTAAGAGTATAATAGAAATTAACGAGTAATTTACATACAACCAACTATAGCTTTTATGCCATTGCATGTCAGAGACGATATATTTTAGTAGTTGTATTACTCTCCTTTTTTTAATAACGTGAACAAGCTGATGCTCCGACTTTCAAGCGAGACACTGAAGTGAAATCACAATTTGAGTGCGTGGTATTGTTCCAGGTACAGTAGATGGGAAGTGATTGTTCTCAACTCGAACGTGTGTGTCAAGGGCCGATGAATGTGGGGTGGGTTCGTGGTGGGTTTGGTTAAAGGGAAATTCCAGCGCAGTTGAAAGTTAGTCTGAAAACGAGTAAAATGTGTGCAAAAAAAGTGAAGTGCAGATGTCATCCCCTCACTATAGGTGCCATATATATAAATTGTACATAAAATTTTAAAATTTTACATTTTCATTCAACCATGAATACGCCCCAGGCTAAAATCTTGAAATATCGGGCAGATCACTACTAGTATTCTGAAGCTATTTAACCAGGAATAACAACATATTTTACACTTTTACACACAAACACATTTAGTTTTGTACATATTTTTTAACACGATGAGTGGAAATTGTGAAGTGATGACATTATCAACTCACTCATTTTCATATTCACATCAACTGTACGAGAACTGTTCTGTAGACCCCCCCCCCCCCTCCCTTACCGTTCTGTTGTTCTGTTTTTGTGGCCAAAAGTGGGGGAAGGGTGCGGGCTGCAGTTCTTTATTATGTATGTGTGTGTGTATTCATTTATGCGTGGTGTGGAAGGGTGTTTGTATCGACTGACGATGTACATGTAGTTGATGATATACACGTCTTGATGTCACAGACGCACTGGATTTTTCTTATACCATTCAAGGAGGGGAACAGAAAATTACAGACACTTTATCAAAAACTGTCTCCTTTCTTTCCCCCTCATGTTCCTGGCAGGATTGG
The DNA here is from genome assembly GCF_040938485.1 of Diadema antillarum. Lineage (NCBI taxonomy): Eukaryota > Metazoa > Echinodermata > Echinoidea > Diadematoida > Diadematidae > Diadema > Diadema antillarum. The sequence continues at coordinate 1,055,623 of NW_027271370.1, forward strand.
AACGCTTCGGTAGCGAGTGGCGATGGGTGGATGGAAGCCCCCTTACCATCGCGGAGGAAGCTTTCTGGCTCGATGGCAGAACGCCCGAAAACAACACCAAGGATGCTGCGGTGATGCGTGCTCCTGGCCTCATCAGAGACAGGAACCGCACACCTGATATCAAATGTTACGTGCTCTGTGAGAAGCATCTGTAAACGCTATGACCCAAACACAGAGATAATATCACATCCTTAATTGATACACGAGGCAGAGTATCCCAGGGTCACTGTCATATCTTCAGTACATGATTGTATAAACAGGGAGGTGGGAGTATCCTACCGACATGTTATTTCTCAACTGCATATACCAAGCTGATTATATTCACCTCTGATTTATTTGTCTTGCCCCCTCCCTGGTATAAAGCTCTCCGAAGAGTTGCTGGTTAACAGATTTATGACTGATTACTGCACGTAACATCCCTTGGCCTGTGTTCGGAAATAGGCTACTGCACTCCTGTTAAACCCAATTTCATCAAGGACTTCCAATTATCTCTTATCTTCCATCTTTAAAACAAATCCGGTAAAGTTCTGTAAAAGTTGTGCTAAAATCTGTATTGTCTGAATCAAAAGATACGCACTGGTACATACATGTAATATGGTTGGGAAAAAATGCATGTATGATGCTACTTCGCTTCTGTATTAGTCTTTTGAGATGGAGATATATTAAAATGAATGCCTTACGTTACATTCATTAGAAAAGAAAGTTTGCTGTTGTGACTATATCTGTTTACATGCATTTCTGACTGATTTGTGTCATAATGGAGGCTTGAGTGGCATTTACGACTGGCTTGTGTTGGAAGGAATGAGGAGTTCGTTACTGGTGGAAATACATGTAGGGCCTACAGTACTAACGACAGAACAGGAGTCATCCAGCTTTCATCAACTGTATTACAATTGTATTCCTACAATATTTCCACAATTGATCAAATAGTACGTGCCTGTCAAAAAAGTGTTTGCATCGTCAATCTGATAGGTATGTTAACATGTCAACTGTACCTAGAATAATTACCAGTCAAGATAGTAATAATTACATCAAGTTCATTATCTCAACCATCTCTCAAATTGTACCTTCATCTTCTCCAACTCTAATAGCTACAGTGTTTACATACAAACTTCTTCAACACTTCAACAAGAGGTATTGCTGAGTGAGAACTGGTCCACGATTTTATTTCTTTTTTCTTTGACATGTCCAAACACAGTGGTTTAGTTTACATTATTAAAACATCTAAAGCTCTATACACAGAACGTCTCACTCTTCTTGGCACCTACCAGTACCCATGTGAAATGTGTACTTGATTAAATATAAACACTTATTCTCTGACCATACATCACATTAATTTTACATGGTAATCAAATACATGATACAACTGTACTTAGTTCTCATGCAAGGCAACATACAAAATGACAAAGTGATATATATGTATTGATGATCATATTTGCATCTTCCAACCTCTCTTCACTACAATTGATGTACTATGCATTTTGAATTATTTCATCGCATCAATTCACTTCTGTCCTGTCTAACTCTGTCTCATGAAGCTCAATTCATTTGTCCTCGACAAGCACAGATGAATTTCTACTCTTCTATGGCATCATCTAATTGAATGTAAGCTGACTATACTTGACCTTTAACCCAGACCTTTTACCCGTCTACGCCTAATCATTCTATCTCTACTCTGATTATTTTTGCAGTCATGCTGGTACCAAATCTTAATGATTTTCATCAGACATATGTGTATTTACATTTTGAAAAATAGTAAAATTCATAACCTTGATCTTGAAAGGCACTTTCACAAGCACCATACCAAATCAGCAACATGACTTAAATAGCATTACTCAATGTAAAGCGAATCTTTTTAACTGTTTTGATCATACTGTATATACACATCACAACCACTAGTAATGTAGAGTAGACAATGGCATTCTACAATCAGGTAAGATATCATTATGACTGCAATCTTGATCTTGAATTGCATTTAAAATCTGACCAGGAGATGCACACAATACCTACAGTACAATGTTTGCCAGTACACTTGTGTAGTGCTTATAACAGGTCTAACAATACCCCTTAAGTCATTTTACTGTACAAAACAAAGATGATACATTAATGGAAACATTACTGCTGACATTGAAAAATGTTAACAGAAATTCAATGGCATGGCAACATCTAATACCAGCCTACCAGGTCCTTCATATGTAATCCTATTTGACACATCTCTGATACTTTGGAAAATGACCCCAAATGACTGCACTTGCACCGTATGGTATGGCGTGCTATCACTGACCTCCTGAGGTCAGTGGGTGCTATACACGATATGTTTGCCAGATGGCATTCACAGAATCAAAATATCTCAGTCTGCTCACAATGAAAGTGTGGGCCATGGGTTGTTAAATGGACCTGTATACACTTGTACTAAAAAAGCCAACAAAAAAAAAAGACAAAAAAGACAAAAGAATGGTAAAAAAGAATGGTCAAAAAGTGTGGTCCTTTGTTCCTGTAAAGACATTACACTGTAACACTAAAGGCAGCATAAAAAACACCCCCCCCCCCAAAAAAAAAAAAAAAAAAAAAAGAGACGGGTGGGGGGGGGGGGGGGGGGTGGGGTCCTTGCACTCACCCGAGTATAGCAAGTTCACCTTCCATGCATTCTGGCAGGCTTCTACCTGAGAACATTGAAAACTTGTGGTGAGGGGCAGCTTGAGAACTGGGGGCATGGTGTCCATTTGAATATTCTATCACACTGTTAAAAAATGCCTGCCAAGGATACTGCAATTGATAAAGTTGGACTATGTAGTTTGCACAAAAAAAAAAGACTTAAAGCTCTATCACTTCTGATTCTTGCTGCCCATTCAAATACATTGAGATCCTATCCCCTAAGAATGCTACATGCCAAGTTTGGTGAAAATCCATTACAGGTGTATGTTGTTTTCAAGAAGAAGATGGAATGGATAATTTAGGCCAGCATTTGGACCCCCCCCCCCCCCCCCGAAGCATGGTGTCCAGTTGAACAAATTGAGATTCTAACCCCCTAGGCATGCTGGGTCCCAAGGGGGACATCCCTGAATCTGCCATGAGCAAACTTGAAACTAGAGTCATCAATGTACTAACTCATAGTATTAACTTAGCTCTATCAATTCTAGTTCTAGAAGAAGATTTTTTTTTTATTTTTTTTTTTAATTCTTTAATGGGAGGGGGAGAGATTTTGTCCCCCTGGGGCCTCCACAGGTGGGGAATGGTGTCCATTCATACAAACTGCGATCCTACCTCCCTAGGGATGCTATCTGCCAAGTTTGGTGAAGATACTTCATGGGGCTTTCAAGAAGAAGATGAAAATGTAAAAAGTTAAAGGGACTGTACAGTACTGGTTGAGGTGGGGATTCATGTTTTGAACATTCCTAAGTGAGATACTGAGAAACCTCTCATGAAATATGAAAGAGCATGTAATTTTAAGAAGGGTTCAACGTTTGTTTGATGAAAATTGGTTTTCAAATGGCCGAGATATCCAAAAAAGTGATAATAATAAAAGGCGACAGGTCATGCCTTTTATTAGGATCTCTTTGTTTCACCTCGTTTTTGGATATCTCAGCCATTTCAAAACCAATTTTCATCAAATAAACTTTTGATACCCCTTAGAATTGCATGCTCTTTGACATCTTATAAAGTGGTTTCTGAATATATCGCAAAACGTTAAAAGCTAAATCCTCACCTCAACCAGAACTTTACACACCCTTTAAACCCATGACGCACAACGGATGATAGTCCGGGTTCTGTCCCTTTTTCCTTGGTGCGATAAACCAAGAGAGTACACAAATATTTTGATTGGAATGATGTGAGACTGCACGCAGTTCTCGGCGTATCGCAATCCTTGGGTGTCATGCCCTCTTACAGCTTGTCGCTATGAGTAATAAAAAGAGTCCAGAAGCTAGACTAGACAGACACCGGACGCCGGACGCCAGGTGAAGAGCGATTGCAATAGCTCAGTCAGTTGCGCCTTCAGCTCAGGTGAGCCAACCCCCCCCCCCCCCCCAAAAAAAAAAAAACAAAACAAAAAAACAAAAAAACAAAAACAAAAACACAACAACAACAAAACAAACAAACAAACAAACAAACAAACAAACAAACAAACAAAACCAGGAGTCTAGATTTGACAATCCCACCCATGAAAATAAAATGTCAACAAAATCCATCACAAAATGCTATCTGTAAGGAACACACTAGACACTCACCAAAATATGACCTTGACCTAATAACACACAAAACACTGGGAGTAGCATTGACAGAAAAAAAGAAAAGAAAAAAGTGTCTACATTTCACCACGATGCAGGTCTATATGACTAAAAAACCAACAAAATTCAATATAGAAAATGTGCATGGTAGAGCCCATAAGAAATTTAACATGCCGGCAGCCTGTGACCCAATAGAAGGCGGAACGTTAGGGGCAGTACATGTATTGTAACCTAAACTGGTATAGGTCAAAATTTGACAATGATACATCTCTTTACATGACTTGAACAAAATCCATCCAGAAATAACAGCGGCCAGTAGAGGGCAGACAAGCAGATCCTAAAATCAAATCATTTTGTTTACCGGTACAGGTACATGTATAAGAGAAGGAACAAGCATGGGCACTACCACCAAAAGCTACAGGTGAGTAGATTCTTAAATAATACACTTTTGTATCAAATTTGAATGAATTCCACCAAGAGAATGCAGCCCACAGTGGCCACACACAAGACATCAACCTCAATATGACATAAGATGACCAAAACACATGTACGACATTGGTAACCCTCTATGAAAGGCAAAACACTGAGGGCAACACCACCACCACCACCACCACCAAAAAGAAAAAAAAAAAGAATGATTTAAAAAAAAAGATATAAGGAGTGTAATTTCCAGCATGGGAGATTTGAAGTAAATCAATTTAGAAAAGTGCATGATAGAGCACACACACACAAAATGTGGTGGCTGCCGTTGACTCCGTAAACAGTGAAACACTGGGGGCAGCATCACCAAAACTTATAGGGGTTGGGTTCAGATTTGACTATGACAAATCTCTTACAAAACTTGAACAAAATCTGTCAACACATTAACTAGTGGAGAGCAAACAAGTAGACCCACAAAATGTCAAGTTATGCATATATATACAGACAGAACAAACAAGGCCTCTGCGACCAAAAGTTGTAGGCAGCTAGATTCTTTTTTTTATTATAATGATACATCTATATGCCCAATTTGAATAAATCCGTTCAGACACATGGCCAGTATTGCGCACAAAAAATGTGATATGGTTTCCTAACACTGCAAATCCAAGACATCCTTCAGTGCAGGTACCAGGGGAAACATAAAGTTAACAAAATACAATTAAGGAGCTTTGAAACTGTTCATGCTACACTATGCCTACCAGTAGGTGCTTGTAAGTCATATTACTCCTTGAAGAAAAATAGCAAGTCAATGTAACGGTTCAAGATAGACTGAACATGGAAACAATAATCTATTTCCAGTACAGTATGCATGAGATAAACAGCAGTGACACCACACCTCAAAATTTACCACATGTATGCAGTAATTCAGAGAATGCTGCATATCTTGACAATTTAAGTTGTTATTTCACATTATAAAAACTTATTGCACTTCTGTAAATAATACATACATACATGTAACGGCTTTAAAAAAAAACAAGAGACCCGCGGGTCTAGCGCTCACCTGAGTATCGCAAGTTCACCTTTCACACAGTCACTAATCTAAATTATTCACAGCTCTACCAAAATTTGACCAGACATTCTCAAGTAGAAGATGAAAATGTACAATAAGGGCCCAAATTTTTTAAGATTCCTTAATTTGGGGGGATTGGGGCCCCCTGGGCCCCTCTGGGTGGGGCATGGTGCCCATTGTGATAAATTGAGATCCTGACCCCCTAGGGATGCTACCTGCCAAGTTTGATGAAAATCCATCATGATGTTTTCAGGAAGAAGATGAAAATGTACAATTAAGGCCCCCATTTGGACCTTCCCAACCAACCCCCCCCCCCCCTGCCCCCAAGAGGGGCACCCCTGGATCTCCTATGAACAAACTTGAAACTACAGTCATTAATGTACTCACTCATAGTATTATCTTAGCTCTATAACTTCTGATTCTAGAGAAGATTTTTAAAGTTTCCTTCATTGTGGGGGTTTGGGCCCCCCTGGGGGCCCCCTAGGTGGGGCATGGCACCCATTTTAACAAATTGAGATCTTAACCCCCTAGGGATGCTACCTGCCAAGTTTGGTGAAAATGGGTCATGGGGTTCTCAAGAAGAAGATAAAAATGTACAATTTAGGCCCCATTAGGACCCCTCCTCACCCCCCTCCCCTGGGTCCCAAGGGGGGCACCCCTGATTCTGCCATGACCAAACTTAAAACTACAGTCATCAATATACTAACTCATAGTATTAACTTAGCTCTATCACTTCTGGTTCTAGAGAAGAAGATTTTTACAGATTCCTTAATTTTGGGGGGTTTGGGCCCCCTGGGGGCCCCCTGGGTGGGGTATGGTGCCCATTTTAACAAATTGAGTTCCTAACCCCCTAGGGATAATACCTGCCAAGTTTGGTGAAAATGGGTCATGGGGTTCTCAAGAAGAAGATGAAAATGTACAATTTAGGCCCCATTAGAACCCCTCCCCTGGGTCCCAAGGGGGGCACCCCTGAGTCTGCCATGAACAAACTTGAAACTACAGTCATCAATGTACTAACTCAAAGTATTAACTTAGCTCTATCACTTCTGGTTCTAGAGAAGAAGATTTTTACAGATTCCTTAATGTTGGGGGGGGGGGGGGTTGGGCCCCCTGGGGGCCCCCTGGGTGGGGCATGGTGCCCATTTTTGACAAATTGAGTTCCTAACCCCCTCGGGATGCTACCTGCCAAGTTTAATGAAAATCGGTCTTGGGGTTTTCAAGAAGAAGATGAAAATGTAAAAAGTTTACGCACAATGCACGACGGACGACGCACGACGCACGCCGGACGCCGGACGAAGGGCGATCGCAATAGCTCACTTGAGCCTTTGGCTCAGGTGAGCTGAAAACAAACAACACAAGAATTTTCTGCACAAAGAAGTTGTTTTTCATGAGTGGTGATACAAGTACAACCGATCAGCCAAAGCTTGAGCAAAATTCAACACAAATTTTGATTAATCATCTAAAACAATGTTCTTTGAGACTTCAATCATAATTTTGTGAGTCATGCGACCATGATGGTTGGTAACTAGACTTTCCCCTTGCTATAAGCAAAAAAAAAATTTAATAAAAATAAATAGATAAATAAACCACACCAAACAAAAACCCTCTCCCCCAAAAAAACAATAACCCAACAATCAAATCTAGATTCTTTTAATAATCACATAAGAATGAATTGACCCATCCCCTCAAAGCTTCTGAAATTGTCATACATGTATGGTACTCTGTACAAGAGTCATCAGGTTTTTAGAGGCACTTGATTATCTTTCTCAATCATAGAAGATGAATAAGTACATGATATCTTTCATGTACAAAATTGACACAAAAAATTAGAAATTACAAGAATGTGTTGTAGTGATATTCCATTCACAATATTAAACAGCAGTCATAAAACAGCTCACACTTTTCAATAAAGTGTCAATTATTGCAATTTAAAACCCATAACAAATAACGCAGCACAAGAAATTTCACTGCCATGTGACTTGGGCAAATACATGTATTTCAAATAACTGTTGTACTATACGACTTGCTCACATTTTATTGATCTCTAAATTTCAGAACCCTGCGATTGTCACAGTACGTAAATCATGCACTTATCTGCTGGTTTTGCTTAGAATCACTTCTTTGAGTACATTTTCCTTCCAAGAATGAGACAAGCACATATAATAGTAGGGCAAAAGAGTGTTAACTGCACACTATGAATGTTGATCATACTATATCATATCACAGTAAACCTTCAGGCACTGAAAGAAAGAGATAGATATTATGCTAGCTACAGAAACTTTGGCATCTCAGACCCATCTTATCCCAGTATATAATCCAATATGACTGAGTTCCTGTGTACTAATGCCAAGGACAAGTACACGGGTACGAGTAATGAAAGAACGTACTTCACACTAAAATTCTACCTTAATACACATTTGGGATCTTTCAGCTGTGAGCGATTGCACACACCACACAATCATGATCACGCAAGAAACCTAAAACACATGGCATTATTTCGACACTAATTGCATGTCCTGCATGCAGTGCATGGTGAGCTACCTTTTAAGTTTCACAATTTCTTGTCAGGTGGCTTTGTGCTAACAATCTCCTGCATAAGTTTCTTGATATAAAACAGCACATACACAAAAAGGTAGGTAACAAAGTACCAGAGCGTGTAGGCAAGTGATATGGAGAGGGCTATTGCTATAAATACATAGCCTGTCTTGTAAAGGGACTTGGTGTAAACAGTGACTCCTACCATGAGAGCCACAAAGACAAGAGGAAAACCATTGTTGACCAAGCTAACGAAGAATGACGTCTGGACCTTTGCATTGAAGTTGGTCCGATTCATTGAGCGTCTCACAGATTCCTCTTTAGACATCCTGACTGGGGTGAGAACTTTGTCACAGATTGATGAATGATGTTTGCACAGTTGCATCGATTGCCATCCAGTATTGGTGTCAGCACTTGGTAATAATAATAATACACACAATATCAATGTTCTTTGATTACTCTCTTCATTTCTTGTCAGAGAATACTGACTCAACGTGTGATAGTCAATGCAAAATGAAATCACTAACACTTTATGATGGTCATGGGTAACACTGCGGTGAAAGGTTCAGAGGGCTTTATAAACTCCCTTAGGCTGGCATTTCATCCACATGCAGTCTTGCCCTTAAGTTGTCGTTAGCCACAGAAACGAGCTCCAGCTCATTAGACATCCACAGGCGCTGTAGACAAGCCCGGTCAGATCAATGCAACAAGGATAGGAAAAGAGATCATAACAAAGTTCAATTTATCACTATATCGTAACTCTCCCATTTTCAAAACACATGAATAAAAGATGTATACACAGACACGTACAATGTACATACACGTACATGTACAAGTGTATACGATTCATAAATATAATGTACATATAACTATACACAGCCCAGTCACTGTATAAATAGCGACAGGGCTGTACCGGAACGGCCCACAACACAAAGAGAGCTCAGCGATTGCTTTACGAGGGTATAAAACATGTAAATTGGATATTACTGTAAAACGAGGAATGTGTGTGTGCATTTTCATTTCGCGAAATTAAAATGCACGCGTAAGTTCTTGCCTACACAATATGCATTGGACACCAGTGGCAATTCGAGAAAATTTCATGCCGCGAGAAAGGTCTCATCAGTTCCAATTCGGGAAATTTTCATGCAGCAAATATATCTTGTGTTACAGTATCCCTCACAAAAGTCTTTCTATAAATTTTCATCTACATGTATAGGCCTAAGGACTTACTGTAATTCTCTACATGGTTATTACTGTAAACTGTACATACAATAAGTTGTCCAAAAAGTGTTTGTGTAAATATACTTCTGTTTGTAAAAGACAGAACCCATTACAGAAATTACTGCTGTAATTTAGTATTGTGATAAAAGTAATTGAGGTCTGCTCATACACTGAACAAAAAGTTATGCCCGGGACTGTGTTCAGTACAGTACACTTGAAACTTGGCAGGGCTACCACAACCAAGCAAATTGTGGTGAAAACTGAAGTTTTTTCGAGAAAATTTTCAATTCTTTTAAGAATTTAGGAAAACGTGCTGTATTAAAGTATCATCACGGTCACCCGCACGCATTTTTTACATGTAGGCCCTAGATGTATTTGTCTATGGGAGCATCACAGTCATCCGCACACATCTTTTAGGTTTCCTACTAACTGCGACCAGCAGCCCCATACGCATAGCGTAATGGGGCTGCGGACTGTAGCATTCAGGATCGTGACTAGGTACAATGTAGTATCACGCCCAAATATCAACTTCTGTCAATAGTCAATAGTTCTGTCAATAGTCCCTTTCTGTTCGAATTGATGACTTAATGTCACTCGGTCTAGAGAAACCTGGGAAAGCTACATTGAATTGACGGCCAGCGCATGAGCGCACAGACATCTTATCCGGTAAATGGATTAGAAATTTGTGCGCATTTGTTCGGATGTTGTGAGTGGGATTTCATAGAATTTCAGCGACGAAATTTGATTTTAAAGCGCATAATCTTTAACTGTGATGTGCGGGTCACTCAACTATATACCGTTCCATTGCATTTTAAACTTACTAGATCTAGAACTAGAGTGTTCTATAGCATTGACATTGTGATTGCAATTTACAAATATAACTGATTTCCCTTCATATAAAACAGTACGTGGGACTAGTGCCTACACACCACCAATACAATAGGTTAATGGAAACGTAGTTATTTAGGTTCCCCTATTACATGCAGATACACTAGCACTTGACAAGTAGGCATATCTAGTATATTACCTTGTCTTCTTGTTCAGCTTTCAGTTCCTTTCCTATTTCTCGGCACTTGTTTTGGTATTATAATGGTATCTTCACTGAATGCGTGTGGAGCTAGCCAGGCAGCTCGCTATGACTTTAAATGGCGGACATGCATACACACACGCAACTAGTGAGTAAAAACAACATGACAACAACAACAACAACGCGACGATCCCATTCTCTCTTTGTATGTAGCTCATAGCGGAACGGAGCCCTCTATGTTCGGGCTGGTCGCAGTTACATGCTCCGTTGAGATTGAATGTACCTCAGAATCGTTATTGTTGGAATGGGGGTGTTTTTGAAGGTGAGTAGACTCATGGTTACATAATCGTCTTGCCATTGATAGAGGTCCTACTATACTACTTGTAACTGTTAACAATGTTAGTTAAGTCTAGTTCCTTTGGTTCAGAATTGCGGATTAAAGGTAGGTAGACGGATCCCAACAATGAATTAATCTACACTAGCTACGGCTAGACTATAAACGTTTAGAGTCCCCAGATTAGCAATTTAGCATGAAGCCCTGAAGGGTGAAGCCAGGATCAGACCTCGGCTCGATCAGCTCAGGTCAATCCGAGTCACAATGACAATGTCAATAACAAAGACAATGTCAACAATGTCACATGATGCACTACTGGAAAGAAACAGAAGTAGTGTAGTAGTGAGCCTGGGCCTGGACAGCTCAGATGGTTCGACGTAGAGAGATAGTAAGATACAAATGAAACCGGTATGGTCATGCCTATTGGGATCAGGACTCAAATTATTGATTTCCAAAAAGATAGGATCACCTAATTTGTCAGTCTTGACAAATTCTGAGTCTAGTTCAGTATGGAACAGGGCAATTCCGCAGTTAGGTGGACATGACATGGATAAAAGAAATGTGCCTCTTTATCTTACTCCTTGATTTAGGTATCAACTAATGCCATGGGTGTTCATCAATCATTAAGGTCTTTCAAATTCAGTAGATTTTTTTTTTCGTATTTATTGATTTTGCGAGATCTAAAACCATCATCTAAAATGTACATGTGGGACTGGGGATGCTGAAATTTACTTAAATGCAAATTACAGTGGGTTCCTTTGAAATTTTTTCCTCCAAGTTTTGCTAAAGGGTAAAGGATGAATACATTTAAATACTCCAGAAGTCATGTAACATTTTGTCAATTAGAAAAGGGTGAAATGACCTGCGGAATTACTCCGGACAAATGTAACGTTACTAACCGTAACGTTACTAACCATGCTTTTGGGGGTCTAGCTAAAAAATCGTCGGTCGAACTGCTAAAAAAAATTGCATGAACATTTGTCATGATGCAATAATTGAAATTAATGCAACACTTTGTTTGAAGTAACTTGAATTTTTGCACACTTTTTGTTACAAGACATTGATTTTTTTGTCATGTCCTTTTTTCGTAACGTTACTAACCAGCCCTTTTAATTGCCATAGCAATTCTAATATTTCTTGGATTGTATTCATTCTTTTCTGTATCATAAACATGGGGAGGATGAATATGTTTTTGACATAATTTTGACTTGAAATGAATAAATGGTAATTTTGTAGTAAAAACAAATATCTAAATTTGTTCAAATGTAACGTTACTAACCGCGGAATTGCCCAACAGGTTAATTTGAAAAATTTAGCTCACAAGAAATAAAAACAACAGAAAATGATGTCAAAGAGAATGCTTTCAAACATTGAATTATGCAGTATTCATTCAACTGTAATATGTGAGTTCAATTTGGGCAAGTTTGACTGTTTATCCAGTTTTAACATATCCCATCAGAAAGTCTGGTCATCATGATGTATCATATGAAATTAATGCATTTCAATTCTAAGGATGAGTTTTACTTTTGATTTTCAGCTTGGTGTTGGAGCTTTTAGGTCCATGCCCATCTACGCATACAGGAATAACCCAGTGAGGATGGCGTCATGCAGTAACAGGAATGCCAAAGTCACTCGCCTGTCTGATCATCTTGAGCTTCATATGTATCACCCAGAAACCACAAGTTAGAGAAATCCTTGCATGTCATGATGGTGGGGCTGGGGTACAGTAAATGTAAAATTGTGACTTTCTTTTGAACCATGGGAATTCTGTTGAAGCTCTTCTTCATTCTCAGTATATGACTCTTTGACCTTGCATCAGAAAACCAAGAAATGGTAACAAAACTCAAATTTCTCTGAGGACTCAAACTGGGTGACATGGGCCAACTTGGTCAATTTGGTGGTTTTCTGTATTTTCTGAAAAAGCAATTCTTCTATATAATTCAAAAGTTTTGGAACATAAAAGAAATTATGCAAGATTGTGTTTTTGGCAGTTTGTGTAGTATAAACACTTTTTTAGCTCACCTGAGCCAAAGGCTCAAGTGAGCTATTGCGATCGCCCTTCGTCCGGCATCCGTCGTGCGTCGTGCGTCGTCCGTCGTCCGTCGTCCGTCGTCCGTCGTCCGTCGTCCGTCGTGCGTCGTGCGTAAACTTTTTACATTTTCATCTTCTTCTTGAAAACCCCAAGACCGATTTTCATCAAACTTGGCAGGTAGCATCCCTAGGGGGTTAGGAACTCAATTTCTTAAAATGGGCACCATGACCCACCCAGGGGGCCCCCAGGGGGGCCCAAACCCCCCAAAATTAAGGAATCTTTAAAAATCTTCTTCTCTAGAACCAGAAGTGATAGAGCTAAGTTAATACTATGAGTTAGTTCATTGATGACTGTAGTTTCAAGTTTGTTCATGGCAGAATCAGGGATGCCCCCCTTGGGACCCAGGGGAGGGGGTGGGGAGGGGTTCTAATGGGGCCTAAATTGTACATTTTCATCTTCTTCTTGAGAACCCCATGACCCATTTTCACCAAACTTGGCAGGTAGCATCCCTAGGGGGTTAGGAACTCAATTTGTTAAAATGGGCACCATGCCCCACCCAGGGGGCCCCCAGGGGACCCCCAGGGGGCCCAAATCCCCCAAAAATTAAGGAATCTTTAAAAATCTTCTTCTCTAGAACCAGAAGTGATGGAGCTAAGTTAATACTATGAGTTAGTTCATTGATGACTGTAGTTTCAAGTTTGTTCATGGCAGAATCAGGGGTGCCCCCCTTGGGACCCAGGGGAGGGGGGTGGGGGTGGGTTCTAATGGGGCCTAAATTGTACATTTTCATCTTCTTGAGAACCCCATGACCCATTTTCACCAAACTTGGCAGGTAGCATCCCTAGGGGGTTAGAAACTCAATTTGTTAAAATGGGCACCATGCCCCACCCAGGGGGCCCCCAGGGGACCCCCAGGGGGCCCAAATCCCCCAAAATTAAGGAATCTTTAAAAATCTTCTTCTCTAGAACCAGAAGTGATGGAGCTAAGTTAATACTATGAGTAAGTACATTGATGACTGCAGTTTCAAGTTTGTTCATGGCAGAATCAGGGGTGCCCCCCTTGGGACCCAGGGGAGGGAGGTGAGGAGGGGTCCTAATGGGGCCTAAATTGTACATTTTTATCTTCTTTTTTAGAACCCCATGACCCATTTTCACCAAACTTGGCAGGTAGCATCCCTAGGGGGTTTAGAAACTCAATTTGTTAAAATGGGCACCATGCCCCACCCAGGGGGCCCCCAGGGGACCCCCAGGGGGCCCAAAGGGGGCCCAAATCCCCCAAAATTAAGGAATCTTTAAAAATCTTCTTCTCTAGAACCAGAAGTGATGGAGCTAAGTTAATACTATGAGTTAGTACATTGATGACTGCAGTTTCAAGTTTGTTCATGGCAGAATCAGGGGTGCCCCCCTTGGGACCCAGGGGAGGGAGGTGAGGAGGGGTCCTAATGGGGCCTAAATTGTACATTTTTATCTTCTTTTTTAGAACCCCATGACCCATTTTCACCAAACTTGGCAGGTAGCATCCCTAAGGGGTTAGGATCTCAATTTGTTAAAATGGGCACCATGTCCCACCCAGGGGGCCCCCAGGGGGGCCCAAACCCCCCAAATGAAGGAATCGTTAAAAATTTTCTCTAGAATCAGAAGTTATACAGCTAAGATAATACTATGAGTGAGTACATTAATGACTGTAGTTTCGAGTTTGTTCATAGGAGATCCAGGGGTGCCCCTCTTGGGGGCAGGGGTGGAGGGGGGGGGGGGGGGGGTTGGTTAGGAAGGTCCAAATGGGGGCCTGAATCGTACATTGTCATCTTCTTCCTGAAAACCTCATGATAGATTTTCGTCAAACTTGGCAGGTAGCATCCTTAGGGGGTCAGGATCTCAATTTATCAAAATGGGCACCATGCCCCACCCAGAGGGCCCCAGGGGGCCCCCAATTCCCCAAATTAAGGAATCTTTAAAAATCTGGGCCCTTATTGTACATTTTCATCTTCTACTTCAGAATGCCTGGTCAAATTTTGGTAGAGCTGTGAATAATTTAGATTAGTGACTGCGTGAAAGGTGAACTTGCGATACTCAGGTGAGCGCTAGACCCGCGGGTCTCTTGTTTCAGTTTGAAGTAGGCTTTCATGAATTTACAGTTCTGAGCATGAGAGGTCCTTTACATACTCTTTATTTTCAACTCGGTAGGTAATAACATTTTCGAGGATAGTATTATTGCCTTGAAAGTTGGTATTGGTCATGAATAGAATGTACCAGGAGTGGTTACCATGGAGTTTCACATCTCGTTCATTGCACGGAGTATTATTGGGAGAGATTCCACTCGAATAGACCCCAAACTTCAAAGCCCCTTTTCTCAGCACACCCTTTTGTAGAGGATGTGCTTTCTTTCCACATTTGAATTGGGTTATGAAGTCTGTTTACAGTGAATAATAGCTCATTTCAAAGCTTACAGGCTCCTCTTTCAGAATCTGCCCTTAACTAAAATCAGGCTGACGACTTTTTGATGTGTTTTTCTTTTGATGGAGAATCACATATAGTGCTTTTGATGACATGAATGTTGTGGTTCTATGTTTTTGTGATTCACTGATACAAGCTGCATTACTGTGCTACATCAATGAAAGAATAGGCTGTAATTGGTGCAACTTTTTTCTTGGTCAAGACTTCTGTATTAGGAAATTTTATAGCGCATTCTAGCAAGCTGTTACATGGTAGTCTTTAATCAATACTCACAACCATTTGATTCTGTACTGTGCAGTTACAGGAGACCCAAGGCCACTGCTTGTCTTTCTACCCTGGCTGACAGCCACTGCATCATCAGCGAACCGCTATC
This sequence comes from Diadema antillarum, assembly GCF_040938485.1. Lineage (NCBI taxonomy): Eukaryota > Metazoa > Echinodermata > Echinoidea > Diadematoida > Diadematidae > Diadema > Diadema antillarum. The sequence continues at coordinate 1,071,352 of NW_027271370.1, forward strand.
GTGAATTGTATGCTGCCCGTGGTTTCAATGTGCTGACAGTGTGGGGGAAGATGTCCTACTTCTTGTGGCCTGCGTGGGCCAAGCCTGTGGCCAGAGAGCTCACAGAGTACCTGGACACCTGTACCAAGGGACCCCTCCTTATTCACAGCATGTCAATTGGTGCCTACTTGTATGCCGTTACACTCAAGCACGTTGATGACAACAAGGTAAAATACTCTGCCCTTATCCCAAGAGTGAGAGGTCATGTGTATGACAGCATCGTGGTTGGTACTCTCGAAGAAATGGCAACTGGAGTTTGTAAGGTTATTTCGCCAAAAAATTCTTTCCTACAATCGCTGATCTTCAGGTCATGTTTGTTGTACTTTTCTGCCACCAAGCCACACACAGTTGTGCCTTACAATGCATTCATTGATGTCTGCTTCAATTCTCCAGTGAAGACACCCAAGCTGTGCTTCTATTCACTGTCTGATGAGTTGTGTTGTCCTGACAGTATGAAGCGTCTCATGAACCACTGGAGGGACAGGTATGACTTGGATATCATGGAGAAGTCTTGGGAAAAATCACCTCATGCTGCCCATCTCAGACATGACCCAGAGACATACCAGGGACTTCTTGATGTGTTCCTTAAGAAGCTGGAATTAGGTGACATATCTCCCAGACTGTTATCTAAGCTCTAGAGAAAGTGAAGGAAGGCAGCTTAGAATGCATTATGAAGATTTTATGAATAAAAGTGTTAGCAAAGCAGCCAAATCTGTGCTGCTTTGAAGAGTTGTCATACAATGTGTTTGCATTTTTACATGATGGAGCAAGATGGTAAAAGTGGGATATTCAAATATATCTCAAATTGATTATGAGCAAAGACATGTAATGTGAAGTAAAGTAAGATTTTCTCCCATACCAAGATCTCAGGATTTCTTTCAAACTCTTGATGGTTTCTTTGCAATATATACCCTAATGCTGAAATAAGTTGCTATCACTTTACCTGTTAGAATTAATCATGATTACAAATTGTTATTGTACCACTATCACATTCCAGTAGATAAGCCTGCTGTGTAATATGAAGTTTAATAAGACGATCCGGTAGTGTGGGGATAGAAGGTTGACCCAATTACATCAATCTTCATTCGCTGCCCACTGGGGTACATTTGAAAACTACAACTACGACAGGCCTGTTACAATATTTTGTATTATATTACAATATTTTTGTTACAATTGCCCACATCAAAGTCAAGCCAGCCTTCTCACTGCATGGTATTCTGTTACATTGTGGGAACAAATGAATGAAGAAACTTTTCAGACAATGATGTGAAGTGAATACTGCAACTTTATTCACACCATCTTGAAACTCTTAGTCTCCTTCTCGAGACTCACAAGTATCATGAGTGTAGTCCTCACTTCCAACATTTCATGCGTAATCGTTTAAACCAAAACACAACATATCCCCATGTTTCCAGGTCCTTGTCTGCAAGTAGGGCAGAATGTACATGTCTTGATTCTGCTAGAATTCACTTCCTGTGTTCACATTCTCTTGTATTTGTGAAACCTTGGCAATATCATCCATCATTTTTGTTTTCGTTGTATTTAAATCATTTATGGGAGGCACTTCGGGGCTTCTGGCTGGGGCCCTGTTCAGGATAAAATAACTAGCTTTCGTGTTTTGTGTATATCTGTTGTGTACTAGCACAACTATCACATGCTGGAAACATTGCCTGACATTCAATACTTTAGTTTTATTTAATTGGAAGTGTTACTATACCAACTATGAATTCATTCAAAATTTATAGGCATGTCTGTATGTGCCCATGGTACTTCAAATGTATTGATGCTTGAAAGAAGGTACAATGCATTGAATTAATTCAGAATCCACAGTGGTAATGAAAATAATGTTGAAGGAGAAGATACTCAATCTTAGCTCTAGATACACTGTGGGCCTATATTATACGTTGTACAGTGTATACACAGGGTGTACAAGCTGTTGTGTGTGATATGTGCAGTGGACTTTGGGAACTACCTCGGAAGTAAAAATGTCAAGGGGTGATCTCATTGTGTGAGTTTTTTATTTTTTTTCTCTCATTTTTCAGCTGCCAAGTGCACTATGAAAAAAAAAAAAAAATTCATGATACTTGTGTAGTTATAGTGATTTGACTATGACCAAACGTTCTATGCAAGACAGTGTGCTGTTGTGGTAAAAGGTGATGACACAGGGTCTTGTCCTTGAGGGATGTTTGTAACTTTTTATAGCAATCAGTTTTTCTGAACCAATTGTGTTTTTAACTGTGATTATTCTTTGAAACATCATTTTGGTGCTGAATAGGTTACCATGTACCTTTGGTAAATGAGATGCAACTCCACTAGCCCTAAAGTGAGTTTGATAGAACTTCTTCACTTGTTGAATGTCATCAGAATTTTTTTTTCCCCCAAGACTCAAACTAGCTATTGCCATACTGGCAAGCAAATATGGAGTACATACAGTGTATGTATGTGTGTGTGTCTATGAAACACTGTTAGACCAGGAATTTTTGTGTGCATTAAACTTTTGTGAATTTCATGAGGAGCCAAAATTTGCGTCAGTAAAATGCATGCAAAGTGTTTGTCTACACAATGCATCGAATGCCAGTGGTGAGTCACAAAAGTTTCATGCTGCAAAGAAGGCCATTGCCTTCAATTAAGCGAAAGTTTTGTGGCTCGAATGTTTCTGCCTTACAGTACTTACAAGTATCCAAGGAGCCACTACCAAGACAGCAGGACTGTTTGGAAAATATTCTGGAATGAACTACAGTTCTTCTGTACTATTTAGATATATTTGTGTACGTATGATGGCCTTGGGCTTTACATTATGTACTGTAGATGTGCAAGACGTGATTTACACTGTATGTGTGTATTTTTAAGGACTATGTGTTTGAATGATAAAATGTTGTATAAGTCTCTAGTGTATTACGTGCAATTGTTCTATGAATGCACATGAATTGCATTTCCAGAATGTGTGCCATAGACTCATTGAAATCAAACTACCATACTTCAACACTTTCTAAATAAATGTGGACATGTTCCAGAATAAATGTACATTTATTGCCCAGGTTTTTGCCAACTCGTATCTTTTGGGGGGGGGGGGGGGGGGGGGACTTGTGACTTTGTGGCCTTGGCACAAATTTCCTTTGCTACTTAAAGAGGGCAAAACCCAAATTTGCTTTCTCATCATGAATATGATCACCTATTGCTTTCTGTTCAGTTATTGTAAGTGTCCATATTCATTTCATCTCATTTCATATTAATGTACCACTGACACACAAAGTCTTTTTTTTTCAGATTTGAAGTAGTTACAGCACAAATTAAGACTGGTAACCCATGGGAATTTGTATATGAGCAACATTGGACATAATCATGCATGAGGTTAGGAAAAGCTGAGAAAAAGAAAAAATTAATAAGAAGTTAATTAGTTACTAGAGAAGCACTCTGAGAGCACAGACCTCCACCAAGCAGCTCATTTCCGCCACCGATCTTGTTCCCCAAATGAGATCTTCAACTCATACTGTATGTATGCATGCTGAAAATCGCGCAATTTCCCAATATAGAAGCATTTTGTAATGGCATCAGCTTCCATCTGCGTGGCGCTTTGCCTGAGCAAAGCACGCACTGAAGTGCGTATGTGCAAACCTCTAAAATGCGCAGCTTGAACTCCCAAGTTCATTGACCCTACTTGCCAAAATATAGAAAATTCTTCATAAGATCTATGAAAACTTCCCAGATCATGACCAAAATTTAATAATCTCTTCCTTGTGTCATTCTCAACCTTTCATCTAAATCCATTCTCAACTTTTTAGTTATTATGTGCACAGACAAAAAAACATCAAGGAAAACGTAACTTTCTTTCTTGGCGGAGGTAATAAGTAAGAAGTGTAAGGTCAACAAAAGGTTAGGGTCTGCTGGAAGTACTTTGCTGTGAAAAATTTATCATGACCATGTTCTTTAAAGGAGTGCACTGGACAAACGTGGTATCTAGGGTATAGAGTTGGAGTCCTTAAGTGCAAACGTGAGTTAGTTGCAAGGAACTCAAAACTTGCTTGTGACTGAACATGCCTGGGTATACGAAGCATCATCAGAACCAGTATTACATTACCCCCCCCCCCCCCTTTTTTTTTCTTTTGAAGATAAGTTGCACAAGTACTCGATACAGCCTTAGGCTGCATATACATGTAGTGGTGTGTTACAAAAAAACGTAAGGTCTGGATTGGAGCTGGTCTGGTAGTAGGAATGAAATGGTACACATCCATCTAGCTGCATGGTATGACTGTGTGCTTTGACCCACTACTGCAACAGTGTACAGTTCTTTCAATATGGGTGAAAGATAAGTTCCAGATATAATTTACCTTTTCATTAAATCCTCTTGGCTACTGCATGATCAAATTATAACCAAATTTTACAGAAATTATACTTATTGGTCAGTAAGGAGTACAGGTTATTCCAAAAGGACATTTCTAGCTTTATTTTCATCATTTTGAAATGCTTCAGATGAGATAACATCCAACTCGACGGCCAATCACTATTGAGAGTAGGGAATGCATACTTGTTCGAATGATACACATGGTCCACTGTGTGACCAAACTACAATAATTTGTACAGGACTTTGTAAATTATCAGGACACTCTTGGACAAATTTTGGCCACCCTACAACTATCAATAATGTTAGCCCTTACTTAAAAAGCTCTCTAGTATGTAACTTGAAAGCAATCATATTGTGCAAACTGTATTATGATTACATATGTACCTCTAATACTTTATTATCCTTGCAGTATTGTTAGTTCCACATTACTCAGGAGCATAAGAATTAATGCAAGGTAGCATTTTGTGTTTATGGGTAGGTATCTATGCAAACAGGTAAGATTTGTATACACGGTAGTTTAAAAAAATATATGAGAACATTGCTTTGTTATAACAATTGTTGAAAGGAAGATGGCACCATAATGATGCAGTAAATTAACCATTTTCTGATGGAGTTAAGTTTCTTTTCTTAAATAAATTGATTGCCAATTGTATATATTGTATTTGATATTTCAAACCATATTCTGAATTTGTTATTATTCCTGTGTGTATGTTGGTCTATGGATTAACCCTCTTTGAATGCTCTTGTGTGTTTGTTTTTTGAACAGATAGCCTTTATCTTCTAAGAAATGTCTTTGTTACTGTGGGTCTTACAGACCCTCTGTGAGGATAATACCAGTGAAGAAGATGGCATCAGTGAAAAGAGAATACAATCGACCTTCAAAGGTCTTTTAAAGTCCTCTTCTCTTTGTATTCTATTGATTTAATCCCTCATAAGTCAAATGTTCTCTAAATCAAGGCTATTTCTTCAGTCCAAATAGGTTCAACTTACGCGAGGTTGACTGTAAATCCAAATTGCAATGGAGTATGGAGATAGTGTGTCTTGCTCTTAACTCCACAGAACATTACCACATGACTCTCCAAACCATACCCAGCATGACCTCATGGTGAATACACGAAGGAACATTTGATGCATTTCACAATGCTGTTACTTTATGGTTCTCAGACATAGTATGCGTGAAATACAATAAATTTACAGAAAATAAACTTTACAATGAAACACAGAATAAAGAGGCTTTTACAGTTTCTATACAGTTAGACTGCTTCTTGAATCACACTTTACACTCACAGAGCAAACACAGCAAGTACTAAGTACTGGCTTTTCTTTAGCAGTCAATAACAAAAGGAAATTTGATTTGAATAACAGTGAAACATACAAATAGTATACAATTGTGTGAGAAGAAAGACCAGTATTGCAGACATAATGCCAGTGTTTAAGTATGCTATAAAGAAACCAAACATGCCATCTAAATGAGTACCAGTCATAAGTGTTATGGTCAGTTGACTATAATGGCACTTGCATAGAACTCCATACTTTTTTATATATTTTTTTATTTCATGAAATGTTTAACCTCTAGAGATTGACTCTAATTTTACTGCAGAGAAATCACATTTTTTTTTTCTCACTCATGAGAAGAGATTAGTTCATCCCTCCATGCAAATTTAAGAGAAATTACATGTATGTCTTGTGTGGGTAAGTTGGGATTTTTTTTATTTTTTTTACCATGTAAGCACGATTACAGTTACAGGACAAGATGGATATGTTGAAATGCTAAAAAAGCCGTTCTATTCATCAGAGTTACTTTCTGAAACTCAAAAGGTGGCAAATTTCCTCTCGACCCAATTACATTGTAGTTTACAATAGATTTTTAATTGAATGAACAAATATGTGTTTCATCCTGTACAAGACTACAAGAAAGAGGCATTGTTCATGTGCTGTCAAATGAACACAAGTTGACTTCCTTAACAAACACAACAAAACAAACAAAAAACTCATATAATGAATGCTGCAAGTCACATAAACAATTTCAGTACAGAAGAAAAATGTCAATACAGAGTCTACTCATATGACTTAATTTAGATGAGGTAGACTTAAGCAAGGTTGGCTATGTGCAAAACACAACCCTCTGTCTACTCATGTGATCTGCAACATCATGTCAATACATTTTTGTGTAGTTAAATACGTTATGGCTAATATAGGGAAGTAATACTGCTGCGGCTATTACGTTACTCATACCATTGTACACATGTACACAGACACCACTTTTTGTGTGTTTGCCAGCCACTTTGTTCTCTACATATTTGATCATCCCACAAGAACACATGCTCACCTATGTATACATATATTTAGAATAAATGCAGTGTTTGGAATGATTATGCAATGTACAGATTGGAAGGCTCAAGTATTCGCCAATTTTAGTTGGAAATGATGGTCAAATTATCCTTTACTGTGGTGCAAATAATTTGTTGCAAAATTTGCCACAACTGGCTAACATTCACAAATTGTTTTACCACTGGTGCCATGCAGAAGACCCCCCCCCCCCCCTTTGACAACTTTCAGAATATATGTATTAATATGTTCTTTTTGTTGTTCCTACCAATACAAAAGCTACAGCAATTTTGTCTCAACCGTGAAAGACATGTTACATTAGTAACAATAGACTTCATGCTGCACTTCAAAATTGTTGCAGTATCACTGCCTTGCAGGGCAACTTTAATACGACAAAAAGGTCTATTGTCACAAGAAACTTTTTAACCATCGAGTTGGCCAGGTCCTGTGTTACCATCAAATTTTCTCTACTGGAAAAATAATCTTGATAAGCAATAACACAAAACGTGGGTGGTAAACATTCATCTGCACCACAGAGAGGTACAGTTAAAAGCTATGCAGCGCCACGGAGTGGATAAAATGGACGGAATAGACAGTACTGATCTGCATTTTTGCCAGAAATGACAGCCAAATATTTGCCTTGTTCATCATATATATTTTGTACTTTGCACACTCTATAATATACATCAACACAAGATTCATTAACCTGGAGAGGTTGAAAAGGTTACAGTCTTTCCAAATAATCAACTGGTCAGCATGATGTGGACATCACCATGACCACAATGTCAAGGGAATGGAGTCTAGGAGCTTTCTTGCTCCTTCTCTTCTTCCGCCTTGTCCATATTCTGGATCGTTGTGCCCAGGATACCCTCAATGTCTTTAATAACAAACTGTAGGGATGAAGACAGAGAGAGAAAGGAGAACAAATAATACTACGGTGACAGGGCCCAATGTACCTTGGTACAACCAATCTGAAAATGCTATTTCCTTATGAGATTCAAAATGAGAGCCAAAAAACACTGGTACAGATCTGATTCCCACCCAAGAATTATCAGTGACTCTTCTTTGATTCATGGTGAACAGACATCTAAAGAGAAACTTTGCACAAAATCATAGTTATTAGGATGAGGAATAATTGCTATAAAGCCTGAGCAACAGTCTCTTTGTATTTTATCATGCATTTGATCTTGAAAATAACCTACAAATCACTTGAACTATAAAATTTTTTTATGTGGTGTCATGGTGGTCAGTATCAAAATTTGAAACAGATAAATTCAATCTTCAGAATAAAGGGAAAAGTCTTCCAATACATATAATAATCTCATTGGAGTTGTTGCAATCTGAGTCTGAAATTCACTTGAGAATCCTAAGTTGATGTTTTTTCCAATCTAATAGATCCCATTGCAGAACAAGCATGTCCTATGCAAATCATCTTTAAAAAAAACCCCAAAAACCTCTCATTCCTACTATTTCAAAGCTAATGCCATGCATTTGTGATAGGATACTGATCAACACTGAAACCATCTTCATAATACATTTACACTGTAACCCAAGAAATATTTGTGTGCATTCTAATTTCGCAAATTTTGCAAGAGCCAAGATTCGCGATATCAAAATGCAAATGAAAGTTCTTGTCTACACTATATGCATTAAATGTCAGTGGCAATTTTCAGAAAATTTCATGTTGCGAAAAAGGCCATTGGCTGCAATTCATGTAAATCTCATGCCGTGTACATTTCTTGCTTTACAGTAACTACCATTGCTTCTCTGAGGTCCTGAGGCCACCATGTTTTGCCACAAAGTTTTATTCTACTCTCGACTTTTAATTCCTTTTGCTGGCTTGAGCCCCTTATATGTTACTCCTTATTCATCAAACCATCACAAACTTGTAGTATTTCTCTTGCTGTAACTTTTCCTGTAATTTTACAAGCTTACGCAAACGTATCTCCTGGGCAAGTGTCATTAAATTCTTTGCGTCTACAGTAATCCCAAGTTCAAACATATTTTGAGTCCCATCAACTTTGCAGGAGGTATTTGCTGCTCAGAATCATCATCAATTGATAGCAGTGGGCCCAACCATGACCCTGATGCTGCTCTTACCTTGAAGTTGGTTTGGCCTTGCATGTTGGGGGCTGAGATCTCCTGGTGGATGACAGACAGGTTGCGGGCAAAGTTTGCGAGGGCACCCTGAAGCTGTTCTCCCACAGCTAGCATCCCAATGCCCTCACGCTTAAAGCTGTCAATCAGTGTGAACACAGTGCCCTGCTTTTCCTGCAAGATGTGATGGGAGTACATCTCATTAGACATTTGTTGTCACAAACATTGTCCATGGCTTCATCACAAGAAGAGTATTAAAATTCATCACCCTACTCAGATATCCCTTGGTCCTGCAAATGAAGCAATTTGACGGTAGTTATCCATAAACTTGCCTACTGGAATTCATATAATGATATTAGTGAATCTCCACTTTTTGATTCTCTTACTGCCATTTCCTTGAATGACAAAATATCCTAAACTCAGTGCCTGTCCATATATGCATAGTGGCATTCATTCTTAAAAGAACATGGCACACTATTCAGTCATACAGTGATTGGTGAAACATTTGGCAGTACAAGAGTAAATCGTCATAGAGGGTCACACATAGAAAATGGATTGTTTTACTGAGGGCCAACTGTGAGGCCCCAGTTTGGATTCAAATTCAGAATATCTTCAGAAATAAAAGCCACAAGCATACTCCAGAAGGAAAAGCTTTCATCTAAACCACTGTGATGCATGTCTCTATGATCTCTGAGGGAATTGTAATGCCTGTACAGTAGCTGCAGCTGCAGCTGAAAAGGAAAAACAGTGAAGGTGGCATGCATGCTGCTCCGGACTTTTTGCACGGTATTTAAGAAAGTAATGTTTACCATACCCTCTCCCCTTTTAAAATCACAGTGAATTATCCCGCCCCCCCCCCCCCCCCAAAAAAAAAAAAAAAAAAAAAAAAAATCTCAAGTAAGGCATATCACAAGTAAGCAGTTCGTATCACTCCACTGCCTTTTTGTAATGACTTGTGTGAAAGGTATCTGATAAAGCTAAGTATAGTTCCACTTCCCAATATGCATATATATTTGGATGATAACAGTGACTTATGTACTGATCTATTCTGCAAGTGTCATGTGAACTAGCATGTGACAATTTGTCTGTTCAGTGACTATTACACAAAGCCTACACCCAATCAGCAGGCAGCATGTTGTCAGTCTACACAATTTGGCCACAAGCCTACGGCTGAAAATTGAGATAAGATTGAAATGTGTGTAAAAACCATATGTTTCACACAACAAAGGATACCTTTATGTCGTAACCAATGCCATGAGCCCGGCACATCTGAAAGAACACACTGTAATGGATGACTGTCAAGTTGGTGTGTAGGAGGCGGGTGCTCATGACAGCATATCGTGATGGGTTAGCTGGCGTCTGCATCAAACCAATATTCAAAGCGAAATATGATACAAGGTTTTCCATCAGTATTAGTAAAATGCAAATAAAAAAGGAGTAAAGATATAAGCACACAAAAACAACAACAGAAGACTCAAATTTCATAATGGACAATGCCTTGTATTTTCAAACTTGTGTAGATAGATTCTTATGCTGGTGGGCAAAGCCCTCCATGTTTTAGTGCACTCACAAAGTATCTAAAATGACATATGCTCTTTTAACGAGGGCATTGCAGGTATTTACCAATATGCCCGACAGTTTGATGAACAGGTGCTCAAAGTGCTTCTAGTCAAGCATCACTATTATAGGCACTTAACATGTAGTTCAACATCTCTAGCAAATAGCTGTATTGCTGATGACAGTTACTCGCTTAGAATTCTACGAGGACACATACAAAATCAACTGCCAGTCATGATGATTTGATTGATGAGAGCTATGCAAAAATTGCAGTCATCCAAATTCCATACCACTGTTTCTCCCAGTTAAATGAAGTTAAGACAAATTCTGCCAAGGAGTATACACAGACAACTTTTCTGTGCTTTGCTTGTACCATTTCCTAGACAGGATAAATGTAATATGTCATATTCTCACCTCTGGCTCAATGTACTCAAACTTTCTCCTTAGTGGGGTCTTCTTCTTTTCTTTTTTGACTGGTGGCACATTGAAGACATAGTTGTCAGTGTCCAAGGTGCCTGAGGTAACATACAGCATTAGCTGTGTCATGGCCACACTGTCATCATACCACAGGTTCAGATCCACAGCCCACAACCTCTGTTCTTGCTGCAGATAAAGATGGGACAAGAAAGACAACTTACTTTTAATATAAAAGAATGTTATGTGTCTGCCTTAATCAAATGTAGTGATGGTGTTTCTGAGAAATGTACAATAACGTGCAAACAGATAACGTGAACATGGAATTCTTCACTAAGGAAATTTTCAAAAATTTTGTGCTTTGCTAAATTCTTGCAATGATACACAAAATATTCAGGAGATCTTTGCACATGAATCCTCTTGTATGCTAAAACATGAACCAGCAATGTGTACTGAAATTGGTTCAGTACACACACAAAAAAAGATAATAAAAAATGCACAAAACTCTCCAATTTTCAGTATGTCACTATCTGTCACCACATTTTAGTTTTCTCTTTTTTCACTTGCTTTGGTTCGACATCCAAACAGGAAAATGACATCAAGATGTAAAAATGTATGTGACTGCACATTTCTCTTCAATGAAAGCTATCATTTTTGATCCGTCTGGGCTATTTGATGAATATTCACCCATTGGCAAGTAAAGTTCCAACAACTGTGTAAACCTTGCAAAGTTCATTTCTGCCATTTCAAATTGTGCTGACGGCATTTTCATCATAATTGTCCACAAATTAAATCCTTTTATGTGTACAAACTAGTTTTCTAAAAGCCAATTTGAGGTTCTTACTGTTGGCAGTCAGAAATGAATAGCTGTTGTGATACAACAAATTGTCAAATGCTCCAATTCATGCATGCCACAGCAAATAAATGCTTTCTCTTCATAACTATTGGCCCAAACTGAGTTGTACATACCAACACAGGGTCTATGAAAGTGACAAAGTCAACTGCAAAGTAGCCCATGACTCCACGCTGCCTGCAGCACTTGGCAATCTTCATGCATGCCTCATTCAGCAAGCTGGCATCTACTGATGACTGGGGCACTGACAGCCCCCAGCAGTTGAAAGGTGAGTCTGCATGGATCTGGTCACCAGCTGAGATTATTGAGGTACGTCCAGTGGGCTCTATCAGTATATTGACCGTCAGGGATGTGACACTCTCTGATGGGGGACAGGCCTCAATCACTCCACCTGTGCAAAATAAACATTAAAAAGAAAAAGTACTTGGCCTGTCTGGAGTAAATCTATTTTGTTTCTAAACAGTAGTACTTGGCTTAAAGGTCTTGTTTCAGCAAAAAGAAAGAATCTGTGTGACTCAATGTACAGAGTACATCTGACAGCTCTGGATCATCAGAAGGCAGTTTTCCCATTTTCCTTGACTTTTCAGCAGGGCTTGGCACTCTTAACCACTGTAATCTGATTCATAGGTTTAACAACGCTTCTGGGAATATAGATTCTCCATCGAAATGGTTACAGAACTACTCTAAACAGACAACATTATCATGTCATGCTTAACATTATCATGTCATGCTTGACGATATCAACTCAAGGACAGCGAATCTCAACTCTAGGGATCATCAGGGATCTGATTGGGCCAGCAATGCTTCACTGTGTGTCCAGACACTTGAAAATTGAACCAACAAATATTATCCATACACGTCATGTATACAGTGCACAAAGACATGTAAATCAATGCGAAAATTTTATTCTCCTTTGGGATATCTTGCTCAACAGACTTCAAATAAAGTTTGACAGTTCACAAAATATTGTAGAATTGTTTACATGATACTAACTATGAAAAAATATTTCCAGCAAACCTTAAAAAGCATCATGAAGGATGACAGATTCAAGAGAAGGAGCAGTGACAAAAGCTCATGTCAAACTTGACTTTATATATACATACCCTTTGAAAATCTGCTCAAGAGTTATGGGTTGAGGCAGGAAACCATACACAATGATTATGGTGGGTCTGCCAACATTCATTCATCAAAATCATGGAGCTTTCAAAGATCCACTAGGCAGACACTTCTGTATTATATGAATCTCAGTGGGGGAACAGTATCATATTCTCCTGTCAGGATATGCCAAGGTACAATATTCAAACTAGAAAAGCACTCTGAGAGCGCAGACCTCCGCTAAGCAGCTACTTTCCACCGATGATCTTGCTCTTCCCAAAGAGATTTTTCTCCTCTCCACCTCTAAGGAAAAGCTCTTTGGGCTCTTCCATAGAGATCAGTGATTTCCACCCATAGGTATACATGCTGAAAATTCGCCTGATTTCCCAATATAGAAGCCTTTGTTGCATCATAAACCCTCAGCTGCACAGCGCGCCTCGCCCTTGCGGAAACTAGAGCACGCACTCTAGTGCGTGCATGAAAACCTCAAAAATGCGCAGCTTGAAAACCTCAAAAATGCGCAGCTTGAACCCCAAGTTCATTGACCCTACCTGCCACAATATAAAAAATCCTTCATAAATTCCCCCAAAATTCTTGGATCACTACCAAAATCTAATCATCTGTTACTTGTGTCATCCTCAACTTTCCTGTAAGTTTGATCCAAATCCGTTACCTACTTTTTGAGTTATTTTGCACACGGACAAACTAACTAACAAACCAACCAACGGTAACGAAAACTTAACCCCCCCCCCCCCTCCCCATGGCGGTGGTAATTATCAAGGAGCCTCCTGTAGAATCAGGGAGACTGAGCAGCTTTGTTATAGGATGGAGCAACATACTTTTGATACAGTACCTTGACTGAGAAAGGCTTCCAAGAACTTCTCCCATGATGGGAAAAGCTTCTTATTGACTGGTGTAGCATGTTCAGCTAGGATGTCAGGAATCTCTGCATGGATCTTGATAAACGCTGGCTCCTAAACAGGGGGAAAATTCATGATAGTATAGACTTGAGTTTGTTTGTTTGTTTTTGGTTTTTGTTTGATTTGCTTGCACCCATTTTAAAATCCATGCAACAGGAGATTGGTTCTTTAATACAGATATAGGATAGGTCATATTACACATGTAAATGGGAGCAAGGTTATATAACAGTCACTGATATGTGAGAGATTCTTTTTGTATTACACATGCAAATGTTTGAGAAGTAATTTATTGTGAGAGGCACTGAAATTCAAATCCCTTTTCATTCACACATTTCTACACTGCTTTCAATGGAAATGAAATAGAAGGGCGTGATTCAGGAAGTTGATGTTACAAGACAGACTTTGACCACATAACAAATGTGAAGAATTTACCACTTGGATCATTCCTATCCGACTAAACCAGGCATATTTGTGAACTTTTTTTTCATGGTTTTTTAATGAGAGCTCTTGCCTTCACTGTCACTGCAAACGTTTACTTTAGAGTGCAGACTTCTGCCTCTGATGCTGCTCAGGTTCTGAAAGCTTACTTGTGCCCACTTCTTGGTCCACTTTTCACCATACCGCTGTTCTTCCTTCCTGGCCCAGGCATGGCAACGGAGGTTGGGAGTGATGTCACAATAGGCTATACCCCGCCCATCGAACTCATCATCTAGCTTGAAGAGGTAGCGCTTCGTGTTCAGATTCTCAGTCACCAACTGGGCAAGGCTCTCATGCAACTGGAATAGGATAGGAAAAAGCATAGGTCAAACATGTGGTTATACTGACAAGCATACAAATTGCATATTTGAACAAAAGAACAGGTATAACACAGATTTATTAAAGTACAACCATTTCTTACACTATTGGCACCCTCCCTATCCCCCTCCCCTTTTTTGATAATCCAAAAGTAAATAACCTGTATTTCACAATACCATAATTTCACAGCATTACGTGTAAGGTTTTTGAAATGTGATAATTTGTGAAATGGTGGTAGTCAGGCTTAAGCCTCACGTAATCATGCTTTAAGCTATTTTTTACAATATCATTAATCTTTTTTTTTTTTTTACTGCGGTACTCCTATGAAGGTGTCATTAACATGACAGAAACTACCTCTTCACAAGCCTTGCGAACAAAGATTCTTCAGCTATAATGATACCAAAATACAACAAACAATTTGCATTTGCATGCATTACTGTTTATATGCTCCATTTCAGCAACCCTGAATGACCTGTCCTGGGAATGATTCTTGCAGTTTTGTTAACAAAGGTTTAAAGAAGAAGACAAAAAAGTGAGGTTTGTGTACAACTAACAGAGTATGATGAACAAGGGATGTTTGGTTACTGATAATGAACAACACATATAAGAGTGTATTTAGAAATTTAAAACAAAATGGCTCTTCAGCCATGGCTCTATTACCTGCTGTATGCTGTAGATGTCATAGTCTGAGGGAGGAATATCCACCTTGGCACTGGTGAAGATCCTCTTTGAGCCAGACTTTGTGGAGTAGAGGTGAGCAACCTCTGGCTCACTGCCAAGGATGGGTACATCTAGAGAAGAGCAGAGCATTTCCTATTCAACTGCAAAGTCATCAGAGTTCATATTCATTACAACTCCTTCAAATAATCATACCAGGAGCATTTTTTTCTCCTATTCCATCCTACTGTCTTTCTGTCTTTTCATATCTGCATCAAAACCATACTTCATCAGAGCCTTCAGCTGACTATTTTTGTTCAAAATTGTGAACAACATAGACTGGGCCATGACATATGTATGTGTTCCAGGTCCAGAGCATCATTAGGTTTGAAATATAGTGAGATCCATACATTTTATCGTGTGTGTGTGTGTGTGTGAGAGCATACCATTATTTCCCCTCTGTACACAAAGCACAAATCACAGCTCTATATTTTACTGTATAGAGTGGAAACTCAATATAAAGAGATCTGATATAACAAATTAATTTCTCCAGTCCCAGTGAATTTATTTCCTTTGTTTTGTATTGTCTAGTGACTACCGATATAACAAAATGTCTGATATAAGGAACAAATTGTCTTGGTCCCAAGAATCTCATTATACTGAATTTCCACTGCATGGGAAAGTCTAAACCTATTCTGATGATAATGGTCAAATTTCTGAGTGAAACCTGGGTGATGTGGTCAGCAATGCACACACACTTGCCAGGAAAATATCATAATATGACATGACCCATATTGTTGTAGCATTCCTGACAACTTGAAGTTGTCAGCAAAATACACCTATGTAACATGTCATGTCAAACTCCGGAAATGCATGAGTGGCTCTATGGATGGTCTCCAGGAGTCACCCTGGCTAATTGGATAATGGTAAATGAAAAGGTATATGAAACCCCCCCCCCCCCAAAAAAAAAAAAAAAAAAAGGACAACAAAACAAACAAAACAAGTGACTTGCATCATCACGAGCCCGACATTCTGTGTTTTTTATTTACTTTTTTCCTTCACATTATTGGCAACAATGGAAACGATATTCTCTTTGGAAGTATGCTCTTGATTTTCTTGGTACATGTCACTCATCACTGTTGTTTTTAAAAACACTCCAAACATTCTGATGATAGGCCAAATTATTGGTGTTATTTCAAATAGATATGAACATATGACTCCAAATTGTAAATGGAATTTTCTGCACTCATCCTATACAATATTACTTATGTTTCTAATAAGACAAAGGAATTGATTTCTCTCTCACCTAACTCCTCAGCCACTGCCAGATCATCCTTATGCATAACACCAGGAACCACATAGGCCTCCTTGCCAGCAATCAGATTTGTTATCCTCCGTAATGACCGTGGACTGTACTTCAGGAACGTTGCTAGGCACATACTATGGGTCTAAATGAAAAATTGATGAAGAGAAAGAGCAAAATATCAATGTCTATGTATATAGCATTGCATTCCCTGACAAAGAGATAACAATGAACAGATTTCTTACTGTGATTCTGTGTACTGATTCCATTGGATGAGTTGTATACTTTTACAGGTCTAGAGATAACATATAACCACAAGGATTCAAATCTGTCATAGATAGAAACATCTTCTAGCTCATACTCAATATCATTAAGTTACTGATATATATATATATATATATATAAATCACACAGTGCTTATATAGCGCATATCACTACCGTAGTGTCTCTATGCGCTTTACGGGAGAGGGATGAAAGTAAAAACAGGAAATGTAGTGTACAATGTATGTACCATAGATGCAAAACCAAACTCATTCATGATACTTTTTAAACAGAAATGTCTTGAGATAACCAAAATAAGCACACTCATAGTTTCTTCAGGACATATGAAAAGATCTATGATACTCTATTTCATTTTCATAACAAGACCTAGAGAAAAAGATTTCCACATGCGTAAAAAAATGTATATTGAAACTGCATGTGAGGCTCCCCCCACCCCCCCCCCCCCCCCCATTCAGATCTTGCCAAATTCTGTCCCTTAATAATCAGAAAGTTTACACCTTTGCTCCCTTCTCTCAATCCCACTCCACCACAGAAAGAAAGAAAGGGCTGCCATCAACACTGTGAGTTCTTACAGGGAAGCTGTTGATGGCCTCAGGGATGATGATCTTGAAGCGGGATGCCATGTCTTGCTGGTCATCTACACTACCGCTCTTGACTGCATCTTTCAGGCCCAGGAGTTTGTTGTAATACTGAAGGGTCTCATCATTGAGCAGCACCGGTGAGATATAGATCACCTCCACGTTGGGGTCTGGAGTAAACAATGTTTAGGAGAACAGGCCACTCATTATCTAACAGTTCATCTCATAGAAAAACACAACAACATCAACAATGCAAACCCCCCCCCCCCCCCCCAAGATATCGAACAGGATGTGTAACTAGCTTTTGCAAGTGTACTGTACATACATACAAGAACATGTGCGTATAAAATGCACCCTCAGGAGTTGGATATGAAAATATCTGCACAAAAGTACAAAACGATATTCTGAAATGTAGCAGAATATGGTCATGTGCTGAGGTGATATGGAAAGAGAGATAATAAATCCATAGTGTCTATCTTATATGGCATATTATCACAATCACTTACGACATATGTACAATTTGCTATAAAATACAGAAAACTGTTGAAACTGTTGACATACCAGTCATGATATGAAACACATAGACAACTAAGTCAAGTTTCCATTGCTAAAATCCATCAAGGCTCAATTAGCATAGCATGCAAATGAAGGCATCATGCACACAAAAAACAATGCCTGTAGTACATCCCTACATACACGAATAAAAGATATTATATATGCTACTTTAACCAATTTAAGCCATTTTATATATATCAGAAGGGTGCAAAACTCATCACATGTCAGTTTCAACATGTACTGAATTATGCAATGGTAAATAAATTGATTTGACCACCCTCCTCCCCCTCCCCCTCCCCCCCCCAAAAAAAAAAAAAAAAAAAACGAAAAAAAAAAAACCTTTTAAGTGTCCAATTTCATACAAAATAAGTTCTCCTTTTTACAGGCAAAAACCAAACTCCAAAAGTAAATTTTCGTAAACCTACTTTATGTTCCACATTCCATAATCAACCAAGTTTTCTCGGCCAAGCTTACGGGATGGTACTTAAGTGTTTCGACCTTTCAACATGCCAAGAAGGCAATGCAAACTGCACTTCATGTAAATATTGCATACACCAACACATGACACATTAACTGTACCTGCAAGGTATGTACAGAAATGGTCACATAGAATTAAATACCTAAGAGATACTGAAACAAAAACAAAAACAAAAACAAAAACAAATGGGACTTGTAATGGGCCAACTAACTGTTTTGTGATTTTTTATTTCCCCTACCTTGTAAGTCACACAACCTTGCCATTTGTTGGTTCTGCTGGATGTTGAAGTCCCCAATGGTTGACCTAATCTTATGTGAGTAGCCTAGTGATGGTATGTGTATGAGGACCCGCCTTGACTGCTGGATCCGGTCCCATGACTTTTGAAGCAGCTGCACCAATTTGGGATATGGAATAAAGAGAGACAAAAACACAATGAGTAAAGTTACACCAGAATGTATGCCAGTGAAGAGTGTACATGAACAAAAGCATGAAAAGATAAAGTGAATACAGATCTAAGAAAAGAACATATCTTCCTCTAGGATCATTCACACGGGAGAACCTCACATACATATTTTCTCACACTGAATAGTGACTCACCTTGGACCTTCTCCTGAATGAATCTAGGTGATTTTTCCTGGTAATCTTAAGCTGCTGTTTGACCTTTGACATCTTGACATTCATAACCCACGTGATTGCAATGACACCAGCAGCCCACTTCTTCCGTCGATATTCCAGGTAGGCAGTGCGATCTTTGTGCCTAGTGCATCAGACGGAATAAGAGGATTGTGCAAAGAAATACAACTAAATCAACTGTGATCATCAAACCTTTGACGTAAATACATATGCTTGAACTAATCATATCAGTTGCCATATATTCCAGCATGATCATATTATTGTTCTTCAGCAGATGTACTTATATTCCATGCTCTAAAAGTCAAACACTCATGGGGTGATCCAGCATTTTCTGCTATACAAAGTAGGTCCAAAACTTTGGAATGATCTTCTTACACTCAAAGTTCCCTAAAGTTCTTCAACAAATTCAACTCAAATCTTAGAAAAGTACTTATTCACACTTTTATTATCCATGCTTTGGCATTTCTCATTGTTGACTAACTGCTCCACTGCTCCTGTGTATCATGCCATGTGTAGTTCACTGTCTGTATGAAAGTGCCATGAGCATCAAAAGGCGGATCTTTGCACTATGCCAGTAGCCACCACTATTCTTATCATCATCATTACTATCTATATATCTTGAATATGTAAACTAATATTGTACACAAATTATTCAAAAATCTGGCAAGATTACACTAACAATTGTGGAGTCTGTTTCGGTAAAATATCAAAGACCAACTGGTGTTTCGGTAAAACATCAAAGACCAACTCAGTGAATGTGACTTTTGGCAAATCTGCACACTCGCCAAGTGTGACTATGAGCAACGTACATCCCTTTGGCACGAGCAACAGCTTATCAGAGGCTTGGGTAATTACCAGTATCGCAGTCTTGGGTAAAGGTACTTGTACACAGTGATCAATGGCTTATCAGCTGGCTGGGTAAAATTACTGCCATGTCAAAACACAACAACATGCAAGTAGAAGGCATTCACACGTGAGTTTAATTCGGGAGGTGTAAAGGACAAATGATTTAATTCTCACATCCGCCAGGTTGCTTGGATCTTGCACACAGCCATGTGCTGTCCATCCGAAGCCAGAAATCGCTGTCCAGGTTGCTTCATGATGGTGGTCACATCATCAATATTCATCACCATACTGAGAATGATCTCCTTTGAGGGGGGCCGGTTCAATTCATATTCTATAGCGAGATCAGCCAGTCTGCGGCAGAACAGAAAAGAATGTACGGACAATTAACTCTGCTGTAGTTGCTATTCTGAGTCTAAGATGTATGTGAAACAAAATGTATGTGATATGCTAAAGGCATAAAGTTTCATAAGTGTCTGGCTAGTGTTATCAGCAATAGCAGGTTATTCATGGACAAAGTTAAACAAGGACTAGAAATGTCGCTATGGCGACTGGTATGCCTCCGCCATAATGCATGATTCTCCTAATAGGTCTAGATAGTACATGTGGACAATGTGTGATTACATTTTCACAAAACTGGCAAAATATTGAAATGACAAGTTTGTCAGAAATGTGTTGAATGTTCACCTTCCTTGAACTTGGTTTAATTGGATGAATAGGAGAGCATGTATTTGGGGATTTAAGGACTTTAACTTGACTTTGACCCATTCATACATTTATGCATTGAGTAATTTTCATGGTACCGGAATGGAGAAAAAGTGCAATTTCTGTACTGAATAGTAAATTGTTACCATGTTCATCTGGCCTTAGACCCTAAAATTCATAAGATAATCACTTTCAGGTAGAACATGCATAGATCTATGCAGTAGGTTTCACGATAAATTGAGCCACTTCGGAGATATGGAGGAAAAAGTTAGTTCAGCACTTTCACTTGATCTTTGACCTTTTGACCTTTGAGGCAATAAAAAAAAGAAAAAGAAAAAAAAAACTCTCCAGAGAATTTCTATTAGGTTACACATGCATACACCAAGTGTAAAAAAAAAATACTAATCCTGCTGGCATTGCATGAACATGAGGGAAATAGTAAAATTTTGAAGTGTTGCACTTGACCTTTGACCCCTGACCTTTGACCCCATGAACCCTACATTCTCTAGATAATCACTGCCAGTCAGTACATGTATATATACTATGTTCCATGAAGATACCTTGAACAATTTTCCAATTTACAGAGAAAAAAAAGAAGTTTTAATACTTTTACTCGACCTTTTGACCTTTGACCTTTGACCTCATGACCCAAACTTTCACCAGAGAATCTAAATTGGGTAATACATGTATACACTAAGTTTCAAGAAAATATCTTCAGGCATTGCATAGATATGGTGGAAATAGTGAAATTTTATGTATTTGACCTTGACCTTTTGACCTTTGACCTTGAGCACGTGCACCCAAAAGTTGATAGGCACAACTTCACCCCCTAATACACATACATGCCAAGTTTCATCAGGATACCTCAACAGCTTTTGATAGTTACCTTGTCCACAAAATTCATTACGGACGGACGGAAAGACGGACGGACGGACGGAAGGACGGACGGACGGACGGACGGACGGACGGACGGAAGGACGGACGGACGGACGGACAACCCGAAAACATAATGCCTCCGGCACCACTTCGTGGCGGAGGCATAAAAATAGAGGTCAAAGTGTTATTTCAAAGTGGCATATCTCTTGATAATCCCTATCAGAAATCATGGTAAGAATGACTACATCAATATTCAATTGACATTTGTAAACAGGTAGTCAGTAGGGGAACAAACAGGTGAAAAAAAAAAAAAAACATTAAAGAGGTTTGGCATGTACTGGTACACAAATGAACTTTTTAAGTGTTGAAGCTTTGAATATGAGACTCACCTGTCACCATTGATGAAGGCCAGTGGGACGGTATAGTCTGTGAGCAGCTTCTGGACATACTTGAGCATGGTGACAATGTTACCCCATGACAGGCAATAGTGCTGCTTGAAGGCTATGAAGTCTTTGGTGTGATCCCGCACTTTGCCATGTTGGATCAAAAAGCGATGGTTGAGATGCTTGAACTCACTGGCTGGAGTCGTGGGAGGGGGCTACATGTGGTAGCAAGAAATGAATTTGCATGTTTTACAAAATATTTTAAAGGTAGTTTTCTTTATCCAGTACATTGTATTATATATGTACATATCTGTATATGCACATACCTAGCTATAATACATTCATACATAATATACTGATTGTACACAGATACAAACACACCAAAAAATGTTTTGTCTCATTGGGTTCACAGTGCTTTAACACAATCAAATTATTCATGAACAAAACTAATGTATCAAATTTGAAAATCACAGTGTATTCATTGCAAGAAATACTGTTGAATCCTAGTAAATGAGTAATTGGGACATAATCTGTCTCTGAAATGAGAATTATGTCATTGGCAGCTTAGAGATTAACTCGCCCTTGATGAAATGTACCATAGGTGCCCTGTGAGAGTATGCCATAAACTGTAACTACCTTGTCGAAGGGCCCTTCAAATGATATCATACCTTTGCTACAAATGTATATACAGCAGACATTGCATTCACAGAAACTCATCTTTGTAGGTGAATAGGTCCTGTACTTACCAATGGGTCTAAAGGCTTAGCATTGACTGGCACCAATTCATGTGACTTGGCAGACTTCACTGAGTGGCCACGAGATCTAGGTGAGGCCCAGGAGACAGTCTCATCACTGGGGACAGTCTGTAGTGTCTTTGGGGTGTGGGGATGGTTCTTTGAGTGGGTAACAGGTGCATCGTGGGATCCCAATAGGGCATTGGCATCTAGTTTCACTGGAGCGATGTTGTAGACACCATCTGGACACAATAAAGAAATGTTTGAATGATGAGAATAAAATCTGGTGGTTTTACTACAGCTTTGTTCATGTCATGATTTCTTGTAGTTGGGTATTCCTCATCCTCGTTGTCTTCAAAATGGTGTGTACATTCCTAGTGTCCTTAAAACATACAAAGAAAAAAAAAAAGCCCAACAAGCCTATAATGGATTGCACTTAATCTACAAAGATATCAATTTACACTGCAACCTAGCAGACCTGGATTCCCAATAAAGCTTACCTTACCAGTAATTATGTGCTATATGCACATCCAGGAATGTCTGATTCCTTTCTGTACACTGTGAAGTATCACTTTATCATAATCTCATTTCTGTCACTATGCATCTTCACAGGATACACATTCCACTTTGGTATCAATATAATTATAAGGCAGTATATTCATCATTTGAATGTAAGTCAAACACTTCCAGAATTGTTGTATTCATAAAGTACATTGAAATCCAACTTCTCAGCTGCGAAACTACGAAACTGAATAATGATTTACACATTTCAACATACTTTTAATCCTTTTAAAAAAAATTACAAGAGACCCGCGGGTCTAGCGCTCACCTGAGTATCGCAAGTTCACCTTTCACGCAGTCACTAATCTAAATTATTCACAGCTCTACCAAAATTTGACAAGGCATTCTCAAGTGGAAGATGAAAATGTACAATAAGGGCCCAATTTTTTCAAGATTCCTTAATTTGGGGGAATTGGGGCCCCCTGGGGCCCTCTGGGTGGGGCATGGTGCCCAGTTTGATAAATTGAGATCCTGACCACCTAGGGATGCTACCTGCCAAGTTTGACAAAAATCCATCATGAGGTTTTCAGAAAGAAGATGAAAATGTACAATTCAGGCCCCCATTTGGACCCTTCCAACCACCCCCCCCCCCCACCCCCAAGAGGGGCACCCCTGGATCTCCTATGAACAAACTTGAAACTACAGTCATTAATGTACTCACTCATAGTATTATCTCAGCTCTATAACTTCTGATTCTAGAGAAGATTTTTAAAGATTCCTTCATTTGGGGGGTTTGGGCCCCCTGGGGGCCCCCTGGGCGGGGCATGGTGCCCATTTTAACAAATTGAGATCCTAACCCCCTAGGGATGCTACCTGCCAAGTTTGGTGAAAATGGGTCATGGGGTTCTCAAGAAGAAGATAGAAATGTACAATTTAGGCCCCATTAGGACCCCTCCTCACCCCCCCCCCCCCCTGGGTCCCAAGGGGGGCACCCCTGATTCTGCCATGAACAAACTTGAAACTACAGTCATCAATGTGCTAACTCATAGTATTAACCTAGCTCTATCACTTCTGGTTCTAGAGAAGAAGATTTTTGCCGATTCCTTAATTTTGGGGGGTTTGGGCCCCCTGGGGGCCCCCTGGGTGGGTCATGGTGCCCATTTTAACAAATGGAGTTCCTAACCCCCTAGGGATGCTACCTGCCAAGTTTGGTGAAAATGGGTCATGGAGTTCTCAAGAAGAAGATGAAAATGTACAATTTAGGCCCCATTAGAACCCTTCCCCACCCCCCCCCCCCCCCCCCTGGGTCCCAAGGGGGGCACCCCTGATTCTGCCATGAACAAACTTGAAACTACAGTCATCAATGTACTAACTCATAGTATTAACTTAGCTCTATCACTTCTGGTTCTAGAGAAGAAGATTTTTACAGATTCCTTAATTTTGGGGGGTTTGGGCCCCCCTGGGGGCCCCCTGGGTGGGGCATGGTGCCCATTTTAACAAATTGAGTTCCTAACCCCCTAGGGATGCTACCTGCCAAGTTTGATGAAAATCGGTCATGGGGTTTTCAAGAAGAAGATGAAAATGTAAAAAGTTTACGCACGACGCACGACGGACGACGGACGACGGACGACGGACGACGCACGACGCACGACGCACGACGCACGACGGACGCCGGACGAAGGGCGATCGCAATAGCTCACTTGAGCCTTTGGCTCAGGTGAGCTAATAATTAATGGAAGAGAATGTAAACAATCTGCACAAAAACTTTCAAATATTAGTGCATTTGTAACTTACCACCAAATGGTCCAGAGCCTGCCTTCTGCTCCTTCTTCTCCTGCGGATCATGCAGAGTCACCAATCTTTGTCGGACAGGGCTGGGGTCAAGGGTCAACTCAGCAGCAGGTGGGATGAGCCCTCTCTCCATCAGACTCAGAATACCCTTGCGGGCATCGCGTTCAGTGATCGGTGGAGGCACCATCTGTGCAGTTTCACATACAAGGCAAAGAAGATACAATGGGCCATATGATGAAAAGGAGAAACTTTACATGTGCATATTGAACACCGCTAAAGGAGTTAGTAGTCAATGCCTTCATGTCATCCTTGAGACTGAGGGATCACAATATAGTCAAAGCTGCCACTGCTCCTTGACACATTTAGACACAATGCTAACATGGAAGACCAAAACCCTTTACACATCATAAAGCATGCAAGTCACAGACAGATAACCAATTGACTGTCTGTTGGCTGTGATTAATTTGTTGGTAGCACAGTGCACGGGAAAAAGAACATGAAACTTCCTAAAATATCTCTCTGAGCTGCGAGGATTATGCTGAAAAATGCCAGTGCCATAAAGCTCCTACAGGATCATTAATCTCCACTATAATTACCAAATTCTGTTAAAAGTCACTTATTATACTTTCATATACTCTTCAAAACAGGAAATAATTCCACAGCTTTTGAAAGACATTCTACTGTGTGTATGGTTTTTTTTTTTTTTTTTCGTGTGTGTGTGTGTCTTTTTGTCGTTGTTGTTATTGTTGTTGTACACACAGTTCCAGCTGACATCATAACAAATCAGTCAAACTGGCATACTGTATGAAAAGAAGCCCCTCTGTAAAAAAATACACTGGCTTGAAGGAAAACTCTACACCTTTATGAACCAGCAAAGACCACTTTCTTTGGACTGTGCATTGGATGCTACATTTGGCTTCCAAAAGATTTTTAAAAATGATTTAAAAAAATTAGTAGACAAAATACAAAGGTGAAAAGATAATGCTTACCTGTGGATCTACTCTGTTTGCCTTTGGTAATACTGCTAGATGATCTACAGTAGAACCAATCACAACTTTCTGTGGTGGGGGCTGGGTAAAAATGAAGATATGCTACACTGTGAATATCATCAGGTTGGACACAAAATGAAAGAATGAAACAATGAAGTCCACAGTTGTGAAGGACACAATGATTGAATGTTGATCCCCGAAAACTCATGAAGAAACAGGTTTCATTGGCGACTGCATGCCATACACTTATCAAGACTGAACAAACAAACAAACGAGACAAAATGAACAGAAATCAGAAAGTGCTTTATAGGGACCACAAGGCATCACTTAGACTGAAATATGTCGCAAAAGTTCTCCATTACAAATTAATTTCTCAACGAAAGAGTGAGCTAGGTCACTTTCCTAGTTGACATACTGTAAGCATACATAATTTACAGTGGCTAAAATGTCAACATTTTATCTCCTTCATACTGGACCTGCTCTGCATGATTCTACTGACACATTAGGTTCATATCACAGGGATGATATCAAAGTTTGTTGGAAAAATCTGAAATTAAAATTTTCAGGCAATTTTGGTACATGGATAAAAGCAAAGGGTGTATAGACTTGAGAAAAAAAAAATCTGAAATCAGATTTAAACCTACAGAATATCATGCCTGATATCAGAAGACATTCTTACCTTGTGTTTTCTCTTGTCCACAATGAGTGGCAGTGAGACATGGTAAGTTTCACTGACGGCCTTTCTATTCTGAGTGTTTGTTGGATCCCGTAGGAGCTTCATATTTAGGTTGAACTTGCTCTGGACAATGGAAAGAGCAATCAAACAGAATGTTATCAAAGTCACTTTCCTGGCAAGTACTCTGCACAAGACACAAATTATGGCCTGGACAGGTAGGTCTAGTCAGCTCCCACTAATTCCTATGTTTTGTGTCTTTTGCTACTTTGGTATGATACATGTATGTACACTAGTTGCTTCATGTGCTGAAGAGACTGTTCATATGTCAGAAAACAAAAGACACAGTAATGCACCCAAAATAAACCTTGCCACGTGCGACATGACAGATTACTCTATGTGGTATATGCAGAGCCTGATCACTTCATTGGGAATGAGGGGGGGGGGGGGGGGAGGGAGGGGAAATAGACTTGGGAAGATAGGACTAACAGAAGTATAGATCAAAGAATTACAGATAAAGCAATACACAGAGTTACTATCAAGCAGTCCATCATAGTTTTTAGACTTCACTGGGTACAATGTCACTAAATCCCAAGGCAAAGAGAAAAGTTGCACAAGGAAGAATGACCTTCCTCATTTGAGACATGATCCTTTCATGTCTCCTATACCACAAATGCACTAATAAAAGGGTCATTTTATACAACATCCCTAGCTGAGAGCTTCTTTCTCCTTGGGTTTTATTTCACCTAGGCTACTAGCATTGGGAATATAAAACAGGACTTGACCAGGCTCAATACTCACAAACAAAGAGGGACAACAGCTACTGTAAAAAACCCTGAGACTGAAGTGGGATTTGAACAGAATGGGTTGCTGGAAAACAGCTGGCTTAGGGACATTAGAGGAGGGACAAGGGGTTGAAGTAGTCAATTCTATGCCATGACTGTAAATTTATGTTACAACATTATGTACACATATATCAAGGCAACTCTATGTTGCAATTTCTTTTCCAGTACAAGTATGTGTTACATTTCATCAAGACAGTTATAACAGATTGATGCTCTTAAATCTTTGTAAACTGCTGTTTGCAACAGTTAAAGGGACTGTACAGTACTGGTTGGGGTGGGGATTCATGTTTTGAACATTCCTCATTGATATAATGAGAAAACTCTTATGAGATATGAAAGAGCACGTAACTTTAAGAAGGATTCAACGTTTATTTGATGAAAATTGGTTTTCAAATGGCTGAGATATCAAAAAAAGTGATAATAATAAAAGGCGACAGGCCACACCTTTATTAGGATCTCTTTGTTTCACCTTATTTCTGGATATCTCGGCTATTTCAAAACTGATTTTCATCAAATAAACTTTTGATACCCCTTAGAGTTGCATGATCTTTGACATCTCATAGAGTGGTTTCTGAATATCTCGCAAAACGTTAAAAGCTAAATCCTCACCTCAACCAGAACTGTACACACCCTTTAACCTAAACATTTCAGTGGTATCGGCATATGAAGGAAGTTTTAAAATTCCACTAAATAATCCTCATGATTTGTTCTCTACATATATGTTCGAGGCAATTGATTAAACCTGAATCATGCCATTTAGTCTCAGGATTGGGGGGAAAAATAGGCAGACCAGTATGAATTTACCTGCTGTCCTGGTGATGGACCAAATGGCCCACCTCCACCTGCTGGTTCAATGGCTGTGAGGCGGTTCCCAAATTTCCTATCAAAGTAGAGAAGGACATAAAGATACAATGTGGAAACCAGCATGGACTCAGATGATTTGGCATACCTAAAGACTGGATCATGACATAAACATAGATACTTTAGATTTATGAATGCATTGTACAACTTACATAAATTTGCATCTGACATTTCAAGTATGCTGCATGCAGACATATACTACATGTATATGGTGTATATTTGCAACAAAACAAATATTTACATCCAGTCATCTAGTAATCATCTTGATACCTTTCCACATTCATATGAAAGAAGACACCATAATGGCATAACTTATACAGTTATATATCTATATTGGTACTGAAACAATTTTGGTCTTTCAGAAGTTGGACATTGGATGTATATTCTTTTAGTGATAACATGTAATAAATCATCAATGTTTTGAGTGGTACCAGAATCCAAATAAGTGTGAAATGCAGAATTTCCTTTTCAGATATGCAATTAAATGCCTTTTGAGGAAATCCTTGTCCCTTGTTGTGGTTGGTCATTACTTAAAACCTGCCTTATATTCATTCCAATGGTGGTGGAGGGGTTCGGCATCCTTTGCTATTAAGAAGAGCTCAATACTTTTGTTACTATAAAGGATGTGATTTGCAAACACAAATTAACGATCCCTGCCATTTATCTCATTATACACGTAACATGTGTTGTAATATGACTATGAAACACACTGCATAGCATGTAATGCTGTTACACCAAATTCATTTTATGATGCACATTATGAGAGCATGGAACAGCAAACAGTATTTTTTGGTTCAACAGATTAAAACTCTTACCTGTCATTTTTACCGAATCTGTTTGAATTTGGGTCATGAACAGTGCTGAGATCCCATACTGCCTCCCTGTTTATTATAAAAATAACAAAACAAAAACCCGAACAAATTAATAAACATTGAGCAAAAGAAAAATAACAGTAGAAAAAGATCATGCTGACACATGAACAGTGTTTCCATACAAGCAAGTCCCTGTTGTGGGTGAAGCAGACACAAATTGCCCACACACAGTGTTTTCTGTGACTTTGAGGGATTCACCTGTCTCTCTGGCATTGACTTCTTGTTTCCTGTTTTTGGTTTAGTTTTTGCTCATTAGCTACACCATATCTGAACAACATAATAAACATCGTGCTCTGTTTACAATGGAAATGCAATTTTTGCATAAAACCTCCACCGTCATATTACCACTGACTACTCTGCTCTTTTATTTGGCCCCTTCTAGGCCAGGCCGTATGATCTTTCACACTAAACTCTTACACAGAGCTGAAGCATTGAACAGATTTTCCCAAAACTAAAATGTGCTATGATATAATTGACAACAGGCTGTCTATGTTACAGACATATAATTCATTCATCCATAGCACTGATTCTTCTCTTCTTCCTTTTCTTCTTTTCTTCTTTTAATCTGAATAACCAGTATAAACAATATTCATGAAAAAAAAAAAAAACAGCCCACATACACATTTGCACTGTAACAGTAGTCTGCATTTACACAAGTATCATTATGAACTGGAAAAAGTGTAACTTGTACAAGCTATTCTACTGGGTTGTTGAAACGCCCATATTGTTTCAACCTTTCCTGCTATATTTTCTAAAAAAAATGATTTGATGTGTACTCTAATTTTATGTACAGTATACATCCACGTACTGGGTAAATTGAGCACTCATGGCAATCCTCAGTGAAAATGGATAAAGCATGATATTCCTTGCTGATAATGATATAACTTTCAGACTTACCAGGCATTGATATAAACATTGCAAAATACCAGTACAAATTACTCACTGTGCAAACCCAGATTCTTGGATCTTTGTCTTTGAATTTGAGTCAACTGAAGGAAGTGTTGTCACTCTGTTGTTTACCACATTCAAGATTTTCTCTGACTGTTCCTGTGGGAATAAACATAAAACTATGCTGTATCCTCCCATCATTTGACAACATATCATATACAACAGACATCCATAGGACATATTACAGCTGCTTCCACATTGAAGATCAAGCTCCATTCCTGTGAAGACAAAAAAACAAAACAAAACAAAAAAACAAAACATACTGTAATACTAGTACATGTAAGCTCCAATTAAAAAAATAAAAGATACAAAATAAAACTTACATTGCCAGCATAGAAACAATGCTAGCACTCCAAAAACATGAGTCAAACAATCATTTCGCCTTTTTAGTTAAAGTAGAATGTAGATACCTATTATGGGAAGGCAGTAAATGACTGCACTGAAGAAAAGCTACATCGTAAATATGAGACTAAAGTTGGGAGCAAGAGCAATATGACTTAATAGCCAGCATCTACATAAATCAGCACAATGTTCGAGTTTAGTGTCTCACAACACTAAGATCAACACCAAATTTTCGAATGCGCAGACTAAAGTGTCTTACTGAGATGGGGAAGAGTTAATTTGTTAATGTAAAAAAACAAACAAACAAACACAAAAACAAGAAGACTTCAATGTGAGACAATGCAGACACATGTAGGCAAACAAAACAGTGATCTTGCACACAATAATACCCTCTGTGAGTTACACTGTAGATGCCCAAGACTAAGATGTCAACTTTTCCTGGAGATTGATTTTGGAAACGTCAAAACACTTTCATCTGTCCGGAAATCTTCTATTATCATGTAATGTTTTGTTAATTGTTAAATAATGATTTTTGAGAAGGTACACAGGAACTTGACGAGTCTCTGTTTAGGATGGCTTAGATAATGAAAAAGAAAGAAAAAGTCACAAAATGTGCATGAACGATACTCTTCCATTGAAACAGATTCACACAGTAATAGCAGGTCGACCTCTGTAGACTTTTAGGGTATGGGCAATGTGCGTGTTTTCTGCTGGTGGTTCAAACTAATACAGGAACTGACTGAAAATGCAATCCCTTTAATTTGTGCAAGGATTGTATTAAAGATGCATAACAAGAATTCAGCCGGCCAGACCTGTCGATACGCTACCTTAATCCCATCCTCTGCCCTCTGGATGGCATTCTCCAAGAGATGTATGTTGACTAGATCCCTGGTTCCTCCCACAAGGCTCTTCTGAAGGAGTTCATCTCGAAGATGTTGTAGGTCCTCCTGCACCTGTTACACAAACAAATCAGGTAACCATATCGTATATCATTTACACATCACAGAATTTCCACACAATATCATACATTATTATTAGACATGCAATCTATGATCTTGATAATCGATCTATTGAAGCATTAGATCACAGAGCTCTCTACTAGATCTAGACCCCTATGCAGAACTGCATCAAGGCTATGTATAGGGGTCATACCAGTGTTCTAATTTAATAATAATTAGCTACAGACAGTGCAGGTTTACACACGTGTATGCCACAAAAACTTCAGACAGTAATTGGACGGATTTGCAGGCTTACTAGAATGAAATAGATCTACTTTTTGTCATCTAGGTACAATGTAGGGTAATGCTAGCTAGAGTCTCAAACAATCAGACCTGTCTAAACATAACTCTAACTTTTTTGTTAGAATTAAAAGACAACGTAAAAGCATGTGAGCGGTCTTATCTTGCATAGTAATAGAACACCTCCGTGTTGTGTGGACTTTTGTGTGACTTGTGCAGTCAGTGATGATACCATGCCTAGATAGACTTGCATGCGTTCGTCAGATGATGAGAACAGGGCTACCAAGTCTCACGCATTGCGAATGAGACTCAAGCATTTAGGGTCTGTCTCACGATCTCACGCATGACATCCACTTTTCTCACGCATTGGGAGCATAGCTTAAAAAAGAATTAAAGTGAGAGTTGCAATTGAAGGCATATTGGCATAATCGTGATATAGTCCCCACCGCTGCGTGTCCGTATTAAATACAACCCTACCTAACCCCATACCCTAACCCTAGTCCGTGGGTGCACGCGCACTGCGGTGGAGCCTATGGTGGGGACTACATGTATATCACGATTATGCCGGCATATTTCCCTTTCGTCTTTCAAAATAAGTAAAAAATAGTCACTTAAATATGCACAAGCTTGCACCATTAAGAGCTAAAAATTGAAAAAGCTCCCTACCGCGGGAGGGCGGAGCCCTTCCCACACCCTCCCCTCGCTCAGCTCAGTCACTTCGCTCCCTCGCTCACGCACATGCACGCATGCCGAGATGCTGAGTCATGAAAATCTCACTCATAAAAAAAAAAAAATGAACTTGGCATCTATGTGAGAATTGTAGTCATAAATGTTCGATATCTAATACAACTAGCCTAACAGGTATAAGGGTTTCTCCGAACTATATGGTCCTGTTCGGGGTTATCGAGTTTTCAGAACCAGTTTTGAGGTCTTTCATTTCAAACTCAGTCAAAGCGTGGCCGTGGTAGTGGAGAAATCCTTCTTGATGTAGACACAATTAGAAAACACTCCGTGAAACTGTTGTCATTCTTGACTTGTCTATTTTAAATTCTATTTACAAACGCCAAATTTATGATTTACAGTTTCGCCTAGCCTGAAACGATTGAAGAAGGCAACTGACCTTGACTAAAATTTCTCCGACATCTTCGGGTCGTCGGTCGGCAACCTCTGTCATTTTCACTCTCAGTAGGAGTAGCGAAACGGTTCCAGAAATCTAGCTTAAAATCATAACAACATACACCAAATCCGTCTGTCTGTTTCCGAATGGCTCAACACTGAAGGCGGTAATTTACGAGAGAGAATTAGGCATCTTGAAGTGGTTCTTGTTTATAACAAGAATGTCATGCTAAAATCCAGTCGGGCCTACCAACACTACCTGCACTGCACTAGGATAGCTAGATCGGATACGGTGGTGGTGCTTTCAATCGCAGCAGCAAATCTCACACGGGTTCGCACTTTTTACATGTTCATTACGTATCGAAGCAACCTGCAAACAACCACTGCTGCGCTGCGCTCATTGTATGGTCACCCATTCGTGCAAAATAGCCGTCTCTGGGAGAGCAGCAAACATATGGTTCTCCATGTACGAACGTAGAGGACGTTGGACGGATTGTCAACATCGGAAATTCCAGCACCTGTGTCCCAATTTCCTCTTACAAACTAAGTACATGTAGTTGTAATAAACAAAATAGATAAAATAGACAAAGGAATATGCATGTTTTCCGAATCTGTTAGGTGTCCAAGTGACCAGCTTTAATACTTTACCGTACAGAATTTTACTCCTCATACTCTGCTATACAAGAAGTCCATGAAACCCAGGCATGAAACATAATAATGTGCACGAGTATTAAATTGTTGTTCTCTAATAAAACAACACTGAAAGATGGCAGTCTCTATGAATAAAAAGAGAATCCGACATGTATATATATCCAGCTTTCAAAATTAATTGAATACATGTGTAATGTTGAGCTTACAATAACATTCAATGTTATCAACTACAGCATAGCCGAGTGTCTTTTTATCTGATTATTTTTGGTAGCATGGCAGAGTAGTATGGATCAATTAACTAGACAGTCTATTCAAAGCTTGCATTCCAGGTGTGAGACACATTAAGACCATGTTTAGTGATGATTAGTCCTATGACATTGTGTGAATGTATATGTACACACACATATACATAATCTTATTTACATATATGTGAGATACGAGGGGAAAAAAAGATGCTTAGCTTCAAAATTTATATTCCTCTTACTGTTCCTCCTTTTTTGGAAAAAGTGCACGGGTTGCCCAAAGTGAAATATTGGACTCTGTTGGAAATCAAACATATCAATATACACATCCATGTACGTATATGCGCACACACATTACTTTATTTTGTATATAAATATGTATGTATATATATATATATATATATATATATATATATATATATATATATATATATATATATATGAAGAGTTTGTTTGCAAAAACCAATAAGTCCATTTTTGAAGATTTTGAAGTACGGTCTCTGTCATAAAGTACAAAATAATACCTTTCAAATGATATATTGGTCATTACATATGAAGGTATATTTTTGAAGTTATGGTCAAAAGAAGCAAAAATTTTCTTATTATTCACTTTATTTTTCTTGACTTTTAATCGCAAATATCTCCATTTAACAAATATGGACTTATCGGTTTTTGCAAACAAACTCTTCATATATATTATTATTATCATATTATTATATTATATCATATTATATCATATTACATTATATTATTCATTAAAATCAAGATTGGTTATTAATTCATTCCCTGCATTCCTCTGGTGTGACTTTATTATTATATATTATATATGAAGAGTTTGTTTGCAAAAACCGATAAGTCCATATTTGAAGATTTTGAAGTACGATCTCTGTCATAATGTACAAAATAATACCTTTTGAATAATATATTGGTCACTACATGATGCAATATTTGGTACCCTGGGGTACCAAATGAAAATTCGCCATTTTGTTGAATTAATTATTTTTTTTCAGCGCTGTACCCTGGCTTACCAAAAAATGTGTCAAAATATTTTTTAGTATTATTATGCACAAAAATGTTTTCTTATTTGTGATTATGCAACAATTAATGCATGCAAGTGTACTTCGAAAAACACCTATGGTGCTAGTTCATTGCGACGACTTTGCCGTATCCGAATTAGGAATCGGCGTATCTGAATTCGGATACGCATTATAAAATAATGGGCATGAAATGGCGCTATACAACGCGGTACCCTGGGTTACAACGGTACCCCGGTGTACGGCGTGCCGAATCACATATAAAGGTATATTTTTGAAGTTATGGTCAAAAGAAGCAAACATTTTCTTATTATTCTATTTATTTTTCTTGACCTTTAATCGCAAATATCTCCATTTGGCAAATATGGACTTATCGGTTTTTGCAAACGAACTCTTCATATATATATATATATATATATATATATATATATATATATATATATATATATACATATACATAATGTATATATAGATATATAGAACCCAAAAAACGAAAGGAAGAACTCAGTACCAGTAATGCATAGTATCCAACATCAAATTTGCAATGTGTCACACACTTCTTTCAGGGTTTCAAACAATGATTTCATAGTAACATAACAAAGGGTTTCAGATAAAGATTGTACAGTAGCATGAGTACAGTAACATAAAAATGTCACTATAAAATAATTGTCTGAAATCCTGAAGATGATGTGATGTGTTGAAAAAATTTAGTGCATATACCTGTTGGACATTAGTAATGGACTCCTGGGCACTGTTTCATGAAAGTTGTCAGCCCTAACAAGTTCTCACTCTCTGACAATCGGCATAGTAATAGTCAAAGACCAGGGCTTCTCAGTCAATCAAAACCAAGGATTTTACTGAAATTGTCACAGACTCACAACTTGTCAGGACTTACAACTTTCATTAAAACAGTGCCCTGATCTCTATCTTTCATCTCTTGTATATCATATATATATATCATCAAAAATAACATAAGGACAACTTACTCCAAATATATATATATACAGGTATATATATATACACACACACACACACAAAGTTCTCTTTCATCCATGTCCCCATTACCATGGTAAACAATGGGGACTGTACGTATGACTATATTATACACGTACTCTCATTTTCACTCAATGTATTTCTCCCAGTCACACGTTATGAACTTTCCAAGCATTGATCAAATCTATGTGTCATCATTGCTGAATAAGGCTACAAAATTTTGCGATGGAACGGTGATAAAGAAAATACAAATAGAGACATTCATCAAAACTTATACTATTATAATTTTGAATGGATTACTTGATTTTCTCAAACATCACTGACATGTTCTACTAATACAGTGTCTTGCTGCTTTCACTGAATCCACATAATGAGTTGATTCCATTTTGACAAGAATCATGTGTTGACACATATGACTGGGAGCACTGTCAAAGTTGGAAATCATTCAGTCCTGAAGAAAAATAATTTGCAACAGAGTGGATATGTGACAGCAGACATACCTCATACTTTATTGCTGCTATCCATCACAGCAGAGCATAAAGTGAAGTGATACCACAGACATGGACTGCACATGTGTATATCAAATTGCTTTCATCACACAAGAATGTGAAAATCATAATAAATACAGTCATGGCCCAAGGATCATTATCTGTGTGTATATCTGGCATTTATATGTATTAAGTTGTAAGGTACAAAAGCAAGTCTTACCTCCCTGGCTTATTTACTTCCCTTTATAGAGTGTGCTCAATGTCACTGCATTCACAATCAGTCAAAGGAGGCCAAAGCTTTCAATCCTAGCAGAATTTCTGTCAGACATACTGACATAGTTTCAGTGAAGACTGAAAGCTCAGCTAGGCCCCTTTGTCTCAATTTTACTCTACTGGCTCTCTATAATTGGATACTAAGTTTTCAGCAGCTTATTCTGCATTTACAATGTTCACACACCCAACTACACAATGCATAGTGTATATTGTGCATAATTATGGTTCAGTGAATTGAAGCCATGGAACCCCAATCTATAGATCCCTAGTTTGAGTTTGTTGGCAGCAGAGGTAGCGTAATTTACGCAAGGCACATAATCCTCTATTTTCCAGTCTGTTGGGATTGTGAACTCCACAGTTGATTGCCCTTATGTGTTGTGTTGCTTTCTTCAATAGTGGCTAAGCAAAATACAACAAGTTATATCCACTTCATACAGTAAAAGTGAAAATTTTTGCAGTGTTGAAATTTTCGCGCATTTCGCGCAACCAGAAACTAGTCCGAAAATAAAAGCATGCAAATATTTTTGCTTGCTGTATGTTGCAGTAGCACATGCCGACTAAGCAGAATTAAAAACGCGCGAAACCAATCTTACCAGCCGAGCAAGAAAAATTACATGTGCAAAAATATCCACTTTTACAGTATTTGGTTTTGTCTAAAGCAAATACAAAGATATATTCAAACTGAGAGACAACCACTTCTTAACTGCAACTATTAAGTGCACGATGAAACCACATATTCCACTTTTCGTTACAAGTACAACGCACAGATTTACTGCATGTCTTAAATTATCTCATCACATACATATTTGTAATTCTCAACAAATTGGCAGCCTTCATCTACTCATGGTTTGCCCTTGTTGGACAGTGAAGGATCAGACAAAATTTGATAGTGATGATTTTTAGGCAGGCACCGATATTAAAAATCCCATACAGCAGACCTTTCTCTTTCCCCTTACGTAATCTGTGAGATGCTGTGAATTCTCAAGTCATCAATACATGCATGATGTATAAAGGTGTAAATGTATGAAGGTTTTAGAAAGTTCCAGTTTCAGAGGTTTTTTGACAATATGTTATATCTTATGG
Organism: Diadema antillarum; assembly: GCF_040938485.1. Lineage (NCBI taxonomy): Eukaryota > Metazoa > Echinodermata > Echinoidea > Diadematoida > Diadematidae > Diadema > Diadema antillarum. The sequence goes on from NW_027271370.1 coordinate 1,108,759, forward strand.
AAAAGTATGTTTGACAAGACCCCTTTTCCATTATTTCTTTTAATTTATTTCATAGCTCAAGAATAATTTATTTCCTAACCAAAATTATGTTGGTGATGGTGGGTATGGTGAATATCCGACTTGACCTAACGCAACATAGGTATAATGACCTTCTTTTGTACAGTATAATTTAGTTGTTTGTTTAAATGCCATCAAATTTGAACAGCTTATCTTGGAAGCACATAAAGGTCCTCTAAAAGGAACAGACCACAAAATGATTCATTCAAAGTCCTTCCCATATTCAGACAATGTTTGTTTGTTTGTTTGCTTTTTTTTTGGGGGGGGGGGCTAAATGCATACAAGCATTTATGTTGGCTACAAAATGGAAGATGAATGTATGTTCTGTAACAAGCAACTGTACGCAATATCTTGATATGTTCAAAGGTTATGATAACCAACTTCCACTGTGTGGCATATGAATAATACCACTATGTGGCAGACATCTTCACCTCTTCCTTTCAAGACAGATGCCAATATCCACAAGCATACTTACGTTCCACAAATTTCTGAAACATAGGCTATATTGCATTGTATCAATGCTAAATGTCAAAATTGCAGCAAAAAATATACAATTTTCAAGTGATCTAGGCCAGTCTGCTGCCATGCACAAACATATTTTGCGTACCATTTAAGCAACACTTTACAAGATCAGTCTGTGGAAATTCATATCCTAATCTGGAAAGAGTTCCTGAAGTTATCTTAAAGAAAACATCTCAACTGCAATGATCTTCTCACCATGTCCAAAAAGACTAGTCACAGAATATTTGATGAGCAGCCAACACAAATTCTTCATGCTGTGTCCATCAAAATGTATATCCTTCAGAGCATTTCTGGCTGTCAGGCAAATTGTACTGCTCACACTTGAGTTTGTTTCTTCATGCCAGTAAGGATCAGAATGACGGTGATTTAAGAAGGGCTTAAAAGACGAGAGTGCTAGCTGTTCTCTGCTTGCTGTGTCTCTTCTCTTCCTGCTGTCTCTCCATGTTTGGCTGCAGAAGCTGCCTCAATATCCTTCTCCCAGTACTTGATCCCGCCAATGGCTCTCTGAAGCTGGTCCAGTCGCATCTCCTTCTCTACTCTCTCTTGATTGAGGGCTGCTAGTCGCTTCTGCTCTAGGGCCTCTATATGTTCTTGGTGCCACTTCTCTAGCAGGGCTGTGTATCCAGCCACACCTTCTTCCTCCAGGGCAGGGAGCCGTGAGGCCATCTCCTGTTCCATCAGGGCATCAAGGCCCTCACTTGATACTTTATTTTGATTAGTCAGCTCCTGAACAGTGTTCTAGGAAATTCAAACCATACAAATCACATTTAACAGACTTGGCACAGCATATCATTGAGAAAATATCTGGCCCACAAACAAACAGGAAAAACAAAAGCATTGATATAGATTACAATTTTAGCTTTACAAAGTGTGAATAACTAGCTATGGTATTTTTGAATGATATTTTGATATGTCAGGATATCCAAAGTAAGAAAGGGTAATAGATCTCTCTGAAATCATCTATGTGAAACTGTCAGTTTCCACTCACTGAGACACTTACACACAACATGAACTTAATCTCCAGCAGTTCTGTAACTGAAGGATGGACATTGAGGATTTGCTGATTTTGCCAATACTAGGGCCTTGATGCTTAATCCCCTCTGGGCTAAAGCATTTGATACAGAAGTTGAGATCCCAGAAGCCCATGGATGTTTCTTGCTAGGTTTAGTTTGAAACCTCTGGTATCTATCACACATGATGAAAGAACACACAGGCATATGAGGAATACCCTAATAACAACTTTCATTCCTATCCGTCATATCAAACACCTTCTTACTCGAGGGGTGTGCATGGTAACGAGTTTGATGTAACCTATTAGGCACAACACACTAAGCCTCTTTGCACAAAGTGCATCCTCTTTTTTTTTAAATATATTTATCACTGCAGTCACCTGAAATAATACTTGAAGGCCTTCTGATGCATCTCCCGTACTGAACTCAGTTTCCAGTCTGTTGATCTGAATGAATGAAATATGGTAGTTATGCAGATGCCACTATCACATAATTGTTTTAACCTTAACTAGGCCGGGGGGGGGGGGGGGGGGGGGGGGGGGGGGGGGGGGGCCAAGGCCGCCCCCCCCCCCCTCGACGTTTCGCGCGATGTATCGCTATCGCGAGAAGCTATCGCCGCGACGTTTCATGACTTTTTTCTTTCGAGTCTCCCGCATCTTTTGACACCAAATTTGCGAAGCCCGGGCACGCGGTTCCGAAGTTGCGCATAAATATGCACATGCATGTCAGACCAAAAATTGCTCAAAAACGTGAATTCGAGTACAATTTCAATGCAAACTGTGTTTACAGGCAAATTTCATAAAAGCATGATTATTTGGGGGTTTTATTGATTAAAATCAATTAATAACACATTTTCTTGTTCGGATCAATGTCGCGGATAAATTTCATTGAAAAAACAATGAAAAACATAAAGTCAAAAAACAAGGAAATACATAAGAAATTCAAAAAACAATAAAATACTTAGGAAATTTTTTCTGATTGTGCAATTTTTTCTCTTACATTTGCTAAGGACACTAAAAAGAATATTTACCCAAAAAAATTTGCCTGTTTTGAGCTTTATTTGGTGATTTATACCAAATTGTCCGATTTCATGCATCATTATGCATAAATTAGCATAATTTAGTGTAAATGATACTTTTTGAAAAAATTAACTTCATGGTACTTTAGATTACATCATAAGCAATGTGTGTCCCAATTTTCGTCGCAATCGCGCGGTCGACGACCGAGATCTGGCGGGGGCCTGGGAGGCCCCCCCACCCCCGGCTCTATCATCTACCTAAATAGCCCGGCCTAGTTAGGGTTAAGCAACTAACATGAAATATGAAACTCAAGAACTAACTCAGCAACTAACATGAAATATGAAACACAAGAACAAATAACAGAAAATAACAAAACTAATGAGAGTTACAGAGGAAAAGAATAACATTTGAGATAATAGTACTCTGAATTAGGCTGCAAAGGGAAATGTGTGTTGCAATGATCACTACAGCTCAAACTTCTGCCCACTAAAACAGAATAGACCTTACGATTTATGGGTTGTTGTTTTTTTTTGTCAGACTCTACAAGAAAATAGTGGAGTCAACAGTAAGAACGTACCAAGGTAAATAAATGCCTTTGAAAGACCATCACTCATTCATGATGTACTGTAAAGTAGTGTTTTGACAGAGTAACATTAGTGTGCAGGAAACAGAAGTGCCAAATGTAATGTGAAATAATAGTACTAATTAAATCTGAAGGCCGTGTCACACCAGCCTTGCGTGCGACTTCCGAAGAACATTTTTGCTATCCGGAGGTCCCCGCAGATGACCCGCACATGACAGTACCTAGCATGTATCTCAAAAGTAGTTACCCGGAGGTGCGCACGCTGGCTCTATTTACCCGCTGCCAAAAAAGGCCCTGTCACACCAGCTAAGCGGGCTTATTGCGTATGGGGATTTTTCAGCACACAGAATAATTTCTGCGGCCGGACAAGGTTTAGGGCGAGTTTGGCGTGGGTATTACATGATAAACGTGTGATACCTAAGTCCTTCTTGCGTGTATTCAGTTGAACTGCATGTTAGGCGCGTGGGTGTCACGTGATAGCTTTGTGATAGCTTCTTTTATGTCAGTTACGGGCGACATACGGGCTCTGCGAAGTACCTGCGCCACAACTGCGTGTTATCTGCGTACTAGTCGCCTGCGAGATGAGTGCTAGCCTGAACAATAGGCTGGTTCGAGTGGATGGGCAAACAATCATTTGTCAACTAGCTTTCAAGAAGTGAAGATGCCCCGTAGACGGAAAGTGTACAAGGGCAGATAACGTCAAGTGGATGGACAGCCACAAAGCCCGGAAGATTCACAGCAAATGCATCAAATTGCTGCTGAAGTCCATTCGACGGATGAAGTCCTGTCCGAAAGGGACCAGGTAGTCCTCGACGCCACAGAGGACAGAGGACAAAGAAGAGAATGAGCCCACAAATGGCACGCACTCCCTTCACATAGGCATAGATCAGCGGGCAACTTACCTACTTCAAGTAGGAAACCCTTACCGGTAGCACCTCACAGGCAACTCCAAAGCAGGTACTTCGCAATCCCCGTAAGTCGCTCGTAACAGAAAATGGATCGGTTTCAAAGCTCTCACGCGAGTCACACGGAACGTACGAAAGTAGAAGCTAAGTAGCACGCGTCTAGTAAGTAAGAAACACGTGCGAAAATTGCAAACATTCTTGTCCGCCCGCGGAAAATCTTCTACGTGCTTTAAACTACCTCCTCGCCACAAGCCCGCGTAGCTTGCCCGGACAGGTGTGACACCGCCTTGAAATCAAAACGTAAGAAATTCAATTTTATGTTACATGAGCAGCTAAAATAGCACTGTTCCCTCATGTTTCATGTCAAAGAGATATTACATATTAAGAGAAATCAAATCATATCTTCCTATTTTGCATTTGGTGAAACTATGAGATAAAATACAAAATACAGTTACCTGGTATATTAAAACAACAGTAACAAAAAACCTCATTACATCCTATTATGGAAGAAGTAGAAAATCCTATCAATGTTAGCAGAACTTTTATGCAGGTGACATTCTATGTAATGACATGCAGTGATGTTGACTAAAACTCTCCCATATTTGAGAAGTAGCAAAACAAGAAAGTTGATTTGCAAATATCAACCATTAGGTGCCCCATGACAAGACATGCTAAAATTTCCATTAACATAATTCGTAATATCAATCTTTATGATGACATGGCTTATTATTCCTTTTTTTCCCTTCACACCAATAATCTTAATCTAGATTGGCCATTATAGTGGACTGTAAGAAGCAATGGCAAATTTTATGATTTATCAGAACAAAGATACATTACACAGAATTTTGCTTACATGATATAAAGCAAATTGCTTAATGCTTGTGTAAGCCTTATTCTAATCTTTTATGAAGAATGTATGATTTTCATTTCACATACAATTGTAAATGCATACTGTAATTTTGTGAATATCTCCACGAAATTCAAGCTTACCACTTCTGAACAGATCTTAATATCCCCAACACTGCAAACTGACTGCAGAGTTTTGACAGCTTGATCTAATCTCCCTGTCATGGCATGGCCAATAACATGGTAACTTGCTGCAAGTGTGCTCTTGACATCACGTGTTGAATCAGCTAGGGTCATTCCAATGTCCCATCGCTCTTCCTGCACAACAAAGAAAGATGATCCCCATTCAAATGCAATTCTGATGAAATCACATATTATTGGGCTTATTCAACAATCAAGAATGCCAACAATTTGTGTGTGTTGCACTACAAGGTGTGTATTCTTGGAATGGCTATGTTTGAAGGCTTTACCAATGCACACATACAACATACAATGCTCTAATCTAATGTCTTTCCCATTCTCTGACTTCTGAATTTTGTACTCTGAACAAAATAACCAATGATGTAGACTCGAGACAGAATCATCCATTCTAAAGATAACTTTAAACATGACTGAAATATGAGCTATTCACCCCGCACTGTGCCCAAGGAGAGATAAAGGTTAAACAAAAAATGCATGTATAATATGTAACTTGCACATTGTTATTTTGTTACCTGAGGTATTTCTTCTCTCTTCATATACGCATGGCATGCATGAAGGGCAAGGAGCTGGGATAAATGGCAGTTTTCCAATGTCTCTTCACGCATCATTACTATGGCAACATCACAGGCACCTGCAAAATGAAAAGCGAAAAATATTACAAATTTGTAATTGTAACATGTTTTTCAGCACTTTTTTGCGATCTAGATTTCAACTTTGCATTAAAAAATACATATGCATGATATTTCCCCAGCACAGGCAATATTTCCACCTGCATAACTTGTAGGTTCATAAGTAATAGAACAATACACACACCTCAAATAAATATGCACACCAACACCATCCAAGATATAAGATGAACCACTTGTACATTTTGAACTGAAAGAATTACCAGAAGTGGTAATGCCTGCATCCCATAACACACTTCGTTTTAGATTATTAAAAGTGTTTCCATGGCAAATCAAACATAGAAGTGGTGATATTCAGGAAGTGAATAAAAAAATAAAAATAAACTGAATTTTAATTAGAGGGCTAACAACTCCTGCATTACACAATAAAGCAAAGTGTGAAAGAAAGTTGTCAGCGCTGTCATTATACAGTATATTAATATTTGCTTCACGCATTATTGAAATGTGTGTCATGAAAGTTGGACATACAGGGAAAAAAAAATTGCCAAACATACACACAACATACACACTATCTGTCATTACCTTTGATATCATTTTCTCTCAGAAACATATCGAGGAGGAGATTGTATGTGTAATTATCTGGAAACAGGCCGTAGTCTCTCTGTAAAAGAAATATTCCTTGTATTATTGTACTACAGCAAAAAGCAAGGTATGCAAAACTTACCAACATTGAGATCATATTGCATAAGACATACAGAATTGCTGACTATCATAGGATTGTGGAAGTGGCATGCTTTGTGGGAAAAATTATCTGAGCAAATTCTCACAATCTCTGTAACAAAATGTCTCAGAGTTTTCTTTTTCATTTTGGATATTTTCTTGTCAACTCCATATGAATCATTAAGTTTTATTTTCAGACAGTGTCTATCATTCCATCTTGAGAAAAAAAAATACACCTTGCCATTATCTGTTAGAATGAATCCACCTAGGCATCTGAAGAATGTTCCTGCCCAACAAACATGTGATGTTTAAGTTTCCCAGTTGATCAGTCAAATTAAAATTCTAAGTATACTGGGCCTAAAAATGCTGTTCTTTGTACCAAGCTGAAAAATGTCATGATCCAGCCATATAGATACTCACATACTAGTCATTGAATAAATGGAAACTATATTACTTTAACAGTATTATGCAACATTATCTAATACCTTTGTTGATATTCATTTCATTGTCTAACCAATTTCCGTATTCTTCAAGGATTTCTGTCACGCTAATGATTAAATGACACCTGATGTTAAACAAGCCTGCGGTTATGAAGGTCCCATGACATACACGTTTCCTCTGGAACCCAAGCATTTTCCTGTCATTGACAAGTTATAATCATGCTCAGGAAGTTTATCCAATTGTATTGTACTTGTTATTTTTAATAAATTTCATTTCAGAAATATGAAGTAAATGACATGGGATGAATGCATATGACTTCACATCTGGAATACAGTCATTGACAAAGATTGCACAATATCATTCTCAATAAAATATAGATGCAGACACTACTGCAATTCTCCTACCTTATTTTGTAAGACCTTGAGTGCCTGTTCATGGAAGCCAAGCTCCATGCACAACCTAAGCCATGAGTGTACTGTTGACTGGCGCAAGTGGTGGGCCACTGGCGAGTGTCGATAACTACAAAGGAACACATGGCAGGAAAAAGGAGTGTCAACAGTACCAACATTAGCAGTGTTCTACTTTCAGGTATAACTCATTACACATTTAGCAATATACTGTTCTGTTTTGAAGTACAGCTTATCATTTAACTGCTAGTATTATAAACATGCAAAACACACATACTCTAACGCAAACACACACACACACACACCTAAAGATGAATTATAATTAGGACATGCTAGAAAACCTATACAAGGGAAGCATAATTTATAATAGCGAAAATTCATGCTTGTACATCCTTTAGAATTCCAGTCTTTTCTTTTCTACTTTGAAAAAAAAAATGTTGTTTCATATAACAGGACAGTGAAAGGGCAAAGTAGCATGATCAACGCTTGTTTGACTGTAATGAATGCAGGAAGATACTTAAGCAGTGAAGTTCATGTCACATCCTGTGCTAATTTTTCTGAGAAAAGCGGAACACATTTGGACAATACAACTGTGATTACGGTTTGGTCCAAAATTACTTCATGATCAGAAAGAAAAGATATAAAAGTATTCTTAAATTCAATGCTGTGCTGTTCATTAACAGCAGTTGATTGATTCATTAATTTTTTGGCTTTCTTTATAATGTCTGGTTAACCCGTTGAGGACGAGTCCCAAGTATACTCGGGCAGGTGTCTATGGGAAATGCATGGTGTAGCAAAATCAGTCTGTCCTCAGCAGGTTAAAACATTGCTTCTTGTGTCTGTATGTAGGCAAACAGCTTGTCCACTTTGAGATTCGAAAATCATAAACCAATAAGGGAACTAACTCACTGTATTAAATGACATTCCTTGTTATCAGAATTTCACATTGCTACATGATCTATCGTTCATGGTAGTACTTGTAAAGATGAAGTGTGTGCTGTATTAATGCAACATAAACTCAACACTAACATTGTACATGTATCTCATTTATCTCTACAGTGAAGGATCTTTCCTTTTCTCATCATGGGTATGATAACTTTCTTTTTCTATTCTACTTGAATACTACTTGAAAGGATACTCAGTACTCAAAGTCACAGAATCTACTTTACCTGTACAAATAATCTGCTGCAACATCCAGTTCATCTCTATCATAGACATTGTCAATATACTGAAAGAAAAACAGCAATGTAGATACTTAGAATGATAGATAACATTATTTGGCTGAGAAGAGATCATATTAAAAACTGTGTAAATGGAAACAAGTTTAAAAGTTTGATGAAAACCTCATAAAAACCTATACAGTCAGTATTATTGCAGGTATACCTCTCTAAGAATTCTATGTCACAAAAACGGAAAAAATTTCTTTGCAAAAAAAAAAAAAGTACCTGACATATAAATGTGTCCTTTGTCTTGCTTATAACTGTGATTCTTACCGTAAGTGTGAAAGTAATTCAAAATCTACACTTTGATGTAATTGGATGTTTCTCACCTTGTGGAGCTCCACTGACAGGACAGGCTCTTTTAGGTCATAGAACGATCTGTCTAAGTTGATCTTCAGTTCATCTGTTTGCAAAAACAATAACCAGTACTGGTACTTGAAGGGGTGAAATGTTGCATTTAGCAAGTTTATTCATTTTGTTCACACTACATTCTTCACTACATGTGTTTCTGTGACCACGCACCTCATGGCACTCAGCATGACTATACTCTGCTAAGACAGATGTACTTTAATGGCAAAGATTGTGTGATAATCTAAAATACTGAATGATTTTCCCCCTATAAAGCAATCCTAATTTATAAGGATAACACAAGTTAATTTTTCTTCATCACTTTGGTGAAATCAAAGAGGGGTTTACATTGTTATCAATTTTTTTTCACTTTTATATCAATATAATATACTTCCAAAGCAGTTGTCCAAACAATGTGAAAGTGACAATGAAGCAAAGGTCCAAATTGTGTCCAAAAAGTGATTTCAGGGAGTTCATGCACTGTATTATGACCAAAACGATTCTACCACACCAGCCCACTTATGGTCACCTACATCATACTTACCCATGTCAACAATTATCCTTTCCCTGTTGATCCATGTATCATTAGCATGGTAGGCATCTGACAGAAGTGTTCTCGTTGCTGTAAAGCAATCAAATCCAAAATATATTATTATTATTATCTTTTTCATTGAATGCTTGAGACAGTATTTACTTCAGCAACAAAAAGCTAGATTTTGCAATACTGGCAACAATAACCATGATAACTGTAGATCTCTCTCTCTACACAAGTGACCTTAAAATGGATTTATACCAAAACACAGAAAATCCATTTTTGGTAGAGGGTACAAAACAATTCTAAATGGAACTCAAACTCTAACTGTTAGCTAGCCCAAACATACATTGCTACATCAATCATCAGTCATGAGTAAGACAAGACCTTTATTCCTCTGATGAGCAATCACATCTACAGCTGGCTCACAGGATCTACTTCTTTGCCTAAAGGCCAGGCCTATTTTAGGGCAAGTCCAAGATAAGGTCCCCTCAGAAGGCAAAATTTCATCTTTGCTCAATATTGACATGTTTGGTATCATTTTGAAGCTTATGAGTTGAAGTTTTGATTTCCGTGGAGGAAAAAATGATATTATGTAAATTTATGCAAATTTCAAGGGCTTCATTTGCATAAATGTGAAACACAGCGTTACGTATGGGACATTTATAAAAATTCATATTAATTCAAAGGAAAGCAAATGATATTTGATTAATATGTGGACATAAGAAGTTCATCACATAGTTTAACTTGGTATGAAAATTTAGGGATTATGCAAATGATTATGCAAATTAGCTCGTGTCCTATCATGAGATGTCCCATACGTAACAAAATGAGGTCATTTTTTTAGGTTTTTTCTGAAATTGCTAAGGTTATTTTAATGCCCTTTTGGAAAGTTCTAATTTATTGTTTAGAGAAATTAAATACCAGAGAAAAAAGAAAAAAAAGTTAAAGAAATATTTTTTATTAGGCATTGAAATAATGTTACGTATGGGACAAATGCGTTACGTATGGGACATCCTCATACATATTGCATGTGAATGCATGTAGCTAGCTGGGAAGGTCTCTCAGTACACAAATGGTCAATCATCCTGAAGAAAGCATCCCAACATTGTAGCTACACTTGTACTTTTTGAGTTATAGACACTTGAAACAATACATGAACTTGACTGAACAATTTTCAGAAAGGGGGAGGGGAAAATGTCAAAATACACAATGACAAATCAGCATTAAAGGAATGGTATAGTTTTTTTGTAGAAATGGGTATTCAGTTTTCAACATTTAAAGAGCTGATTGGAAACCAATTATATGAATTACTTAAGAGCATAAAATCCTAAGACTAGAGGAATTCAAAGTTTATGTGATGGAGATCCAATTTGAAATGGTTGTGATATGGAAAAAAAAAAGTAAAATGATTTTTTTTTCATTGCAAGTGATACACAAATTGTCCTTATTCAGTTTTCAGTAGTAGCCACAACAAAATTCATGGGTATACATACTGAGTTTTGATTCGAATCAATGACCTGACTGCTAGACAGACATCATATATCTCGATCACTGGGGTTCCACGCAGCAGGTATTGCTTATTTATTAAACTTAATATTTCTTGTGTCAAGTTGTTTTTTGTTGAAACTAAATGGCAAACTGCCCTTCATCAATGCAAGTAAACACTTTAAACTATTCAATTTTTCAGTAGTAACTATCCTGATAAAAATAGGGCATATATACTCAGGTTGGTCATAAAAAATATAGAATATGATTGAATGTGATTATGATGGTAAATATTTGGGGAATATTGTTCCCTTGTCAATCTGGATCAGTATTTGAGTTATTTCAACTGATTCCACCTCAGTAATTATGCAAAAAAATTGTTTAAATGGGTATTTTGCAAAAGTATTTTGCAAAATACCCATAAACATGGTTCTCCACACACTAAACGAATGGGGGACAAAGGGCATGCATACCCAGAGTGGTCATAAAAATATAAAAATATGATTGAATATGATTATGATGGTGAATATTTGGGGAATATTGTTTCCTTGACAATCTGGATCAGTATTTGAGTAGTTTCAATTGATTTTACTTCAATAATTATGCAAAATACCCATAAACATGGTTCTTCACACACTAAATGAATGGGGGACAAACTGTCCCATACGTAACTGTCCCATACGTAACACGTCATGTCTGTCTTTAATTAGATCCTGTAATTAGAGCTTTTTGCCTAATGACATGAAACTTACCTGTGATAATCTTGAGTGTTGTGACTTTCATCACAGTGAGTTACAAGTTGTAGAATGATATACTTTCAGAGAGTTTTGAGGTTGAAAAAAATGTTCAAAAAAACAAAATTTTTCTGGTCCCATACGTAACGGCTCATATTTTCTCTTCTAGAATAGAATTGTCAAGGTCATTTTTCTCAATTTTTTACAAGAATATACTTCTTCTAGATATCAATCACCATGATGAAGTTCAATATGATCAAAGGCCATTAACACTATTTTTCAGGTCATAAAAGTCTCTGAATGTCCCATACGTAACGTGCGCGTTATCTTGGACTTGCCCTTTAAAGGGCAAGGGCAAGGGCATGGACACCATATTCTGAGTAATCTGACTTCTTGAATACGCACAACCAGATAACCATATGGCATGATGAATCTTCCGATCCGAGGTTTTGAAGTTTTGCTTGTTTGTTTTCTAATCTTGCCAACATGATGATGTCTCCATGTAGTCTATGTCTATGGGGAATTTATTCAGAGGTGTGAGACCTAACTTTAGGCCAATATCCCAGTTCTCCCAACCCTGGTGACAATTTACAGGGTGCTAGAATTTGGCCCACAGTACAATTCAGGGCCCGTGGAATGGAGGCACTTTTTTGTACCATACACACAGAGAATACATTAGGTGTCAACATTTTGGCCCCCCCTTTTTTTTTTATCCCGAAAGTGCGTAAGTGGCACTAGAATTAAGTAGAGAGAAATATAGAAACCTTGTTGAAGCGTGAGCGCGTTAAGGTTTTGTTTTTGTGTAAAGACCTTATTTCTTTTTTGTCAGCTGAAGAAACCCGATGGAAGTGCCCCCCCCCCCCCCCCCCACACACACACACACACTTTTGAAAACGTGGCGCCGGCGGTGCAACTGTACAATAGACATGATAGAGTTTAAATTCTAGTAGTGGTACATGTAGACCTCTATATGACAGAGTGAGGCAGGTTAAGTGCTACTTCTACTATAGTACTAGTAGTAGATTAACCCCAAACCCCAACCAAGACGTTCCATTAACATGGTTAAATAGTATTAGTGGGCCTACATAATTATATAGGCTATACCCGTTACCATTGGTTACTGCCATACCGGTTACAGCCTAGAGCAAAATCATCTACGGTACGGTAAGATCTCCTAGGTAAGACCCCGTACAATAGTCCTATCTCATGCCGCGTCCCGTATTGCCATAGACAGTCTAGACTCTAACTGTTAGAGACCATCTAGACTATATCGCGATATCGCGTATTCGCAGTATCCGTATGATAGCCCTACTACATATCGACCACCTTCTTTTAAACCGGCCGTGTATTAATTGGCGCACTGAATGCTTAATACGCACTTCACTGCGCGCAAAGCACATAAAAATGGATTGGCTTTGACTGTTGATGAAAAATTCACTGTTCATTAATGGTTTTAATCAAGGACAAAATTTCGAATGAATGTTTTCACCGAATAGTAATGTAATGTCTATGGAGGTTTCTAAAAAGCTTCGTACAACACGGTGTTCAATGCAACTCGGTTTGCGTGCATTGTCAATGCAAACACAGTGGTCGATCTCAATAAGGAGCGTTACCGCCGCGGGGAACTGAAACGAGGCCACGCAAGTTCGACGGCGATATTTTTGCACTGAAACTTCGAATCGAAAAGGGAACAATGGCATTTGATAGAGCTGGAATTACTCAATCACGTAGGTCAAGTTTTTAACGTAAATTTCAGTGTTAAATATTCTTATCAAGCAAATAAACATTAGGCAGTCGATGACAGTAGTAGGTCCAACCATATATTATAGGGCTCACACCCGTAAATACAAGGGAATGCCCCAGGCCCCTTCACAAATTCGTACCAAAGATACCAAAATAAATGAAGAAAAAAATTGATTAAAAATCAATGATATAGTTTGGCAAAAAACTGAATAGCTGTAGATATTGAGTATGAATTCCTCTACAAGTTGCATTTTGGTTGGAAGATGAAAGCTTTTCTGGTGGAATTTGAGGGGACTATATTTCATTGGGTACGTGTACGGAAAATGGGTGATTTTTTGACTTGAGTGATAAGAACTCGTAGTCTGGCTTTGCGGACCCCTGGACAGAATTTGAACTGAATTATCCACCCTGAGAATTTGATGGATGAAAGGGTATATCTAACTTATCCAGGTTAGTGAAGCTGAAACACCTCATTTCTCCCAGCTGTTTTACAGAATTTTTTGAAATTTGATTTTTAACACACATCCCTATGGGGAAATATTTATGGGTGTGAGTGAGCCCTATACCTTTACTATTAGTTGATCTCTGCAAACATATATAGGAGTATGTGGGACTATGACGGATTGAGCTACATGGTCTACGCAGCTTTACAATACCATACTGGCATAGAAAGGTCTAGGTTTAAATTATTTTTCTCTCATGCATAAGTAAACACCGTACTCACGTTGAGCTTTGCAGTCATGAGCGCAGACAAAGCGACTTTTCCTCATCAATGAGGACAAGAACGACGGCAATCTTTGGGAGTAAATTCGACTCATCGACGAGGCCATGGTTGTTGTTGTCGTTGTTCTAATTCTTAGCTTTATAAGAGGCGCGCACATGTAATTTAGTAGTCTTTATTCAAAGAGAATTCGCTTGAGAACGACAGCGAAGAAGTCTTCGATTAATAAATCTTATCAGTTATCAATGACTTTATCATTTATCTTCTTAAGAACCCAAGTGTAGATAGGTGTGATCTTCTTTGGTTTGATTTGACCCAGGAAAAACAACTCATAAAGACTGATATTCATTCATATATTTCTTTGCTTATACTCCACAAGGCAGTTCAATGACATTTAGGCCTATATTTCATTTCATTTCATTTCTATTTTTTCATATTTCTCAATGAATGATAAAAAATACATCAAATGTAACAAAACTGAATAATACATGATGTCCAGTTAGGAGACATACATAGAATACTGTAAACATATAACACATAGTGGTCGATCGATAAAAGTTGGAATATATGAATGAATGCTAAAGAAATACGAAGGAACCTACTAAAAAGCAAGCATAAACCGAAATAGGCCTATATAACTATAAAGCAAGCATATAGGCCTATATTCCAAGTTTCAGTTATGAATTTCTCATACAATAATAAGATATTTTGGTTCAAAGTTGGTATGGCATTGAGATGGATTTAGAGAAAATGGCCCTCTTTACCATGCTTCAAAAAGAAATTTAAAGAAAACTTATTCATTCCTATGATACACCCTTAACCTCATAATTATTATGCCTGTGAATTTGCCTTCTTCTTTATGTTGTCTTTCATGAGTGTGATTTGTTAGTAAGAGCTCTGATCTTGTATATTGTCTTGGGAAAGACACTGACATACAGGTCTTTTGACTTTGATTGCCCTTTTTGATATATATTTTCTTCTACTTTACATTTGTTTTGAATATGTTTTTATCTTTGTACTATATCAGTGATTCCTTCTGTACCAGTATATTTTGTATCTTTGTCTTTATGTAAAATCAATGATACTGAACTATGTAAACTATTCATGAAAAAATGGCTAAGAACATTACAAAACAATAAGTGCTATGCTGCGAAGATTTATGTCAAGCTATTGTAGAACTCATCTTAATGCAGTGAGAACTTTAAAACTACATTATTTCATTCAAATGCGACATCTATGAAAGCCCGATTATTTTTCTTTACAATGACAACTCACTTCGTTTACATTATGCATTCCTGCATTCCTGTGCCCTGTTTTATAAAGCTGTTCGGAAAGTTACGAACAGGTTACGAAAGACTGGTGATCAGTTCTGATGTGCTGTACTTATCAGAATTTCAATTATTCAGCACAAGAACTGATCACCAGTCGTTCGTAAGTCGTTCGTAACTTTACGAACAGCTTTATGAAACCCCCCCCCCCCCCCCCGCGAATGCGCAAGTACGACCGAGTATAAGGAAAGGCCAAGCGTGAAATGTTACATAATGGAGCAACAATGTTATATCAAACAGTGTAATCCCCATTTGTTTTGTATTTTCAGGGAAGGCATGTGCTTGAAAAGAATGCATTGTGAGATCTTCACTAGATTCCAGGTGTCATCAATTAATAAGGAACTGCAGTGGTATCTGCAGATTAAAATGAAACTTAAAGGTTGACCAAGCAATGACTAGGAAATGGGAGTTTTAGAAAGTCCTTACACTTCAAAATAATTGCTCATTATTCAGCGGTTTTTTTTTAAAGCAAAATTGTTGGGACTTTCCACTTTTGATCTGTCCTCATAAATATACTCGGCTACTTTGTACACTCCAGGAATATGATATATCACACTTTGATTTAAGGGGTTCATATATACATATATATATATATATATATATATATATATACTCCTAGATGGGTCATTTGGAAGACATTTCCATTTGTTTTATATGCAAATTTTAAAATACATGTTCAATGGCAATTTACGCAATGGAGACACGAAAATTGTCTCCTTAATGACCAGTTGTCTCCCTAATGAAGACACTTCCCCCCAATATGTCTCCCTAAGTTGCCAACTAGGGATATATATATGTGTGTGTGTGTGTGTGTGTGTGTGTGTGTGTGTGTGTGTTTGTGTTTATATAGACCTATATAAGCCTATATATCTATGTATGTATTCATATTTGGCCTGTGTAGGCCTAAACAGTAAGCGAAAATATAACAATCACAGACATTATTAGATCCATGTTTTCTAATCACTTAAAACGAACATTTTGGCACGAATGCAAACTTGGAATAGAAAATAATGAGGTACATGGAGTTGGTGGCAGCACAAGAAATTCACCAAGCCTTTCAGTAATCCTGATCACTTTTTTATTTACAATAAACACTGTCTATAAGTAGACCTTTTACAACAAAAACCCAATGTGGTGATGTTTTGAAAACAGTATACCTGCTCATCTGAAATTTGTATCACATTATTGATAGCCATCTGGTAATATAATGACAAGTTTAATTTGAACTCGAATTGAGAGTACACGCGTCTGTTCATATCTTGTCTTACTTTGGGCGATAAGCATTGATGGTTCACTCAAACTGCATCACTCTATATGTTCCAATACAAAATGTCTTTGGTTTCTTGAAGCGAAGTGATCGATAACGAACGTTCGACGACATTGCACCGATGAATCTAACACTGAATCACGGTTAACTTTCTTGATACTTAATTTGAATGCGGCCAATACTTCTCCATCTTACGTTCTTCAAATATCATTGGCTTCTCTGCCACTGGCGTAGCCAGGGGGGGGGGGCGATGGGGGCGGTCGCCCCCCCTAAGATTTGGACCGGGGATTTGGGAGGCGGAAAAAAAAATGCGTGTATACTGTATGCACATGAAGCGGGTCTCCTTTGCAACCCTTCATCAAATAAGATATTTTTTTTTAAATATTTCACTCAAAGTGTGCACCAGATCGTTGAATTTCAATTCAAAATATGCAAAATCTCTCGTGCTTGGGAGGGGTGTCCCCCTCCCAAACCCTCCCCCTCTGTACCTCTTTCCCTAGCTAAGTACACTTTTTAGATTTACAAAATATTATGAATAATTCTGAGTGCACAAGACTTATCACTTATATTCCGAAAACTCAAGGTTCCCTCATGTATAAGGGTAATTTCCCCTTTTAATCGACCCTTTCCTCCCTCAGCCCCCCCCCCATTCTTTTTTTTTTTTTTTTTTGGTGATTTCCCAAAGGTTGATTCCATCAAATATGCGTATACGATAGATATCTCAATTTCAACCTTACAAAGGCAAAAGCTCCATCGGAAGGGAAGGGTGGAGATAACACTCGCCAACGCCTTCTCCCTGCTTGCCCGCCCCCCCCCCCCCCCCCCCGCCATGCATAGAAGTAGACTGTGGCTATATACCGATCGCTTTATTTCAATTCTAAAAACGCAAAAGCTCCGCGTGCGGGAGGGGGAATCCCCCTTCCCCTAAGCTCTACCTCACTAGACTTTATACATACACACAGATGGTGCACTTTCGGAATAAGAGCTAAATTCCGTGATTTTAACACTTCGATGAAAAAGTATTCCACCAAAACTTTGCACCAGATCGCTGAATTTCAGGTCTGAAAACGCAAAATCACCTTCGTGTGGCAGGGTATATGCCCCTATCTACACCCTCGTGTGTATGCTTTTTCTGCTTGATTGCTGAACAGACAGCGTTCATGATATTCAGTGTAAGAATTAATACAAGAAGACTAGTGTATTTAAATTATACCATTTTATAGGCAAATTGTTCAATAATAATCTACACTAAAATATACTGCAACCATAAACAAGTGGGACTGTTTCAACTCGTTAAAACACGCAAAAACATGCATCAAATTGCACCATTTGCAACGTCAAAATGCAAAAAGTTCTCACCGTGGGAGGGGGACACCCCCCTCCCACACCCTCCCCTCCCCCCTCGCTAGCTCCACTTGCTCGGGTTCAGTCGCGTTCATGATATTCAGTGAAAAGAATTAATACAAGAAGTGCATTTAGATTACGCCATTTTAAAGGCAAATTGTTCCATGATAATCTACACTAAAATGTACTGCTACCTTAAACAAGTGGGACTGTTTCACGTCGATAAAACGCGCAAAAACATGCATCAAAATGCACCATTTGCAATATCAAAATGCAAAAAGTTCTTACCGTGGGAGGGGGGACACCCCCCTCCCACACCCTCCCCGCCCCCCTCGCTCGCTCCGCTCGCCCAGGTTCAGTCGCGTTCATGATATTCAGTGAAAAGATGATACAAGAAGTGTGTTTAAATTACACCATTTTATAGGCAAATTCTTCCATAATAATCTACACTAAAATATACTGCTATGTACCTTAAACAAGTGGGACTGTTTCACGTCGATAAAACGCGTAAAAACATGCATCAAATTGCACCATTTGCAACATCAAAATGCAAAAAGTTCTTCCCGTGGGAGGGGGGACATCCCCCCTCCCACACCCTCCCCTATACCCCCTCGCTCGCTCCGCTCGCTCGGGTTCAGTCGCGTTCATGATATTCAGTGAAAAGAATTAATACAAGAAGTGCATTTAGATTACACCATTTTAAAGGCAAATTGTTCCATAATAATCTACACTAAAATATACTGCTACCTTAAACAAGTGGGACTGTTTCACGTCGATAAAACGCGCAAAAAACATGCATCAAATTGCACCATTTACAACATCAAAATGCAAAAAGTTCTTACCGTGGGAGGGGGACACCCCCTCCCACACCCTCCCCTCCCCCTCGCTCGCTCCGCTCGCGAGGGTTCAGTTGCCTTCATGATATTCAATGAAAAGAATTAATACAAGAAGTGTGTTTAAATTACACCATTTTATAGGCAAATTCTTCAATAATAGTCTACACTAAAATATACTGCTATATACCTTAAACAAGTGGGACTGTTTCACGTCGATAAAACGCGCAAAAACATGCATCAAATTGCACCATTTGCAACATCAAAATGCAAAAAGTTCTTCCCGTGGGAGGGGGGACACCCCCCTCCCACACCCTCCCCTACCCCCTCGCTCGCTCCGCTCGCTCGGGTTCCGTCGCGTTCATGATATTCAGTGAAAAGAATTAAGACAAGAAGTGTATCTAAATTATACCATTTTATAGGCAAATTGTTCAATAATAATCTACATCAAAATAAACTGCTACCATAAACAAGTGGGAGTGTTTCACGTCGATAAAACGCGCAAAAACATGCATCAAATTGCACCATTTACAACATTAAAATGCAAAAAGTTCTTACCGTGGGAGGGGGGACACCCCCCTCCCACACCCTCCCCCCCCTCGCTCGCTCCGCTCGCTCGGGCTCAGTCGCTTCGCTCCCTCGCAGACTAACCGCCCCCCCCCCCAAGATGAAATCCTGGCTACGCCGTTGTTCTCTGCTACTCAGTCCTATCAGTCAAATGAAAATACAAGAAGTTTGAAGACGGTGTGTGTGTTGATGAATGATATTCTACAATCTTCAGCAGCCTTCCGTGAAATGCCCCTCCCCAGCCTCCTTGTCCAGGTGGTGATGACGCCGAGATTGGAGAGCCTTGTTGCGAATGAGTGTGTACGCCACAAACCAACGATTTCGGACACGTCTGGCTTTGATGTGTGTTATCCGGTCAAACGTCGTTTCAAGATCTGTTCAGATAAAGTAACAAATCTAAATCTATCATGTTATTAGTACATACAATATGAATATACATTGTATATAATATGCATATACATGTATGTTTATAATATCCATGTATGCATATATATACATATATATATATATATATATATATATATATATATATATGTTGATAAGGTAGTCCACGTGTTGGCAAGATAAAAAGATAAGTAACAAAGCTGCAACAAAGTTCATGCTGTATTCACCAACGGTTTATTTCTTCACACAAATTTTCGAGCGTCTCGCCGCCCTTTCTCAAGTGTTGATACTGAGAGAACAATAACAAAATTAAGCCATAACAATATATTGCAACCGTGTTACCAAGGATGCGCGCTTTAACGCATCAATGCTAGGCATCCTAACACCCAGCGCGCATCCTGGCAACAGTGCAATGTTACGTCATAATGAAATTACAATGAGTATAAAGCATACATGAAAAAACTTGGCACGACTGATACAGAAGTAATTCCTCTGAATACGCAGCTGCGGTGGTAATGTAAAAACAGTGCATTATTTCTTTCAAAATTCAACATACACATAAATCAACTTTAATTCTAGTGTATAGATAATCTTTACATAATCTGAAATTATCATGATTAATATAAACATTCAATTTTTTAAAATCAAACTGAATCGTCACACTGATGGTTATGCAAAATATGTGCAAGCAGTTTACCATTCCTTTCAAATTTCAGCATACACATACATTAACTTCCAAATTCTGGTGAGTAGATAGTCTTTAAATAATCTGAGACTATAGCATGAATGTTACTGTTAATTAATTAATGTTACTGTTAATTAATGTTACTGTTAATTAATGTTACTGTTAATGTTAATTAATGTTACTGTTGTATGTTCTCCCGTTTACCCCGCTGCAATAGATCTTATCATTATATTGCTTGAGTGATATAATGCTGACGCTCCTTTAACCATTTCTTGGAACCAGTCTTTTTTCCACTCCGAGACGTATTGTGACGTATCTATTTAATCAAAAGAAGAAAAATATGATTTTTCACGTATTTCATTTCATTATGACGTAACATTGCACTGTTGCCAGGATGCGCGCTGGGTGTTAGGATGCCTAGCATTGATGCGTTAAAGCGCGCATCCTTGGTAACACGGTTGCAATATATTGTTATGGCTTAATTTTGTTATTGTTCTCTCAGTATCAACACTTGAGAAAGGGCGGCGAGACGCTCGAAAATTTGTGTGAAGAAATAAACCGTTGGTGAATACAGCATGAACTTTGTTGCAGCTTTGTTACTTGTATATATATATATAATTATATATACTAGGTTATGTATTATGATTTTACCTACATAGAAATAATATGCAGATCCGACTATATAGGTTGGAAAAGATTGAAGTGAACGCTGAAACGATTTTCGCTGTACAGCAATTCTTGCGAAGTCTATATACATCCAGAATACAAATCATCAAACTAACTTTAAAAAAATCCTGGCTTTCTATGATTAAAAGACAAGTTTTCTATCATGATGTGGGTCAACCGAACTTTGTCTATCACACCTTGCAATCCCATCCTCATATCATTGCCAACGTCTGATTCAGTTTGTCCTCGCTCAACGTCCTCGTCGTATTCCGTCTTGGTTTGTGATTGAGTGAGAAGATGGCAGAAAGTGACGACAACGGGGTGACTAAGGCTTACCTCGAGCTCTAGGAATGCACGGTAGGCGCTGTAACCTAACGTTAAAACAAAATGAGAGATCATTATGATTATATTACCTTGGTAGTCTTTCTAACCAGTCGTGGTAATTTTCAATTTTTGAGCATTAACCTGATTGTTAACAATAATGACTAATAGGTTTATCATTCTGAAATATAAATTCTCCATATCCTTTTCCTAACGTGTTTATCGTGTTGTCTTGGCTTGGTACCCGATAATCAGCATCAGATTTCCAATACATTTTCCGTTATTTGAGGGTGGTTAGTTTGTTTGTGGGGGTTTTTTTTGGCCAAAAGTTTCTCCCATTTATGAAATTCTATAGTTGACCTTTCTTTCCATATAGTAATATCTGGGCAAGAGCAAACTATTGCTCATATTACAACTTGATGAAAAGACTATAGGATTCACTATTCCAGGGAGTGATCACGGTATTTATAGTAATTGTGTTATTAACATTGGTAGTATCATATCAAGTGGATTTTTTTTTTACTTCCTTTTTTTCCAGTTTTGAATATTCATATGTTTCTCTTATATCGAGGTTGCATCATGAATTTGACAACATTGTGTATTCAAGATGGCATGCAAGAATGATTTAATAGATGGACATACTAATTATGCCACATTATGTTAAATTTTAAAATAACAACCACATAGGACAAAAATATTTTGAACCTAGTATGCATTATCAAAGTGTATTACATATAAAAATGAAAAAGTGAATCACCTGTCGTGGTACTACGGTAGAGAGTAACTCTACTGTTCTTACCTTGGTCAAACCTTTCAAAGCCGGGTGGAGCAAGGCATCGATCAACGCGGCCAAGTAGGAGTACGCTAATGAGCGCACACTTACAGATGCGTTTAATACACCCGAAGAGTCCCACCAGAAGGTTTAGGAAGAAAAAGAAATGCATCGCTATATGGAAGAAACGCCTATAACACAAATTGGAAAGAAAACATGAATTTGCCAAATGTTGACAAACACCAGGAACGTCCATGAGAGCCTCATTCAATATCATTTACAATCAAATTTGGAAATTCACCTATTTAATTATCACTGTGCTAACATGGCCGCTGTCAGACCTACAAAACAGTTTGCAAAGAGACTGTACAAGTGTACTTTCCTTTACATATCGAAGCATGCGCCTTTGTTAAAACGTTTCCAGAAATCGTTAAGACGAAAGTTCAGATATTGCCTTGCTCATGACGGAGTAATAATGCCAAAGGCCTTACCTCATTAGTGGTAATTTCTCCTCATTTTCCATCATCATTATTCTTGCAATCTCAGGTATGTGATATTGAGATATGACATGGTGAGGGGATCGCGTTATAAAGGACAGGGAGCTGCGTATAAACTTTCATGCATAGCAGGCCTACCTGTTATCGATGACCAAAGAACCGTTTGCGTCCCGTTTAAGTAACACACATCGAGCCAGGAGATGTTGGATGAAGATGAACGTTATTATCCCAAAGAAATATGCCCTAATTCAGGGAACCAGAGATGATATAAGACTTGTATGATTAACATAAGGTATATACTTTATATGTATATAACATACATACAGTGCGTCCCACAAAAAAAAAACAACAAAGAAACGAAGGCGAGTTTCATTGCAACTTTTTGCTGTCAAAATAATTGATTGCTTCATAAGATATACATAAATGGAAAGATACGCTTCTCTACTTTCATTTGATACACAACTCAATGTTCATAATTCATGCATGAATGAGTTAGAACAATCGACAGTGGTGCCACCAAATTTTATTTGCAAGGACAAATTGCGACGTTGAGTCTTTTCTTAATACTTTTACCGTTATCTTTTCGAATAACGAAGTTCATAAACAAATTAAATATCCATACTTTCTTCTTTCATATTATGAGACCTTGTGCGTAAAATATGAATGACGCATGCTTCAGAAAAAGTCGCAATAAAACATGCTTCATTTCTACCTATTCGATGGATAGTTGAAAAACAAGCATTGAGCATTCCCGACTTAGCAATAAACAATGGGCTCAATATCTGCGCGAGTGAATTCCTTTTTATATTCATTGATAAAAACTCACACATCAAAACTAAATCACACATGCATTTTTCATTTTCACAATCGTAATACAGCTGTGTATTCCATATGATCAATACCAGAGCTGATATGATTTTTCATTCCTTGAACCTCTTTTTTTTTATTTTATAATTTGTAGTTTTAAAAGCGTAGTTTCATCTTATCCTGTAATGAGCTGCAGGCATATGTAATTAAAATTCAAATCTTGTAAATTCATTCCATCATGTAAATCACTATATTTTATTCTTTTGTTCATTTTCCATTCTGGTTTTAAGAAAACTAAATGTTAGCTAGATTTGAGACACCTCAAATTTCCTATCAGCAGAATAATCGCTTCAAGCCCGCCTTAGCTAAAAATTGACACACTTGCGAAATTTTGTTAAGAGTTGCTTTCAGTGGGATTGGATGTTTTAAGATACTATTTATGTCAGTTTACCTATACAGATCCTTCGTTGAGTTCGTAATTCTACAGACTTGATATGATCTAATACAATTTGACAAGATACGATATTATAATGCGATTGGACAACATGAGTAATGCGTTCGTCATATCATTCATTATGCATAATTTATAACCTTTCAGTTCTATTTGTCTTATCCACATTTTATTGTACTGATTTCTGTCTTTCCCCGCGCCGAAACCTCCTTTTCGACCACTTCTTGCTTGAACCATACCAACCAGTACTTTTGAAGAAGGAAAAGAGCAATCGCTTGGTATCGTATGAGAGCTATTATCGTTCCTGTAAGCATCCACAGTGTGACCAGCAAGACCAGGAAACCTGCATGAAAACCATTCCGTCACATTGGAAGCGTGAACACACAAGGCATGCATCTGCAGTCATACATGCACAAGCACACTTCGTATAGCATTGTAAAACCATATCGTCAAGATCAGATGAAATGTTTTAAAACTGCTTAATTTGTTCATTGATGTATAATTTCTACGAAAGTTTGCAAGTGAGAGAGGCGTATAAATCGATCTTTTGCTTGATATGAAAATGTATCTCGTGGAGATCCTCGTCATCATGTACACTTATTATACAAGCACGCAACATACACACACTTTATAGAAAGACTGTTGTTCATATAAAAAACCCGCAAAGATATAACGATGGCCCAAGAAAAGGAAAACAATATAAAAACATACCCCAGTGCATGTACGCCATGCTGTAGCCCGAAAATCTTAGGCAATAAATCTGCAATGAAAGGACAAAGTAGAAACTGCTTTGAGAAATTGTTAATTTCCGTCGTACTACTCAACCCCAGATAAACGCTTCCCCACCCCCGAAAAACGTGATATTCAATGGGTTTTTTTCTCGATATTGTGCTTTTATTTGCAGGCGGTACAATGCATTATATGTATTATAGTATATAATTATATACAGACACACACACACACACACACACACACACACTCGCACACATTGATATGCCTTACTCTTAGCCCAAAAAGTCTACGCGTGTGTATGTGCGTTCTCAATTTCTGGGATCCAACATGACACAAAATGTCGTTGAGCTAGCTTGCAAAGGTGTCTTACCACCTGAAATGGTGTATATTAAAAGGAAAGAGATTTCTACCATTTGGTCTCGGGTGTTAAAGAAAGAGTGTATCCAGCAACATCTCAATGCCCGGTGCTTTATGGGCATTTGAGAAGGAAACGAGCAAATAATATTATGATTGTCTAATAATCATGAGGAAGAGGTAGTAATAAAGAAAGAGCCATTTTCCATCTATACATTCGAACCAAGGTCACTAGCATTTGGACCACAGTCTTGATGCCTAGTCCTCACAGACAAATAGATTTAAAAAAAAAATTCAGCCATCACATTATTTTTTTTTTGGGGGGGGGGCAGAAAAAAAAATGAGCAAGGCGTCGTTTTTAAGCGATATAGAGCTAAAAGAAAGCTATTGAAGATTCTATTGTTCCTTTACCAGACTCAATTTATCATACATCTTTGAAAACACATAAAAGTAAACATAGTAGCATAGTGTATATTAATATTTCAATATGAAGTATTTCATGTATTTCAGAGAAGTTGTGCTAAATCTAAACTTACTACAACTGAGTGCGCACTTAAATCTTTGGCAGGAAAACACGACCTGTCTCCTTTCCACATGAGTCTTGTAGTTTCTCTGGAAACACAAAAAGAAGCGGGCATTTTTCCCCAATAGATAAAGCACAACCACTGATCATAGACTCGTCATCCTCTAGCTGTATAGCAGAATACATTGGAATAGATGTCATGAGATCGATGCGTTTTATTGTTTACAAAACTTTAAATATCTACGACAGGATCATCATTTCTGACAGCAGATATATTTACAAAGATAATGAACCGCAATGTCTATTGCGGGGTATACAAATCCTTTTGCCATTGTGCTGAGCTGGACGCTGGTTGTTGTCTCGATAAGACTATACAAAGCAATGCTATAACTTTTTTAAATGGTGTCATTGAATTACCTGTAGTTGTGAAGGAAGAGTAGAGCGTTTACAAATGTCGTCATCACGGCAATAGACATAGACAGAATGAAGGAAACTGTCAAACAACAACAAATGATGAAAGTGAATGTTTATTAATTGATGGAATTACTTATAATGCATTAGGAAATTTCAAAGGTTTCAAACAAGAGCTTTATTTTTCTGTCGACATATTATGATTTGTTACTTTTCTCTGTGTAAGTAGAGATGATGATAAGAGAAAAATACTGAAGATGTGAATGACTGCTGGCAACATAAAACATCGTGCTATACTATGATAACAATAGATAAAGCGATGAAGTCTTGTCCGGTCACCATAGCAACGTGAAAGTGTTATAATGGCCGGCCAAAAGCAAAATTACTTGTTGGGCAAAATGAATGCCTACATGATCGCGTTTACGCTCTCAACCAATCATTTGATTAGAATCTGATGCTTTATCATGCTATTACATTACAATTAAAGCGTCTTTGCAAATGTACTATATATACATACATAATAGTTACACGTATCTTATCAAAGTTTATTTACTTTTTTGTTGTTATTTACATCGATTGTGATCACTCCATCCGTCAGCCGCTTAGAATATACTCACCATCTAAGATATCGAGAAAGATTGTTTCATTTTCCGGACTCTGCCAAAGTAACGCCAGAAGATAAGGCTTGAAAAAATCCGGTAAGGACGTTATTTTAACACTGATCTGCAATTACATAATAATAAAGTACACAGAAACCTGAAACAATGATCTTGTGGGACAATTCGAGTAATTATATTTGAAATCGTTTTAGCTGTGGTCAACGACAAGCCCACCTAAGATTTATTGTTGTTAATATTATTCTTTTGATTCTAGATTTTCTCTGTTATATCAAATCGGTTTTTATTTTGTGTGTGTGTGTGTGTGAGTGTGTGATTCATTATAAAGCTTTATTGTCAATTAAATGCATAATCATTATTAATCTTCAGAATGTTAAGCCGCATTCTGTAGAAAGTGGGTACTGAACATTAACTAACCTGAAAAATTATGGCAACGGATACACCAACGGTACACACCATCCGAGTTGAATATTTAAAACCTGCAGTGTTTGAAAAAAGGAGTATCAAGTACCAGAATGAAGCACTAACATGCACATAAGTCAACTGTGCAGATATATTATTTGTGATCTCTACGAAACTTCAGGAAACCGATGTGGACAAACAGGGGCCTACTACATGAGTGTATTCCCTGAAATTATTACCAATGCCCATGAAGAAGTTTCTGGTCTCCAGGTTACGGTCATGATTCCTGTTTCATCATCAAAGCACTGTGTCCATGGTTTCGAAAAAAGAATATTATTCGTTTAAAATAATATGATATTATCCAACTAGAGCACTTTCAGGAAAGTTCGATCAGTATTAAGTTTGGCTGACTATGAGTAACATTGCATCATTTTGTACATGGTTGATGTTGATTACAACTGAACGTGACAGTGCTGACAGTGGCAATATAGTTGTTTGTGCACATCATTTTCCTCACCTGGAAAATCTGGATAAATCCATGTTTTCAGCCGACGAAGAAATCTCTGTTGTGGTTTCCTATGAATTATACAGACGAAATACTAACAATATACATTATGCGAAATGTGAGTCCGTAATGTATAGACGTTTTAGAAAATACAATTTGTTATAGGCAGCGATTCAGAAGTGGAATTTCACATGTGAAACCAAAGTATTACCTATCTATTGTGTTTTTAGTGTGTTCGATGCACAGCATGCAAGAAGTTAAAGCATGCCTCCTGATTGCGTGTGAACTACTTTGTGTTGGAAGTTGTTGAATCAAAGCTTCAATCAGTGTTACTGGAAGAAAATGTTGAAAAGCATACTTCCACCCAGCAGTTTTGAGGTATGTCGTTACTAGGCGCGGAAATGAAATAATTATTTTCCTCTGGACATCAAATAACACTTGGTCGTTCAGTTGAAGATCTCTTAAAACCAGTCGTTCTTTAACGCACGCGAGAGTAAAGAAATGAGATGAAATGGGGGGAGGGTTCCATGTATATTGTGAAATAACTTATTCAGATATGTTTCAATATGGATAAACAGACAATACACCAGTAATATTACCGAGCAAAAGATATTTATACCAATTGATATTTAGACATACAAACCTCTGCAAAATACAATTTGGAGGCGTCAGGAGGTGCTTGACTCGTCGATAGTAGTGAGTCCTCCTGAAACCGTGATCATCCTCAAGGAGAATAAAGTTCTGACAGAGAGCAGATAATTATTGGCGGTTTTAATTTTCCAATGCAGCGGTTTTCTATAGCTTGATTTAGAACTATGATATGGAGCTATGTTTGACAAGATGACCTCTCAATATCACTACTGCAGCATGTGATGCACAAAATATTGACATTCAATGCATGAAATGGTCACTTCTGATTGTATCTGAAATATAGAGCGTCAAGTGATTATATGGTTTTATACACATAATCAATTTTCAGTTTCAGTTTCAGTAAATTTTATTTCTCCATTTGTATAAAAGAAAAAATAAGTATGACAATATCGAACATAAATAATTATTAACAAGTCATGAAAATATAAACAAGAGTTCTCATTACAAACATATATGATCATGTGTATAATACATATATTCCATGGCAAACCTTCAAGTATACTGGTGGAGGAGACCGTTATCAATTAGCAACTCACTTGACTTGGACAATGACTTCTAAACATTACGACTTGTAACAATTCTATTTTTTTCAACTGAATGAGAGGCAGTAATAGATGAACACAAACGAAGCGCTTGGTAAAGGTATGTCATAGCTTATTCGATCAGGTTTGCTTATGATCAATGAATTACATTAGTTTCCTAGGTCAAGACCTCTATTACTCGAATACATTTTACTATTATTTCAGAAGAAAATGAGGAGCTGTATTTCCTTGACGAGCAGAGATGTCGATTCTATTTTACACACGCCGGACAGTGACTTTGTAGCATACTATCTAAATCGCTGTGTGCATTCTATTTCAAACTTTTATTAAGTAGACAGTTAATCTGAAATCTAAGAAATCTTATTGTTTTTTGTCCCTATCACTAACCGTTTTTGCTTTTCCAGCGCAGCTTGCGCGACATCGGGTGACGCTCCGGTGAGCAAAAAATATGGCAAGTATCAAACAGGAAACCAACTCTGGCACATACTTGATAGCCCTCAACGGACCAGACAGTGACTAATAAAGGACGTGGGATAAAATAGAATCAATCCAAGAAGTGACACTATCAACATTTTAAGACGAGTATTTGCCAGAGATTTATAACTTGTTCATATAATTCATTTTCATATTTCGCTTATTCCTTGCGTTATGATGAAATCTCCAATCAGAGGTATGACTGGTAGTCTTATAATTCCTTACCACTCAACATGAAAGTTCATAACTGTTATCTCTTGCTAACTACAACCCTCAAAGATGAAGGCACACGTGCACCAGCGCAATGTCTCGACCACGTACGTCTAGAGAAAATAGATCAAGATTATTTTCTCACCCCATCTTTTTTGGTTAACACAGTTTTTTTGATATATTTTTTAAATCTTAACATTTATATAAAATGCTTGTTATGAATGTTATATCATACATATCTTTATTCTCATGATTATTATCATTACCATTATCATAACTATCATTATAATCATCATCATCATCATCATGATGATGATAATAATAATCAGTATCATTATTGTTATTGTTGTCATAATTATGATTTTACATGCAGGAAATGGCCGACACGCAAGCATTTTGAAAGATAAGCAACATGTAGACATTCTTTTTTGTCATGGTATATAGTAGAAGGCGTTATGGTACACTATACTTTTCTTCATTAAATAGGTGTGTGGCCCTGAAAAGGGCCTACTCCGGGGCCTACCCATTCTCGACATTTCGGTACCGCCATGGAAACCTTTATTATGTCGACATCAGCACCATTATCATTTTATTTTGTGTGATAATTTACTATTTCCTCACTTGGAATGTGGGATAGTTACCAGGGCCCTGTTTCATCAAAAGATAAAGTCGATCTTAAATTTCCTTACCACACAGGCTGCCATAGACACGCATGAAAGACTTACAGTTGAAATCAACGGTATAATTAATTTTAACTCTTCATAAAACAGGGCCCTGATCTTATTCCAAGTCTGTACGCCTTTTGACTGATCACTTACGCTGTCAGTACAGGCCAAGTAGTGATGAATGTGCATCACGCTCCTACAAAGGCACAACAGGGGAAAACATTTTACAATTGGTCTCGATGAGATGCATGACATGAGTGTTCTATTCGCAATGCGTTGATAATCATGTACAGACGATATATATAATTTCCTATCCGTAACATTATGAATAATTGTCATGATTGTTGGGGATGATCACTGGCGAAAGAAAATGATTGACCAGTTTAGGTTAACCCCATCAACTATTTCTAAAGTCATCTTTGTCATGCATCGTATTAAAAAAGACATAGAGACGATATTAATACATTTAAACTGATATCGTTAGCAATTCTTTGTTGATATCGTCAAGAATGACAATATTCATATTTTGTCCTCTTTAAAGAATTACACCATGGGATGAGTAGTATCAAATCAACTTTACGGTCTTATCGGAGTAATGCTCGACTAGCCGCCGAAAAGTCTAAGAATACGTGATGTATAATTCTGCCTAAAACCTGTGTCATAATGTATAATAATCACGGTCAAAGCTGTTAAACTTTATAGGAGGAATCAAATTCTGTAAGTCTGAGGCCGACGAACATTCCTTCCCTCTAGCTCTGCACATCGCCTTGTACATTTTGTATTGTCAAACACATGCTGTTTGATTTCATTTTTATTATAGCCTCATACAAGTACATTTACTTTTGATTCGGAATATGCGAATGGAATTTTACGCTTGAAATTGAACATGTATGACCTTCTCTGCTACGCAACCTTTGTTATCTTGCGCATGATTTAAGGACTCGCGGTCATCTTTTTACATCTAGATTCGAAGCCAATGTACTTGTCTTATCATGCTTACAGTAAACTATAGGTTGCAATAAAATCACATGTATTGCGCTTGTGGCCGTAAATGCTGAGGAAAATACCTTTAAGAATGTCTCTTATAGTAAAATGGCTGATAAATTAATGAAGTTGCAGAAATGATGAAAATAGCAGGGCTACTATACAGATTGCACAATGAAAAGAACGTCTTGTTCTCGGTTACAATTCGCTCTTCTAAGATGAAATTAAGTTTGTTATTCCGAAAGTTCGTTAGTACACAGCTTCGTTTTTGTTTTTGTTTTTCCATTTTAGGATTAACGAACTTTAAGAATAAGTGATATCACCTCTTGTAATCAATAACAATGACACATACCAGTCGCATGTGTAGAGGAAACCGCAGACGTCAGTAAAGACATTGTTGTATGTGATGCACAATAGTAGAGGGTAGAACAGGAGCCCCAGCATGATCACCGTTATGTACTTCACGAGAGCCGAAAGAATGACTCGATGTAAAAAACAAAACAAAACAAAAACCCCAGGCAATATAAGGATCGAAACACGATTAAAAGTCTTGAACATCGTATCTGATCATCATAGTATGGTATCTACTAACAACTTCGTTATTAATGACGTCCTCACCAGTCACCTCACTCAGCAGAACTACTTAGTATTTGATACGTGTACGTGTGTATAACATTTATTTGCCGGATATGTACCGGCAAATAAATGTTCATGAAGAAAGAGGTCTACACGTTAAGACCTGGGGAAAAGGGGTTTTGGAACACTGAAATAAACAGAATTGCAGGTCACCAGCAGTAGAATACATGTTCTATGGGTATATATATTGTACTCTGTTACGTGTTTAAAGTTTCATCTTTATTAGCATAGGCCTATAATTATCACTGTTTTTATAATACTCATTTGCTTTATTACCTAATAACCCTAATAATCATTACTTAGTAAAGTCGTACAAAACATATGAAAACAGGAGAAATTTCAAAAGTAGTGAGTGAGATAATTATCTAGGCCTAATTCATGATCAATTAGGTCTGTGCCAGACTGTACTCACATTGCATTGGAGCTGATAGTCCAACAAAGATTTCCTTCCCTCCTGCCCCGAATATAACCATATTAATGACCACATTACTCATGATGACGAAGACAAGTAAGTAGGCCAGCCGGTTCGAATACCCATCCAAGAGGTTGACAGGGCTTGAAGAAAAACAAGCAAAAAGAAACATGTAATCAAAAAACAAAAACAGACAGAACACAAGCGTTCAACGAGTAATTTAAGGACTACGAAAATTAGCAATGTCTGCAACATTCGACTGTAGACAACTTCGTACACACACACACACACACACACACACACACACACACACACACTCGCTCACTTATGAAAAAAAAAACATTGCCATGATTATTGGCATTACTTTAACCGTTTTCGTTAGTATTCCAACTTACCACTTTTTATCTCGGTTCCGCTGTTTATTTTCGAACCGATATACATCCAACGTGTTTTTATCGTTGATTATAACATACTGCAACACCGTCTGAATTTAAGTCTATGAATTTTAAGCGTAACGCAGTACAAGTGTACCACAATAAAATGTAACCTCAAGGTTAAAAACTTGTATGACTGCAATCTTTAAGCACTGGCATGACAACGTAAATTGGTCTCCATCAACGTGATTAGAGTAGATGCCACCTGTCACACATCTTTATGATGATATGATGAAGGGCTTGGCAACTATTTGAATCCACTTTAATCCACTTTGCTGCACGTTTTTGCATTCTGATTAAACAGTAGACGCTCTAATGTACTGAATATAAAGTTCTCTTTTCTTTTCAATGTGTGAAATTATCTCATAAGTGAAAAGTAAGAGGTGACGCGTACTGACTTTTTTTTTGGTAGTCCCTAACAAATCCCCAAAGCAATGTGTAAGAATAAATTGCATAAAAATGCTGATTTAGATACTGTAAATATGAATTTTCAGATATTAATTTTTGCTGCTTTTTCAAATGAAGGCGACTATTTTTAACAATTATTGATAAACAGTAAGGATATCTATATAAATGTACTTTTGCTGTATTTCGCTCTGATACTTACTAGGCTAAACGTGGTCGGCGCTGCCACTTGCATGGACCGGTCTGGAAGCGACAGAAAGTGGCTAGCATCACAAGCACCATCTGCAGGAAACGCGTGAACGAAGGCCCCGGTTATTTCGGAGTACTCAGTACCTCTCGCTCGTCACTGCTTAATGGTACGCTGGAAAAGACTTTTAGAGGGGGTTATCAACTTCCTTTCAGAACGGTTTTGGTTTTCATTTTCCCATTTATTTTGATCGATAGGATATACACAAATATTGTCGTGGGAATAGAAGTGCTCACCAGTGTAAAGCAGCTATATTGCCTGACTCATGATCGTGCATTTGAATGATTATGTCACTCAACTCCCACCGTTCGATCAAAGTAGGGCAGTAAAAAACCAAACCAGCGTCAGAAATCACTTTGACATTTCCCCTGTCCTTTCCCGTAAACTAAATAATAATATTTAATGGTGGGAAATGTTGCATGTAGAGTCCCTGACCGGATGTAGGACTACATTATAATTTCCCTGGGAACATTTATGGACGTAACCAGACCTCTGTTTCAACTCAGTGTAATAAAAACGATTTGTTACATGTAAAGTGAGCACAAAATTTTGAAGGTAAAGTACAGTATACCTTTATCAAAAGAATTCAGAGCTGACTATGTTTGAGGGTCTATAGTTCAAGCCATTCCTGATTGTCCCGTATTCCAAGTCCGGGATTTCTTAATACGCCTGTTAGAATCATGTCTCGTCACTCCAGCTCCGATGTCATTTTATTGATAATCGTACCATTTTCAAGGCACTAATTGGCTCAGTATAATGCAAAATATTTGCCATTGACAGGGTAGATCATGAAAAAGTGATGAAAATTAAGTGCAATTGTATGAATACTGTCGTTACATCGATGGAAGGATTGAGTGGTTTGCCTTTGCGTTTTGTGAAAAGCATCATTTCTTTTCATAGATAGTCATAATGATGGAGATGTCTATACTGTATGCTGTATTACACAAGTGATTCGTGGGAGGGGGATTCCTCTCAACAATTTTAAAACATTCTTTGCTTACATATGACATTGTTACTTATCTTGTATTAGGATGATTTAAAGTGTAATTCTTAGATATTGGCACACTTTTATTTGATGTGATTATAAACATTCACCAGTCATCATGCTTGTTTCACATTTTTCTGTGTGCAAGTTACTTCCGCGTTGGATCTAATAGTGTCTGCGTTGTAACACGACCAAACAACCTTTACGAGATAAGAAATTCAAAGTCACATTGAACTAAGTACAGGAGGCATCTCATATGGCAGAGTGTCAAATCTGCCTCTTTGACAACATTCTTGTACTAGACTTAAACATGCTCAGCAACATGGATGCGGTTAAATGTTTGTCAAAAGTTTAATTATTTGTATCCTTTGTTGGATCAGCTGTTAATGCTCTCAGAATGTGTTTCTAGTAATTCACCACTCAGTGAGTACGTGGCTTGATTATAGCTTCATCTTTAAACATTTGCAAAATTGTGGAGTTTGCGGCAGAATGAATCACTCTACATGGCATTGTGAGAACAGCATTGTGAGTTTAGAGAGATCAATTTGGCCTAACTTTCCGGTTTATCAACCTATCATTCCTGTACAAATCGCCCACAAAGATAACGGTGCACGAGAATGCAGTGAAAGAGAGAATATGCATAAGACATGACATTTACTAATCAGTATCACATTTTATAGACATTATTTTCATGTGTTTCTCCCGCTACGGGACATCATGCTCTGTATATCACTTTACAAAAGGCCTATATTCTATATTGTCTATAAACCCACCGCTGGAAAGAGGTTAAGGAGAATCCACCACATCTGCACACGACCCTCGCACGAATCTTCCTCCACATAGTCCCTCTCCCCCGGTCCAGTTTCTGTCTTCGTCGACATCGAATATTCGTCCAACATCTTTCAAAATGATGCACAAAACTTTTCCCAAGCTCACAGTGTTCCTCCCTTCAGATAGGAGTGGTGATGGATCCAAAAGACTACATTTTACTCGATGCTCAAATTTCTGACAACTACACAAGTCCTGGCAACAGAATGTACTAGCAGACAATAGTATGATAACATTGCGTTAGGGGAAACGACTCTTCAAAAAAAAAGTGCTATTGATAAAAGTCGTTTACTATGGACGTGAGGAATATGTTCCGAGTTTTGAACGAGAACATTGGCTAAATGTTATGCTCGTGAAGAATGATGTATACTGAATGGCATCCTAAGGTAGAACGATAAACATGGTGACCTGCTCAAGACGTTTGACGAGCAATGTTTAATCCGCGAATCACCTCAGGTTGGAAGAAGATGCCCCCAATTAAAAATCCACAGCCTGCTTGAAGTTACTGATCAAGCTATTTCCCTTCAACTGCGATGCTGCATGCAGTTATTGCAAGTTCGTTGCAAACAGTTTGAGTGCTTATAAAAACTCGCTGCCCAGCATCAGTAATTAAGCCACATCACACACACCACGCATGAAACGTGGACGCTGGAGGCATGTAAACGTGTGCCAAGAGAATTTTGTTGGAACGTCATTTTTTTTTTCTTCATGCCAAATCTGACATGATGTGGAAATGCATTGTGCAGTCAGAAATATTGAGATTTAATACATAGACGCACTTATCAATTTACCCAACTGCTAACAGACCTGTCATGATAAAATGACCCCGGTGATCTTTCTGTGAGATCAAAAGTGCCGATATCTGATTTCCGTTAGATTTTAGATAAATCAGCTATAATTGATGCATCCCTACCGTGGAACGGTAAACGAAAAAAGTAAAGGAGAAAGAAGTCGGGAATGATTTGAATGGCGAGACCCATAATTAGAATGATTCACGAAAGAATCGCTATCAAATATTTTGAATAATCTTGAACAAGTGGAAGAACAAGTTGGCATTATGTTTGAACGTGGAATACTGAAAAAAAAAACTACAAGGCGACAAATGCTTTGTTGCATTATAGCATGAACTCTCTCTTTTTTTGTACGTTTGGAAATGCCTCAGTAAAATTTCAATAACATTTATGAAAGTGCCTTAAGGATTAGAACCAGCACTTGATGAAGCTCAGGGGTCTAGTGGGGATGACGCCTGTCCGGAGATCAGGAGATCGTAGGTTCGAATCCTGCTCGAGTACTATGACGCGCATGATTTGTTTTATCATGGCTACTGCTAAAACACTGATCAGTTCAGTGCTTAATGACATCGACGTAGGGCAATTTGTCAATCAGTTGCGACGCAGGAGATGACACATTAAAGAAAATAATAAATACATTGTCATACTTGAACTATAGAGGGCGAACTACGTTACTGTGATGTGTTGTGTGGACCTACAGATCCCTCACCTGTAAAATATCACCTAGAGACGTGTGGTCACAATCAAAAGTTAAGGGGGAAAAATCTGTGTAATAAACGAAGGAATCAAGGCCTTTCCTTTTGGGTCGCAAAATGAATCAACATGTCTCACTTCGGCCTTTATATCTTCCAACAGCTTTTCCTGCCTAAACTCTATCAAATCATTGTAATACTCACACACATTTATACACATACACACACGCATTCAAGGCCTTTCCTTTTCGTCAAGTGAATCAGCATGCTCACTTCGGCCTTACAACACGTTTTGGGGGGAGTTTTGAGTGGATTTTTTTTTTTGGGGGGGGGGTATGGTCAAACTCTCCATGGTCATCCTTAAAGCTAGACTTCAGGAATTAGAAAAATAATCTCTCTACATGAGAAAATCAGAATTTCTGATCTCAGTTATGGGGTGCTCCTTGAAGAGAAATAATCCCTTGTCATTACAAGCAAAATAATACATAGATTTATAGTAAGATTTATGATTTGTGAATGTTCTTTTTAATTCTTTCACTATCTTGTGAGCTTTCTAACTTTTTTATCAAATATGTCTTCAAGTACTCCATCAAAACTTTGCATCAAATCGCTGAATTTGAAATCCAAAAATGTGAAATCCGTAAATGAAAAAGAGTTTGTCAATCCGAACATTGGGCGTTATTTAGAAGGATCGTTATTTCGATGACTCGTTAGTGCGAACATTCATTCATCCGGAAATGAAATAAGGTTGATTACTCCGACGGTTCGTTGACCAAAAAGTGACATAAGGTTCATTATCCCTAAGGTTCGCTAATCCGAAAATGAACGCAGTTCTAAAGGTCGTTAATCTGAAAATAAAAAGAAGGTGCGTCGTAGCAAACCTTCGGAATCACAAACTTTAATTTCGTTTTTGGATAACTGAACTCTTAGAATAACGAACCTTCATTCATTTTCGGATAAACGGACTAACTAACTGTAACCATTACGAGTATCCCATTTGACTTCCGAAACGAAACGAAACAAATATTAATGAAGTGTTTTCTTCTTACCACTTGTAGGCGAACATTCCAACGCACACCATGTAATTTGCACGTACAGACGAATGACTGTGAAATCATCACTTATTAAGTCTCTTTGAAACATTTACAACTAATATTATGACTACGATGGCTTTACTTTATAATACTGCATCGCAATGTCAAAAAAAGAAGCTGACACACTCACCCTGACATTATTGTGATGACTATTTTGCATACGTGACAATAAATGGCAAAATATGTAAATTAGTGGTTGTCATGCATGAGACATAGTATTCGTTGGTAAGTTGTTTTCACAGCCTTAGAAAGACCAGACACTCTAAAAAGTAACAAAGAGCACATATACAACATAATGGAAGAGGTCATTCGAGTCACAATCATTCTACAAGTCATTTTAATTACAACACTAGTTTACTCCAGAGTGGCGCTTATACCAAACTCATAAGTTTGTCATTCCATGTTGTGAGCTGAAAACAGGATTTTATGTTACTAAAATATTTAAAGTGCAAATCAATACAATTGGCGGTCTTTTGAAAGTATCCACTCTCAATGCAGACTTAAGCAAACAGGTGGATGTAATAGAACTCTAGATGTGGAAAAACAGAAACCAAGAATGAATGTTGTCATGCTGCCAAAGATTTGTTTGCCTACAACGTTCCTCTTGAGATCCCCGCTTACGTTACATCTTACGCATGAGCTAGAAATTGAATAAGGTATGCTTTATGTATACATCTTGACTGACCTTTAGCCTGCGAATCTAAGTTTCTACACGTGTACTTCATATCTATAGCTTCCTACAACAATCCTGTCTCTTCACTTCGTCATCATGTAGCATTTGCATTTTGAGCATGAAAAAGCTCATGTGTATGTGTTTGTGTGTGTTTGTTTGTGTGTGTGTGTGTGTGTGTGTGTGTGTGTAAAGACAAATTTGAACATTCTTCAAATATTGCTGAAACATCTTGATTAGATGGAGATACTTATAAACAACTTTAAGTAAAATCCCTCTTTATATACATCTAATGCTTTTAAGTATGTTGTTCAAGATGATCTGAATATTACGAACGATACCATACATTAATTGTTAACTCTTGGTGAGCTGCGCACAGAAAAAAAAAAAAACAATAGCGTAGTACACACTGTCAAAAGTCCGTGGCACAGAAAGGGTACATCGTACTTTCAAATCCCTACTTCAAAACTATAACAACTTGCACCTTTCTTCACAGACTTCTTGTAGTCAATAAAGATTCTTTTATAATTGAGACTTTAATATTGCGTGACTATTGAAACATGCAATGATATCCTCACAAAAAAAATCCTTCCCGCTTGTAAATCAGTCTCTATTGGCCTTAATTATGCTCTTGTGACGATGCCAAAGAGAATTATGATAAAGTGACGATAATAACCTTCAACCCCTCTCAATCAAGACTGTTTTATATGTATATGTATCGCAAGTTGTTCTGTAACAAGATTTGCTTCCGGTTATATGCCACAGCACGCTACATAGCTTAATTACCATTCTTGAAAAAATGAATCTGAACAGGCCCAGGTAATATTAGTGCTACCATCATAATGAAAACACGTGGCTGATTTGCAACGTGACTGTAATAATTAATATACGGCCAGCACAATTGGTTCGAGTACAGTACATGGAATACATAGTAAATCATTTTTTAAGGGCAAACGACCCTCCTCGCTATCGTCCTGTATGAAAATTCACTATTTGCCGACAGAAAAAAAAAAACGACAGCAGACAAAATTCTGCCCTCCAAGAGCGGGACTACAGGGCGTCATTTCACACTTTGTTATAGCAGGGAGGTGGTCCACCTCCCTGGTTATAGTTGGCTTTAACAGATAAAGCAAAATTTAGAACAGAATGGGGTGTATTTCATCAAATTCAGCACAATAATATAAAAAAACACATACACAAAGTTTTCTAGTTTTACACATACATACCCATGAAACATCGATACTAGAAGCAACTATACTGATTATGTAAATTAGGTAAGGTTATGATCGTTATGGCCTCGCATATCTCCCATTAGCCTACAAAGAATCTTAAATAAATTGCTTTTTCAGGATGTGAAACCATTTTTTTTTTTTTTGAGCAGCGTGACTTTTAAGAGAAAAAAGTTGCTTAGTTACTAAATCATCGACGGAAAATATATTTCATTGCATTCTAGTGCAGCAACCAGTCGAAGAGTTATGAGTTGATGTCATCATCACCTCAGCAGATTGTGGTTGTGACCAATGTCAGTAAGAGCTATAGGTAAAAACAATCATGTCAAACATTAAAACGTCGATTTCGCTGGAACTTGTACCACTTTTACTTTGTCCGTTAAGATCTAACTGTAAATGTTGTGGAAGTGCACTTTAATCTCGTTAAGCGAGCAAGAACAACCGCAATTTCGTAAGTTGGTTTCAATTCCAATCCTCGCACGCCCTCTCTCGGTCAATCATCTTTCCCTACAGGGTTTCACCAAACAGTTCTCAGGCTTTCGATGTCGGGAGGGCTGCAGTTAGCGTGGGTTGGTTGAGCGTCGTGGCTTAGATTTGGTCTTCTTCCTCAAGCACGGACACCAGCCCCGAGAGAATTAGGTCGTCCTCTGTTATGATTCGTGGATTTCAGCTTAACCGGCACCAACATTTGCTTCCGCTAATAGTTCCTTTCTGATATCCTCATATTGTTTGGTAACTTCTTCAAGGGGATGAATTCTCTTATGGTCGGAATCTGGTGGCACTGACACAAAATCTACCCTCAGTCTCCCAAGCGGAACACTTAATTACGGTCAAACTATTTACGGTGATTTCACTTTTCCAGAGCCTCTTCATCAAGGTGAGTAGGGTTTTTAGCTGTTGTTGGTGTGCTTGGAATGTCGTTTCTTTCCAGATTGCCTGTTTCTTGGTTCGCTTGCTTCGGCCAGACAGTTTCCTTTTAAAACTTCCAAATAAGATTTATATGTCATCGATCGAAATCCACCTACTCTAATTTTCTAAAATCTTATCATTTATCATAAAATATCATTTTGTCGGGCAAACTTTGGTCACCGTTTCATTTCTAGTAACCGATAGTACCCAAGAAGTAATTAAAACTGAACATGATAGACGGATATAATGCATACATTGAGAACATGTATTGCAGAGTCGTGATTCTCATACCAATAATCAAATATAAAAGTGGATTTAGAGCTCGCTATCATGAAACATCTTTCATAAACCACTTTGACTGAATGAATAAATCGCTGCGATATGAAAACCGGTATGCCGCTGTAATTTCTGGATAATTTCCAAATTGCAATAAAAAAAAGTCAGAGGCTCGTGTCGTGTTCGTAAAACGAAAGGTAGCGTGGTCGTAATTATGATATTGGGTGCAATCTTATTACTACAAGCAAACAATTGCAAACAAACTGATGAATGTGTGTACAGGATATATCCTCCTGGTTTCGCCGTGTCATCCTTCAAAAGGTCATTAGCTAAAAAGACAGTCATTACTGCGTCATTGTATCCTTATCCATTGTTAACCCGAATTATACCTGTTATCTTCTCTGGAATTTTGAGAACCAATACTTTTTTACTGCGTTGGTCTCTTGCTTAAGTTGTACTCAAGCGGAAGGATTCTGCTGTAGGTAAGGGAAAAGAGTTGTTTCCTTTCACTATCTGTGTTTCCATTCTTTTGAGCTTATCATTGCAAATGTATTTGTGAATGCCATTGTTTAACGGACCACTAAATGTAATTGAGAACTGCAATCTTACAAATCAACAAGATCTGAAATATGTTTGGAAGTGGAGAAAGAGATAGAGAGAGAGGGGGGGGGGGGGAGCAGTTTGGCTGATATCAAATGGTATGATGTAACTGATCTTGATTTTCAGCTTTGGGCATTTAATGTGTTATAGTAATACCCCTTTTAGTGTGGCATAAAAGTTTTTATCCTGAAGAAACAATGAGAATAATACCAAGTCCGTATTTTCATGAAAAGACTCCTGAAAAGGGAAAATAAAAGCTCTGAATGTCGACTAACAGCAGTATTCATGATATCCTTCTAAATAGCCATATATTCAGGAGATTCTAGTAAAGATTAAAAGGCCTGCATGGCAAAATTGCCGGTCTCTAAACGTATATCAAATTTCACCAATATTGTGCTCTTCGTGCACGCGGCTCAAGACTTAGTGTAAATTGTAATAACACACTGCTTACACACAGTCA
Organism: Diadema antillarum; assembly: GCF_040938485.1. Lineage (NCBI taxonomy): Eukaryota > Metazoa > Echinodermata > Echinoidea > Diadematoida > Diadematidae > Diadema > Diadema antillarum. The sequence goes on from NW_027271370.1 coordinate 1,150,542, forward strand.
TAGTGCAGCGACACGTTTGCGTTTATGATTCAGACTACTTTGCATTATCTAGGATAATATCTAAAAAATCGAATGATACATATTAACTCAGAGGAGTTATTCTCGTGGGCATAGTGGGCAGGGTGTTGTGAAATACCACATCATACCTGTTATACCTTCCTAGTAGTTCTCTATAATCTTGTGTATATTGTATAGACAATGTATTATGCGTACACGCATAATCACATCAAGATGCACATAATCTGCAAGCCCGAATGCATCCATGTTAGTGATACCAATAATTTATGATCATTTCGTCTTCACATCCAAGGACCTGTTGGCAAGAATTTGCCGCTTATTCTCGTTTGTTCTGCATCATGCATGTAGCCATCAGTGTGATTCATCGAAAAACATTTAACTGTTGTTCCAACAACCCGCATGTTTACATCGATTTGTTTGTTTGGTGGTCGGGTCCATACACTGGTGTAATTCGATCATGATGTCAATACATAGAAAAGAGAAAGAGATAGGAGGAAATCGAAAAACACGCTGTATTATATTATATGCAGGCATATTATATGTAAAGGTTCTAACTGTAAATGATCACAGTGTGATTTGGGGAATCGTTGTTTTCGAAGACTTCGGAAAGGTCACTAAAATAAGTTCCCCTCTCTAGTCATTGGATGACTGTCTCAGGTCAGGCAAAGGCCTTTAAAATAGGACGAGAGTCATCGGAATAAACAAGACCTGAATATAATCGCGTGTTAGTCGATTTTGCCATTAAATCCATAGTGCAGAAACGCTGGTATAACTAGGATTCGGATGTTTCATTTATAAATCCATGACCAGTTAATAATAATAATGACTGGCTTTGAAGAGCGATGAAAAATATACAGGCCACATTATCTAGAAAGGAACACTGACCTGTATCAAACGTTATAATTCTCAAGTTTCAATGATGACGTCAAGTTATGTGATGCTACAATATACAAATGATGCACAGGATAGAGTGCGTTAGTGAAGGTGCGGCGCACTCGAGAGTATTGACAATGGCGCAACATGCACGAGGCGCACGCCACGAAATAATCCTGTGCATCATTTGTTTTATAAAATGGGTCGAAAACTAACAGCATTTTTCACGTACCTTTGTGGGTCAATACCAGTCAGCTACATGTAGCACTCGCTCAAGAGTCAAGATGTCCGAAGATGTTCGTCCCAAACATTTACGCACGTCGCACTCGGAAATCCCGCACATATAAGTACGCCACATGACTTATGCACAAGAAAGGCCGACCGGCAGCGCAGCCCGAACTAGAAGTTGTTCACAGGATTGACAGCCCGTATAGCAGCGCGCGACGCACTTGTAACAACTGATTGAGTGCGCACTGCTAGTGTAAACATTGTGACGTCAGGCCGTGCATGTTAGTAAGAAATTAATGCACGCACACGTGACTCATTTCAGCGCTTCCAATTGGCTACATTCTTGAACCCTTTTTATAATATATTGTAAAGCATGAGCTTGCTATAGGTGCCTATCACTGACATGGTTTCAGTTTTAGCAGTAATTGCAAGAGAAACATTTTTCTTCATATTAACAAACGATGCAAACGAGGCTTTTCTCTCTTGGCACTAAAAAAACTGTGGAGAACAGTGAACTTCATCCTTGTTGGCTGTGATTTCTTGATTTCACTCAAGGATGACTTCGTCATAATGGAAATGCCACACAGGAAAGAGAAGAAATTCTACTATTTTTGACAGAGGCACAAAGAAGAAAAATAAGATACAACTATTAGCATATACGGATTTGAGGGGTAATTTTCACGTTGTACACAAATCATAATCAAACGACCCTGAGTGGGTGATATCAATGATGGCTAGTGACTGATGTGTCAAGCAATTATGCATAGACAGGAAAAGGGAATTCCAAGGAAAAGAATGAAATACAATACCCTATTTCAGGGAAACTCATTCAGGATAGTTGCTTCATTTTGTCAAGGTAGGGCAGAATTAAAGGGGAAATCCAGTCCAAAAATAAGTTAGTCTGATAAAAAAAAGAGTGAAATCTTACGAGTTTAACCGTAAAATTTTGACTGAAATCGGATGAAAAATATGAAAGTTATGAAATTTTGAAGTTTGCTAATGTTTGCAAAACAGTTCTTGTACAGTGAATATGAATATGTAAATGAGTTAGCTGACCATGTCATAACCTAACAATTTTCTATTGAGCGTGTACAAAAAATAACGAAAATTCAATGTTTCTGTCATTGAAGTCTGAAACGTGATGTTATACCTGGTTGAATAACTTCAGAATAGTGATCAGTTAGATATGATTTGAGCATCGGGCATAATTGCGTTTGAATGAAAAACTGGAAATTTCAAAATTTTATGTACAAACTGTATGGTAAGTTATGAGGGGATGACATGCTCACTTTTCCATTTGCATATTCATATTGACCGTTCGAGTACTGTTTCCTCAGAAATAAGAGAAACTTCAAAATGTCAAAACTTCCTTATTTTTCATCCGATTTCGATTAAAATTTTACCGTTGAACTTGTTATATTTCACTCTTTCTTATCAGATTAACTTATATTTGGACTGGATTTCCCCTTTAAGGCAAGATTAAAATCAAAACTAAAACGACTGACATTCTAAACACGATTAACCAAATTCATCTACCCATCTGATTACTCTATATCATGTAGAACATAATAATATTGTTTTGTCCTTTCTGCTTGTGCTACCTACCGCAGGTATAATCTTCAGCCTCGTGGACGGTAACCTCGGAATCAACCTCGAGCAAATCGTCGGAGTGAACCCTTACTCTTCATGGACATTATGGCACTGAGTACTTTATTCATACTCTTCGCCACAGCAATTGTATGTACACAGGCCAGAACAATTCGCCTGTCTGGTCTAGTTACGCAAACAGTCACCTTGCCTTGTAGTTTACAAGACACGAGCGATTCCAGAGTGTACTGGTCGAGATCGCAAGTCTACCTTAACGTCGAGCGCGAAATCCGGAACGAGGTTGAACCAGAGTTTGCAGCTAGGTTGGCGGTGACGGGAAGCGACCGCGCTTTCAATCTCGAGATTTCGGAACTGCAACCGACAGATGCTGGCCCATATAGCTGCCAGATCTACAAATCTTGGGCCAACGGAACGAGATATTCGAGGACGATCCAATACGAGTTGGTAATCTATGCCCCACCATCTGACCACTACCCTGAATGTAACATCGCACGAAATTTAGGCACGACTGGAGGCGATACCGTCGGCATTTCATGTTTTTCTCGTCATGGCATTCCCCCGGCAGTGTTGTCGTGGCATGACGGTGAACGGGTGCTAAATAGCACAAAAGATCCAATCCGAAACTTATTAACTATCAACAAGACACTGGAACAAAACGACAACGGCGTAGTGTATACTTGCAGAAGTGACAGCCCCGCGTTTGCGAGACCTCGAACGTGTTCAGTTACACTCCTCAGCATTCTACCGAGTGTAAGCCTTACATCCGACAAGAATACAGTTTCAGAATATGATGACGTGATCTTCACTTGTTCAGGTAAAGGAATACCTTCCATATCTTATCAATGGTTCCTAAACAATGAAACACTGGAGGAAAGCAATAGGTTTATTCTAAGTGCTGGCGGACAGGAACTTCACGTACTGAGAGTACTGCTTGCAGACAACCAAACCATGGTGACATGCCAAGTCGCTACGCCCACTGGACTGACATCATCTCGTCGGAAGATGTTGTTCGTCTCAAGGCATGATGTGTCTTCCGATTGCAGCACAAACGGTCAGTCCTCCAAAAATGCTCCCACGATGTCTGTCCTACCCATTTTTATAGCTTTCATCGGAGGCGTCGGCTTGACACTTCTCGTTGTGTTTATTATCGTGGTTACCTGCAAGCATTACAAGAGGCATGTTAGGAAGGAGAAGCAGGCCAGTCAGGCCAACTTCCTGTGGTCATCCAAGCGAGAAGCAGTCCCAGGTGAGAGGACGTCAGGATGCAGCACTCATCCAAAAGATCCAGTATTCACGACTCATAGTGATGCCACGAAGATTCAGCAAAGCTCCGGGCAGCTGACCCAAGCTCAGAAAAATCAGTATTTTGAGATGCACAGTGGAACCGTTCAAACGTTCTCTGCTTCTGTAAACGAAGCATCTGGACAACCCATTCCGTTCCAGAGAGATGGCATCGGCTATGCAAATGTTGCCCGAGATTCCAGCACCATTGTTACTGACGACAGGCATGGCGATTCGTTTAATGCCTACAGACGAAATACTCAATGCACTGAGGACCTGTACATGGAGCCAAAGGTACCGAGCGTCCCTAAACTGAACTTGATTGGTCGAAACGATTCGGTACCACATCCTAATAATCAACAGAATTCGTGCAGTTCCTTGGCTAGCGGTTATCAACGAGGAGTTGAAGAAAATTCTGAATACGCAGAGATCGATGCTTTGCCTTCGCCAACCATTCGCAACACATATGAGATGTCCATTATATCTGCTTTTAATCAAAGATATACTGAAGAATGAACGAAATAATCTGCAGATTGAATTCGAAAAACATGGGGGGATCAACCAGTCGTGACTGTTTGAACACCCCAATGTCCTCACACAACAAATTAACATTTCTAGTATGATTAAAAACGTACAATGAAATGCTGTGACTACGGCACATGATTATGAGGCTTATTTTTTATGAACTTAATTCTTACACTTCTGAAAATGCACCAAGTAGACATGTTATTACTCTTTAAGTAAATGCAGCTATGTACTGTTCAGTTCATTGTACAGAAAAATAGATTAGACTTGCTTTTCAAATTGTAATTCAAATTGTGCCTACACAGTCATCATGTAAAGGCTACTGTATACGTATATTGTGCCGTTTCTCAATGTTTATTGCAGCATAATGTTCATTATCATCAACGCTTTTTTCTCACTTCAAGTAGAATTATCGATACTTGCTTCAATATCAATCAGATCCATCAAAATATTATACAGTCATCGCATGATTCAATGGCTTAATGAACTGCAAGCCCATCCTGTGGTACATGTATAATCTTCCAAGAAAAAAAACAACAACATAGGACTGATTATAGCATTGACCTTGCCACGGCAAGGGAGGAAAATTGGCGATGGACTGTGTCATCTTCGACTATACACAAAATAAATGACGAACAACAAAACTACAACCTCTGTGAGATGCGAATATAATTTTAGTGTGTAATCAAAAGAAGATTACCGAAGTTTGAGGATAATGTCTACACTCAGTTAACTGATGTTAAATGCATGAAGTGAGAATTCCTTAGAATATGTTGCATAATAATAGCGCATCATTAGTAATATCGCATCCACAGTCTTGATCAAATTTTCAATATTATTCACTGAAGAACCTGCAGAATCTGCCATTACGTGCATAAATTGTCGTTGAAGATTTGTGAAAATAGAGATGACTTTTTTTTTAGGGAGAAAGAGATTTACATTTTTCGATGCATGATTGGTATATTGCTCAATGTCTCAGTTAACCTTGTCCTTAAGCTCTCTTCTGATATGTAAACGCAGTATGTACGGTCGAGCTCAAACAGGCAAAACGATTTGTTCTCTGACATGATTACATTGACAATGCATCATTATGTGAGAGGAACGGGTGGTATTAGGATAGGAATGTAGGCCTATACAATCCGTTAGTGCGCGTGAGGCGCCTATAACACTATTTAGAATACTGAGATGCATTCCTTATCAGGGGCGGATCCAGGAATTCCGTGAATTTTACAAAATCAAAGGGGAGCGCACGCGCCCGCTCCATTTTTTCTTTTTATTTCTTTTGTTTTAACAAAACGCCTGGATTTGCCACTGCTTATTATGTTGATAATGTTATAGGACGTTGATGGAGGGTTGTTTGAGATTACAATGCCATCTTATTATGGGAATGAAATTTTTGTCAGAAGTTAGTTTCCAGTGAGTCCAAAAAGCCCACTAACGAAAGCTGATGTTGGAATTGATGTCTAAATCCCACGTGGACTCTGGGCTCGGCCGAACCCTGAACCCTAAACCGTCTCGTTAGTGTGGCGGGACCATTTCCTCTCGGGTGATGGCATTGCTGTTCCCAGGACGGAGTAGTGGATCCGCCCGATGGTCATATCACGCCTACACCACTCGTGTTTGCTGATGAAGATAACCTGTCCAGTATTTTCATTTCAACCATAAGGAGAGTCGAAAGAACTGGAAATTTAACATTTGTTGTTCATTGCGACACCGCCCTATTTTTTTTCCTCCACTTGACATTGAGGGAAAGTGTTTTGACCACGTTGACAAAACTCACAAAGAATCCAGGAGGATAGAATTAAGGACACACTAGTAGAGCGAAAAGATATGACGCATTTTCCTTTTTTATTTGTTTGTCCGCAAAGTAATTGAGTCTTTATCAACGCGCAAGTGCCAAATCGCGTGTTCTGAATTACCGAATTGCTTCACCTTTGCCTTTTCCTAGATGTTAAATACCCGGATCTTTAAAATTATTTGGCAGAGAGCAAAAATGTACAGTGTAAGCATCGTATTAGAAAGTCTAGCGAGGTCTTATACAGCTCAAATCAAAGATTGCAGATTAAAGATTGATTATGTTGCCAGTTGAGACTGGTCGAGCTATAAGTATTTAGCAAGCCGGCTTGGCATCTATACAATGAAGATCTCACATGACCCACTGTATGCCAATCCAGGCCACTTCACGAACCGGTGGCCAAACCAGGAAGAACAACAAAGATTGTGTGTAACACGGATGAATCTACTTGTAAGGTTACTGCCCGCCTCTTTTTTGTTTGTTTGTTTTTTTTATATGTGTGTCTTTTACACTTCCTGTTTTTGTTTTCTATTTTTCCTGGGTTACTGTAGTGCATTCCTTTTATGGCTTTTCAGAAACACATTGCCAATTGAATGCAAATCAAAACTTTGTTTCGGTTACATTAATACGCACAACTTCCCTATCTGATTGATATGTACGCAAGTCTTTAACAAAATATATTTTTGAAATGTGAATAATGAAAAATAGACGGATTGTAGCATGTGTAAAAATTAATTGTAAAGTTATGATATTTTTGCACTGATGAGTGGAGGGGGAGGAGTTACAATTATTATGTTTTCGATAAAAAAGAAATGATGTTTTCATCATTCTGTACAGAGAAGAATGACGAAACCTACATAGAAGCAAGCTTGATTGGCTTTAAGCCCCGATAATTAGTGTTTGTAAATAAAAAACAACGACTGAGCGCTGATGAAAAATACCAGACCAGATCAAATAATACCAAATAAAGAAAAGGGGATATACCTATAACTGTGAACCATGACGGTGACCAAGTTTTCATTTGCTTTCCGAATAAAACGTGATAATTGTATGAACATTGACATGCACAAGACTATTATTGCATTGGAACTATTGCAAGTACTATTCCACGTAGGAAAAGAACCATTTTTTTAGGGGAAAAAAAAACCAAGGACAGATACATGAGGCGATAACGTCAGAATCTCGACTAATTTCCAAACTTCTTTGATTGAGAATTATACCACAATTTTTATCTGTACGAAGGTTCGGTGGCCAATTGGCTGTTTACTCTACTTTTTCCATGTGCAGAATGAGTATCAGAGAAACACACAATGTTATTGTTAGTCTTGTGTCCATGAAAACAAACTTTGAGAAGGCATCAGTACGCTGATGTGATTGGTTAAAGATAAGAAGCGCATACCTCGACGTGTTCTGAAATCTACGAGAGTAAAGTGTACAGGTATCACACTGAGAATATAGTAGACACTCAGAAGCGAATCAAAGAAAATTATCGCAAAACGAGTAATTGCCATTATGCAAGAACAGGTTGAAGGGATCGTATAGTTTTGGTTGAGACCTAATTTCAGCTGGTTTCTAACATTTTTGGTAAGAAAATGAGAAACCTCTTATGAAATATGAAAGAGCATGTAATTCCATGAGGAATTCAACGTTTATTTGATGAATATTGGTTTTGAAATGGCTGAGATATCCAAAACAGAGCAATTCTAATAGGTGTGGGACCCTAACTTTATTACGATCGCTTTGTTTTACTTTGCTTTTGGATGTTTCAGTCATTCCAAACCCGATTTTCATCAAATAAACTTTGAATTACTCTTAAAATGGTATGCTCTGTACTATATAATAAGTGTTTTCTTGGTATCTCGCAAAAAGTTAAAAGCTTAATTCTCATCTCCACCAATACTGTACCATCCCTTTAACTGTGCTTGATATCGTGAATATCTTTTCTAACGAACTTCCGTACATAGTATTACGTGCCTTTATATGATATGATATATGAATATATATGGATATTCGGCTCGTCTTCCCAAACACGGATTGGGGGCGGGGGGATTAACTGGTTAGTCGGTGTTTTTTTTTTCTTTCAGGGCCTCTGAATGGATTTTAAGCAGAATCTCCAGGCACTTATTGGGAAAAAAAGTTGAATAGGTTGGTGAACTTGGAAACCAAAGAAGAATAGTTAAATGAGTTTGTATATATTCGTAGTTATATGTAACGCTTTACTGAGCAGATATTTTTACATTCACTAAAAAATGTGCCTCTGTGGAACCTGTAGATATCTGTTGCAGGTGTTGGAATACACAAGTCGGGCGCCATCTATTGATGTTATAGTGAATTTTGAATTACGCCTGTATGGACCACTTATCAACATGTATCATGTGTATTGTTTGTAGCAGTGGGTGAAATCAAAAATTTCCCGCCGAATTCTAAAAGTGTATAGTTTCCATTGCTAATTACTTCCCACTCAAAATTCAGTATCACAACACAAAACATTATATTCGACATTAGAAAGTAAGTTCAAGGTATCCCATTGTTCGGTGAGTGTGTACGCAATGAAATGGCCATGGATATCTAACGCTCATCAGAGGCCATTCCAACTACAAACTTCGATTGCCAGAGGCGGGATCGTCTACTGCAAGTCTGTGTCAGCAACGGACTTAGTGTATTTTATATCTCCATACTCAGTACTTCGAGGTTAATTTCATAATGGTGAATATCAGGAATCATGTTCTGTCAAATGCACATTGGAGTTTACCATAAGATTTGACAATTTGATCACGTATTTATATTTAGGATGAGAAAGGGAACTGTAATGATGCTCACGTGGGGGGGGGGGGGGTATTACCAGAGAAAAAGAGAACATCCCACTCGTGATTCAAGTGGAATTCCTCCAACATCGTATATTAGGGTGCGATGTTTTATATTCTGGTGCGAAGCATCTGATGTATATGTATTGCGTGCAGTGCTTATGTGCAAATTACCATCAATGTCAATAAATGTATCCTGCTCCTCAACATGACGATCTTATGACTTGAATTGTGACAATTCTACCCGTATGAAAAGTTTCACTTACCCTGCCGTTTCATACATCCGTAAACACAGCCAATTGATTTTAACCATGGAGCTAAGGAAATCCGCATACGTATACCACGTATCCTTGTGAAGTCAGATACCTTTCGAGGTCATTCGAGGTCACAGTGCTCATTGAAGGGTCTCGCTTCAGATAATCTTGTCTGTCTAAGTGTAGATATAATGATAACGTACACTGTAATTGCTTTTATGATTATTGTCGTTACTCCCATTGTATTTAGTCTTTTGACAGTGTTGTCATGACATGCTTTTATTGTTCACGTGCAAATCATATTGCGATGTGAACAATAATGCATCAAACCATGTCCAAATTTTTATTGAGCAGATCATGAACTTTTCTAGATGGTTTGTACAGAGTTGGACTTGATCACTTGATCACTGTATTACGGAATGGCGTCGTCACATGTGAATACCCCCGATATTCCTGCTGACATTATGCCTATGCGCGACAGTAAATATTACACACCCCTTGAATTCAATGATATTGTATCGTATAGTTCAGATAATATTTCACTTCTTCATATAAACTCTAGGAGTTTGAATAAAAATTTTGAATATATGGAAAATCTTTTGCACTCTTTAAACAATTTTGAATTTTCTGTTATTGGAATAAGTGAAACTTGGTTACATCAAAATTCCCCAGATATCTTTAATTTACCCAATCATAAATTAGTTAGGGCTGATCGTCAAGGAAAAAGGGGTGGCGGTGTTGCGTTTTATATTGCGCAAAATTTACAGTTCAAAATCCGTTCTGAAATCACGTTAAGATATGCAGAAACGTTATTTATTGAAATTGAGAACCCAATCTCTAAAAACGTTATTATAGGTTTAATTTATCGACCTCCTGATCTGAATTGTGAATTATTTTGTGATGAATTGGATTTATATCTCCATAAGATAGGTAATGAAAGCAAACATGTTTTTATTTTTGGTGATTTCAACATTAACTTTTCCCCCACATCCGATAACAATAATTCCCTTAATTTTATGCATTTAATGTATTCATATGGTTTTATGTCGATTATCAATGAACCCACCAGGATAAATCCACACTCGTCAACTCAGATTGATAATATATTTTCGAATGTGTATAATAATACAATTATGGGGGGTATATTATGTTCTGAAGTTTCTGATCATTTACCAATATTTTCAATTTGTGAATGTAAAGTGGGTCGCAATAAATTACATGATAAAATATGGTACTATAAAGAGTCAAAACGTAATGTGGAATTATTGAAACAGAATTTATTTTTAGAGGAATGGACAGATATTTATAGTATTAACAATGTTAATTTGGTATATAAATGTTTTAATGATAAATTGTTGTATTATTATGAAAATAATATTCCTTTATGCAGAATAAAAAGTAACCGAAATAAACCAAGAAATCCTTGGATTACAAAAGGTATTTTGAAATCCATAAACACTCGTAATTTTTTGTATAAGTTACATATTCGTAACCCAACTGAATCTAATTTGAATATGTATAAAGTTTATCGAAATAAATTGACAAAATTGATTCGTTTATCCCGCAGATTATATTTTTCTGATAGAATGAAAAAGGTTTCTTCGAATATTAATGCAACATGGAAAATTATTAAAGAGGTCCTAGGTAAAAAGCCTGATTCTCCGCCAACGGATGATATCACATTAAACGGTATTAAAATAAATGATCCTAATATGTATGCTAATTCATTTAACTCATTTTTCGTTAATATCGGTCCGGAACTTGCTACTAAAATTAGCAATACTTCTGCTCATTTTACAGATTATCTTTTTGACCAAAATCAAGAGTCTATTTATTTTAACCCAACAAGTCCCAGTGAAATCATTAGTATCACTAAATCTTTAAATAGCTCTAAATTTTGTGGTTCTGATAAAATAAGTATGATGTTATTGAAAGAAATAGTTTATCCACTCGCAGAACCGTTAAGTTATATATTTAATCTTTCTTTATCACAAGGTATTTTCCCTGACCTGCTGAAAATAGCGAAAGTAAATCCTGTACATAAAAAAGATGATCCTCATGAAATTAGCAATTATCGTCCTATTTCTTTATTGCCTAGTATATCCAAAATCTTAGAAAAAATTGTTTATAATAGACTTCTTAAATTTATTAATAAGTATGATTTACTTATTCCCAATCAATATGGTTTCAGAAAAAATTATTCAACTGATTTAGCACTAATACAAATTTATGACAAAATCACGAGTGCTTTTGCAAACAAAGAACATGTTGCAGGTATATTTTGCGATTTGAGTAAAGCATTCGATACTCTTGATCATTCTATTTTACTCACCAAACTTAGTCATTACGGTATTCGAGGACAAGCACTTTTATGGCTTAAAGATTATCTAACTAATAGAAGACAATATGTTATTTTTAATGGTTGTGAATCTGACCCCCTTTTAATTAAATGTGGTGTTCCTCAAGGCTCAATTTTAGGCCCATTATTATTCCTTCTTTATGTTAATGATATCATAAATACATCCTCTCTTCTCTCTTTTGTTCTATTTGCTGATGATACGAATATATTTTATTCTCATAAAGATCTTAAGATTTTAAATGACACTTTAAATATTGAAATTAGTAAAGTATCAAATTGGTTTAAGTCTAATAAACTTTCTTTGAATATAAAAAAGACTCATTTTATTCATTTCAAACTTCATTCTCATAATGAAGATACGTTGATACATATTAACATTGATGATATCCCATTAGAAAAGAAAATGAATTCAAAATTTCTAGGAGTATATATAGATGAAAGTTTGACTTGGAATGAGCATTTACATTATGTTACAACGTGTATTTCTAGAAATATAGGGATAATTTCCAAGCTGAAGTTCTTTCTTCCTCGTTCAACTTTATTTCTATTATATAATTCCTTAATTCTCCCATATATAAGTTATTGCAATGTTGTATGGGGCACTTGCGGCTCTACCAAAATAAATTCTATATTTAAATTACAAAAGAAAGTTATACGTATTTGTACAGGATCGCATTTTCTGGCTCATACTGATTCTTTATTTCATGAGCTTAAAACATTGAAGGTTTTTGATTTGAATATTATTCAAGTAGCAGTAATTATGTTCAAATATATACATCATCAACTTCCATCATCGTTTGATAACATGTTTAGGTTCAATACTTCTGTCCATTCGTACCCTACTCGTATATGTAGAAATTTCCACCTTTTGAATCCCAAATTATTAGTGACACACAAATCTATAAGACATTCGGGTCCGGATATTTGGAATAATCTCCCGGATAACATAAAGTCTTGTTCAAGTATTTATTCTTTGAAAGCTTCACTTAAACGATATTTGATACAATTATATTCTCCAAACCAATTGAGCTAACAAATATTTATAGTATAGATTGTCATCTTATTGTCAATCTCAATTTTCTTCCTACAACTGCATCTTGCACTCTCACCTGCAACTGCACTGCACTCACCTGATCACCTTCCTCCAAGAGAGTTATGTCGTTGGATAGTCATTTTATGAGGCCTCCATCCATTTCAAGCTTAATCGCTTATGATGGTGGTCTCCTGCATTCAATTATCTCTGCTGTTTACTGAAAAATACTGTATATTTTATTTTATGTTTCTGTGTATCTACATTGCTCAATGCAATCACCTATGTGAATCTATTTATGTACTGTTATCGATTTATTTCACTGCACTTGTTATTCTTTGTCTTTGTACTTTTTGAAGTTTGCATTCAAATTGCATCTGATTGAATGCAGAAATAAAAGCAAACAAACAAACAAACAAACTTAACAGTTGTCCTTAATGACATAGTGCACAGCAGCTTACGTATATCACTCTTGACGTGGATGCTTTGTAACAAATGACTGAAGAATAAACAATAACGCAATAACGGGATAGAACTAGAGTGAAAGTGAACTCTCAAGAGAGTATACGAAAGCATTGTATTACTGTATTTGCGCTTGGCTATTAGCTTTACTCTCGACATCAACTCATTTTTTTTTTCTTCTGCTTGACTGACGGCAATAAAAACGGACGGGATAGTCAACAGACTCAATTAAAGGACAAGTTCACCTTCATAGACAGGTGGATTGAGTGAATGCAGCAATATTAATAGAACACATCAGCAAGAGTTTGAGGAAAATCGGACAATCCGTTTAAAAGTTATGAATTTTTGAAGTTTCTGCTTAGTCACTGCCGGATGAGAAGACTACTACAGCTTGTGATGTCACATGAGTACAACGATGTAAAGAAAATATAAGGACAATTCAAGATATTTTTTTCACTTTTCTCGCATAATAAATGAACACTTGGCTTCCCTCTTTCAGAAGGCAAGGGGAATAACATAACCCTTAACATACGTCAATGACGAGTCGAGGAAATGTGCACTTTTTTCAAAAAGTAAAATTTTGTGAAATTCTCTTTATATTTTCCTTATATCGTTGTACGCATGTGACATCATACACTCTAGTAGTCTTCTCATTCAGCAGTGACTGTGCAGATACTTTAGAAATTCATAACTTTTGAACGGATTGTCCGATTTTCCCCCAAACTTTCACTGATGTGTTCCAATAACATTGCTGCATTCACTCAATCCACATGTATATGAAGGTGGACTTGTCCTTTAAAGTTTAATTGTGCATTCCTGGCCTAGTGACCTAAACACTCAAAACACTCATTGGTGATAAGTCGGTGAAATTACTCAAAACACTCATTGGTGATAAGTCGGTGAAATTAAAGGGATGGTGGAGATGAAGATTGGGCTTTTAATTTTACGAGATACCAAAAACCCAATTATGAAATAGTCCAGAGCATGCCATTCGGAGAGAAATTCAGAGTTCATTAGATGAAAATCGATTTTGGAATGGCTGAGACATTAAAAAAAAAAAACAAAGTATATGAAAGCGATCATAATAAAAGGTGGGCCTCACCCTTTATTAGGATTGCTCTTTTTTGGATATGTCAGCTATTTCAAAACCAATTTTCATCAAATAAACATTGAATTCCTCTTGGAATTACATGCTCTTTCACATTTCATAAGAGGGTTCTCATTATCCCAAAAAGAAATGTTAGAAATTTAGTCTCAACCAACTCAATCAAAACTATATATATTGTAATATTCTTAACGTATCGGTGCCGATGATGTATGTGCACACACACACATGCACACGCATACACACACACACACACACACACACACACGCTCTGATATAGATGTATAGTGTCATGATTGGTCATGATATACAAATCGAAATATCGCAATGAAAATAAATCGAGCCCCTCCCCTCCTTTCTCTTCATCTTCTATATAGGTGGCATGGATGTCCTGTTGTTTGGGTGGTAGTTTGACCCTAGTTCATGTAGTTAGGTCTTTCTCACACAAATATATACATATATATATATATATATATATATATATACATGTATATATATATATATATATATATATATATATATATATAGGCCCTATTTACTTACGATATCTTGGACATCATTATTATGATTATTCTCCCTCTTGCGTGTAGGCTGCATCATGTGTTTTGAGTAGATTAATGTAGGAGTTCTTTTTTTTATGCAGGTCCTATTTTGCTTGTTACATGCAATCTACACTGCAAAAAGTCCAGTGTTTAATATGAAACACCGAGCAGTGGCCCGTTGCATAAAACTTACCGTTGAATTTCAGTGGTAACTACCATCAAATTTAGGCGTCACAGCCAATCAGCATCAAGGATTATGAAATTTACCGCTAATTTGAAGACTTACCGCTAGAAAGGAGCGGTAAGTCCAGCGGTAAGGGTTTTATGCAACAGGGCCCTGGTGTTAAATTTACGGTGCTCATTCGTGGTGTTAGATTAATACCTCCGGGTGTCATTTCAAAATATAAAATTGTTTTTTTTTAACAGTTTCTTAGTTACTGCACTTCTTGTTAATTTTGAACTTCAACAAGACGATAAAGAATTTTCCGATAAAGTACTTGATTTTCGAAAAAAATGTGAAAACACATTTACACCACAATAACACCAGGTGGTGTGGTCTCCTGTTGAAGCTGGACGGGTGTTATACCATTGAAATTAACACCACCGATATCAAATCAACACCATGCGGTGTCATTATTGAATTAACCCTAGCGCAGTGTCAAAAATATCACCAGCCACAGTGTCAAATTAACACCACGAAGTGCCAGGTGAACACTTTTTAACACCATCACAATACATTTTCTACACCTCTGGGTGTTGTCCTCTATTGAAGTTTGACCGGCGTTAGATTTAACACCCATGGTGTTATCTAACACCGATGTTTTTACAGTGTACCATGACACAGTAAAGTGGATATGGCAACATTACTATTAAGATGTTGTTATGACAAGATAAACTGTGAACAGTATCGCTCAAGTGGATTCTGATGAATTCGAATGATGTACGGATTTACTACGTGCAAGCTGATAACTTATTAGTGATCACCATCTATCAACTGTCCAAATTAATGTATACTTATTCAAAATTGTTTAGAATACATTATATTTTTCACGTATTGAAACAAAACAGAGAGAGAGAGAGAGAGAGAGAGAGAGAGGGGGGGGGGGGGGGAACCCACCCAAGAAATGCACAGTGGCTTCTCTAACACATTCGTTTTGATATAAGTTATCATTTTGCCCCCCTCCCCCTCCCAGGCATATAAAGCAAAAACCATTTCCTGGTTTCGATTTCAAATGTAATCATTCCAAGAAATATCCTTTGTACAGAGCTTGGACAAAACAAAAAAAGAGAGGTAAAGGATTACAGGTTGCTGATGCAAGCAGGCCAACTTTGAAGTTCATGCATATACAATAGAACATCTAATCGCGTGACTAACAAGCATATTCGAAACCAAGATTTTTTTATCAATTTTTTTTTTTTTTTTTTGGAGGGGGGTACTAAAATCAAGGCAGATAAAGCGGATCATATTATAAGGGAGAATATCGAGAACTTTATCCAAGAATAAGAAGTGTACTCCTGAAGAAAAAAAAAAGATGAGTAAAGCAAACCGGGTTTCTTCTTTTTTTTCTGATGATGTCGATAGAAAATCGAACGACTGTGGTTAATGACCTGGGAGAACCAATGCAACACCAGTGATTATTATGTGGAGAATGTGCAAATTAATGACCGATGCATGAACAATGTTATAATGGGCGCCCTTAATTCTACATTGTATCATACTGGTCGTGTGTGGCAAAGTTTTATCATGACTCGCTGTTGGAATCCTGTCTAACCTATGATCAACATATTAAAAACAAGAATAAAGTCTATTGTTATTCGCTGTTTGCTCAATGCCATCTTGTCTCTTGGCCTCTCTTTCACATTTTCGTTCGTGTTCTTTTTCTTGTGCATCGCAGTTGAAGCAAAAGAAATGGATGGATGATAACGCAAAGAACTATGTGGCATTTACAATGTTATCAATTTAGTAACTTCTTTACGACTGCAAAAATAAAAGCATGCATGACACAAATTGAATATGACAACATTACAAAAAGCGTAAAATGTAAGTGTTTTCCTCAAATCTATGGTTGTGTACCTGGAGGAATATAAAACAGAGAAGCTTCATTTTTGTTACATTTTCACTACATGACATTGTCCACATTATTGAACATATGGAAATATCTAACAAAATGTCATACTTCGAAACAACAGAAATAACTGAAATACTAAGATCATTCGTAAATATCTATGCTACTGGCGTAGGTTGCTTATGTAATCGATAACTAATGAGAATATTGTGGATATCAAGATCTACCCGTTGTTCTTGCTCTGCAAAATTTTACATGGTCGGCAAAAGTTTGTTAACACTTTCCTGCGGCCTGCGTAGATGTAACAGCGAGCTTTAGATCTGCGACGCGAACGCTACGACGACGTAAATTAGGCGGAAAATGGTTTTCTGCACGGGAACAAGACAACTGTTTCTATTGTCCAACCCGGGAGGCTGGGTCGTCCTAGCGCTCGCGTCGCAGATCTAAAGCTCGCTATCTTAATAAAAAATTGTTGAATTTATGAACAGAAAGTCGGAAAGTGGACACGTGAGGGCGCTAACACAGTAACAGCCCTAACGTCCCTTTATCTGTTTATGAAGCCCGTTTCGGTTTCTTTCAAGCTGCCACAGTCGCCTCAAAAGTACCTAACCCTGTTTCGTCTCCTGCCCTGTCATCGATGGGAAACGCAAAAACAAGATGACAGGTCGCCCATTACGACTGTCACGGTCGATGAAATCTCCGTCCTGTGACACTGTCATCGTGATATTGAAAGCTCTCTTGTAGGGAGTCCGAAACGACAAAATATAAGGTTTCTGAATGACAGAAGAACGACGAACGACTAATGACAATAAGAAACGACAGGATGATTTGAGACACTATTGCCAGCCAACACCCCCCCCCCCCCGCTCATCAGGCATAACTTGAATAATTAAAATCCAAAATCTGACAATCATGATGGTACGATGCTACGTCTCGACCACAAAGTAGAATAGGCTTTTTTGCAGTGTTCAATGACCCATGCATCTATATTCGTAGTATTTTTGAATATTTGAATTGCTGATACGAAAAGTTAATGGAAATGAACGCCTTGCCTCAATAAGTACCCTCCCTCACCCCTTTCACTTACCTACATCATTGTAAGCACTCAACTCAACATGGGGGAGAACATTGCGGGTTGATACTTGATAGGAAAAAGTGATTGGCAGTTAATGCGTTGTATTTACCAGGACAGACCACAGAGCCTGGCAAAAGCCACTCTGCACTTCAGTAAATCGTGTCTTACAGTGTTCCTAAATGACACTTATGTTTGGAAGCGCGATTTATCAAAATGGAGACTGTACAACTAGCCTATTATGCTGCATAATTATGTACCATATACGCCAACCCCTGTGGAATGTGAAGATACTGAGACGGACTTGTAGTAGCACAACGCCAATCTTTTTTCAGAGTGAAGCTCTTTTCCCTTCAGTTTTTAACAACTTGTTATTTGAGATGACTATTTTGATATGTGTCATAACATAGAACATAATGGGGCTTTGCCGGTTTCGTTAAAAACTTTTGAGAATATGGCGAATCGCACTTCAACAAGATTAGTAGAATCGTACTGAAAACACAAGTGGAAACGCAAGAAATAACAATCACATTAAATGTTCTTTTTTATTTTACATGAGCACACACTGACGTGATAACGGAGATTATAGTGATGTGACAAATTTCGATATGTCGAGTCCAATTGTTCTGGAGTCGTTTCCAGCGCCCTTTTAACGCTTAGGGAATTTCCCAGTTTCTTTTCTCCCTAGTACTTGACTTCATTCATCAATACGAATGAACCAGCATTCAGCGTTTACAAAACATTATTTACACATATAAAAATATATACTATTGGCGGGAAGATTCATATTTTGTTATACTTTTTTGCTTTAACTATTCTGTCAGCAGTATCATTTTTTTCACGATCAAAGGCACAGCCAATGAAAGCTAAATAAAGGAAATTCGTGAAGGTATCAAGTAACACAATGATCTAAGGATGTATGCAAGCCTTTACTGATCATAGTTAGTATATATAGATGATATGATTTTCACCACGACTCTTACCCTCAATATATCGTGAGAAATACTATATAGGTGATTAGCAAAGTAACCATTGTCATATTCAAAATGAAAGCGTAAAGAATACAAATATGAAGAACACATAATCATGAAATCCATATGTTAGCGACAAGTCATAATATTCGTCACCACTAAAAATCATAGTCTTTGCAACAACTATGATGTCAACATAATATTACCAAAAATCAATTCTGATAAACAAGTAAAGGAAACTTCCTTAAGTAGCTTTATCAAATAACTGTCTTAAATAAAGTGTTTCATTTCATTCAGTTGGGCACCAGAAGAATAAACAGAAAAGTGGTTTCCAGCTTGGAAAAATAGCTCAATCGAGTATCGCTCATAAATGCTGTCCATTCTCAAGCTAATAACAAGGAATCAAAAGAAGTAAATGACCAAACTCGGTACAAGTGCCTGGAGCCAGAGAAGTATTCAGGGTTTTCCCTGTGGGACAATGCTTGCATACTGAGTTCCCTTGATAGCTGGAGCCTTCTTTGGAGAATCACTCTCATTAAGAATGAGATCGGCATAAATGAGTCCCTCAACGTTCAAGTCTTTATTCGACAGTGTAGAAGGTGCTGACGAGTCGCCAGCTTGGTTTGAGTCCTTACAGTGCTCTACCAGGTCATGATGCTCTTGGGGGTCGGCAGGGTTGTCTTTTGACTCAGCCAAGAGCTCGTGGTGACCACCGCGAACTTTGTCCGCCCTGGCGTAGAGAGGAGAGAGCCTGGAGGCCCCACTCTTTCCAGCAGTACTTCGTGCTGACAAAGACAGGCTGCTGCCCCCACGTAGATTGAGTCTACGATCCGACTTGAGGTTGGGAAGAGTGGCCGCTCCTCGGTAGGTACTGCCGTTATCTCGTTTCATCTCAAGGATCGTCGCATATCCGTCGCTGTTGCCGTGTACCTTCCTCATGACTGGATCAGTGATGCCGACGTTCTTCCATCGTCGTTTCTTGACAACTTTGACGATCACCACTATGACAATTAGCAATATTACAATAACAGCTCCCGTTATCACGGAGGTGTATAAGAATGTCTTTTTTCTCAGAAATGCTGGAACTTTGGGCTTCATTTCCACTGTGACGTCGACTTCGGTGGTGGCGTATCTATCGAGTTCCTCGGTGATTGGTAGTTCGGTGTTGTATCCTGTGGGTCGCATGGCACGCTGCCATGATCGTCTCGTGCCCGTGTCTTCATTGCCAGTGGGGCTAAGGGTGGTCGTCTGTTCTGGTAGTTCCTCTGTCATCATTGTTGTAGGTTCGACGATGACAAGTCTGGCTGTGCTGCTCAGTAACTCGCCAGTTGTAGTTTGTGTCTGACATGTTAGCACCATGTCGTTGTCCTCTCCCTGGATGTCGCTGATGGTTAGGACTTGGTCGCTGTGTGTCAGCGTCATTCTACCCGAAGCACTCAGAACAGTCTGAGCCGTGGTTTTGTCTACGTTCCATGAATACTTTCGCACCTCCATGTTGCTGCCTATCATTGAGCAAGTAAATATGGCCGAGGAGCCAATCCTGGCTGAAATCAAGGCTGGTTCGATTCTCACCTCTGGAGGAGTCTGCATGGGAAATAAAGTGCAGGCCCTCCTTTCTGTGACGAGTGGTCCTCGCATAACGCAGGTATAGTTCATATTGGCGTCTTGTGGACGAAGGATTTGGCGGTGCACAGCGAATCGTCTGTTCTCGTTCTCCTCAAGCTCTTCCTCTCCACGAAACCACGTCAGGTCCGGAATGGGATTGCCGCCCTCTGTCTTGCAGATCAGGTCAACTACATCGCCAACCTACAGAAGAATTATACGAGGGGAAGTAATAGTAGATGCCGATTAGATGGATAGGAAAACAACCACAACCATGAAGGTTTGTGTAATGTCATGATGGCATGACTAACAAGCTACATTCATCAATAAATACTCATTACCAGAGAGAGAGAGGTGAGCATTGCTGAAAATCAGGGGGGAAAAGCACTTTGATTAAATAATTTTGCAACTTAGTAAACTATACATGTAATGAAATTACGCAGAGGGGAAAATGTACATCCATTTGTAATGTTGATAAAAATCATCAAATGTGGAGGCCCATGGGCAATTCAAAATAGCCATCTAGACCATGTGACTGCGACATTTATCGAAATAGAACCCTTAATTTCCTTTGCAGTCGGGAAAGCTGATATTGCAAATTCACAAATAAGTCGAAAGATTTCTCGCGTGGTAATTAGAATGTCCTATGCAGATGCCCCCCACCCCCACCACACATACACAGTTAACGTTGACTTTGCTTCGTGTTTTGTAATTTAACCGCACAGCTATGGAACACTTTATCGTAAATTTCAAAGACACCGAAGAACAAACAAAATCAAACATGAATCGGAGTTTAAACCAGGTAGTTATAGCAACATACTTCGGCAATGAGAGTTGCAGCGTTTTGGGAGCTTTTAAGGCAGCTAAAGCTTAATCACAAAGTTTCCCTGTACTTGGGATCATTTATAACGCAAAGCACGTTCGTATAAAAAGTATATAAGAAAATACATCCTCTATCTTTTCGTACAAAAAGCAATTAAACGAACAGGCAAAAGCAAACAGTTGATCCCCTTTAACTGCCTTTTCCAAAACGACTTTACTCGTCTTTCTATAAACAACGTTATTCTAGTCTTTCATGATACGACGAGATTACATGGATAATAAGACAGTCATATATATATATATATATATATATATATGGCTCAAGAGATAAATGCGGTGAAGATTTACTAATATCCGTAACGCCGCGCAATGCGGATATTAGTAAATGGTTGCTAAGTACCCCCTCAGTGTTTGTTCGTCTATCCTCATCCTATTCATGTTGTAGTACTTATTGTCTCTGACCAGTGTGTTTATATAATAACTGTCTGTTGTTTGTTTGCTTCTTCTTCTTTTTTTCAACTGAGAGACTAGTAGTCAATCTGAGAGGAATAGAAATTTCCGAGGTGAATAAAGTTCGACTTTGATGATTAAAAGAAAATCAGAGAGAAGTCTTCTCTGTTGATTGAGAGATGACTTAGATTTGATGACTAATTCATACCACTGAGATGCCTGCCAACTGAGACGTCTGTCCACTGAGATGTCTGTTCGTATACGCAAACACTGTGGCTACTCTGTTACATATTTTAGATTATAGCATGTTGTCATATGTGTCATATGGTATTCCTCATCATTTCAGTGCATATCGCATCCTGTTCTATGGGCTAAATCAGGTGAGAATCAGGTGAGCATAATATATATTACGAAACTTTCAGTGAACGGCCTGAATAAATTACTTCCAATACCTTTCTTTCTTCCTCAGATGGTTTTGGCATATGTGCTAGTGCACGAGTAACGAGGTGAATACTCGTATTTATTTATTTATTTATTTATTTATTTATTTATCTATCTATCTATCTATTTATTTATTTATTTATTTATTTATTTATTTATTCATTTATTCATTTATTTATTTATTTATTGCTCTCTATCTCCCATTCTCTCGTCCAGTTGTCGTATTATTGTATGCCTTTCTGCCACGATAATCGATTCAAGTTCAAAGTCGATATGTGAGTAAGGCTTAAAGTTGATACCTTTAGGGGCAATTTCAAAGGTGCAGATGTCATATGTTCGAGTTCATATTGGATATCTCAGTATATCTAAGCCAGGGAAATCACCTCCACCCACTCTGGTGAACACACGTGAACACCATTTTAATCTCGATGCGTATCTAATACACCGTTTCACGAGTAATCTGTGTATTATGCACGTGTTTCAGTCATGATGGGGTGGGGTCATTTTGTTAGTGAAATTTACTGTAATCAAACAAATGGTCAATATGTAAATTTCATGTACCCTGCTTCATATATTATTAAGTGGAATGCAATGTCCAATATATAAAAGATAGCACATTACAGCCTTAGTTTCACGGTTTGTATCATAATTCATCGCAACATATGCACTGACATGTGTCCGAATAATCATATATCTCAAAAAGTACAGCACACTTAACACAATGAACATTACTTGTTTTTGTTTTTGTTTTTCAGTGAACTGTCACGTCCACATTCGTTTTTTTCTTATTGCGTATGCCTATATATTCACCCATGAATCTATCATCATATGCATTTCGTCCAAAATCGAGCAATCATGTCCAAGATCTAGGTCTACTTTAAACAAAATATTTTTTTTTTTTTACAGCATGGAGCTCTAGAAAGCTTGGAAGGAAATTAAAAGGTGAAGATGGCATGTAAGTGTGCTTATGTCTTTTTTTGACAGCCTTTATCTCAAAGTATGTCGCCTCAACAGGTGTGATCATCTCTACCAAGTATAGTCAGGCAACACCTGCACGCACCAGTACTTGCACGGGAGTAATTTCTCGTTGGTTTGTATCTCGAAAGCTACGTGGATGATTTCTACATGTCCTGCAAATTCTGCAAGTATTTTGGGATTTCACATCATCGTCATTTCCCAATGTAATATCAACTTCCTTTAAAGCCATGTTTGGTGTGTCAATGAGGGTCGCAGGTATGATAGCTGATTACGATTAAATCACAAGGTTCGGATCTATATATATGTCAATAACATTCTCAATTGCATATCAGATACTTCATCTTTGTGACGAATGACAATCACATATATGTGATTATGAAGGACAGCACTCTTTCATACGAAAAAAGAGAAAATCTAGAATTGGATGACTTCTAATTACTCGTGGTGTTGAAAATTCCTGTGCAGTGCAGTTGTCACTCCTTGATCAGGCCTGACTGTAATGATAAGCTTCGGAACAGTCAGTATTGTTTTATACCGCCTTCTTCCCGGCATCGTCGTATTAAAGTGTAACAACCGTGGCCAGAATACACAGTGTCAGCATCTTCTAGGACAGACACCATATCTCCGTAGATCAGGGACAAACATTGCCGTCCCTGTTACATTTACTGATCATGTTCAAGTCAACTCCTCTTATAATTTTGCTTTTCATCAGACTTTAACCCCGCCTCCCTCTACATGTCTGTCTCTCCATCTCTTCTCTCTCTCTCTCTCTCTCCTCTTTCTTTCTTTCTTCTTTTCTTTTATATAGTTTCTCTTTCTCAGTGTTTTTCCTCTTCTGTATGTCACCGTGACGTCTCAGTCTGGGTGGAACCAAATACCAGACCGCCAGTCGAGGACTTGATTCGAAACCAGGGTGACGGTGGGAAAGCCATGATATTATCTGGACTCTTTATGCTTCCTACATCCAACTGAGAACCTCCTTTCCATCCTCTGAATGATTCGAATTTCCTGAAGCATTAAGTGATATTCAGGAAGCTTCCACGAAAATCATTCGTAGCGTAAATATGTATCTCTTTATCATCCATGTCAACGATATAGTTTGGAAACATATGTCGGTGTTTTTATATTTTAGGCAAGAGAGGAACGGGCAAATTTGATCTAAAATCGCAACGACCGGAGGATAAGGGCAATCTTTATCATCTGAAAATGATCTCCATCTCCCTATATTTCGTTGTCAATCCTCTGGGGATCCATGAATTAAGGAGTACCACCCTTCGACCACTTCCGGTGAAGCAACGAAGAAACATCGTGGAGGTTTCATTCCATGAGCACGTTATCATCTCTTACACTTTAAAACATATACATATACTAACTTTCGTGCTTGAAAAGGTGAACTGCTGGGGCGGTTGATGTTTCCCATCTCTGTTTTTCTTTGCGGAATGTCCGTGTGGGACACATTCCTTATGCGAATGTGTATTTACTAGTCATTAGATGTTATAATAACTGCGCATGTAAAACTATTCCCTCGTATGGTTTATACTATGAAGCTAATGAACAAAGAATTTTCTGATTGTCTGGAGCGCTATCATGTTGCCAATACAGTGTTCACAGTTGCATTTATCTGTTGCACATGTGCATCTCATATAGTCTTCAAGATAATTACATTCACTGAATACTTCACTTCTATGTGATACAATGCCCACGTGTGTATACCCTTTAGGTGTTTAAGTTCTATCAAAAGCAAACGCGTAAGGCCATGTTCAGCGAAATTTGATAACTAGATAGAGTCTTGCAGAGAGTGGTGGGGATTTAAAACAAAAACGTCACTTATAACTATCATAATCACCAAGGTCAAATCACTCATTAAACTTTCATGAATTTGTGTCTTTTGTTAAACATGCGCAAATTGAACGACTTACAAAAAAAAAAATTACACGTTTTCTAGATATCACTGTCATTTCGTGAATAATATGAGGGAGCATTTCATCGAGAGTTTTGTCAGGAATTTTCACTGACCAATTTGCTTTCTGCCAATCAGATGTAAGGATTAAAGCAGCGTAAAACAGTTGTCAGTGACTGACAAGTTTTATGAAACGCTGCCCAGGTGTAGGGAAACCTGCAGGTCTTGAAAAAAAAAAGATGTGAAATGATTTTCGTAATCATGGGCTGTCAGAGTTAATAGAACCCACTTTCAACATCAGGTCTAAAAATAATATGGATCTTCCATTCAGAAAAATTAATTATATTTTCGAGGCAAGTCATCTGGTGTTCAAGGCAGCAATGAAACCTTCTCCTAGGCCTCAACAGCCATCGACCTATACAAAATTTGTTCGACTTTTCTCTCTGTTCTAACTCGGGCTTCGCTCTTAAAACAGACATGTAGGGACAGACACTTATTTTCTAAAATTGGATCGAGACACTGAGTTGAGGTTTTAAAAAAAGATATTTAATGGCAACAAAAGAGGAGACATAAAACTGAACAGCAACTAAGACGCATGACGAAACTGTCAGCAGGTTCTAGTCGGTGAGGACGCTACTAACAACCTTTATTCATCCGTTATCTTTGTACTATATTGAGAGACACTGTATATTAGGCTATACTCTTCAAGTGTCTACGGTGTGCAGTAGATCATGACAGTCATATACTTGACATAAAGCGAATACTTGATTTATGTGTTCAGAACAATCCAATGTGTGGAAGTTTTGAGGGCAATGACATGAGAATTTGAATGCTTATTATGATGTCGGTCGGGGCAACTTGTCGGTATGGTTTCTCCCGTTTGTTTGTTTGTTTTTTGTCCTTTGTCTGTTTTAGTGCAGCTAAAATATTGATATAAAAACATAAAGACAATGAACTGCGTGGTTGCTAGTTCCTCCCACGTGTGCTCACTCATGGCTTATTTCCTCTTCGTCATGCATGCCACCATTAAAAGTGATAGTTACATTTGATTTTGAATTTGATTTGAAGAGTGCATGACCACTATATGCTTATCATTCGAAATAGGACAACGATGATTATAATCTATCAGTGTAGGAATGTTTGAGTGTATAAGTGATCGATTTCTCTGCTTAAATACCACAAGAATATGACATACAGATGCAAATAATTATTTGATAACGTGCAGGTATCTAAAGTGATAAAAATAATTTCAATGTCATTGGTATAGCAAAACAGAATAATGAAAAAAAAAGATAATTACCGCGAGGAAATTAATGAATATGTGTACATAACTTCTCTGAGGAGCGCAACATACCTTTAAGTATAGACATAACCAATATACACTAGATAAGTATAAGTCCGGTTTTGCTATCCACGTATTTGTGAACAGGCCTTTTCTCTGCGGGAAAGTTCGATTCCACATGTTTAAGTTGACTTTTAAAGATAGAGTAAAGTCCGGCGAACACGATTTTAGTAACAACGTTTGGACAGTTTTAGTTCTTGTTTCTTTCTCGAACTGGCGATCAAAACATTTTTTCACTTTGTGCGGGCTTATCTGTTTCATCATATTATTTTCTTTTTCTCCTGAAAAGGTAAGCAGTGACATTCAGACTTACCCTTTTAAATGCTGACAACATAGTAATTGTACAGGAATTCCCCATTAATTAATGGGTTAAAATAAGTTTTTAATGTTAGACATAACACTACCAAATGAAAGGCGCCCAAGCTGAATATTTCCGATATGTGCTCGAAATGGATTTCCCACGAAATATGGATTTCATCGAAATGGATTTCCCGCTAAATGCAGGTTCACCCTGGGATCCTGGTGCGTGTCTGAAAGTGTGATAACGTCAAATAGGGCCGCTATTAGCCTTTTAACACATTAGCTATAAGGATCTGTGGAGGTTTGGGAGGGGGGGGGGGGGAGAGACCCCAGGTCTAGTGACGTAACTTGGACGTCAGTTTATATTTTTGCCTTCAAACCTGTTGTATATAATGCCTGCATGATGATGTCTTCGAACCCGGAATAATGTCAGTCCATCTGAAATGACACAGACTGCCGCTAAATCTCACATAAATATTGGCTCAGGGATATTTGTACATCATCACATTCAGATTACATCAACAGCTTTCGGCGGACGGACGGATCATCGTGAGACTAGTTTCCTCATCTAATATCCTTTCACAACGATATGACATACTTTTCAAAGCACACTGAAGTGTTACGTAGCAATCATAGGCAATCAACCTTATCCTTTGGTTAATGACGTTGTCGTCGTTGTTGTTTTGCAGTTAATGTAAAGACTTGTCAACCAAGCACGAACACGCAGAGAAGTGAAAGACTTGTCTGTGAAGTCTGCTCATCATTGACTAACAAAACGAAAGTACGAGTAACATACAGGAAAGTTTGGCGAATGTCACTACCAAGTAATTAGTCTTGACCACGTGATCACTGAGACAATAAATACATGCACCTCGTTAACAGTGAGGAAACCAATTTTTTTTTTTTTTTTTCACTGCGGAATTACTTCTGCGTATTATTCTACACCGAAGCGCAATACCACGGTACTCCATGCCAGCTTGATGAGAAATCGCAGGGAGAGAATGAAAGATTTGTTACTAAATACCTGTCATGAAAAACGAAAGTTGTGATGTCCCAAAGTTTCACACGTTTTTACCATGTCGGTGATTTTGGTTTCAACCTCCCTCACAATAATGCAAATGAGATAGCATCTTGATCGTTAGCCTGACATTTCACTTTAAATAATTTTGCTGGTTATATGACCTGGAAAGATGCATGCAGTGAAAACGTTGGTCTGGCATTTGTCTTACATCAACGTATATCATAATCAGGTCTTAATTATGGATAACGCTACCGTTGTTCTTTGTATCAAGTGAAATCGAACTCGTATCTAATTATACATGCTTACCAGGCATCACGTCTTTAAGCATAACAAAACATAAAAAGGAAATATGAATGACTTGATATGACACATGCATAAGGAAGCGATGTTTATCACGCGCATGAGAAGAATATTACACATCGTATGATCCATCCCGTTGTCGTTTTAGATATAAATTTTATCTTTCAGCTAATCCATCTTTCCCACGTTATGATCTATCTCTCTTTCATCATTTTGCAGGTGATTTTGTCCTTCCTTTTCTCAGTATCAGAAAAGATCGAGTCATCGTTAACTTTGAATCTGACGCTTAAGACACTTCCTAGGAATAACCTATCGTCCATATTGCATTATGACATTATTTGATTGTATATCAAATATCGTGTATTGATACTTTGCTACTATTGTGCAGTAGGATACTGTAAGAGTCTGAGGGAAAATGATATCACTGTCTTTACATTCTGATGCAGTTGTTGTAATTTCTGCTTATCATGTTTATGTAAAAACGCTGGAGGGATATTAATTGTAAACTATCAGTTGGTGTCTTTAAACAAAGCAAGATAAACTAAACACTGTCCTCTGTTTAGTTATTCACTTAATCAATTCGCTCATTTCGGGATAGAGTAGCGAAAGGTCTATAACAACTCCTTTAAAAATAGAAATAGAGGTGAAAAGGGTATGGGAAGTCCAGAAATTCGAGCATACATGTATTTGTTTGACATGCCAAACACAAGTGAGAGTAGAATCAGGACACATATGAAATCGGAACGGACTGCATACATCAATATCTAAATATGTCCACGAAAAACAAGGGATTATGACAGCTTCCTTTGTCATTAACACGGCTGCCAGCCATATCTGAGTTAACTACATGGAGATTAGGAACGAATTTTGAGGAAGTTAAATTTTGATTCGTTGAAACGACGAAAATCCAGGACTTCCACATGAAGGCATTTTAACATCTACCTGCATTTGACGCATATTTGGAAATCTCATATCGGATGTGAGGGATTAAGGCAATGCGCCCAGCAGACCAGTGTTATTTTTATTGTTTTCATCTTTATGGAGTTACAAATACTTTAGGTCGCTTTGATTCCGTGAAAACATTAGAATGCTTGAAGCAAAAAAAAAAAAAAAATGCAGATTACCTGTGCTTACTGGGTGATCAGGAATTTAGATTTCAGCCCTTACTTCTTGATTTTCTTTTAAAAGAAATACTTATCTTTTATGTTGTCATCATGGTTGAAATTACTAAAGACATATGAAAAAGCTGAAAAGGCTGGCGGGAAATACTTGTTGCTAGCTAGAGAGAAGATTTGATAACATAGGAAACATGTTTCACTTGCCTGGATTTGCCGATTAACGGGGACATAAACAGAAACCCTACAGGAGAGGAGCAAAGCAATATCGGGTGTCAACATTTTTTCCTAATTCTTTATTAAAAAGCCGCAGAAATTTCATTCTTCAAAAATGAATAGACATATATGCACACAAAGAAAAGGCATAATAGTTATTATATTCCACTCACTAATGCTTCCTGACAACATAAATTCGTGCACGCAAAGAATGTACCAATTTGAAAATCGATCTCAAATAAACGTACAAGGACACACACGCACGCCCGCACCCGCGCACGCGCAACCACGGCAAAATCAACAGGTCAAAACAAACGGAGACAATGTCTACAAATATGTCAGGCCAGTGACGGATGGTTATGTCTATGAGTTATGGCACCATTTTTATCACATTTCACTAAACTTTCCTATCATGCCAAACCTAGCCTACTCGTTTTCAAAGAAATGTTTCAAAGGCCAAAACTTGCGGAGAACTTTGCTGCATTGTTCTCATTTTCCCATCTCATAAAAAAAGATTATCAATTCAGCTTTTACAGTTATATGAAAAGAGAAAATTATTATGTACACAAGGGACTATGGGATCATGGGGCGTCTCGGCCTGCTCCTCATGACTTCATCCATAGTCGGCTAGGACGAGTCTCGTTGCTCTAAGTTTCCTCAACTTAACGCTAATTAGATTAATCAGCACACATCCTTCGATGATGAGGAAAGTTGATAAAACCAATTTTCACCAGGGCTGCAGCCAATGTACACAGTCATACCGCAGACATAGGACGGACAGATGTTCACGGTCATACGGCGTCTGGTGGTGCTTCGGTACTGGCTTGTAATATCCAATATACATGTGCATTTAAAAATATAAATCATTATTTGTTATCTCGGAAGGTTGTTTCTTTATGACAAAGTGTAGAGCCGAATTTGCAGCAATCGACAAGCATCGTAATTATTGTAAATGAAATGGATTCGCCGTTTTCAAGGGACAACAAATTGATCATCATGATAATATAAGCAATGACACTTCCTTGCCCACCCGTGCTTGTAATTTCAGCTTCTTCGATATATGAATCACATAAATAGCAAATAATGCATTTCGTAGATGATGTAAACCTGGGCTCCCAATGTAATCTATATAAACTTGAAAGTTATATTTTTCGGGTTTTGTCGATAATTCCGTATGTGGAACACAAAACAACTAATTATCAAACATAACAAGCTGCGGTATTGATGGCGTAATGCGAAGTCGTACATTTGCAGTTAAGCATATCTGAAAAAGCAGGAAAGAAAAAAAAATATATTATAATTATCAAAATCTGTCATACTAGTATTACAAAGTGATATATTTGCTACCTGCCAAATGGTACTCGGTCAAAATGTGGTATAAAATATATAATATTTGTAATGGTAAAGGCTATAAGGCAAGGACATGGAGTCGCTTGCAAAGTTAAAAAACAAATAAACGTACGGACCGTCTTAGTGGATGACACAGGGTATACAGACACAGACACAGACATAGACACAAACAGTCACACAGACACACACAGACACACACACACACACACAAACTAATGAAATTTCGTAGGACAGCAGGATGGCGAGACCAATTAATTGCAGACAATCTGGCAGGGAGATGGCGACCCATATTACTAAATACATCGAAAGAGCCTTTGTACGTCCTTGGCCAATTTAAGCCTCTTCCAGATAGTCGAAGAGACTCCTTCGTTGAAGTAACCTGTGACAAGGATACAGATTGTAATAGGATAGCCAGAGGTTTGGAAGACCTAAAAATGGGTCTATGCAAAATTACCTTCATTGATCATTTGATGAAGAGGCAATACATAACCAACCGAATGACATTCTGTTCAACTAAACGCTCTAGTTATATTGTGGGGGAAAAAAAACTAATTGAACTTTAAAAACCACACACATACACACTCAAGAACAATCTAATTTGACAAAAAGAAAATTGTTCATGTTGTTCACCACTTTGTACCAGGAAAATAGAGTAAAAAAAAGTCGCGACCTTGGTGTCACACAAATCATACCCATGTCACGGTGCATGTAGGCCTACCCCAGTTCTGTTTCGAACTATAGTAACAGGATAAGCATGAATGTGTTAAGCAACTTAAGACATGGCCACCATCACGTGAAAGTTAATTGCCGAATTGCAGAATTGCTAATTGCTGTATACAGCTGCTGCGTGAACATACCGACAAAAAAAAATCACAACGAAACAAAACAAATTATCTTATGAGCTTCTCTCACCTTCCTCTGCTTGGGATTGCCGCTAATAGTGTTGACGAAACACATGGGCGACTCCGCTGATGGTGCGATGAGGATCGTGAGCCGCGCCGAGGCCAAAACGTTGAAACGTCCGAGTCCGTCTGCGTAACCACACTGGTAAGTCCCATCATCTGCGAGCTCGACATTTGCAATTTGCAGCGTAAACACATCTTGGGCGTGGCTGCCAACGATGGAGTACCGTCTTCGACGATCCGCGGGAAGACGCATGTAGATGTTGCGGTCGTGGCTGAGGTACTCGTTGCTCTCGCGACGTTTCCAGTAAACGGTAGTCCCACCCTTCTGGTCAACATCACATGTAAGTGTCACCATGACACCAGGGCGAACCTGCACGGAGCGTGGGCCCTCGCGGAGATTGATGGCACCCACCATCAGTACTGTTAGCGATAATACCAGCGCCGTTGCCTGCTTCATGATGCTACCCTGACGACTACGATAATCTACAAAGACTAGTTGTTCTCAAAATATCACTTGAACTTAACTCTCTCAACAAATGAGATAGAAAGTCATGCTCTCCTTTTGTGAGATAGTTCGTGTAAACTTTCGATCTCTTGTAGACTTTCCAGACAGTACACTAAAGAGCTTTGACAAGTTAGTTATCGTGCCAACGTTGCATAGCTTCTCGTGAGTGGATAAAATACCTTTCAGCATTCGTACAACGCAACCTTAACAGTTTAAGGCGATAAAGATGTTACACAGGTATATCCAAATACCCTCCAACGCATGAGATTCATCACTGTAGCTTGCAATATCCCTTGACAAAAACCCTTATGATTTTCATGTTGCCGATTAGTCACAAGCGTAGATCAAACTCGTCAGCCGGATGCCATGCCGCAGGTTCTCGAGTGAGCATGGTGAGTGTGACGATCTACGCTTCGCTTACCCCTTTTACCAAGCCTGCCGAGGTTCGCTCTGTTGACGTGTACAGATCACGTGTCATCGACGAGGAAAGTTTTTAGCCCGTTTCGTTGTGACTCTACCCTGTTCACATCAGTGCTGTCACGTTAACCCAAATATACTCCATTATGTCCCTCATCTTAAACGAAATCTTAACAGCTAGTATGGATCAAAATTCTGTGTTTCGGCGGTATAAATTTTCTCTCTGGATTTGCCACTGATGAGCACTGTGTGATGAACTTGGACATATTTCGATCGAATTACTATCTTAAATCAATTGGTCTAGTGACTTTTCCCCTTTATTTTCTCCGTATCCCCGTATTCTATAATAACATAATTCGTTCAACAAACCTATGCAACTGTTATGCTAACATGGTAACAAAAATTCTCAACGAATTTGAAAAGACTTGGTTAATCTTAACGTATAGACACTGCAACATTAGCTTAAAAGAGATAAAGTAGTGTGGTAAGTTGGACTGACCTTGGGTAAAGGTCTTCGAAGAATGGATAGAAAGCTGAATACTGAAGCACGTTTATAAGACTATAAAAACGGAAATGAGACTTCATGTAAACTTTGACACATCTCTAAGCATAATTACCTCCTGAGGCAGAGGAGAGGAACTTTTTTCCTTTTTAAGCGAGGGGGCGGGGATGGGCTTGGGCTTGCGGGCTGGGGGCGGTTAAGGGTCAGTTGTACCCCTCACCCTCTCTTTGTTTGAATGAATGATCCCTTTGCTTGAAGATTATCAGTTGTAAAGAGCAACACTTACCGCACAGAACCAAAGCATCGGCAGAACACAAAAACTGTAATGACGACGAAAATATGATCATTAATCGAACTCATTCATGAAGACCAATTTATTCACGAATTCGAACCTGATACCGCGTCTATCAATGTTAGCTATTCTTTTATTTTCCTTTGTCACTATGTGCTTTGCAAAGGAATAAGAAAACAAAATATCAAAAATGAATACAGTCCTTTAAAACATATACACAGTCAAGATAAAGCTGATTATAAGCATAGATGTCAGAAGACGAGAATGAAAATTCTGGATGATTATTGAGTCAAAATGGATCATTTTCCCCGCTACTATTCCAGGGTTTTACCAATGCATGCCACACACTAGTAGGCCTGCATTTATGACCAGTGATGACATAGCAGCTTTCAAGGGTTTGTATATGGCTGCACAGTAAAGCTTCATTTTACTTCAAGTGTTTCCGTCACTCCTCAATAGCGTAATGCTCGCTTAGACTATGCGCTAATATCGTTTGATAATTTTACTTGATGCTGTCAAAGGCAACTAAATTTTCATACTATTAACCATGTTTTAGCTATGTTTATTTAAAGGCAGATGAGGTATTGCACCTGCCAAAAGATGGGTAAAACGGCAACCTATCCACATCAACTTCAACTTGGGCAACCACTGAGTGCCGGAATGTGAAGAATGACACTGTCTGCAGGCACTGGAATCGTCGACGTTTCGAACAAAGGAAACATACACCACAGCAGGCGAATATCATTTCCATAAAATGGCTGAATTGCAGTTTAAAGTGTCCCTTTAACCAGATTTAAGTACCGTATAGGGGATTCTGGAAAGGAATTGAAAGAGTCCGTGACATTTGCCTCAGACGGTGACACATCTTGAGCTCCGAAAAAGACTGCTTTCACCCATGAAAACATGTTTTGTTTATATTTTTTTCGCCCATACTTCACCCGGGGAAATGATATGTATTCTATTCATAGCACTGTTCCACATTCCAAAGTTATTCGTAATACATGTCCCTCACGCTTGCACACACAAGCACACTCACGTACATGATGGAGCTTTGACCATGAAAGTCTTCGTCATGAACCATGTTACCTCGTAACAGAACATTTTCTTTCCAAAGACATTCACTGCGATGGTAACTTTAACATGAATGACAACTCCCCTATTATCAACGCCAGAATAATTAACGAATCACACAATGACAAAGACGGGATAACCACATGAATTCCAGGTCTTTGGAACGATTCCTCCCGGGGTGATTTTATTCTAATAATCTCTCTTGACTGATTCCAATGTCTCTTTCAAAGTGCTTTTCATTTTAGCTTCAGTCTAGCAATTGCGATTTAGATGAAAGGCTGATTATTGATGAAACTTCAGTTTCTAGTGTAAAAAAAAGAAAAAAAAGTGAAATATAATCGTCTCATTTTATTTGCATATGTGATCAAAACAGACATCACTATTCTTTGAAAACATTACGAAAATGAGATTCTTTCGTACATGTCCAACACCACTCACAATTTTATTGTCTTTTTTTTTGTCTGAATTTAAATTTGTGAAGTTCCCCATTTGATTACTGAGGATAAACACATGAAAACATCTTAACTTTCTGAAAGGTAATTTTCAACGAGTATTTTTCTTTTCATTTTCTTTTTTTTTTTGGTTTCTTTTGTTTGCTGCTTTCTTTATGAATTGCGTTGTATCTGTTAAGATCTACTGCTAAGAACCGCCATGGTGATTATCTTTGAAAAATGTGGCTGTTATACGCACCCGAGCCTGCCAAATCTTCTGCAGAACAAGCGGAATATACGCTCACATGATAAGTTTTGTCTGCTGTCGAAGTAACCCTAGCTGTCCTCAAGGACGGGTAAATTTCAAAATAGGTGTTTTTCGTTATTTTATAAGGTATATACAAACGAAAGCCCACTGAGGTGAAACGGGAATGAGGTTGGCGGGTACGTTACAGGGGACACTGACTAAATATAGCACTTCGAATATAGCCCAACCAAGTTCGACAACATACTCAGCTGCTGTCATGGCTTGGACTCGAAGAGGCAAGGAGGAAGGTAGTTTGTAACGTCCGACCACAATTTAGTCTGTCGGAGTATTTATAGACCATCTCCTTTGAGCATTCAGGCCAGTGTACTGTTAGGGCTGCGATGAACAAACTCGTTCAAATGGGGCGGCTGTACCAAAACCATATCCTCTTATTTTGTTCTTATTTGCATGAATACCTAACCATCCGGGATCCCTTTTCAGGGGCGGATCCAGGAATTCTGTAAAGAGGGGGCGCGTTTACAAAATTAAAGGGGGGCGCACGCACCCCTCCCCCATTTTTTCTTTTTATTTCTTTTGTTTCAACAATAAAGGGGGGGGGGGGGCGTGCGCCGGTTGCGGTCCTCCCTGGATCCGCCCCTACTTTTGCTACCTTGCCACTAGTGCACTCTTGGGGCAATAATATAAAGGGATAGTATAGTATTGGTGGAGATGAGGATTGGGCTTTTAACTTTTTGCGAGATACCAAGAAACCACTTATGAAATAGTACAGAGCATACCATTCTAAGAGGAATTCAAAGTTTATTTGATGAAAATCGGTTTTGGAATGGCTGAGACATCTAAACACAAAGTAAAACAAAGGGATTGTAATAAAAGGTGGGTCCCACATTCTATTAGGATCACTCTGTTTTGGATATCACAGCCATTTCAAAACCAATTTTCATCAAATAAACGGTGAATTCCTCTGGGAATTACATGTTCTTTCATATTTCATTAGAGATTTCTCGTTATATAATAAAAAAAAAATGTTAGAAACGTGAAAATAGGATTTAACCAAAAACTATAGCCCATTCTGAAACACACCTTTCACACATTTACAACACACACACACACACACACACACACACACACACACACACACACACACACACACACACACACACACACACACACACACACACACACACACACACACACACACACACACACACCGGGCCGCTTGCTACTTGAGACGCGACTAGATGATGTCAGGAAATATGATAGTGTACAAAAATATGAGACAATCTCTTTACATCAATGCAATGACAGATATTGAGTGTTTTGAAGTCGCAACACACTTTGTCAGTTTGGGTATAATCATCCCACTTCCCATACTCCAAAACTAGAAGGAAGGAAACGTATGTATGTGTTTGTGGCACAATTGTGGGGGGGGGGGGGGCTTGAGGCTCACCTTAGCTTCGAGACAGATTTGACCTTGATGTCACCTTCCTGTGATGCATCATGATAGTATATCTTTATTGTTTGTACCCACATCCAGGGGCCCTCTAAGCACTTAATAATCATTAGGTAACATCCTTGCTATAGACGTCAACACACACAGACATACAGACACACACACAACCAGCATTTACTCAAACTGCTGGACAGAGAGATGGCATGACTGAGTGACTGACTGACCGACTGATTGATAGAATGAATGAATAATACCCCATCGTGTACAACAATAATGAAATCTGCATTCTCTGTCTCATAGGATGAATCCTGCTAAATCTGATCAAAATGCATTTTCAAGACGAGGATAATGTAAGGTTTCTGTAATACGCTGTATTCTCTACTTGAGAAGGTGACTGACTGCACACACATTACTCTGGGTCATGCATATTTTGGTGATCCAAGCTTCACTTGTGAAAATATTTTTCCTCCCTCATTTATTTGCATGGTTGTTTTGCATTACAATCGAATTCGTACTTCTGTCATGATTTAATGAAGATTCTTTGATACAAAGCGACGATGACGTGCTAGTCGTGGTTTTGAGCAAACAGAGGTTACAAGGACACGGAGGCGAGAGAGAGAGAGCACTTCCATCTCCATGGTAACAGCAAAAGCTGGCAAAGATTTTGTGGTCACGTCACTAACAGGAGAGATATCTAAGAGAATTTTTCCTGTCACACTAAAAATATTCACAGTTTACTTGTCAGGCAACTGTCAATTGATTTAATATTCACACTGTAAACCGGGCCTCACTTGAAGGATACAGAAAAAAAAACATACAAAAAAAACAAACAACAACACCAAAATGCTTAACGACGGATAGAAAAGGGAATTTATACCTTGTTGCTGTTTTTGTTGTTGTTCTTGTCGAGTACGAAATATCAATGCGGTATTGAATTTATAGAAATGCTTCGTTTAGTTATGACAAATTTGAACGACCTTCCCTCAAGCATAGCCTTTTTGATTATCTGCTCAGCGCCGAAGAATTTGTATGCTGGAATAAATCCACACCAAAGCACGTCTAGTTTTCAGGTTTAAACCGACGAATCCTCCAGAACGTCATGAATCAGGGGAATGTGGCGCTTCCCGATTTCGTGAGCTATGGGTTAAGGCTGGGATGCCGCGTTCCGATCAAACACTGAAGAACGCAACTTCCGGTATACTGATATGATTGTTTTTCTATCTCCACCAATGCCGTCTTCACGGTGTCATATCACGTTGTGTTATTAAAAGTCAATAATATTTATTGCAAGCACACACACACACACACACACACACGCACACACACACACACACACACACACACACACACACACACACACACACACACACACACACAAGACAACAACATAACGTTTTATTGTTTCTCCGCAATCAGCCGGTATATTGAGCTAGTTTGACAAGGACATGTCGCAATACACTGTCCTGATAATGCAGGCAGGTTATGAGAAGATTTTTTTCATAATCTGCTGAATTCATTCCTATGCAGGCCTACACAACATCGAGGAGATACATCTTCGACAGTCTAAAATGACAATCTCAGAAACCTGTGGAGACACTGCTAGCTCAATAAGCAAGCAAACAAACAAACAAACAAGCAAACAAACAAACAAACAAACAAACAAACAAACAAGTAATCAATGAAATAACGGAGGAAACAGAAATAAACCGTGAGAGAAGAGGATGGAGAACATGAGGGAGTTATGCAGGAAAATAAGATAATCACTGAAGTCATGTAAATAAGTCTGCCCTCCCAAGGAAAAAAAGCAATATCTGCAATGTATCATATATTGCAGATACTGCATTTTTCCTTGGGAGGGCAGAAGTGTAACAAAGATGTAAATCCATAGAATATTTCAGATATTACATGATGTAGGCAATTAGTTCACACAAGCTAGTATATTAGGGCCGAACCAATTGAGAATAAGTAGTTTTAATCATAACCCGTTGGCACGTAATGTTGAGGCCTACTATCAGAACCTTAAAATTATATACTCCCCTAATGATTGCAATGTCATTTAACCATGTTTCATGTATTTTATCTTATCTCTCACGTGAAAGCAATGACTAATTCAAGATTTATCCAGAGAAATCTGTCACAGACTCTGAGATTAAGTGTCCACGCGTCTGCCAGTATAGCGAATCAATTCACCCTTAAAGATTCAAGTTAATGATAGTTGTTGCATTGTCATTATCACCATCATTGTTAGTGCTATTACTATTCATGCGGCTTTTTCAAACTTAACAAAGGTAATCAATTTTACAGCAAATAACACAAAGGATACAAATTGTCTAGGTATTCTACTAGTGAATTAATCTATTAACACAAATTAAAAGATTAAATGATAAAGGAAACAAGAAAAATACTTTAAAACATTACACTGACATGGTGATAATATGGCTGTAATATTGAGGTTTACAGAGTCTCGAACACCTATAGGCTACATTGATGAAAATAATACTGACTGACCAAACAGCACTCGAATGTATACTTTTTACATGAATCCCAGAAAACACACTTTAGTGGTTCGAAGCTGTATCTTTTTGTTATGATTTTTACCATTCAACGTTAGTGATTCATATAGAGTATAACATAAGATCGCTAACTGTGTAATATGATCCGCAAACTAACAAAACAATTTGAAGGATTGAATGTTAATTTTGCAGTTCATATTAACAAGTTCTTTTGTATGTTTATCATAATGGTAATTTCCCCTCATTCTTAACATTTCTCTAGTATAAGATATGGACAATCAGAGGTGTCCTTTAACCCTTGCTCTGCCAATTAGGAACTTTTTGACAATGTGTATAACGCTACGGGGTTTTCTGTTGCCAACTGGAACTCAAAGCACACAAACCGTTAATGACTGCAGGATGATCAATTACTGCAAGTAAAACTCTCCCAGGATATGATGGGTTAAAGGAACAGGTATGCAACAGTTGAGGTTCGGAAGGTGGACACTTCCTCTATATCCTCTCATATACGAACATGACTTGTATTGAGTTTCGCCAGACACCTGCTGCGCGTAAACAGCGGAAAGATGATGTGCCTATAGACGGAAACAGGGTGATCGTCTATTTATATCTGATTATAACAGAACCTTCATGTGTGAAAAGCTGATGGAGGTCATTACCTGTATCATGCATCATACATGTGTGGACGTGGCGGTACTAAAAGAGGATTTGGCAGCAAATTGTTTAAATGAAAGAGGACCCAACGGGTTATGAAGATATTTCTGAGCTTCACATCAAGATCCTCCCTCTTCGCTCTCTCCCCTTTTTGTTTTTGCCATAGTTACGATGTTCGTGAACAAGGCTGGTCTCACCATGGGACCCATGGAAAGTTTTGAGGTATGACTCACACGCTAATACGATTCTTCAAAGTGTCTCCATCTGGCAGACATGCAAACATCAAGACTGACACAATCTGTGCATCATTACAGTTTTACACACGGTGGAAACCGAAAGTAGTGATGGGTGTCCACG
The DNA here is from genome assembly GCF_040938485.1 of Diadema antillarum. Taxonomy (NCBI): domain Eukaryota; kingdom Metazoa; phylum Echinodermata; class Echinoidea; order Diadematoida; family Diadematidae; genus Diadema; species Diadema antillarum. Next base: position 1,190,737 of record NW_027271370.1, read on the forward strand.
GCTCGTCAATGATTACACTGTATACTCCTTCAAGATTCTATCCAAACACTTTAATACACACGTTATATTTCGATATCGTTATAGATAAGGCTGCAAATCAATTACCTCCATCGAATTTGAGGAGAAAGTGAATTTATTCTACCTTGTGTGCTGAGAGTCTTCTTTGGATTATTCTGAGAGAGAAATTGACAGGAGATTTGTCTGCAAATCAGATATCAAAAATTGAAACTAGAAAATTTGATTACATGTAAAGCCAATTTCACGTGACTACGAATGTTGAACCCATGTGTCTATAATATGGACAAACGAACAGACGTTTTACAGGTGTCTTAAATGAAATCAGTCGAATTGATTGCCTAAACTTTGTCAATGTATACATTCTTCCTTTTATTTCGCTGAGCACTATATAGCCTATCATTAACTCTAAAAGATCCAGAAATTTCTAGCAAATGCGATGTCAGCCTTTATTGATTGATTGGAGCACTAATAAATTTCAGGGTAACACTGGAATGAACCTGGCAAAAGGGAAGACACATGCCGTTTCAAACACCCCATGGCAACACATCACACATAAAACACAGTGCACACATTTTTTAAGGGCGGCCGCGGGTTTAGAGGTCAAATCAAGTAGTCAGTGGAAATGACGCAGTGACGTTCGTTGTTCTCTGTGGGGTTTCATGTGTACTTCTTTGTTTTCGTTATTTCGATATTAGTCTCTAAAATGTCTGCATAACATATGATTTTTTTTTTTTACATTTCTTTCACTTTTATTTAATCTGTATCTATGGGTCCCTTCCATTTGTCATCCCATCGAATCCATGCTCAGGAAAGAAGACACAGTATCCTTCCAAACATACGCAAGGTGGTTTTGAAGCTTAACTTTCTTTTTATCGAGGGAAATAAGATTCAATTTCATCTGTATTTTCCCATCTACTCTCGGGTCTTTCGTTTGTCGATTTTCAAAGTTTTTTGGTCAGGGAGCTAGGGTGTGGAGTTACAGTCTCGACCGGAAGAGGCAGTCGAAAAGTGAAACCATGTACACAATCATGGTTTACCCAGGAGGGGATTCAAGTAAGCAAACGTTATGTCATTATCGCTTTTTTGGTGTTGTTTCTTGTGTCTTTCTGTGCAAATTCAAAATATTACAAGGACGTTAAATGCACGTATGCCCGCTCCGGGAAATACAAACCATACAGGCAAGTGACTACAGTATCTCTTCCCACCTCACTGATCTGACAGAAAAACATATAGTGAAGAATTAGAATTAAAAGAAATCTAACACCACGTAGCTTATAGAGTAGAGTAGATGGGTTTGGTCAAAAACAAAATAACAAACTCATATGATTTTTCTCTCTCTCTCTAAAACCTTGTACCAAACCGACGCAATGCATATCCAGAACTAGAATGCAATGGAATTAAACGCGGTTTGAATAGTTTGAGGAACACGGCAACGCTATTCAAATCAGCGAAATCAACAACAGGAAAACAAAAGTTGAGAAATAAACAAAACGAAACAAAACAAAGCAAAACATAATGACATTACAAACATTGCACTATAATTCAAATGAATTAAATCTGCGATATAATGTATGATTCAAAGTTCAATTAAGTTGACCTTCTCTCCTATATAACTAGTGGTGTGGTATGTATAAAGATGACTTCCACTAGACGTCGCTACATCATTACAGTAAATGTTACTGAAACATATTGTGGTGTAGTAGTGTAGTGTTAAAGTCTCTACACTCACACGTGATGAAAGTATTACTGAAAACAAAACTACATCACTTCTGTAACTATATTTTCAAAACAGTATAACGTACTACACTTTTCATAATAATATATGGAGTTTACGTATTTTCCATTTCTTCCATAATCGTGTATGGTGAGAAAGAAATGATCCATTGTTGATCATGTTAGAGACAAGCGTTATGTTAACGGAATCATCTCTTGAAACTGGCGAATAAAACTACAACACACGATTTGGGTAAAACAGACTGTATTTCTTCGTCCCATAAGACTAGCAGGATATAGCTTTCTCGTATTCGTGTTTCTGTTTTAACTCTTCCTTAGAGATGTAGGTAGTTTACAGTGTGCATACCAATCTAGTGACTTCATCTTCCAATCAGGAATCGAGTTGCTGTATTTTTTTTCTTTCGTCTGAAAAGAATCGTGCATATTTTGGAGATGACACGCAGCGTGTGATCGGTACATGTGAACCACAGTAATGTGAACAGGTCTCCCCTGGGCGTGTCTTGACCCCACCGCAGCGGGAGCCAGACCACGCAAGGAAACTAGGCTGCGGGAATGGCCTACACAATCAGCCTTATCCATGGGATACCTCGAGAAAAAAAAAAATCACAAAAGGATATTATTTTGGCTCATCGTTTGTGCGTGTGTGTATGTTTGTGTGTGAATGTATTTTCTTTACTCATTGTCGTCGGTTTCATAAGTACAGAAAGAGATGAGTAGCAAGAAGCTATACAGTGTATATCTAAAATGTTGATGGTCATGCTGTACGTGTGTATAACCTTATTTGGATATCCCAACTTGAAAGTTCTACAATTTTGTTAGAAAATAAAGATAGCAACACCGTAAGGCGAGCAAGGTAAATGAAACACCGCTCAGTGAATAGGTGAGAATGAGCAATCAGACTGTCATATAAAAACAGAGGTCACGTCACGTGAAAAAACAGTCCGGAGCGGATGTCACTGTCATGATTGCAATAAATATCCAGTGCTTATTAACAGAGGTAAGAACTTGGACTTCGTCCTCTGGTGGCATACAGTGTAAGACTGCCTTTTTTCCTGTCCCCAATTTCGTAGAGTTAACATCGTGAGCACTTTATTAGTGAAATACTAAAGCGGCGTATACTTGGCAGCGAGTATAATGATAACACAATAACAGGAAAGGATATCACAATACGGTTTGACTGTGAATTTGAGTACAGTTCATGCCGAATTCACAACATGATATGAGTCACTAAGATTCATTTGTGCAGTTTCAAGTGTATTGCTGAACGCAATCAGCGTGCAGACGGTATATGTCATTTAAATATGTTAATGTGAATTCATTGAACATGAATAAGCTGCCGATGACCTCGCACTGACAAATACCTTTTTTTTTTCAGGCATATCGTCAGGGCGTTTGACAGATGACGTCACTACAAATATCTTACGTATGACGTCAAAAAGTGTAACACTCTTAGCGACTGAGTGACAGCTAAAGCCCATGAGCACTGGTCGTTATGCACAACTCCTCTTCCTCAAAATCGATTGCTTAAACTTGATATTGGATTATCTATATAGGGATGATAATCATTTTCTAATTAAATCTCCTCATCAAGCGTGTAACATTTTATTGCATTTCTGGTCAAAATGCCAGTCTCCATCCACTATGCTAAAAAAAAAAGCAATAGTGTTGATACAATCTTGACTGTATGATACTCACAATTGGTCTTTTGCAAGAACAGAAGGCAATGACTATGTAACTGTGCACGTTACCGTGTGGACAAGAAACAATGGAAGAACTTTAAATCAGTGGGGGAGTAATTTCGGCTGCTAAAGAAGGTTCAGACCTACCGTCAACGACTCCCACTACGTGAGTCTCCGGTAACCATAGTAACGGTCACTCTCCGTCTAACCCGAAGAAAGGAGAGCGGCTTACATATGACTATCATGAATTCACAGCTCCCCAGTTTAAAGTGTGCACGACTTCTACTTCAAACTTGAGAGTTGGTGGGTCATTCTTTGTGTTTCCCCATTACCACATCACTACAAGTCAACATGCCAGCTAAACTCTGCTTATTAGGAAGATGGTCACCTACATTTCCAATTATTTTTATAACTTTATTTGTAGTGTTTGCTCTGTCAGTTTATACATTGCTTTATTATTTGTTCTACATAATGTACATTGATGTATGTGAATAATTCATATGATTTTGTCGACACTTTGTAAAATTTTGTTGTATCGTATTGAAAACGAAATGCAGAAGTGAAACTGAACCGGACTTCGTATCTTTCCATTCGAATAATTTGGCTCCAAATGAAAGGAGTGTCGCAATGTTTAGCCTAACACTGCACTAACATTGTGCAAACTGCACATATCATTATGTCATGCAAAACTTACACTGCATGGACTAGTTTTTAAAGATGATATGCACCATGTCATGAAGATGGTCTAGAATTGTTTGCATGTATCGCGGAGACACTTGCGCACTACAATATTTAGATTCTGATACGAATGCTTTCAAAGACACATCCATTTTTGATGTTTCGCAACTGATCTCAGTTACCTATTTTGCTTTTCACAAAACAGCACTGACTGACATGAAGATGGATGGAATACAATCGGTATGTCACAGGTGAGGAAACATGGAGGATGTACTGGGGAGGAATGGGGAGGTTGGTTTGTGTGAGAGCGGGAGCACAATAGCAAGCAAGATGAAGTTAAAAGTGAAGATGATAAAGATAGGAGAATACTGGTAAAGTGCAGAATTGAGCTGATTAACCAACGAGACAAACAATGTTTTTCAATCAGCAGTGTCCCTCTTCTTAGGCGATGGGGTGTTGTTCCTTTATGCTGTCTCTCATAAGGACAACCTATATGCTTGGACATCGGTAGCTAATAGTTCGAAAGTTAAGTACGACGAAGGTGGTTATATCCATTAATTGTTCACATTAACCAGTCAATGTAGTTCTTGCATCTTTGTTTGTCCGTTCAATTTCATTTCGACCTGGGAGTGGCGACGGGACGGGTAACCTTGTTATATTTTGCATCGAATTTCGAATGCGATAGTCATACAGTGCAATTTTCTATATTTTCCTATTGTATTCGCTTTTAGTTTTTTTTTAATGCAATAAACATTGTTAACATGGCTCCGTCTCAGAAAAATACCTGTAGGTATAAGAGCATCAATATGAACTGCAATGTTATCTGTTGATGAAAACACCAAGCAACGTTTCCCATTAAAAGCAGGAAGACTTAACAAAAAGTACATGCTCAACAAGTCACTTCGAAAATGCGGCTAGTCATTAATCCAAAGTTAGCACATGGACATGACGGTTCAATTTCTCTATCGTGGGAGTCAGGGGAAGTGTCGAATCTAATATTCGTTGTGAAAAGCACGGTATTGCATGATTCGGAGGTTGTTTTTATTCTATATCATACTCTGAAAGCAGCAGTCACATAGAGACCGAAACAGAATAAAAGAAAGAAGACAGACCTCCGATGACCTGAGAGGGAACAATGTATTATTATTGACCAAGACTTGAGGAGCGGAAGCACCATCTGGGAACAAGCAACACTCCTCGTCCATGAACGGCGTAGGTGGCGGGCTCTTGCGGATCTGTGTCCAAATGAGGTCGGGACTGAATATGTGAACAAAAGACTGTTTATCATGCTTGCTCTAGGTCTTGTTTTTGAATCGTTTTTCTTTGTTCACTTCTCTCGATAGAATAGCAACTGCTCGTACTGCAATTACCCTCGTGTTATCATTTTTACTTAACAAATTTGAAGAATTCTTAACTAAAGACAAATTTACTTTATCCTATATATCCTCTCTTCATCTCTTTGTCATTTTCTAGCTCTCTCTAAACAGCTTGAAAAAAAAAACCCAGCAATATGTATTATTGCAACTGATTAACAAATTGCCCTACATTGACGTAAATAAGCACTAAATTGATTAATGATCCCGACGGAAGAATTCCATGAATTTGAATAATTACTAGTACGCAGTACCCGCTGCGTGCTATCAGGATTAGAACCAACACTTGCTGTCGGGGGGAAGCTCGGTGGTCTAGTGGAGATGACGCCTGTCCGAAGATCAGGAGGTTCTAAGTTCGAATCCTGCTCGAGTATGTACGCCCATTATTTCTTTTTTTTTTCCATGGCTACTACTAAAACACTGATCAAATTCAGTGCTTATTTACATCGATGTAGGACAATTTGTCAGTCAGTTACAATGAAAACATCTCGACGGAAGAATTTAATGAATTTGAATATATATCATTATGCAGCTATAAAAGCAAGGTCCAGATTTGCTAAATTATGGGTATGCAAAAAAAAAAACACCAACAAAACATAGAAACCAGAAGCTATTGGAGCAGAGTTTTGTTATGTTTCATCATTAATAGTAGACATTTATAGAGCAAAGCGCTATGACATGTCATCCCTAGTCGCCATAGGAGATAAAATATATACAAAATACCAGGCAGTGACAGTATAAGTCCAGTGCACATAGAGGGACATCAAAATAAATAAGTCTTCAAGTTTTGTTTGAAATGATCAAGTGTGGGTGAAGATTTGAGAAGAGGAGGGAGCTTATTCCACAGCCTAGGAGCACAAGAAGAGAAAGCTGCATCTCCGGCTAGTTTTTTCGTTATTGCAAATCCAGGTGATCTGCTTATTTTGATTTAGGTCAAAATAACAGATAAGGCCATTTTATCGTTACTGCGAAATATTTCATATTATGAGGGGGCATAGCCACACAATTCATACCCGCACACCCACGATACTAATATACCAGCCTCTGAAGATAGTTTGAGCGGACAGAATTTTTCTCTTTTTTTCCCCCTTTTTTTTTGCCACGAACTGTGGCTCACTAACCTCTCTCGAAGGATTATTACCATGTCCTGAAATATGCTACCTTTACGGAAATGAGACTTGAAGAGGATGCCAGACCAAAAAGAAAAAAAAAAGATAAATAAAATAAACAATTATGGACGTAGGACTACCCTTCTGAACAATAGCAGTTGCTGTCATACTTTGGTTCTGACAAACAAGTATCCTCCTGTAATCACTACCGAGTCATTATTTTACATATCACTTTCACTTTTCATCATGCTTTTTGCCCAACTTATTTCTTCGCCTAATCACTGTTTACAGTAATCTTAGCTACACCAGTTTATCACTTTACAGATCTTCTAAATGGAACGTGGACTCTTTACGAAAACAAGCGGAAAAAAAGGTAAAACAATTTTAAGCCGTCTATAGTTCCCACTGATTTGGGGCTGTGGTGTTTGAAAAAAATAAAACAATAGTACTATGTCCATGTAAAGATAGGACAAACGTTCATTGCGCACACAACTGCAGTGATTGAGTGTGGAGATTTGGACCAGATACCTGGGGTCACCGCTACATAATATACTCACTTCAAAATTAAAGATCACAACGAGCCAAACTCGCGAACTCTTGATTAGAGTACTTTTATGTAGGAATATGCAAGTGCGAATTAAAGGATGGAAGGGGGAGGGGGATTAACACTCACATGAACGTCAATATTAAGTCGATGCGACCCTTTGAAAGTACCCTTCCTCTTCAGAGGCCCTGAGTACAAGTGACAATACATAATCATAAAGATGATGAGTGACTTAGTTAAAGTTACCTGTATCATAGGCCTTACACATTAAATAGAATGGTATAAGCGGATGATGCGTGGACTCTACAGTGTATATTGACCCTCAAAGAGCTTTATCTTTTAGGGGCCCTCAAAATGACTCGACATAATACCCTTTTGACCAGGAAGGTATGTATGCATGTATATTGAAGAAAATGACATGGTCAAGGCTTAGCTTTCTTCGACTCCCTCTCAATCGACGTCTGACACAGCCTTGAACAACTGTTCCCTTTACCTTCACTTCACATAATTGGCATTATGTATCTATTAATTACATTTATTAACAGAATGGACATGATGATTGTGTTCTTTCTTGATCCAGAAAAGGCGCTAAAATTTTTATTGCTTTTGTGATTTGAGACATTGGTCTTTTTTCGCAGCATCTATAAGCTATAATCTACGAAGCCCTTAACTTTGTAAATAGTTCTAGCCCTAACCATGTTAACTTTGTAATGGGACATTACTTGAGGCATGAATACAATCAGATTCCGCCGTTTGAAAATGACGCTGTTGACTTACCCTCCCAACATGACACCCCTGGGCCTCATCTGGTGTCCACATTCACTGTCATGACGTGAAAGTTTTATTCGTTCTCTTTAGAAGTATCGATAAACGAGCCATCTTGACTGTATTATTGGTGTGAATATTAAGGTGCTCGAGATTTACACAGTTTTGACCATTAATATCTCTCCCCTCACCATTCCACTCCACACATCCTCCATAGGAGCCCTCTTTACCAATCATTGAACAAATTAGTTTCCTTATGATTATGGCTAAGTCTGCTAAAACCGTAACCAAACGTTTTATTTTGAGAAAAAAAAAACATAAAAGTGAAAGGGTTATATTAACACATTCTATTAATCTACAAACTCGAAAACAGACAAGTATAATTACGCACAATGCTGTGACACAACAAAAGTGAGAGTGTTCTCTGTACGAACGGTCCATGCAATCGATAAGTAGACACGCCCACATCTCCTTATTAGGAAAAATGAACTACCTCGTAGTGTGACGTGAAATGGAGTGTACGGCTTTCCTGAATTAGGTATACCTATACCCTTTACATACAGCGGAGACATCTGTGCATATTTCAACCTGAATATCTTTGTATGTAGGGGCCTGTTTGCTTTCGAGAAGGCTGGCTCATATTATTGTAATATAGAAAAGAAGAAACACTTGAATACCAATTGTCAGTACACTCACTGAACATAGAAGCTATTATATTGTCCATAAAAAACAATCCACGGAATCACTGATCCTATGTCAAGCTGTGTTTTGAGATAATAAAACTTGTAATTCTATGATCCCTACAAACTGTCCCTTATCTTCTAAACAAAGTTGGACCACTTAATCGTTCCAGCAGTAGCTCAGTAGAAGCACAAAGAACACAAAAATTTTATCTCAACAATTGTGCGAGTAAAAGACTGCATTTTGATTACAAGAGGGTTTCAATCAATTCTCAGGTGATTTTGAAGGTTTATATGCCAGTTTACATTGTCTTGTCATTATGTGGACAGATGGTCCAAAACATTCTCCCATAAAAGTAATCGGTGTGTTTTTCCAATGTCAATTTAAGTGTTACATTAACGAACTTTGTAACTGAAAGTAAACTATTCAAACCTTTTCTTTTTCACCTATCAGATATCTTTCGAAAACCTCCAAAGCAATTTTCCCCGTAGTTAGAATCACCAAAATGTTGATTCGCTACTCAGTTGTGATTAATTCCGATCAAGTACCCCGTGATTTTGTATGCAGTCTTGAGCAGCGCATTCAAAATAATAAATATCTGGTTTTCGTTTTCTCCTTGTCCTTAGAATAGGGCAGTGTGTGGTGTGTGACATGACCATCATCCTATCTATAGTCAAAGCAAACAACCTTCTTACTCAAGTTAAGTACGCTTCGATAACGTTGACTTTGGCGACCTTGCTATGTGTTTTATACTACAAAATTTCTAAGTCGTAAAATGCTATTTTCCTCGTTACCTTCGATGAAGGGCTCTTATCTCCCTGGAAGCCGATTCATACCTATACCTCCAGAATTGCAACAACCGTTATGTCCTCATTTCTATACTTATTAGCATAATGTGTTCGTCCGAACTTATCTGGAATTCCTCACAGTAGAAACATTTCTCTCTTTGATTTCTTTTTTGAGCAGTCAGGCTTGAATTTATGGCACCAATGGCAAAAGCTTTCTGCGTTTAAACACTGGGCATTGTCAGTATCCTCCTATTCTTTTCTGTGACGGTGAAAATCCCAAAAATGCACATCTAGAATAAATCCAGCTGACCAACCGGTGATAATCATCCATCATTGCCGATAATCAATCAGTCCTCCCCATTACCGATTAACTGAATTCACGCGAATCTTTTCAAAATGGAGGAAAGACGCATCACATCCCACTAACCCTTTATGTGCCAATGAATTAGATGTGCACAAATTCCCCACGCAAACTTGTGGACAGGTGATTTCAGTGTGACATGCTGAGGGTTAAGTCAGCTTTGGAAATATCGTCTACCAGCACTAAATATACATTCCCGGTATTTACTATTCCAATCACTGTTGAATTTTGCCAAGGCATTCATTCTTTTTCTTAATACAAGGCAGAATGTTAAAATTGGGCCCGTTCTCTTCACTTTGGATTTGCTTCAACTTTTCCCAGGGGCCAGTTTTAGCAGGGTGATATTTGTTATTCCTAAGGTTGGTCGGCTAATCCGAAAATGATATAAAGTTCGTGATACCGAACGTTCGTTATTCCGAAATACACATAATCTCTATACCTGGATGTTCGTCATCCTGTGTATAGTTGTGTTTTTGAGCAATTATACTTCTTTCTCACCGAAATTGAAAAGTTTTTGGTAAACATAATATAGGCCCTATCACATTGTACGTACTACTTCACGACATATATGGGTCGAAAAGTAAAAGCAATTTATAATGCAATAAGGAAAACCACGACACACGCACACGCACACTCACACAGACACACAGACATGCATCGAAATGGATCTGGAGCATATAACATCAGTTTTACAAACAACATGAGTAACAAAACGCCTCCAAAGAAGAATTGTGTTGTATCCGACGTGTTTTATTTTACTCTGAATTTCACTTTTCTCTTAAAGAATAACCCCTCTGTCAATCTTTGATAAAGAATTCAATACTATCACGCCAAAGTTAGAACAAAAAACGTGCAAATGAAACGAGCTACACAACTAACTTTGTGAGTTATGTGACATTCAGTTGTATCTTAGACGGCAAAGAAATGGCTTTGAAGATAACCAGACTAATAAATAAAATGTATATCTCTTTATCGTTGTAATTGACTTGCATATTCATCGATTCCTTGCTGATCTTACAAGGAAGGCTTCCATGTTTGGATGAGTTATCCTCCAAGACAATCGTTCTATCTCTACACAAAGTGTCGCCATGGGTAAGAGGAAATTGACTCCAAACATATAAAGTACTTTCACGATGTAAGTAATAAAAGTAGGCTGGTGATGACGTCAGCTGGAGGAATAAACGACCATCTTATTTTGACCATAACCACGATAAAAGCTTGAAACCCACATAAAAGTGCTCAATTACCACAAATGAAATGAACCATAAGCATTAGCACACTCACATTATACATCCACACACACAGATAGAAAACCAAACAACCGAACAAAAACGGCAAACCATCAATTAATGATTCGATTAACAAACAATCAAAGTATATCATCAAGGCGCCATCTAAGATTGAAAGACAGAGATCAAAACTTCTGCAGTACGCACTGCAGCGTAAGATATGAAAAGTAAATTGTAGCTAGCTATTACATTTCAGTCAGTTATTGATGGTATGCATTTTAGCCCTCTATTGGAGAAGGTCTTCCTCAGCCCCGAAAAGGATTGAACGAGCTACTACTAAGTGGACTTTATGAATAGTACATTTATTCAGAGGAAGGGGTGAGGGAGCCCTAATTTCACCCCCTCTACATAACTTTGTGCTATTAAATTTCTTGTTTGAAGTATGTTATATAATTATTGTTCTTGATGGCTCATAAGAAATAAATGCGATGAAGACTTACTAAAATATATGGTTACTTATGTCAAATTAATCATTCGAGACAAGCCAGTGCCACAGTTACAGTAGTATTTCAGTTCAGTAAGTTATTGGTTATAACCCCGTAGATAGGCTAACACAGATTTTTGTTTTGTCGATGAGAGGGGCGGGGATGATTGTGACCGTGAGAGTGTAGCAAACAGCCTGTTTGTCAAATGGTCAACAAAATTCAAACTCACAAACTGATGCAATATCTGAATCGAAATATGAGTCTTTTGTACTTTAACCTGCCTTTATAATGTTTTCACCCTAGAAAAACAAATTGCTGGAAAATGGTGCAACTAATCTGAGTGATATATTACCGCAGTTACAGTGTGCTAACAATACCTTCAGTTTCTTCTCTGTAACGAAGTAATTAATGAAATTAAAGGAGCACATCTGTTTCTTTAATATTACACTGGAATATATTTTGTACGAATGCATCTATCACATGTGAATTTTTTTTTTCATTCATCATGATCATTGCACACATTTTGTCACGTGTGTGTGAATGAGTGTGTGTGCTGATTCGAATCAGAAGTTACCAAAGGGCGATGTATGGCTGGGTGCTCACTGTCGACTGATTTTCAGGAGCATTTACAGAAAGCGATGAATTCTTGCAGTTGCGGGTTTGTATTTGGGAAGACATTTTCAACAGTTTTGCTCAAGATACAGATTGAAATCCGAACTACTGTGGTATATCAGGTTTATTATTATTATTATTATTATTATTGCTATTATTATTATCATCACCATCATTATTATTATTACTATAATCATCATCACCATCATCATCATCATCATCATTATGATTATGAGCATTTCGTTTTCTTGTGATAGCCACAATAAAAGAAAACAAAAACCCAGCAAAAACATGAGTGTTACTACAGCGGCATTTCAATAATAGGCCTATCGAGCCTGAACGCTGTACGTGTATAATAATTGATATGTGATTGTTATGATAACTTTTCTTCATTGTCTTTTTCTGGTACGGAATGAAAGTTTGATTATAACATGTTGTATATTCCTCGCCAATGGATTACTTTTATAGCTTGTCGAATGACAGTATCCTGACAGAATATCCTTTCTAAACACACACACACACACACACACACACACACACAAAGAAATGTTTGTTACACAACGTCTACGTTGTGCTCTTCCCAACCCGTTAGACTATGTCACACACATTAAATGGTATTTATAATCATTAAAAGAATAAATAATTGAAAATATAGATAAATGAATATGAATATATATATATATATATATATATATATATGTGTGTGTGTGTGTGTGTGTGTGTGTGTGTGTGGGTGTGTGTATAAAGAAATTAACACAAACTGCATGCACCTAGCCCACGTAGGATTCATGCGTTTGACCCCAGATTCCTCTGAATAAAGATAGTGATTCGAATGACTTTTGTGCTATGACAAAATTACCTATTTGAAAAATTAACAGGTGAAACATAACACTTTTATCAAAATTTAGAACCATACAAATATATTGCATTCAGTTTTAAATGAAGCTCTCCAATTTGCGGATTCCAGTTTTCTCAAAACCTCTCTAACATGTTATGGCAAGACAAACATGACAGTTTCAATTGCCATGTAATGTGTGTCATCTCTGGTCTACAAGCCCAAATTAGACCACAAAGGGAGTGAGAATGCATTGTATCAAATCAAGAGAGAGAAAAAAAGAAAACCTCCAACAACTCCACTCTATCTCTACCAAGATCCGGACAGGATTTTGCAAAGCGGAAGTGATGGGACAATTTAGGCAACAATGACGCAGCGCCGTGTAGGTAAAGTTGGTGTCTAGGTAATCAAAAGCAGGGCGGGACACATTATATTTGCCAGACGTAGGTTATTACGTTGTGTGACTGGCAGAGGAGTGAATATATATCCCAAATGCGATCAGTGATCAGTGCAGGGCGAGGTCGACAGAGGACAATGATTGTGGCCTGAACATCAAATCACTTTTCACTGTGGACTTTGAAGTCATCTGGCACAAGAGTACAACCATCATATCAAAATGATTCGATACGTATTGCTTGTTGAAGTGTTGATATGTCTGACTTTTAGTCAGGATGCTTTCTGTCAGAGAGTTGTCGAGAGGCCCAGTCACAGGACCGTACGTGAAGGAGGGACCGTGCTGTTTCGCTGCATTATCACAAATCTCCAACCTCAGCAGCGAATTTACTGGTATCGAGTTTCGACCAGAATGTACCTCACTGAGAATCGAATCGTGAAGAATACGGAGCAGCGAGGCCGTCTCAGCGTGTTAGGCAACGCAGGCCGGGGCGAGTACTTCCTTCAGATCACCAATACCAGAGTTTCCGACGCCGGGACTTACCGCTGCGGCTATGCAATACCGACTATGATATTTACTGGGTTCGGGGCAATTCTAACGGTTCTCAGAGAGCCAGATCAAGGTTTTCCCATGTGCGAAGTTTCTCCACGAAATCTCGAGATAGGCGATACAGCTGAACTTATCTGCAGATCTCAAGGAGGTATCCCGCCAGCATCTCTGGTGTGGTCCGCAAATGGACGACACCTTACGGGAATGGTACAAACGCGAAACACATTGCGACTACCAGTTACTGCTGATCTCAACGGTCTCGAACACGTATGTACTGCGACGTCAGAAGCACTGCTCACTCCCCGTCGATGCAGTGTGATTTTGATCGCCATCAGACCAGATGTACGTATTGAACCTCCCCAGAGAATCGTTCAGGAAGGAAGAAATGCGAAATTTACATGCGTTGCGTTCGGTCTCCCGGCTATTGTTCGGTATAATTGGACATTTAACAACGAGATGGTGATTAATATCCCAAGGATCGAAGTTAGTCCTGACGGACGGACGCTTGTCATTATGGACACAAGGTTAGCTGATGACAACTCTGTCGTTCAATGCACCGTTACCACAACTCACGGTCTGACTGCAACATCAGGTGCCTCTCTTCGAGTTGTCGAAGCGGAAATCCGTCCTACCACCATAGCAACTACATTGATCGTTAATGCAACCACTGCTTACTTCAACAATACGATTACAGAAGGATATCCTGGCAAGCCGCCATCGGTTATTATCATTGTAATCGTTATTTCAGTTATCGTAGGGCAAGTACTCATTATCATTCTTGTGTATATTCTGTACAGGGCTGCCAATAGGATGATGAAGGAGAAGAAAAATCGTCAACCCCCTCCACCTGTTGGCAGACAGCTTGACATGGAGCAGAATATCTACGTTTCGGGTAGGTCACATATGCCTGATATAGACCCAGAGACGGGCGCCCCCAGCATCATGAGCGACGCCACATACCAGGGTCAGCCCGTGATGTACCAGCCCCCAGGGCCAACAACCGAAGAGCCGGTGTACAGCGCTACACCCGAAACCCCGTCGTCCCCCGGTTATATCACAGCCGATCAAGTGAATCTCCAGGAGAGAACATCTGCAGGAGAGGACATTCCTGAATACCAGGGTGTCCCTGGATCAGAATCGGTTCCCGTTGAATCTCTTTATTTGGAAGTCAAAGATTCACCTCCTGTGACCCCAACAACTGTCATCTACGACAATGATGTGGTCCTAATACCACAGTCTGCATCAAGGCCTAAATCACAGCTTCCTCCTCCTCTAGCATTGTTGCCACCAACTCCAGATCCAGAAACCCCATATGATTACTCCGAGTTTCCCTTTGAGGAAGCTAGTTCTGGCGTGCCTGTGGTTATTACCTCATCACCTCCAAAGTCCATTCCACCCCGACTGCCAGCAGATTTGCGTGAAGCAAAGCCTGCCGCTCTCAGTGACCGTGCTGTTCCCACCGACCATGCGTACTACGGACTCAAGCCTGACCGAACCACTGCTAACAGTAAATACCTCAGTTTGCATCACTACGATAAGGTCGCCGTAGAAGGAGCACTGAAGGAAGGAGCTCGTCTTGAAAATGACACATATGATCCCGAGAAAAATGAGGGGAAAGAACACGATGATGATGGCTATGTGTACGAGTGTCCTCCTACAATGTCTTCCCCCGACGAAATCTATGATATACCACCAGATGCGGATAGATATTCTTATACGTTCATGGGTGGAAAAGCTCCTTAAAGAAGATAAATACATCTTCGAAATTCGTACAATTCGAAAGGGAAGGCACCATACTCTCCCTTGTTGCTTGATCTTTTTAAACATTATTCTTATAATACATCGAGGCACATTGAACTTGAAAACTAGTCCGTAGTAGATGGATATTGCGAAACATTCTAAAGTGTTAATAGATAACTATCAATTTTGTGACTAGAAATATATTGCTTAGAGTATTGGCTAGCTTCATAAGATTGTGATTATTGATTCAAGAGTTCTGTCTGCTTGATTAGCATCTTGACTATTTATCTTTTTTCTTTGTTTTACTCTTTCTTTGAATTGATACAAACCAAAATTGTCCATGTTAAGGCAAATGTTGACGATCTATGAGGACTTTAATTGTTGTAAATAGTGTATAATATTACTTATAGAGATGGCTGGCCCATTTTGACTATGTGCTCATAATAGCATTTGTTCTCTCTACACTGCCTGGAAGGTATGCGAAGGAAACATGACACGTCTATACCTAATTCACATCTTGTACGATTTCGATGGAATTGTAGTATTTGCATGCAATGAAAGTAATGTATCAGATGTTAATTGATAGCTAAAGCTATACAAATGTAGCATTATGATAGAGCCCAATCGCTGCGTATTGGTAATCATTGTATTGTAGAGGGCATCGTAATGAAGCAACACAGTCTCTCCACGTATGTCTCACGTATTGTTTGGCGGCATGAAATTTGTATGCTTTGCAGATTATTTCTAATTTTTCTCTAGCTAACCCTTTTACTGCCAACGAATCAAATGTGCACAAATTTCACGTACAAAACCATCACGACTATGGGTGAAATAAACGTGCACAACAACGGCTATTTTGATAACGGTAGACAGAACACAAATCGACAAATATTGCATCAATCAGCGTCAGTGGACGTAGCAGCGCTGTAGTGGATGTAAATTAGTGAAAATCATGCTTGAAGAGTGCTGGCCCATCAGCGAAATAGAAAATGTATCTAAGCAATAAGATTAAGATTTTGTTATCTGAATATATTGCGTTGTACACAAACTCATTGTAAAGTTTCTACTGTTGCATTCTTAACAACACGAAACAGTATATCTGAGAATATATTGAGAGGAGTGATGATACTTGATTGTTGCTCGACCATTGACGCAATATGTGGGTGGACAATGAAAGTTTTTACGAAAATACTGCATTTTACTCATTATTACTAAAAGTGTCACTGACTTTGAAAAATCAAGGATTCATTCACAAAACAATTAAATAAGAGTTACGTGTTTTGAACTCAAAACAAGCCATTTTACGTGTCGAACCAGCAAAACTAGTACATAAAACTAATGAATTCCGATGATATCTTAAGTTCAAGTCATTATAGTTCAATTCAGTTCAGGTCAGTGTATTTTCATATTTCAATCTTTTTCTGAAAGAAATAACAAAAATCATTGATGCTAATTCAACAGGTGAGAATATAGAATGTCTACAATCATATTTATTTTATTGTGGCAAATAAAAAGAAAAATACTGTACACAATTCTCAATGGTCATATCGTGATATAAGGTGTCTGAAGGAAGTAACAGAAGATCCAGCTTGTAAAACTTTAGGTGCCAATAGGCCTATTCAAACGTGTGAAATTATTATGCAGAACGGATATGAATATCTTGATCAACTAAAATTATTCCAATATTAAAATCAATATTAAATAATGAACTGTAGCCACATAGGAATCTTTTATGATATAATACATATATATATATATATATATATATATATATATATGTATAAGTTACAAAACTGTAAAAAAGTTCATGCTGTATTCACCAACGGTTTATTTCTTCACACAAAATTTCGAGCGTCTCGCCGCAATTTCTCAAGTGTTGAACAACACTTGAAAGGACTACTGGACTACTGTACTACTGGACTACCTTATATATATATATATATATATTATATATATATATATATGTCATATACAGTTCGACCCCGATTATCCGGCCTCCTTTTATCGAAATATCTATTATCCGGCCGCGTTCACGCAGACTTCTTTTTCATCCAAAATTTGAGAAAAACCAGTGACTTTAAACTCAATCAAAATTTCTACAAAACTCAACGATTTACCTACAATATTTCCGACAGAACTAACATAAATTCACACCACATTATCATCGTAAAAGTAAGCAGTCATGATCTATAAATTCACCATAAGAACATGGATGGAAAACTGTTAGTAAATCACGGCGCAGTCGAGGCCATATCGCGATCGGTCAGCTTGGACGGCAGTTATATAGGCCTACATTAACATTGTGTCTCCCATATCCGGCCAATTCGCTTATCCATTCCGACATGGCCGGATAATCGAGGTGGAACTGTATGTTTACAGCTGTATATATAAATATTTGTACATGCATTTAACATGATTTCTCTGCTGCGAATGATGTATAATTCAAAAGATATGTTCAAGAAATACATTATTAATCTCATTTCACTCTTATTACTCGTGTCGAAAGAAAGAGAATTTTATGAGAACAATGTGTTGTCTGCCTGAGGTGAACTAGCACAGAACAGCTGAATAACAATATAACAATGCGATATGTATAGTATATTTATATACATATATAATATATTATATATATATATATATATATATATATATATATATATACATATATAATATATATTAGCATCAAAACTTGCACATACGTGGTTGATGTTGGGTTGCACCCCTTTAATCAAGCTTTCGGGCGAAATACCCTTCTTCAAAATCTACACAGTCAATGATAACAACGTAATAAACCAAATCAAGCTAGATATAAAATCATACTAAACTTAACTAGCATTCAATATTATACATTCTAAAATATTCCCAACATATCAATAAATACAAAACATACATAATTACAACACATTTTTTTTTTTTTTAACGGAAACAAACGAACATACTATTACTAAATACAAACTCGGAACAAAACTTACTGTATACAGTCACGTCAATGTGCAAGTTTTGCTGCCAATATGTTAACTGTCCTTGCACCGCCCCGTCATGTTGTGGTTAAGTCCTTTGCTGTCAATATATATATATATATATATATATATATATATATATATATATGTATATATATATGTATATTATATATATGTATATATATATGTATATATATATATATATATATATATATATATAGCCACATATGGGATGTTGACGTTAGGACATTGGTGTTTTATAGATGTTTATCTCCATTATTGCGCAATCATCAGTTTAGTTCAGTTTATTCCTGTTTCATTTTTATTTCCAAACAATATCATTTTGATGAATATGGCAACTTTCGAAAGGGTAGTATATTTCACGTGGCATAATATCATAAAGAAACGCCCCTTGTTTCATTCAAGTCTGGAAATGAAAAATGAGGGGCTGATAAAAAACATCAAAAGGAATCAAAAGGAAATATATAACCAATACAGCAGAAAGGAAGACAGACAATAGAACGAACATACTTGCAACTAGTTGACTTTGAATATTAGAGTAACTGAAGCCGACAGCACAGAAGAGATTTCATAAAAAATCAGTCATAATGCAATGAAGCTAATTGAACTCTTTAAATGCCAAATGCTTTCACAGAAAAATGACATTTGTCACAACAGGATATGCGGTTAAATGGGTGATGATTTCATCGCTACCCGCCCCCCCCCCCCCCCCCCCAAAAAAAGGAGAAAGTCCTGTTTATGGATGATGTGGAAACGAGGCTATTACTAATACGTTATTTGATGAATGTTTCTTCTTTCTTATTAAAAAACAAACAAAAATGGGAGACTTGCAAGGCAACGACATCGTCCACTCTGCTAATTCTAATATACATTAAGTGAAAACAATGTCCCATAATTCATCCCTTTACATCTGATTGGTTGAAACCTATACAGTTGTGTTTGTCCAGTTCTACAATTTCTATTCAATTTTGACTTGAATATTATCATATCATTATTATTATCATGGTTCATTACAATCGTGGCTGGCCTAAGTAGCCTATTACGCAATTTCAAAATCATGCAATCATGAAATTACTCTTTCTGTGAAATTGCGCCGAAAGTATGCATATCAAGGGTTGATATAATCGTTGTATCAGGAAATCTACTTCATGTCTTACTGTTCTGTCTTCTGGAGATAGTGTTGTTCAGCTTACATCAAGTGTCCATTTCATTAATGAACGTCCCCAACACAATCACACTTATGTTGTATTGCATTCATAGGGTTGTGAGGTTGCTTTTGTGCAGCCAGGCAAGCTGCCATCAATGGCCATGAAAATGGTTAGGCGACAACGTATGATGTTTAGCCATTGCATTTCCTTCCTGTTATCTTGCCTTCGATCGTTTCGACCTATCGTTCTGACCTATCCCGTAGAGTGGGATACAGTTCCATTTCAGTTTGATTATGGCCCTTGCAAAGAGCACACGTCTACAGGATGTTAAACGGCTTATCAACTTCCACTTGATGAAAACCAGCGAGTGACCTTTGAAGGAAAAAAAAAACAATCGAATATGCAGTACAGTGTAGTAGATGTTCTGAAATGACACCACCAATATATATAAGTATAATGTAAAGCCTAAAATCAACAAAGCATCGTTACATGTAAGCTTGCTATAGTGCTAATTATCTTTTAATCCAAAGGGCATTTCAAAACAAATCACATAGGCCCTATTCACATGGAATTAACAATTGGAAATGTGTGTTGGTAATTTTTTGGAAGTTTCCAACACTAATATTTATCTCCCATGATAATGCAGGGCGTGCTTAATGCTGACAACTATTGGTCTTTTCATTGTTTTTTTCTCTCTCTCTTTCTCTGTTGCAATGTATTATAATCTACTTTCCCGCTGAAAGAACCAGTCAACCTTTCCCCTTCATACCATAATTACACATGCGTTAAAGGCATAATTTACCTTTTGCAGAAGAAACAAAACCCAGCAATAGTTCTTTAAAATAGTCCTAAAATGTGAGTTAGGGATAGAAACAACCTCTGTAAAATTTGAATCTGTATAATCGATGCTGATTATTGTTAAGTACACAAAATGTGAACAATAGTTATAATAAATATGTTTCCAGACTAAACCGATTACAGTTACGGTTTAATGAGAAAAATATTGACATCTCCTTATATTTTAGGCCTATAATGTTGCGAAACTTTTATATGGTAGGGTGTTTTGTGATACAACCGACCTACGCATATGTATAAATGTGATATCGTGATAATTTTTTTCAATCACTGCTCCCAAAGGTAGACAGACCTTCAATAAACCTCCAATAAACCCTTTCAAAGTTGAAAAAGAATTCCATTTATTATTAATTACGGATAGGCCTATACCCTACATACTAATAGGCAGGAACTGAATTTAATCATTGTTTATACTTGTTGTGTACAGTAACAAGCAATTTGAATAAAAATGATTTTACTTCTTCGTAATTACAGGCAAAAGAATAGGCGCCAAAATGTGCAGGAAAGTATTGTTAAACAAAATTGATTGTTGGAAATTTGAAAAAAAAAATTGAATTAAGTCGGACAAAACTTCAGAAACACACATGAAGATTGTCTGTTTCTCTGATTCACTCAATAAATACATGATCAGGAAGCTTTGTACCATATACAAACAAATGGTTACAAGTATCAGAAAATTGCCTGTGTGAAAAACATGCAAACGATTATCATGTCAGACGTATAAATGAATTCACGTCAGAGATTGATCTCTTGCACCTTATTATGTTCACATTTTGTTATCACTTCTCTCGTCAAAATGTCAAGGAGTTCACACCAATACCAAAGGAACTCAATCGAAGATTTTCCCAGTTCCAGCATAACGCCATCTCCATTACATTCTGCGGCGTACCTACACCATCACATTTTCTTTCAATCGTCTATTCTTGCTGCATATACTAAATACTTTGGGGTTAAAACTCTCACACATACTTTTTTGTCTTTTATTTTTCTTTCTTTTTCATATAAATAATATACAAATCAATTCAAGACATTGAAGACAACAAGAATAAATTCCACATTGACAATATTACGAATGAAAAAGAAAGAATTTTGTACATAAAAAAGGGAATAAAGAAAAGGAAAACACATCAAACAGAAGGGAAAAAGGCACCCCCACACCCAACCCCATGTCCAGTGAACCCGTTCACATTCTCACTTACTAAAATACTTGAATCACACAGTTACAGTACTGATACTGCCAGGGAAGCATTAGTTATGGGTGTACCATAGGAAAGTAGAAAAAACCGTACAACCAACAACAAAAAACCATACAGTTACACCCTACAGACTGCCGAATAGAATGATAAAAGACACAAAAGATAAGTTCAATAAAATTACAATACTTCACTTCCATTCCCTCAATATTCAACTCTTCCCATTTCAACAAATGTAACCCTATTTTACAAGTTTTAGTCGGTAATTCCTTTTCTCGATCTTTATAATCTACACCTTTTCTAGCTCATATTTCTCACTGAATATTAGGCTAAAAATTGATGGTTTTTATACCATGTTAGAGGTAATTTAATTGGCTATCACCCTGGTAGGTCAATCAAAAGAGAAACGTTACGCATGAGTGAACATATTCGTTCTTCTTTTCCAAGGCATAAAAGTAAAAATTGGAAAAATTGACAAGTTCTCATTCATGCGTATGTGCTCTTCCATATAACAATAGGAACAAAAGAAAATCCAACATATAGTAATAAGTAACCAAAAATAATTTGGAAAAATTACCCATGGTCTCTATTATGTTTGTGTAACCTCCAGCGATAAAGAAAGAAAAAAAATGACTGGATAGAATGACGAATCTTCTGTCAAATGCAAATTCAAATAACAATACAGAAGAGGCAATATTAACAATATGGTAGAAACTTGAAATGTTATTTCGATTAAAGCACAATGAAAATGATAATTGGTTCTTGAATTTGTCTCATGAATTCCTAAATTCCTAAGTAAAAAAAGGAAAAAAAACTGTCCATTTTACCACCTTTTTGGCCTACTCCAAATACGTCATTCGAATTTGAGTAGACAGAAAATTCTTATTTTTCCGCTAGTTTCCCAGTTGTTCCAAGGGAACAAAAATTTGTTTTTGCTATCCATTCATGTCTCTCATTGTCTTAAATTGATCTTTTGTTATCATTGCTATCTTTAAGGACATTTGCAAATGAATGACTAAATGTCAAATTCTGCAATTTCTACTTTTGTGTCTTGGAAGACAAAGCCGAATATGTTCACTCATGTGTAAAATTACCCTTTGTATTAACCTACCAGGTCGATAGCCAACTTAATAACCTTTAAATATGGTATATGACACAAAGATTTTTTATCAAAATCTTCTATGAAAATATGCACTGGGAAAAGTGTTTACTTTCTTTCTTTCTTTTTTTTTTTTGCTGAGTGTATAATCATCATTAAAATTTCATTCGTTAAAGGAAGCATTCCTTTTGATCTGGAAAAATATATAATATATTTTATACCAAAAATAATCGAATTACACATTTTACTTCTATGGGAGTTTCCTTGAATCCCCATAAAATTAAATTCCAGTTACTAATATCAATTTCCCTCAAATCTATCTATTATTTCTTGCCAAGTTCTTTTAACTTGTTCACGAAACAGAAATATATATGTGGAAACGTGTCCTCCTCCTTTTTACAAAAAAAACAACAACCCCAAAACAAAAAACCAGCACATTATCTATCAGATGCAAATCCAAATTTGTAAAGGTGCTATTTAATGTTTAAGGCACCATGTAGTAACTTATACTGAAATTCCCTGTACTCGATTACGACAAATTACTGTAAGTCTTATTCCCAAAAATATTTCTTTAATTTCTTCTCTACCAAAATTTTATTGATTACACCCATATCGTATTTGTGAACTGTAATATTCCTGGAGTTGTCTAATCAAATAATCATATATTTTCTTAGAATTCAAATTAGACAATGTACCTACTTGATCCCCAATTTTTAATCTAATACCAAAATTGTGTACATCAACATTCATATGGTATCTCCTTTTCCAATCATTTGAAATAACATTAAATTTATCATTCATTTTCGGTAATCCTATACTTTCGATACGTAAAATCGTAAAATGAAAATATAATATCATATTTATTCCATCCACTATATCATCTATTTAAGCAACCCCTTTCTTTAATAAATCATTATCAAATACCATTCTATTTCTTAAACAAATATGTTTATTATCTAAAAAATAGAGTTGTTTTTATTATCTTCAAAATGTCTACATTTATCCATTTCTTGCCACACTTTTAACATTTCCCGATAAAATGGAACCAAAATTTTCAAATTCATTTTATCAAAATCATAATCACATAAGAATACAAACCTTCCCAAATTCCCTGCCGAAATAATCAAATGAAATCTTCCATCCCGCATAGTTTCTCCATAAAGAAGACGCTTTAGCCACATAACTCTTTGAGCTTTGATAAATATTTCATTATTTGTCAGCACACACACGCACACATACACACACACACATGCACATGATATTTTTCTTTTTAGATATCTATAGCTATATGATATTATCATCCTCTTTCTTAACTTGAGTTGAAGATCTAAACAACCGTTTCCAGATGGCAGAGTGCACATCTAATCCTTTAAAAAAATTTTTACAAAACATTAGTAAAACACATCAGTGAAAGTTTGAGGAAAATAGGACAATCGATGCAAAAGTTATAAATTCTTAAGTCTTCCCCCTCCAAACTTCTCTGACATATCAACCTCTGACATTTTTACACTGAACCGTCACTTCAAATGTCATCGCTCGACCATTTATTTCTGATGCGGCCGCTAATTCATAAATAGCCGTCAGATGCTGTGGTCACTGCCAGCAGTACCTTGTGGTTTGTGTCTTATGATTTTCCCCTTAATAATTTTCGACTGACAAGAGCATTCTTTCCTTTCAACAAGTGGTATACAGGGAAAATACCCAGTGCCCCATTTCATCAAACTCGCTCAACTGTAAAGCCTCGAATCACAATGTTATTGTGTTGAAGCTCCATTTTCGAATTAACATTTCTGAATGAAGCTTCTGACTTTTCCTTGTCCAGGGATGTGAGACCCTGGTCTGTCTGAGATTCCATTGCCTGCATACGTTACGCTTAGTAAGTGCACTCTCGGGTGAAAAACAAACATTACACAACATTATAACATCTGTTTTATCAAGTATACAATAAGAACCCGCAGCACGAGAAACGCAGCACGAAGAAATCTACTCTATCGTGGAGTGAAACTTTAGTGCCTCTAGTCCTGACTGCATGGGAGTTTGATTGCTTATTTATGAGACTGTTTTTGTACCCTCAAAATGGCGTTCAGTAAATTGTACATGCAGTTGGCAATGTGCTCCTCAGCGCTGCTTGTAGCGGCGTTGTATGTGTTGCGCAAAGCGTGTGGATCCTGGACCAGATCGCCTTGGACATGTATTGGATGGGGTAAGAAGAGATATCCGCTATTACTATCTTTACAAAAAAGTACCATGACTATACCATGGTAGTATCATGGTATGGTGATGAACCATGGAGCCTGGTAATTTCGCCAATGTAATACCCTGGTACCATGGACCTGGTACTGCGGCGAAATTACCAAATACTAGTTTCACATTGTTTATGTCTTGATCCACCACTTATATAACTCACCCAACATAGCGTTGCATTTTTTTTATTATTCTTGTATTATTCAACTCTTCATTGTCAGGTGATCCCATCACTGCAAGCTCTTGAGGCTTTTACTCTTTTTTTTAAGTCTGACTTTTTAAATGTCTGACTTATTACCACTTTGTTATAAATGATGACCTTTGTCTTCCCTCTGTGTATTATGATTGTGTGAATTGTTATATTTCATCTTTTTAACTGTATATATTGTAAATGTTGAAAGAAATAAAGGAGAGTTCTATGCTCTCAGTCAATGGTATTCTACTATGTACGATGGTTCTATACCATGGTTTTACAGTACTGCGGCAAAATTGCTATGTAGGGCCCCTACCATGGTACAATACCATATGATATTACTGCAAATGAGGCGAAATTACCGTGTAGTACCGTGGAACATTACCATGGCATTACTGCGGTAAAATTACCATGTATACGATCGATTGGAGTACAATTAAGAAGAAAATAACAACTTTGGATGTTTTATTCCAGTAGTAATCACAATAGTTTTGCATGATTTTGCAGGCCTGGGTTAGTATATGCGTCAATGTATAACTACTTCTACCCTAACATACGGGTCCTACATCCTACAATAGACCTAGCTGTATATCTGTAATACACATTGTACTTCCTATTCGTAGGTACTGGACTAGTGTATCAGTTCTTTATGGGCTAATATCTGAAAAGGTTTAAGACTTGAATACTATTAACTACACCTCACAAATTTATTAGTCCTATTAACCCTAACCAGGCTGGGCTTTTTGGCCTGTTCTGTGGCCGGGGGAGGGTTGATTCACCCCCCCCCCCCCCCCCCCCCGGGCGAGATCTCGGCCGTCGACAGTGCAATCGCACTGAAAATTACCACATACATTACTTGTTGTGTAATCTGCCAAACTATAAAAGAAAAAAATATTTTTCATTTCTTTATATTTTACATTAATTAATATGCGTGAAATCATAAATCTTGCTCTAAATCAGAAAATAAAGCTAATGACATCCTAATTTTTGGTGACATTATTCCTTGTAGCATTCCTAACAAAGGTACTTGAAAAAAAATCTGGTATCGAAGTTGATTTCTTATGTATTCTATTGTTGTATGAATTTCTTATGTATTTCTTTGTTTTTCGACCTCTGTTTTTTTTCTTTTTTCCAAAAGGGGAGTGTTACAGAACCTATTTTAAGTACAATTATGCTAAAATTGATTGATTTCAGCCATTGAAAGTGAAAATAATCATATCTTTTTGAATAAGGTGGGAAAACTGTATTTGCCTAGATTTTGTACACAAAATCACGTTTTTGAGCCATTTTCGGTCTGACAAGCCGGTATGAAAGGTCGTGCAGCGTCGTTACCGTATGCCCGATTTTCCCGAAAATGGTATCATAAGATGTGCGAGACTTGAAAGTAAAAAGTCAGCGAGAGGCGCGGTCAAAAAAAAAATCGCGCGGCGGAATACTAAGTACTAGCAGTCGTGGAAAATGTCGGGGGTGGGGTGGGGGGTTGATTCAACCCCCCACCCCCGCCCTTTTAAGGTTAAAATGTGAATATACATCTACATTAACACAAGTTAAAGTTGTTGATTTTGAAAGATACCGTTTCTAACACACTTCAAAGTTTAAACCCAGCATGTATACTTTGAGTGTTTATGTCTTTTATCTATTTTCACTACTTTTTGCATGTTAGATGCTCTCTCATTAATATTCATGATCAATACAGAAACCAATATACAAAACATGGTTCGTGCAACTGGAATCAACTTGTATCACACACTGCCGGTGCCACGTTTTCAAAATTTTGGGGGCACTTCCATGGTTTCAGCGCAATTTCTGGTGACACGGGTTTCTTCAGCTGACAAGAAAAAAAAAAAAAGGTCTTCAGCTCATCTTTCTCATTCCACTTCCGCGTTTCTTCATCTTAAAGGCCGTGTCACACCAGCCTTGCGTGTGACTTCCGAAGAACATTTTTGCTATCCGGAGGTCCCTGCAGATGACCCGCACATGACAGCACCTAGCATGTATCTCAAAAGTAGTTACCCGGAGGTGCGCACGCTGGCTCTATTTACCCGCTGCCAAAAAAGGCCCTGTCACACCAGCTAAGCGGGCTTATTGCGTATGGGGATTTTTCAGCACGCAGAATAATTTCTGCGGCCGGACAAGGTTTAGGGCGAGTTTGGCGTGGGTATTACATGATAAACGCGTGATACCTAAGTCCTTCTTGCGTGTATTCCGTTGAACTGCATGTTAGGCGCGTGGGTGTCACGTGATAGCTTCGTGATAGCTTCTTTTATGTCAGTTACGGGCGACATACGGGCTCTGCGAAGTACCTGCGCCACAACTGCGTGTTATCTGCGTACTAGTCGCCTGCGAGGTGAGTGCTAGCCTGAACAATAGGCTGGTTCGAGTGGATGGGCAAACAATCATTTGTCAACTAGCTTTCAAGAAGTGAAGATGCCCCGTAGACGGAAAGTGCACAAGGGCAGAGAACGTCCAGTGGATGGACAGCCACAAAGCCCGGAAGATTCACAGCAAATGCATCAAATTGCTGCTGAAGTCCATTCGGCGGATGAAGTCCTGTCCGAAAGGGACCAGGTAGTCCTCGACGCCATAGAGGACAGAGGACAAAGAAGAGAATGAGCCCACAAATGGCACGCACTCCCTTCACATAGGCATAGATCAGCGGGCAACTTACCTACTTCAAGTGGGTCAAATGCCTGTGAATTGCGGCGGCTACGGCCCTCCTACGGGTGTTCTGCGTGGAACTCTTCGGGCAATCCTCGCGACTCATCCGGAAATAGTTTTGGTTATGCTCAAAACTTTGCTGCGGGAAAATTGGACTAGCGTGCGCACCTTCGGGCAACTAAGGACGAGATAAGTGCTAGGTATTGTCAAGTTCGGGCCAACTGCGGAGAGCTCCGGGTAGCAAATTTGTTTCCCCGCAAGTCAAGCCGCAAAACTTCCCCAGATACGGTATGACAAGGCCTTGAGCATGCTCAACACTTGTTCCGGAAGAGTCACGGGAGTTGCCCGTAGAGGTATGCGCAGAACACAAGTAGGAAACCCTTACCGGTAGCACCTCACAGGCAACTCCAAAGCAGGTACTTCGCAATCCCCGTATAGTAAGTCGCTCGTAACAGAAAATGGATCGGTTTCAAAGCTCTCACGCGAGTCACACGGAACGCACGCAAGTAGAAGCTAAGTAGCACGCGTCTAGTAAGTAAGAAACAAGTGCGAAAATTGCAAACATTCTTGTCCGCCCGCGGAAAATCTTCTACGTGCTTTAAACTACCTCCTCGCCACAAGCCCGCGTAGCTTGCCCGGACGCCTTAACGGGCTCAAAGGTTTCCATGTATTTCTATGTGCAGGTGCAAAAAAAAGGGGAGGGGGCTCGCCCCCCGCCCCCCACTTTTAGAGGGGGCACTTCCGGGGTTTCAGCGCAACTTCTGATGACATGGGGTTCTTCAGCTGACAAGGGAAAAAAAAAACGTCTTCAGCTCATCTTTCTCATTCCACTTTCGGGTTTCTTCATCTCACCGGGCTCAAAGGTTGCCATGTATTTCCAAATCATACCGTGTATAAAAGAAATGACATGAAATTCAGCATGACTCTCAGAAAAAGCTATCTTGATCAACCCAAGAAGGTTCAAGAGATGGAGTAACAACAGTGTCATTCCCCTTGATTCATGTTTGATGCCGCCAATAAGAAATATTTGAAGTATGTGCTAAACTGGAGCTAACTCACAGATAGAAAAACAATTGATTCATGTGGCATCGCATCATGACTCGTCACTCTCAATGGAAGATATTTCTTTATGATGGTAATTACTTTTCGCTGTCACTTCTTATGAAACATGAGCGGTATATAAACGTACAGACACAGGGATGTACGAATAAAGATTCCACACACAAAAATGATGAAATACGAATTAAAATTACCAGACTTTACATGTTTTTACACTAATCTAACATATCAATGAATAAAGAACTATACACTTGAAGATTATACCATATCAGTTTAATTGATTGGAAAGATGATAAAATCGACTTTCCAGTAAGGGTGCAGTTCAAATATTCTCACAACATTCAGCTTAGATTTACACTGTTTTACATAATCCTGGACAGGGAGTTGCTTTCTTTTTTCATATGCCTTATCATTAGCTGAAATTTAATTTCCTTTAATACAAATATATATATATATATATATATATATATATATATATATATATATATATATATATAGCCTACGTTATGTTTAGCGTTCCAAAATGAATGATCTCTTTGCTCGGAAAGACGGTGGCATCGAACCCTGATCTTCAAAGTCACAAGTGCACCTGGTGGAATCATTTTGTACGTTAAAAGAAAACTGACAGCTGTTTGAATATCTACAGCCAGTTGGAACTCTATTTCTCAAACCTCCTTGATCAACCTAATCAATCCATATCTGCCTCATTACACAAAAACTTCAGCTGCTGAAGCATCTTCTTTTTTTTTTTTACGTACCTTTTTTTCAGAGAGCATACTCTATATTTGATTTTGATTTGATTTTGATTTGATTTGAGTTTTGATTTGATTTGATTTATTTCTGCTTAATTCCGTTACATCAGATATGATTTTGTACAAGTCCATCTATGACAAACAGTATATCGACACAATAGTTTTTAGCACAAAATAAAACAAATACAAAACAGCTTATAGGGAACTTAAACAGATGGGTCTCCAAAATAAGCCGAGGCTCTTGACGGTATGGAGACCCTTATACTTAGCTACTCTGGATAGGATAAGAGATAGAGAAAAGGGGGAAAGGGTAGGGGATAGAGGGAAAATTACAGAGTGTATAATGTACCACTCCAACTATACAATATATACAAAAATTATATCAAATTCTGCATAACTCAGAACAAGCACACACACACACACACACACACACACACACACACACACACAACACGCAATCACACAAACACATTTATTACATGTTATTAATGTACCGGTATAATATTTTGGGCCATACTTGTGAACATCAAACACACTTATATCAGTGGGTTCCAAAACGAATTAACTGTTTATACTAGATGTTACAAAAAATATTTCCCACTTTTGATTCTTAATAGTTCAAAAACCATATATCAGATAATGCTGATGAACAATAGCTGAATAGTGTACAATTTGTTGAAGGTAGTTTAAGAATGAAAGCAATAAACCAATTTCATTTAAATTCAAGATTTAATTTTTAAGTTAGGGTTCAAATTTTGCTCTATTTTCAACCCTGTGTACAAAACTTGAGTTTGCACAGGAGTCAATTGGTGTGTATGGGAGTGTGTGGTCTTGAAACAAACGGCCAGGGTTAGAATACTCTGTTACACATTAATGAGAAATTCCACTCTAACAGCTGGTCTTTATTCATCCTGTAATATAGTGTATGCAAGCACATGAAAATATGTGCATATTTTTTTTACATGTGCAATGTGAGTTGGCTCAGTCGGTAGCGCGTCTGCCTCACGATCCTGAGGGCCCAGGTTCAAACCCGAGTCTGGACTGAGCAATGTTGCGTGTAATCATACCGTCCCCTCGATGAGAGAGGCAAAAACACTCTGTCCCTCAGATAGGACATAAAATTTAGGTTCCGTGTACATGGTGTATGAAAGAGTCACAACTCATGCACGTAAAAGATCCCGCTTCATTCATTCATCACAAAGAGCAAGGTGTTTAACCCGGTGAAGTGGTCCACCTCACATCCAACTGGACCCCATGGAAGACCAGCTTAGCGTAGCTAAATATGGGCTATCCAGCCATCTTTTCAGATGGAGAGTGAACAAAATAACAATTTTACCCTTTACCGTAAATTCAGACTAGCAGTGCCCAGGGCAAACCATCATGAATTATTTACAAAGCATTCATGTGCATTGGAGCAAGAAGCCTAGTCAGCAGAATTCAGAAAAAGTGGTATTCGTGGTATTCATGTCTATTGTTCAGACATGTCAGAGTCATTGTAAGAACACACTCCCATACACATCATTAGGTCCTGTGTAAAGTTCATTTTTGTACAGAGGGTTAAAATTTGACCAAAATCTGGAACATAACTTCAAGATTCAAGGTTTCGTATCCAAATCACCTCTGACTAAATTGTACACTATTTAGCTATTACTCATATCAATGACAGTGTTATCTGATATATAGTTTTCGAACTATCAAGGATCAAAAGTAAGAATGTTTGTTTTTTGTGACACCTAGTACAATGATTAATTAGTCTGCTTAACCCTAATCAGGCCGGACTAATTTGGCTATAAATGCTAAAACCCCGAAATCTCGACCATCAGTGTTGCGATCGCGGCGAAATTTGACACGGGTGTAAACCACGTCGTAAGCTAAGATTATGTCTTAAAATTATCAATGTCTAATTTCAATTAATCAATATTGTGTAAACTGGGCCCAAGATTCTATTTTAGCCTAATTAAAAGCATCTTTTTATTTGAATATCTGTTTTAACATATTCAGCTATTGCACATCATACATGTAAGAACTTCCAAAAGTCATTCTTCTTATGCATATCGTAGTTTTTTAATTTGTTATGTATTTTTGTGTTTTTCGACTTTGTTTTTTCTTTGTTTTCTCATTAGAGATTGCCATTTACCACTTTATACCATAGTTAGCATAAGATCAATTGAAGTGATTAATAGCACAACAGTGGTGGATCCAGGGGGCTCCCCGCTTTAATAATTTTTGCTAAAATAAAAAATAACAAGAATGAAAATGGTAGTGTGCTTACATATGCTTACATTTTCCTTTTCTTCTATGCTTTCTAGTAATATAAGAATAATTTTTATTGTTCGATCAATGCAATCACGTTTAAGCTTTTAACGAATACATTTCAGACGAATGGCAATGTGAAAATGGCTCGCTCGCTCTGCCCGTTCTTTACAGTAAAATGAATAGTTTTCGTAAGTTATGATCATAGTCTTTCGCAGTGATTTTTTTTCTATTACTAGAAATTTGATTTAAAATGCTCTATACATGCGACTTTTGTCCTGTTTTTCTTTTTACAAAAAGTCCCTACTGTGGGAGGGGGCGTCTCCCTCCCACCTCCGCTCGGTCGCTTCGCTTCCTCTCCCAGGATCTCACACCGTCATATAAATGTACTCCCATATGTTATTATCATAGTCCTTCGCAGTGGTTTTTTTAATGTTTAATTCCCTGGAAATTTGGTCTGAAATGCTCTTTAAACGCGACTTTTCTGTTTTCACAAAAATTCCCCACCGTGAGATTTTTCCATATGTTAAACTCCCTAAAAACTTGCTTTTAAATTCTCTATAAACGTGACTGCTGTACTCTGTTTTTGCAAAAAGTTCTAAACCGTGGGAGGGGGGTATCCCCCTCCCCCGCTCGGTCGCTTCGCTCCCTCACCGAGGATCTCACACCGTCACATAAATGTACCCCGTATGTTTTTTTTTAGTCCTTCGCAGTGATTTTTCAACTATGTTTAATTCCATAGAAATTTGGTTTAAAAGGCTCTATAAACCCGACTTTTATGCTCTGTTTTCACAAAAAGTCTGTGGGAGGGTGTATCCACCCTCGCCGAGGATCTCACGCCGTCACATCTTAATGTACCCCCGTAAATGTTATATTCATATAGTCTTTCGCACTGATTTTCCATATATTGAATTCCCCAGAAACTTGCTTTTAAATTCTCTATAAACGCGACTTTTGTACCCCCTCCCCTCCCACGATAGGGTACAAAAAGGTCGCTTCGCTCCCTCGTCGAGGATATCACACCGTCACCAGTCATAAATGTGCCCCCGTCGAGAGTTTGCCCCCCCCCCCAAAAAAAAAAAAAATAGAATAAATAAAAAAGTGTTCTGGAGCTCTTGCTCTCACATTGCTGAATTATTGCACGAAACGTTGAGGGCAGATTCTGAAATGCCCCTTTAACGAGGTTTACAACAATGAGATCAAACTAAGGATTACGACTGAAATCGACACGGATTGTTAAACTTTGCCAAGTCATTGTCTCAAAGTTCCTTATCTAAATGCGTTTCAGAACAAGTCAATTACATCATCAATACTTTCTATTAATATCCCAGGAATTCTGGATCTTGGATTACTCGGGCTTTGCCTTGTGTACTTGTGGATCCTTAGTCAGCGGCCATCCAGACGGCATACCTTTAAAACTGTGAGTCAGTTTGGGTTGCTAGTCCTGGTCAAGAAGTGCCTTCACAATCTGAGGGACTATCCAATAGCCAAGGTTTCTTGGCGAAAGCCCAGAGAGCATCAAGAGCATTTGTTGATCGACATCATCAAGAAGAATGGCAACACCGAGTACGGGAGGCGATTTGGTCTGCAGGAGGTGAAGTCGCTGGATGACTTACGCAGACGGCATCCGCTGACAACTTATGAGCACTATCGAGGGTACGTGGAAAGGATGATGAACGGGGAAACTAATATTCTCACTGCAAAAACGCCTGCTAGCTTCGTTCGAACAACCGGAACCACTGGACGGTCGAAGCACATCCCACTCACCTCTAAGATTAACTTGTTTAAAAGGATTAGGACAACGTTAAATCTGACACTACTGGAGAATTATCCAGATGTCAGTCTGCTGCAAAAGCAGTTAAACTTGTATGTGTCACCCCGAGTGTCTAGAACAAAGAGTGGTGCTCTCATTGAATCAATCGGGCGGTTTTCGGATGAGCATAGAACTCCTCTTCTGGGCTACACTTCTCCGCCGGAAGGATTCCAACTCGAAACGATCTATGAGGCCAATTACATTCACCTCCTCTTTGGGCTACTCGACAGAGATGTTGGCGTTGTTCACGTGGGCTTCATGAACCTTTTAAGGAGCGCCCTCCGACAGTTGAGTCGGTGTTGGCCGGACATCGTCCACGACATTGAACACGGGACCATCCCGAGCTCTCTCGAGCTTCCTTCTCATATCCGTGCCTCGTTGACGGCAGCTTTGGGAGGTGGTGATCCCGTTAGAGCCGCTGAATTACGCCGAGAGTTTGAGAAAGGGTTCTCAGGTCTGATGAAAAGAGTTTGGCCCCGTTTGAGAGTCATCCACTCAGTTGACCACACTGGAATCTGGCCACAAATAGAGAGATCATGGGCTAAAGGTAAGTCATATCACTGTTGCTGTTTATCCTGTCAAACCTCCCTTAATCCTGTGCTCGGGACTTTAAATTATATATACACGCTATGTGGTTTTCTACGTCAATCGTCACTGTATGTACACGAAGGGTGGAACGTGTGATGTTAAATTGTCAAGACATGGTATTCCTAGGAATAATTCCAATCCCTCTTTGCACCTCTCACCATACTGGTGATGAGGACCTTGAGGCAGAAATCGTAATCACTTTTAGGTTAGGACTTTTTTAATCAAATTTTACGCATTTTGTTCTGGTGGGTTTCATTTGTTATTTTTCTGATATTTCTGTGTTTTTCTGTCGCACGCAGATATTTTGGTTTCATCCTGCTGCAATGATAGTATTTATCTTATGAAATCATACTCAAATCTTACATGTATATATGCTTGTAATGTCTGATTCACTCTCCTGTATAAAATAAACTTCACTCATGAAAGCATGTTTGATATGTTTGATGTATTTTGATGATGTGTAAATCATTGTAAAACTGCAGGGTACTTTTGGAAAGCAGGTTTGTGCAACTAATTAGGATAAAATACAGGATGAAATAAAGAAAGCAAATATGTAGGTAGATAAATGAACAAACAGATATCTGTGATCTTTGCTTGTCTTGTCTGCAGGAATTGAACATCTTCCACTATATTTTGGCTCGTCAGAAGTTTTTACATGCCCCTACCTGGGTTTAAACTCCATGAACGTGCATGGCCATGTGCCGCTGCCTTCCGTTGTGGTTACAGAATTCATCAAAGTTGAGGACACGTCAGTATCTTGAAAGCTGTCTATTTCTCTTTCTATCTTATTTGTGTTAAGGCCTGTCTGTCTGATTGTCTTTCCAAGTGGATTATACCAATAGATGTCTGGACGCGTGTGCGTATACAGCGATGAAACAATGTCTTGACAAAGATAGAAATATATGTTCAAATAGTTATCAGAAACACATACAAAGATATGATTATTCATAAAAGTACTATATTAATACACATGCAGTTATATGAAGTAAAGTTCTATGACTTCTGCTATAAACTCATCAATAATGAAACCAAACGCTAGAAGCTCATCATCCCAATTTATTGTACAAAGTTAAAAAAAAAGATTGAACAAGTTTGAACAATATCTAATCAACAAACAACAAACATACGGAGAGAACAAGTGTCGAGTATGACACAACTATAACTAGGACATATCCTCCTTTTGTGAAAAAATTTAGCTATTTACGTTAGTCTAGGATACAATTTGTCAATCGTACATGATTAAATAATTAACCGTTCAAAGCTTCACAAAAAAAACTAATGAAGATTCAGAGCAATTAGTCCAGAGCGCTTCGTGTACCGGATTTATAGAGATTTATTATTTCTGTACACCACGATTCTGTCGTCACATATAAAAGTTGTTGACAAGTAAAGATACAGCACACTTTGATTGGCCATGACGTCTTAATTTTACCTTTCATTTGGTATTTAGGGATCAGAGTCAACCTAAAACATATTTCATGGATGAAGTAGAAGTCGGACAGTGCTACGAAGTCGCTGTAACCCACGAATGGTTCGGATTCTACCGTTATCGAACGGGCGACATCTTCCAAGTTGTCGGTTTCCATGAGAATTGCCCTATCTTACAGTTTCAGTACAGGTTTGTAAACCAACCTCCATTCTTTTTCAAGATGATATCAGCAGATGGAATGTACAACTACTTAATCAAACAAGATAGAAATCTCCTTGAAAAGGCAATGAAGAATTACAGTTACACTTATTATCTTACCTGTCTTCAGGATATTCCGGTAGAATCTCCCTGTCACAGGCTTTTGGAAGAGAAGCCATCAAAATCATCCCTGCATTTCAGGGTTTTGGAAAGGAGGCCAGCAAATTTGCCCCATTTCACATGTTTTAGAGAGGAAAGCTAGCAAAATTACCCCCTTAATGAAGGAAGAGTGCTGAGGGGAAGAATATCCACAATTTTAGCACCTGCATGGACAGGAGTATATTTAGGGACTCTCTCATTCTGAATATACCACAAAAGATGTACTTATATTCCCGCAGCACTTTTCTTCGCTCAGGGTCCAGGTTGGGATTTCTGTACAGATCGAAACGTCTTATATAGAAAAAAGAAATAATGAAATACAGACAACCTTGCCTAAGTCCAATCTATTTGGAAATTGCTTCGACTTAGAGTGAATGGACTTATGAGGAATTGAAATCAATATGATATAAAGAGAAGAGGACTTGAAAAGACCTTCGACTTAGATGATTATTCGACTTATGTAAGGTCAACTTAACTGCACAAAACAAATTAACAGGCAGTGATGGAGGACAGATGTGAATCCTTTGATCAAGGCTTATTTTCAAAATTTCAAATGTCTATGCATTGAAACTCATTTTATTAACACTATACCAAATGCAAATGTGATAATGGCAATATCATTCAGAAAATGGAAAGACTTCGATCCTTATGCCCCCTAGATATCCTGCGAAAAAAAAACCTAGCCTGGCATGCTTCGCCGCAAAACATGCACCCTTATTTCATAATTGTGATTATTATCATTATTATTATTATTATTATTATTATTATTATTATTATTATCATTATTATTATTATTATTATCATCATCATCATTACTACTACTGCTATTATACTATTGTATCATTTAACGCACCCTGAATTTTCGGGGGGTTGAAACTAACCCTTTTTTCGGGATCCTATTTCATTATTGTTTAGAAAAGATTCAAAACTACCTCTCTACAATAAGAAATATTTCTAGGGGGCATCACAAGTGTTTATGGATGCAGTCCTCCTTTTTCTGGACTGCGTGCGCATTTACTTTGTTCTCGGTTTTGTTTTTATTTCACCCATTAGCCCAGGGAACCAGGGGTGCCATGCAAAGGGTGTGGGGCTTCCGAATCTTATTTGTAAGGATCGATTTAATTCTCAGTTGCTATGGATGTGACCCCTTTCCATTCGTTTTCCATTGTTTCCCGATTGCAGACTGGGCCAGATTCTCAACCTGTTTTACGAAAAGCTGAACACGAACGTGGTCGATGAGGCGATGAAGGCAGCAGTGGCCCGCTGGCCCGGTGTCAGTCTTACGGAGTATACCGTAGCTGAGAGTTCACTTGTTCCGGAAGATTCTTCAGGTAACAACGTGCTTAGCGTACTGGCTACCGCGATCAAGCTAATGTATTGACATTGACGTCACCAGAAATGGCATGGAGGCCTATACCCTGATAACATGAATAATATTTAAAGAATTGTCTCACAAGGTATGTTGTATTTGTGATATTATCATTATATCGTTTGCAGTTGTTTTCGAGTATTTAGGCTATTGTGTTAGTCACAATGCATCAATCCTGTGGTGTACTAATTGTATATTATTGCAGAGTACGAACCCAACGAAGACTTACTCTACTATTACGTCTTTCTGGAGCTGGAGCCATCTGAGAAATCTATTACGGATGAAGAGAAAAAAACGGTGAGATTTTTTTTTATTCATTGTTTGTTTGTTTGCTTATTTTTTCTTTGTTTTATAGGGTTGCTTTGTTTGTTTGTTTGTTTGTTGTTTGCTTGTCAAGAGAAGTGCAACAAGGAAACTTTGGGTAATGAGAACTAGTAGTAGATCAATTATTCTTTTGAATTCTTTCGCACGGATAACGCGACCATTTTTCTTTTGCTCTCTAGACATCAAAGAATCGTTATATCATTTAGTATTGTTCTTTAGCATGCCCAGCTAAGTCAGTTGAAGTTTTTTTTTTTCTATAATTCATATCACGTAAACATTCCTTACTCTTTTCACAAGAAGAATTTTGTTGTTGGTGGTGTTGTTTTTTTAATGTAATTTATTCTGAAAGATCATGTTCTTCATTGCTTTGCTCCCAGTGTATGTATATGGGGTACTATTTTATTTACCTCTGGAAACTGGTCGGTCTGTTCCATACTCATTTCAGAAAACGGTGCACTGGGCAACTATGAATGCAATGTTACATTGATAATTCGATCATGACGGAGGCAATCAATGCTAGACACCAGTGTATCATATTGGTGTTTTTGGTACATTGATCAAAGGTCATAAAACTTTCAGGTGCCGGTGTATCAAAGTTGTTTTAACAACTCATAAGTCGGTTGCGCTGTATATGGGCTTACTCACAGCTTTAAATCTATTCGGGGAAATCCCCTTTGTCCTCGCCAGGTTGATGAGGAGCTGCGTCTTCGTAACGGTGACTACGACCGCCTCCGTCGCGAAGGGAGCATATCTCATCCGAGGGTACACTCCGTCAGATCTGGGGGCTTCGAGGCGCTCCGAGACCACGTACTGCAGAACACCAACGCCACGCCTTTGCAATATAAGGTCCCTCAGAAATTGCGATCCTTTTCCTTCTTCCAAATAATGCTGGCACATAGTTTGCGATGAATGTGAACGAACGAACACACACACGCACACGTACACACACACACACACACACACACACGTACACACACGCACGTGAGTGTGTGAAAAACAACTCCTTTCACATACCCGATTAACACGTCACTGCAATTAATTTCAGTTTCAGTTTAGTTTATTTTGCACCAAGCATTAAAAATATACAGAGCAAACAATACATGAATGTACAAAATGAGATACAAAAGAGAAAAATTCATAAGACATAGGACATACAATTAGAAATAATGTGGCGGTATGACTACATACAAAGACAATGCCATTGATGGGGGAAGCAGCAAGAAAGGAAAAGCCCTTGTGAGTAGCTGACCCATTGTACTGTAACATACATATACCTTAGACAGATTTAAGGAAAAGAAATGACAGTTAAGTTGAAAAAACGGAACAAGTCAAAACAATGCAATCATTACCAAAGAAAACTACGGAGATATGGACGATAACAACACAGAAAAACAGCAACAACAAAAATAAAAATACGCCTTGAATTAACTACGTTTGTAATCTTCCAGTAAAAAAGTGTTTATATTTGATTTTGAAACTATTTATAGATTGTGATGCTTTAATTTCTCTAGGGATAGAATACCATATATGAGGACCCTGATATATAACTGAATTTTAAAAAAATGAGGTGCGCATGTGATATAAATGATAGTTTGCAGAATTTCTTGTGCCGTAATTATCAATAGTGCTGTTCAGCGAAAAATAATCTAAAAGGGATTCTGGAAGTAACTTTTTGTAACATAGATACATAAAAATACCCAACTGTAAAAGATAAATATCATAGAATTGCAGCATCTTATACAAATGAAAGATTGGTTTTGAATGGGCAAGATATGAAGCATGGTGTATTGCACGTTTTTGCAAGACACAAACTCTGTTCAACTGGGTTTTTGATGCATTGCCCCAAATTATGATCCCGTATGACAAATGTGGTAAAACAATTGAATTATAAATCATTTTTAAAAACACTTTAGGCATTGACTTTAAAGGGACTGTACAGTACTGGTTGAGGTAGGGATTCATGTTTTGAACATTCCTAAGTGAGATAATGAAAAGCCTCTTATGAAATATGAAAGAGCTTGTAATTTTAAGAAGGATTCAACGTTTATTTGATGAAAATTGGTTTTCAAATGGCTGAGATATCCAAAAAAGTGCTAATAATAAAAGGCGACATGCCCCAACTTTATTAGTATCTCTTTGTTTCACCTTGTTTTTGGATATCTCAGCCATTTCTAAACCGATTTTGATCGAATAAACTTTTGATACCCCTTAGAACCGCATGCTCTTTGACATCTCATAGAGTGGTTTCTGAATATCTCACAAAACGTTAAAAGCTAAATCTTCACCTCGACCAGAACTGTACACACCCTTTAATTTATACATAACACCAATATTCACTTGCCCTGCCAAGGACTATATTATTTTTATATTTCAATCTGGAGTTACATTTCTTGGACCCAAATTCTGAAATGGCCTCTTTGATAGTTTCTTTTAATGTATGTAGCCTCTGTGGTAATTATTTTGATAGCTGACCCAAGTCTAAATTCTTTCAAAATTAATTAAAAGAAAATTTTATATAGGGCCTACATTTACACAAGTTCTTATGAGCCTTATCATTAAAAAACAGTGATATTTTATGTATTTACATCATAAAAAGATTCTGATTTTAATGGTTGCAAAAAATCTGATCATAAAACTTTAATCTTCTTTTAATTAACATCAAGCATTTCTTAGGCAGCTCAGGTCATCATTTTTGTCTTCGCCATCGACCTTCTTATCTTCACGCCATGTTATCAGCTTTTTTCTTCTTCTCTCCTCCTTCTCTTCTTCTTTCTCTTCTTTCGTACTTTCTTTTCTGCATTACAGCGTCTTATTGTTGGGATTTGTGCGGTTTGTGTATGGCTAGTTAGGTTCCAATTCTCAGTTCGTGTAATTCGGTTTTGCGATTCCGTTTTTATGTATATGAAAAGCAAGTATTGTTTTATCATATTTGGGGAATGCATTTATATATTCTCATTTTTTGTTGTTTTTCCTTACACGCTCCTTGTTAAATGTGTACTTGTAAATTTGGTTTATTGTACATTGCAATGTCAATATATGCATTTATTTTTCCGTGCCAAAAAAAAAAATCGTATTTACAAGTTTTGTTGGAGATGGGGAAAACACGAATGAAAGACTGAATGAAAAGAATACTTGTTTCCTTGTTTTAATTTTTAATGTGATTCTGTTTCTGCGTTTCTCTTGGAGAGTAGTATCAACGAAATGATGAAGTGTACAAACATTATGTGGGATGAATATCGCTTAAATCGTGGTAGCACAAAGAAAATAAGCAAGCAAACTGTGGGGTATAGTAAAGCAATAATGTTTCTCATAATTTTACAAGTAATACTCATATTGTGTGACTTTTGTTTTACAACAACAACAAAAAAAAAAGGATAACGGAGGTATAAATCATTCATGCGTTCACTCCACAGACAACGAACACGGATTGTTTGTCATATCTCACATATGATAGAATGAATGTCTTCATGTAAGGGCTATGATAAAAGGCTTAATTGCGTTATACTTCAAAGGTGGGTGAAATAAATGAAATGTTCAAAAGTTTAAAACACATCTAGTTAAATATTTTAAGAGAAGGAATAGTCTTCCCACCCCACCATGCTTTTAACTACTAGTTACCGAGATTGAAAAAAAAAGAAAGATACGTCAATAGGTGATCCGAGTCTTCTGGGATCACCTAATAACTGATTCTGGCACTGGACAAAACGTACACAATGAAAGTATGATATACTTTTATTATACTTTTCCTAGGCTATGCAGTGGAGAGGGGGTAATTCTAGAGTGACCCGTCTTCACCACTCTGTAACAACCTTCTGAGAACTCCTGTCTCGCAGGTGTCAATATTAA
Source organism: Diadema antillarum (assembly GCF_040938485.1). Classification (NCBI taxonomy): domain Eukaryota; kingdom Metazoa; phylum Echinodermata; class Echinoidea; order Diadematoida; family Diadematidae; genus Diadema; species Diadema antillarum. The sequence goes on from NW_027271370.1 coordinate 1,232,472, forward strand.
CATGCTGTCTCTAATTCTGACGTCAAAACAAAATTCTTAAACCTCTCACTTTTAAACCAAGGAGGTACTCGGCACCTCCTTCTGTATTAAAATCAAATACCAGTACTTTTGCAATGCACAGTGCATATTATGATATGCGCTGTAGATGGCGCTCTTTGCCTCCACTCACCAGTGCCGTATCAATCTCAAGCACTGTCACTCACATGAAACACACGTGCCCAACTACAAAAGCACTCCCCCTTTTTCTTTTGAATTTGAAAGTTGTCACGACATGATTATAACATGATCGTGTATTGCTGGCTTTGGTGATCATGATTTTTTTTTTTTTTTTTTTGCTGGGAAAATTAGGAAAACTTGGTGATTACTACGGAGTCTTTTTTTCATTCAAGTGATTTCGTTTCAGGCTTATAAGTGATGACAGAACGTAGAGCTCTAATCCATCACCATTAATGAAATTCATTTCCAACTACTCAAAGTGGAGTTATGAAACGATTTTGGAGCATACAACCAATTACTGTGAAACATAATTATGCACTGTGCTTGTCGTCTGCAATGTTGTCGTTTCTACAGCGATTGTGATAATGATGATAATGCTGTCTTTTCATCCAGGGCAGCCTCTTCATTGTTACCACTGCTTTACAAAAAGGGCCCTGCAATTTTTAGTACATGCATATCGTCGCGTTGCCAGAAACGCATTTATACACCTGGGTCGAGAGAGACATCGTGGGTTAAAAAAAATCTTGTCCCTCGTGAAGGTGTGTATTTCGTTAATGTTGAAGTTCATCAGCGGATCGGATTGTACTTTGTCAAATCTATAGGACTGGTAACGAATAACAACCCTAATGGTGGCGATAGCATATTATGCATACTAGGCATCAAGATAAATGTGCCACATTCATGACTTAAGAAAATGTTGTATTGTAAAACATTGGGAAATCGATACAAAAATAAACTAAACTAATTCCAACAACCTAGGAACAAAAATATTCAAATGGTATTTTTCCTGGCGCTGGAAAATATGACACATGCTCTGTTTTCCGTACTCTATAAGCAATATATGGCTTCTTAGCCGATATTTTTGACAGCCTAAAAGTGTTATAAAAGTCATTCAATGAATGACTTTTATGTCTGAATTTCCTGATTTTTACGCCATTGCCGGATAAAATAGATGTGAGTTGTAACCACTGAGGCCAAAATTTCTTGAGGAGGTGTTATTTGGCACTGCCAGGAATTTATCGAATCGTAGTGACAGCCAACTGCCTCATCAAAGTGAACATTTCAGTTTTATCAGCGCTGTCGGAAATACTTTTGCCACGTTGTCATGGTAGCATGAATATGATTTTACAGGATGTTCTGTCAATCTTCAAATGATCAGATGCCTTCCAAGGGAGAGACGTACGGGGGTTCCCTGCAGCAGCCAGTTTAATGTCAGGATTATCTGTAAGACAACAGAGGGGAAATTCCGTATAGTCTCTCCATGGCGTGCTTCTGCAATTATCCGTCTTGATGATAATTGTTGGGTTGTCTGCATACAATGCAGATCAAGGCTTCCATTGAAACGTGGACCGGCATTTTAATCAACGTAGAAACTAGCCTTTGACAATGTTTGAGCAATCACGTACAGCTGATAATATTTATATCCATTACGTTGATCGTTATGATCAATGATTTATTATACATGATAAATGATTTTTATACATCGATTATGAACAACCAAGATGACAACATTATATTATGTCCTTATATAACAATAGAAACTGCTGATAAAGGAAGACGATAGCAAGCTTCCTACGAAGTAAAATGAATTTCGTTCCTATGTTTCATTCACTGGTGATGTATCAGAGTGGGATGGGGCTCTGAGCTGACAACGAACAATCGAAATGCATCGAGCATCATCTTATGCACAGTCGGCTGGGTCTCATACATGAAAAAAAAAAGAACCATGATGCCTCAATGGAATGGAGGACGTGGGAGAGAGAGACGGGATTGGCGGAGGGAGTTGCAACTGGCATCCAGTGGAAGAAGTCATAAGATATGACAGAATATTCAACAACAAAAAGAAAGAATATGTTTACCAAGCCTCAGCGTAGACAACGTCATGAGAATGAGCTATTGATTAAATTTATAGAAATTCATCTCAGCATACTATAAGACTTTTCAAAATGAACGACATGTTTGGTGGTATGTGAACTTGGCGAGTAATACTATAGTCTATGTAGCATACATGCAGTAGCACGAAAAATGCTTGCACTCTTTCACTTAACAAGTGAGAGCAGGTATACAAAATGTAAATACGAGCATATCAAATGAATGCATTCTGCCAGACACCATACAAGCTCTTACCTTCTCTCAAGATCATTCTCAATCATTTATATTCTAATGTGCAGTGGTCAACAAAAGAGTCAAGCCTAGAATTAAGTCAACGTCATGCAAGGCTTGAACGTTTAGTGCAACATGCGGCAAGACCATGTTCTATTTTACGTACATGAAATTCATTGATCTTGACTTCTAATCCTGAGCATTGACCTTTGACCTCCTTATTTCATATAACCTACATCTACATTACCCAACAAAAGAACTTTCAAAGCGGAATTTATTAGCTGAACAATGTTATTATTTGGGCCAAAATTCGATAACATTAAATTCCTTGACCTTTCATATCAGTAAACGTCATATCTATTTCTGTCCTTCCTGCCAAATTACTTGACAATTACAAGCGAAGAGTTTGGTTTAAAATAAAATGCAATGTTAAGCTATTGTTGAATAGCCTTTGACCATAAGGTTTGACCTTTCATCCATTTATGATATGAAATTTATCCCTTGCTTTTCATCCTTCTCTACGAAATAAAATTACCAGTGAATATTACCAACTGAATTTGTGGCTAAAATGATATTTTGAGCATAATTGCACTGAAAGTTGTAATAAATATCAACAGAGCACCAAAGTGAAGGAGGTATCAGTCTTTTAGAATAGTTTGGGTTGGAGCTAGGTGCGAGCATATAGGCACTCGGGCCAGGTGAGGTTGTTTAAAACCAGTTTATGGCCATGAATGGCTATATGACTTTACGCTTTCGTACTCTACTGCCATCAGTCGATTCGTTTTCTGTGAATTAGTATGTCTAGTGTTCTAATAACATACGAAAATCAAATTTAATTTCAATCGGGGAAAGCCGATATAATCCATATGAACAAGTAGCACTGTGGAAGACGCACGTTGAACAGAAATTTGCAGGCGCTGTCAAATGAATACACTGAATGTCAAAGTTCTTATCATTCAGTGCAGTAATGATCACACTTTTTACATGATCCACGTGAGAGCTCCGTTATCGTTTGGTGATGATTGCAATTGCAGTGTGAAGCCCCTCCAAGTTTTCTTGGCACTGAAATCGGTCACCTGTTTCATGTTTGCCTTGCGGTGAAACCACGAGAAACGACCTGTCAGTGTACGGTTACTCAATATTCCAAGTGTGGGCGAGGGCGAGAAGTTCTGTTTGTTCAGAGAAAACTTAAACCCGTGACACTTTTGCATCAGATAATGTGCAACCTAACTTGAGCAATATATGTACCCCGAGCTTGCCCCATAACCACAATGGAGCGTCAGGCTCAAAGCACCACGGCAAGAAAATACTAGTCTGAAAACAAAGGCACAAGCGACTAACCCCCTTTGGATATATCGCATCAGGCATAATGAGTAACATATCTCGAGACAAGATGTATGCGGAACTTGGCCCTCACCATAAACTCATTAGAACGTAGACTTGTTGTCGTCATTGGGACGAAAATCGTGATTTGTAGTCCTCTGAAATTAACTTGGTCACTGCGAGTCTCAAGGACCTGCAAGCACAGAATTTATACCCGAGGCATTTATAAGATAACTTCAGTTTTAATCAAGTTAACTAACAGAAATTAATTGATTGGGTTTTTTCCCCAATTTTCCGGCTGCATTGTATAATAAAGAACATAGTTTGATGAATTATGGAGCCTTTAGGAGAGACTAAAAACATGACTGGTTGTATGATTCATTGTAAATCTTTACACGATTTCATTCTTTCATTGGTAGAATATTTTCGATTCATATTATTTAATTTTCATTAATTTTTTTTTTCATTTTGATTTCACTTATCAAATTTTCCACAGATTACATTAACATACATCTACACATCATATACTTACTACTAAAGATGTGAAAATCCCGTATATTTATGTTAGGTGGCGGAAACTCTCAGTATAAGCTTCTATCACCCATGAGCTTCCAATCAGTTGTTCGACCTATGATAGGGGATTTATTGCTATTCTTGTTATTTTCAATATGGTAGCATGCATGCCGTGTCCAAGATGGTGGACACTCAGCGAATTAAATTTATTATCAAAGCTGAAGTAGTACATAATGCTGACGCTGACACTATTGACTAGTGGCAGATTTTCACATTTTTGTTTGTTTTGTTTTGCTTGTATCAATTTTCTAACTTTCAGGTATCCTTAATGTAGTCTTTTGCGTCACGCCATGTAGATGTGATGTGAAATACTTTTTAAATTCAATTCAATTCAATTTTTATCTCTATTTCTTTTCAACAGAATATACAACGTATTGATTAAAAATGCAATGCATAGGAAGCAAAACTAAGAGGTTGTTCATGTCTACGAGCAATAAAAAACCACACTATCATGTTATAACATAAAAAAAACTCACACACGCACACACACACACACACACACACACACGCACACGCACACTTTAAACTAACGTCTTAAGCTATGCGATTAACATTGTTGTCAATGTGTCATACCCCGAAGCTCAAAGTTTGAAGAAATGAAATCTTACAGCTAATGCTGTCCTTGACGATGTACATTAGAGATAGCCATCCAGGTACCTCATGGCGTCGTTTATAGATAACAAAGGCGATGACTACTAACTGTGATGCGACTTAGAATGAAGCTAGTCATATACAGTACAACATTGAGAACACTTCATACTAAAGACAAACACACTCTATCCATTCTAAATCCCCGAAGACGCACCAAGGAGTGGCGACTTAGGCAGTGCAATTCATCTATTGGACATACCGTCAAAATTGATCCTGAAATGAGAAGGTGGTTAATAGTGCACCCTTTAGTCACTCTCGCTGTTCAGATGAGGGTGAGTTATCTTCCCAGGCACATGCTGACTAATGTGTCTTTGGCAAGGGGAATAATTTCACAGGATTTTCCAATCAAAGGGTACCCCCTATTCGTACATAATTGCCAATAATTGCTGGGTTGTTGTGTTTTGGCCGGTAACTAGCGTCATCTTTTAACAGTGGGTCTAAATATGGCCTGTTTTTCAACTGCTATAGTATCAGTGCAGGTCAGAAAATTTGATCTAGGAGGACCAGATAAGAAATCAAATAAACCAGAACATAGATTATTCCTTTTCAGTTCAGTTTAGTTCAGTTCAATTCAATTTAATTCCATCATCAACAAAAATGATACATAAAAGTATGCATGTATCAGTTCATGAAATTGACCAATTTGAAAAAAAAAATACAGATCATGAAATTCTATATTACAATCTATATGTATACAGATAATTATATATCTGGAAAAACAATGCACACTTTACAATAGAAACCAAAAGCAAACTGAAGCAATGGAAAAGAGTAATCTAATAAGAAGCCAAGCTTGTATCATGCATTGTAGATCACTCGAGAGAACAAAACAATAAAAACGTGCAAATAACATATATATCTAAATTTGATATAGATATGTTCCGTTAAAGCATTTGAGATGTACATGTATATATGTATGATGCTAAAAGTATTCATAAACATTACCTGTTATAAAGTACAAGAACATAAACGTAGAATAAGATGATAATGATATGGTACGGACACTGTTCATTAAGCCGTGTGTACCACGAAAACATGGTGACAAAGCAACACTACATATAAGATTATTATAGTACACAGACGTTGCGCGCGCGCAAAAAAAGAAGAAAATAAATGCATGCATGAAGAGAATACGAAGTATTGCGAAGTATACTGAAGCTGAAAAATATATGTTACAAAAGACACATATTGACCATAATGTATAACTTCGCTTTTATGTCAGGCTTACATTGCTTTATGATTGCCACAAGGCGCCACGCTGGAGTTAACTATATACCTAACCATTGCTAATTACATGCAGCCAGACTGCATGATATGTTATGTCATGAAAGAATTTGCCTTCCAGACCCAACGCTTTATATCATAGCATCGCGAGTAACATTAAAAATTCAGATCCCATTAAACTTCTGAAGGACTATTGCTAAAGAAAAGATGTTTCCCCTCGGCTTTGTACATCTGTATAAACATGACACAGTTTTTAAGACCTTGGTATTTGCGAGTATGACGGAATGAATATGTTGAAATTTGTTCTTAAAACTATGTCCGTATACATTGCTATTATGCCCTGAATAAATCTTTCTTTACTTTACGTCCTGTATTAGCTGTAACAGATAAGAAAAAAAAAATGAAAAGTCTCACTTATTCCTTTCAGCAAAGACTAGAACTTTGTTGATTGTTGAGATTGTTTTCTCTTACCTAGCTCCTTCGTATGCCGTTTTGGGATCAGAATCTGTTTCTCTTTTTCTCCTTTCTTTTCCGTGTTTTTTGCCTTTCCCTCTTCCAGTCGTCACTAACTGACTAATGTTGATTACCGAATCAGTAAAGGGGACTATATTTTCAATTATTCACATTTTTACAGCTAGATCGTCATCTTGACTGGTGGCGTGATGCCACAACACGTGCAATGACGCGTAACAACGTTTGTGTTGTATACATCATTCCCTGCATTGTTGCGTAATTTAGCTCGCATTGCAAGAACAATAACTCTTTAAATACTCAAGTACCGGGTGAGGCAGAAGAACCTGGTGCGTGACGTCAATGAAGGTTGTCATGAGCTGTATACACCATATGCTCCATGGATGTGCGTCGTTAGTCAGCCTTAGTAAGTTTGGCCTCTACGAAGAACATCTGTCTCGCTGAAATACATTTGTGCACCTTGTGTTTGTAGATTTAAAAGATGTTACTTAGTGTAAGCACGTGACTGGATCCTTCGTTACGATAAGAGCTAAGCTACCCAGACCACAGATTACTGTCCACCTCCTTTTAAACCAGAAAGCCAGGAATTCTAGTGCAGTAAATTATTGGTTTATATGTGTTTGTTTGCAATTCTCTCTTAACAAAGAAAAATCCATCCCAACAAATCAAATTCATGTAAATATTCCCGCGTACTGGTGACCCTTGACCCTTGTATCCCTTTCTCAATAAAAAAAAGACAGAAGAAGAAAGAACAGCACACATATAGATGAATATAATATCTACATTACATCAGAAGTTCTCTCTCTGCTACAGACAGCCTCTCTATTCCCTGGACAGGTTCCAACGTTTACGTGATGACGGATTTTCCTTTTTCCGTCAGCTACCTGCCCTCTCGATATGATGGCTGAGTTTTGCTCAGTATCCATTAAGTGCGTCATTTTGTTGGTAAAACACCCAACTTCAGCTAGGAGATGAAGATATAAGTTCATTCTCTCTTCATGACATTGGTTAGTTCGTAATCCCGATGTTCGTGTCATTTGTTGTTCTCTATTATCTTCCTATTAATCTCATGGAAACATAAAACAGGAGAGAGCGAGGAAAGAGGGGGAGTGAATGTATATGTACATGAGAGTCTGTCTCATTGTGTACAGCAGTGAGTGTATGTTCTTAATTGTCAGGGCAAAGGAAATGTGGCCGTCTGATGATGTAACAGCTTCGATAAAACGAAAGATCGCAACAGAATGTTATTCTGACATCAAGTGGATCTTTGTCCTATAACCTTACCGTTTAATCTATGCCAGTGCTAACATAGCACGTTACGGCGGACATGATGCTATTTCCTTACTCACTGGTTGATTAATTGATCAAACATTCAATTAATGAATTAAATTGAAATTCGATTCGTCTGTGTCCCTGTTTTGTGTTGTTTGGGGATAGGAACCACCACCTTATCAGCTGAAAGTATTTTCCAACGTGTTCGATACAATCTTTTACTTCTTTTGTTCAACACAGTGTGCTTCCGATCAGGAAAGAAGCCTTCCCGTGGGGTGGGGATTCAGGAGAGTGACGTCACACAATGCCCTTGTCCTCGAAGGTTAAACACAAAACCTAACAAAACAAACAAATAACAAAACTGCAGAACATTTCCTTCCTAAAGAAGCAAACCAAAGTATAAAATTGCATTTTCAGGTGTCAATAACACGTCACCGTTTAACGAATCCTTCCTATCCTTCCTGTCATTGTCTCGGTAGAGCGCCCTTTATCAAAACAAAAAGTAATTTGACAAAATTATAACGACATCAGGTTGATTATATTTTATAGAATTCACAAATTTACATCGCCCTTTCTATTGAACAATTATTATTAAGTCTGATTAACGTGATACTGTTTTAACACTATATCAGGTGTGGAAGGAAGGTGTGCTTCCTCGAGGAACACTCGTTATTAAGGTTTGCGGGGCGTAGTATCGTGTATTTGAGTGTAAATGAGTAAAAGTAACCTGACTGCACATAAAATGTCAAGTAAGCAGCCTACATCTATAACGAAGACATCCTCATTCATAATCGTTTAGGATTAGGGTGATTTTTCTGTCAGTTGGCTTTAAAGAGAAGGAACTCAAAGGAAGTAATACGTTGACTGCAATACATGAGGCGAGTAAATGGAAGGTGATTCTGACAGTCTTTACGTAACGTTTGTGAAGAAAATTCTGAATTTATTCAGAACATGTCAAAGGCACCATGTGTATGTCGAACATGTATGGGGATGAGTGTTACGAGGATTGAAATATCCCCAGTGGTACATAATTCAGAGACGAAATGATGACTTTTGTCAGACTACTTTAACTTGCCGCTCATGTCTATGACACGCCAGCAGCACTAGAGCTCGTGGATATCTGCGTGCTATCGTCCGTCGCCAATCAAAACGTTTTTGCCGATCCCACATCTCCGTAGATGGGCACCAAAGTGATAGAGCTCCGGAATTGACGTCGAGATCGATCACGTTTTTTCACCAAACTAGTATTTGCAGATTTAATAGCTGCATCTCAGTATATAGAAGAGCTGGTATCTCTGGTTAATCTAGAACACGGGATCTGTTATGAAACCCCGATACACACTAAAGACCTCAGCTTTTCTTCACTGCGCTAACTGCTGAACAATATACATCTTATACACAGCCATACATCTGAAAACATTTAGTTCTGTTCCATTTTGCTGGTACCGTGATTTGACTTAGCTTGGCTTTGCAGTGGCAGATTAAACAATCAAACTGATGAATGATTGCGTGTGTAAATTGTTAATTGAATGTAGTACTGTGTTAAGCATCCCCATGGGATGTGCAGCTCATTACCCAGGTACTAATCCATGTGATTAGTTCATCCTAGGGACCAATCCGAAATGTCCCGGGGAAATTGAAACAAGCAGCCATGACGCACAGTTTTGTGATGATGAGAAATAGATGTCATACGCTCATACGCCTCTTCACAGTCTATTTATTCATGTAAAAGGGGCCTAGGAACGTTTTTAATATAATGTGTGTATGTGTGTGCGTGTGTGTGTGTGTTCCCCTGGTGAAGATATCAGATCTTGACATCAATACCCCAACACCCACACACACACACACACACACACACACACACACACACACACACTTTTGGCTCTAACAAAAAAGAGAAAAAATGAAAAAAGTTAAATACAAAGAAAACCCGCTAAAGGATTCTTCCCGTCGAACACATTCAAGTAGCAGCAAAGTACATACACCATGTCGACATTTCTGAAATTCCGTTGGTAGCTCTCGTCTTTAAATTCAATTCAAGAGATTGTAATCATAATGCTAGCTTACGTGATTGTAGAAGGCCATTGTCTACTCTACATTTTATGTGTTGTTATGTGTATGATATATTACCAAAACATTTAAAAAGATTCAGTTTACGTTGAGTAATGCCAAGTCATGTTGCTGATTTGATATGGTGCTTGTGAAAGTGCCTGTCAAAACCAAGGTTATGAATTTTACTATTCTTTTAATGTAAATACACATGTCTGATGAAAATCATTAAGATTTGGTACCAGCATGACTGCAAAAGAAATCAGAGTAGAGTTAGAATGATAAGGCGTAGACGGTAAAACGTCTGGGTTAAAGGTCAAGTATAGTCAGCTTACACTCAATTAGATGATGCTATAGAAGAGTAGAAATTCATCTGTGCTTAGTCGAGGACAAATGAATTGGGCTTCATAGAGGTAAAATGAGACAGGGTTAGATTGGACAGAAGTGAGTTGATGCGATTAAACAAATCAAAATGCATAATACATCAGTAATGATAGATGAAGAGAGGTTGGAAGATGTAAATATGAACATCAATATATCACTTTGTCATTTTCTAGTTGCCTTGCATAAGAATCATGTATCATCTATTTGATTACCATTTAAAATTAATGTGATGTATGGTCAGAGAATAATTTTTATATTTAATCAAGTACACATTTCATATACCTGTACTGGTACAGTGTAGGTGCCAAAAAGAGTGAGACGCTCACCTCTTTGTATAGAGCTTTAGATGTCATAACATGTAAACTAAACTATTGTGTTTGGACATGATAAAGAAATAAAATCTGCGGACCAGTTATCACTCAGCAATACCTCTTGCTTAAGTGTTGAAGAAGTTTGTACGTATACACTGTCCAGCTATTAGAGTTGGAGAAGATGAAGGTAAAATTTGAGAGATGGTTGAGGAAATGAACTTGATGTAATTATCACTATCTTGACTGGTAATTATTGTTCTAGGTACAGTTCACATGTTCACATACGTATCAGATTCACGATGCAAACGCATTTTTGACAGACACAAGCACTATTTGATCAATTGTGGAAATATTTTAGGAATAATACAATGGATGAAAGCTGGATGACTCCTGTTCTATCGTTAGTACTGTAGGCCCTACATGTATTTCCACCAGTAACGAACTCCTCATTCCTTCCAGTAACGAACTCCTCATTCCTTCCAACACAAGCCAGTCGTAAATGCCACTCAAGCCTCCATTATGACACAAATCAGTCAGAAATGCATGTAAGCAGATAGTCACAACAGCAAATTTTCTCTTCTATAAATTTCTATAAATTAAAATGAATGCCTTATGTTACATTCATTTTAATTTATCTCCATCTCACAAAATTAATACAGAAGTGAAGCAGCATCGTAATTTTGTTTGAACCATGTTACATGTATGTACCAGTGCGTATCTTTGAATTCCGATAGTACAGATTTTAGCACAACTTTTACAGAGCTTTACCAGTTTTAATATTTTAAAGATGGAAGATAAGAGATAATTGGAAGTCCTTGATGAAATTGGGTTTAACAGGAGTGCAGTATTTATGAATACAGGCCATGGGATGTTCACGTGCAGTAATCAGTCGTAAATCTGTTAATCAATAACTCTTCGGAGAGCTTTGTACAATCATGTACTGAAGATATGACAGTGAACCTGGGGTACTCTGCCTCGTGTATCAATTAAGGATGTGATATTATCTCTGTATTTGGGTCATAGCATTTAGAGGTGTTTCTCACAGAGCACGTAACATTTGATATCAGGTGTGCGGTTCCTGTCTCTGATGAGGCCAGGAGCACGCATCACCGCAGCATCCTTGGTGTTGTTTTCGGGCGTTCTGCCATCGAGCCAGAAAGCTTCCTCTGCGATGGTAAGGGGGCTTCCATCCACCCATCGCCACTCGCTACCGAAGCGTTCCAATCCTGCCAGGAACATGAGGGGGAAAGAAAGGCGACAGTTTTTGACAAAGTGTCTGTAAGTTTCTGTTCTACTCCTTGAATGCATGGGCGTCACCAGGGGGGTGCGTTGGGTGCGAACGCACCCCCTTCAGATCCTTAAAAAAAAAAAAAAAAAAAAAAAAATCAGTCTGCGAGCGATCTCAACGCCGGACGCTAAATAATTACTCTTTTCTATTTTTTTTTTAATATTTTGCACCAGGGACACACACACACACACACATACACAAATCTATTCGCACCCCTGGTTCTGGCAGCACTGATTTTGTACATATCTATTAGTATTCTACAGTGTTTACTATTTATCGACCGTACTGTACATCCGTAAGAAACGGAGCACTTATACACGTTTGCCCCATCCCACATAATCATACAAGTGTACTAGTAATTCCCGCGATGAAAAGATTTTCTTGCTTTTTTTGTTAGAATTCAAGAAATCTGTCCAATTATTTCACCCAAAATCAGTGGCGTAACTACGGAGAGGGGGGGGGGGGGGGGGGGGGGGGGTGCGCCCCCTCCCGATCCGCTGGTTAAAAAAAAAGACTTACCGAAATAGTAATTCAAGTGTTAGTAAACTGCTTTTGAATGAAAGGGTGATCAAGAAATAAGATATTTTTGTATGATTTCTTTTAACCATAATTAGATAGGTATATAGTGTGAAACATTGTTCAAAAAGCCCGGACCCGACAGATCGTGATTCAGCGTGATTCCTGGTTGGCATTCTGCATATAATATAAGCAGGATGTGCGCAGTGTACTCAGTACATCCGAACGAAGAGTCGCTATATGTTGCGCAATTTGATGTAGAATGTACACCTTTGTACCTTACGCTTCGTTATATCAAAGCTAGATCATTGATTTTGCAGTGTTGCTTTACATACTAGTCTATGTAAAAATGTCTTGCATTGCCAATAAAAAGACTTGACCTGGGCTAATTCCTAACTTTTCCATGTACATAAGACGTGTAACACACACACAAAAACAAACACGCACAATTAGTTTAGGGGATGCTCTAAAGTGCAGATTTCGGACATCCTTTCCCCGCTTGGTCACTTCGACGCCACCTCGCTGGTCATACCTCCCCCAGTCATGAACATAAACCCACACCCTTGACTACCAGTGGCGGATCCAGGGAGAGGGGCGCACCGGGCGCACCGTGCGTCCCCCCCCCCCCTCCCAGCTCCCCCTTGAATTTCCAAAGCGAAAAAAAAGTAATATAGCTTCAAACGGCAGTTTTTGGACAGTAGAATGTCAAAAATTTCAAGCTCGCTCGCTCATCTCGCTCGCATTTAGTCGTATGTGCCATTCTCCTGAAGCTGCTGCCAGTGATTACCGGCAGTTGCGCCTGGTGCGCCCCCCCCCTTAATTTCCAAAGCAAAAAAATATAGCTACAAACGGCAATTTGGGGACTGTAAAATGTCAAAATTTCCAAGCTCGCTCGCTCCGTTCGCTCGCATTTAATCTTTATGCCATTCTTCTGATGTTGCTGCCAGTAATTGCCTGCAGTTGGGTCCGGTGCGCCCCCCCCCCCTTAATTTCCAAAGCGAAAAAATATGGCTAAGAACGGCAGTTTTTGGACTGTAAAATGTAAAATTTCCAAGCTCGCTCTCTTCGCTCGCTCGCATTTAATCGTTACGCAATTCACCTGATGTTGCTGCCAGTAATTGCCAGCAGTTCCGCCCGGTGCCCCTCTTCCCTTAATTTCCAAAGCGAAAAAATATGACTAAGAAAAGAACGGCAGTTTTTTGGACTGTAAAATGTAATATTTCCAAGCTCGCTCGTTCCACTCGCTCGAATGTAATCATTATGCTCTCCTGATATTGCTGCCAGTATTTGCCAGCAGTTGCGCCCCCTGCGCCCCCTTAAATTCTAAAGCGAATAGCTACAAACGGCAGTTTTTTTGTTTTTTACTGTAAAATGTCAAAATTTTCAAGCTCGCTCGCATTTAATTGTTATACGCAATTCTCCTGATGTTGCTGGCAGTAATTGCCGGCAGTTGCGCCCGGTGTGCCCCCCCCCCCACCTCCTTTATTTCCAAAGCGAAAGAATATGGCTCCAAATGGCAGTTTTGGGACTGTAAAATGTCAAAATTTTCAAGCTCGCTCTCTTCACTCGCTCGCATTTAATCGTTATGCCATTCACCTGATGTTGCTGCCAGTAATTGCCAGCAGTAAGATGCGCCCGGTGCGCCCCCCCTTAATTTCCAAAGCAAAAAAAAATACGGCTACAAAAGGCAGTTTTTGGACTGTAAAATGTCAAAATTTTCAAGCTCGCTCTCTTCGCTCGCTTGCATTTAATTGTTATGCCATTCACCTGATGTTGCAGCCAGTAATTACCGGCAGTTCCGCCCGTTGCGCCCCCACCCCTCCTTTATCTCCAAAGCGAAAAATTATGGCTCCAAATGACAGTTTTTGGACTGTGAAATGTCAAAATTTCCAAGCTCGCTCTCTTTGCTCGCTCGCATTTAATTATGCCATTCACCTGATGTTGCTGGCAGTAATTGCCAGCAGTTGCGCCCGGTGCGCCCCCTTGATTTACAAAGCAAAAAAAATATGGCTACAAACGGCAGTTTTTGGACTGTAAAATGTCAAAATTTTCAAGCTCGCTCTCTTCGCTCGCTCGCATTTAATCGTTATGCCATTCCCCTGATGTTGCTGCCAGTAATTGCCAGCAGTAAGATGCGCCCGGTGCGCCCCCCCCCCCTTTATCTCCAAAGCAAAAAAAATACGGCTACAAAAGGCAGTTTTTGGACTGTAAAATGTCAAAATTTTCAAGCTCGCTCTCTTCGCTCGCTCGCATTTAATTGTTATGCCATTCACTTGATGTTGCTGCCAGTAATTGCCAGAAGTTGCGCCCGGTGCGCCCCCCCCCCCCCTCTAATATCCAAAGCAAAAAAATATGGCTACAAACGGCAGTTTTTGGACTGTAAAATGTCAAAATTTTCAAGCTCGCTCGCTCGCTCGCATTTAATTGTTATGCAATTCTTCTGATGTTGCAGCCAGTAATTACCGGCAGTTCCGCCCGTTGCGCCCCCACCCCTCCTTTATCTCCAAAGCGAAAAATTATGGCTCCAAATGACAGTTTTTGGACTGTGAAATGTCAAAATTTCCAAGCTCGCTCTCTTTGCTCGCTCGCATTTAATTATGCCATTCACCTGATGTTGCTGGCAGTAATTGCCAGCAGTTGCGCCCGGTGCGCCCCCTTAATTTACAAAGCAAAAAAATATGGCTACAAACGGTAGTTTTTGGACTGTAAAATGTCAAAATTTTCAAGCTCGCTCTCTCCGCTCGCTCGCATGTAGTCGTGATGCCATTCCCCTGATCGCTGCCAGTAATTTGTCGTTTCACACCGTTATTCCATAAGCCATTTATAAGGGGTACCGGCACTTCAACACCCTCCCCCCACCCTTGCTCGCTCCCTCGCACACTACCCCCCCCCCCCCCCCCAAAAAAAAGATGAAATCCTAGCTACCGGCGCGCCGGTGCCCTTTCCCCGCTTGGTTTCCCTCAAAAAACAGTAAAAGTCTAGGGATTGAGAGCTTCCTATATTCCAAATGTCTGTCCAAAAAATCTCGTAAACATTAGTGTCAAAACGCACCCCCCTTGAAAAAAAAGCTGGTGACGCCCCTGGAATGGTATGTGATAAGAAAAATCCAGTGCGTCTGTGACATCACAACGTGTACTTAGTATATCAACTGCATCGTAAGTCGATACAAACACACTCTTCCACGCATAAGCAGTGAACACACACACATACAACTAAATATACTAAGTACACAGGGACTACAGCCCGTATGGCAAGCCGTTTTTACATTTAAAGTTAATTTCTGATATCACAAATTCCATTTTGTGATATCAAAAAATCAAATTTTTGATATCAAGAATTCAATTTGTGATATCAAGAATTAAATTTGTGATATCACAAATTCCCGTAAGTGTAGCACATGAACTTAATTTGTGATATCAAGATATCGAATTTGTGATATCACAAAATCCATTTTTGATATCACAAATTCAATTTGTGATATCAGAAATTCGAATTTCTGATATCTACAATTCAATTTGAGATATCACTAAATGAATTTGTGATATCAGAAATTCGAATTTTTGATATCAAAAATAGGTTTCACGTGAAAAACCAATGGTAATTCGTGATATCACAAAATGATTTTTTGATATCACAAATTCGAATTTGTGATATCACGAAATAAATTTGTGATATCACTAATTTCAATTTGTGATATCAAGAATTCTTATTTGTGATATCACAAATGCGAATTTCTGATATCACAAATTCCATTTTGTGATATCACGAATTGAATTATTGATATCACAAAATCGAATTTGTGATATCAGTAATTCACAGGGAATTCGAGCGTTAGTTTTGCGCTGAAATTCAACTGTGAATTCGAGCGTTAGTTGAGCGCAGAAGTACACGGGGAATTCGAGCGTTAGTTCAGTGCAGTAAATCCCTGTGAATTCGAGCGTTAGTTGAGCGCAGAAATACAAAGTGAATTCGAGCGTTAGTTTTGCGCTGAAAATCAACTGTGAATTCGAGCGTTAGTTGAGCGCAGAAATACACAGGGAATTCGAGCGTTAGTTCAGTGCAGTAAATCCCTGTGAATTCGAGCGTTAGTTGAGCGCAGAAATACGAAGTGAATTCGAGCGTTAGTTTTGCGCTGAAAATCAACTGTGAATTCGAGCGTTAGTTGAGCGCAGAAATACACAGGGATTTCGAGCGTTAGTTCAGTGCAGTAAATCCCTGTGAATTCGAGCGTTAGTTGAGCGCAGAAATACAAAGTGAATTCGAACATTAGTTTTGCGCTGAAATTCAACTGTGAATTCGAGCGTTAGTTGAGCGCAGAAATACACAGGGATTTCGAGCGTTAGTTCAGTGCAGAAAATCGCTGCGAATTCGAGCATTAGTTTAGCACAGAAATACAAAGTGAATTCGAGCATTAGTTAGGTGCTGAAATACACAGGGAGTTCGAGCGTCAGTTTAGTGCAGAAAATCGCTGTGAATTCGAGCATTTAGTTTAGCGCAGAAATACAAAGGGAATTCGAGCGTTAGCTGTTCTGCCCTGGAATTCAACTGTGAATTCGAGCGGTTTTGTTTGTTGTGTTTTTTTAGCGCAGAAATACACAGGGAATTGGAACATTACTTTTGAGCTGATATTCAGATGGAAGGTATACTACTGCTAACTTTTTTAGAACAATGTTCAAAATACCAATAACTATATATGAGAGATTTACACATCCATCATTCCGTATATGATCGTCAAGGTATATTCGATGAATTATTGATACAAATCAATTGTTTTGCAACATGTTATCATGAATTCAATGATACTAGGCCTATGTTCACTTAGGGCTTACATTTAATTCATTGTTTTGGTCCTCAAATTGTCATCTATTACTACATTATTGTTAATTATGATACATTTTTCATGTGGTAATCCCCTTTACAGTAGACTCTTCCACCAAATCGATATTATGTGTGGTGGTATGTGTATGTGTTATAAAAGCATATACTATGTGTTTGTATTGCGGAGGACCGACCGAGGGCAATCAACCCTCTGGTCTGTGTATGTCAGCAGCGGAGAATAAGAGAGAGAGAGAGAGAGAGAGAGAGAGAGAGAGAGAGACTGTGAGTCATGCGGGGTGCGAGAGGGAGTCGTAAACTTGCCAATTTAATGTCACCACTGGTGTCGGCTGGTGGTCACATAAAGCAACGTGTTTCTCCTAAAGACATTTTCTCACTCCTCAAAATCAGTCCTCCAGAACAAAGGGGTGTATCCATTAAGACCAATTGTGTTGGGTGTACAGTTTGCCTGCCCCAGTATGTTTATGATTTTGTAAAATGATTTAAAGTGTAATCATGTAGGCAAGTTTATTCAAGAACCAAAACCGGGGAGAACAAAACTGGAACGCACAAGCCCAAAAGTCTTCAGACCAGATCAAGAAGAGTGAAGATATCCAGATCTTATGAGGAGTTTATGCAGCAGTATGCATGGCAAACAAACAGTTAGAATTTGTAGTAGGAAAAAAGCAGTGGTACGAAGGACTTCAATTTTGTTAATCTGCGCAATGAGAAATCTCTCTTATTAAGTAACAGGGGGAGGTCGGGAGAGAGTATCTTTCACATGACAGAGTAAAGAGAAACGCAAACAAAAGTTGTAAGTCAACCAGTCTCTGCCAAATCAGTGGCAAGAAATGGAGGGGAAAAAAAGAGAATATAATAATGACTTTGAAGTAATTGACAACATATAAATAATGGCATTTTAGATATGTTGCTAAACGATTTATTTTCATCGATTCTTTTAAAACCAATTCCTAATCACTTTAAATGAAGACGAGTTGCCAAAACTCTTCATTTAGGTTTTTTTTTTTTGTAACTATCGTTATATACAGCCTGTACTACGTAAAGATAACACCTGAAATTCCATAGGAATATCTGCGCTAAACTAATGCTCAAATTCACAGTGTATTTCTGCGCTCAACTAACGCTCGAATTCATTGTTGAATTTCAGTGCAAAACTAAAGCTCGAATTCCCTGTGTATTTCTGCGCTCAACTAACGCTCGAATTCACAGTTGGATTTCAGCGCAAAACTAATGCTCAAATTCCCTGTGTATTTCTGCGCTCAACTAACGCTCGAATTCACAGTTGAATTTCAGCGCAAAACTAATGCTCGAATTCCCTGTGTATTTCTGCACTGAACTAACGCTCGAATTCACAACTGAATTTCAGCGCAAATCTAATGCTCGAATTCCCTGTGTATTTCTGCGCTCAACTAACGCTCGAATTCACAGTTGAATTTCAGCGCAAAACTAATGCTCGAATTCCTTGTGTATTTCTGCTCTTAACTAACGCTCGAATTCACAGCTGAATTTCAGCGCAAAACGAATGCTCGAATTCCGTATGTATTTCTGCGCTCAACTAACGCTCAAATTCCCGTTGGTTTTCTGCACTGAACTAAAGCTCGAATTCCCTGTGTATTTCTGCGCTCAACAAACGCTAGAATTTACGGTTGAATTTCAGCGCAAAACTAATGCTCGAAATCAAATCATTTCTTTGCGAAAGATATGTGCTGAAATTCCATGTAAATTAATGATATCACAAATTGGAATTAGTGATATCACAAAATGTATTTCTTGATATCAAGAATGTGAATTCGTGATATCTCGAATTGAATTCGTGATATCACGAATTGAATTTGTGATATCACTAATTCGATTTCGTGATATCAAAAATTGGTTTTACGTGATAAACCAATGGGTATTTGTGATATCAAAAATTGAATTTGTGATATCAGAAATTCGAATTTTTGATATCACGAAAGGGAATTCGTGATATCAGAAAATCTTTTTATAAAGCAATATGGCTTGCCATAAGCCCGCACCCTTCCCGTATGGCAAGCCTTTTTTACATTTAAAGTTAATTTCTGATATCACAAATTCCATTTTGTGATATCAAAAAATCAAATTTTTGATATCAAGAATTCAATTTGTGATATCAAGAATTCAATTTGTGATATCACAAATTCCCGTAAGTGTAGCACATGAACTTAATTTGTGATATCAAGAAATCGAATTTGTGATATCACAAAATCCATTCTTGATATCACAAATTCAATTTGTGATATCAGAAATTCGAATTTGTGATATCTAAAATTCAATTTGAGATATCACTAAATGAATTTGTGATATCAGAAATTCGAATTTTTGATATCAAAAATAGGTTTCACGTGAAAAACCAATGGTAATTCGTGATATCACAAAATGATTTTTTGATATCACAAATTCGAATTTGTGATATCACGAAATAAATTTTTGATATCACTAATTTGAATTTGTGATATCAAGAATTCTTATTTGTGATATCACAAATGCGAATTTCTGATATCACAAATTCTATTTTGTGATATCACGAATTGAATTATTGATATCACAAAATCGAATTTGTGATATCAGTAATTCACAGGGAATTTGAGCGTTAGTTTTGCGCTGAAATTCAACTGTGAATTCGAGCGTTAGTTGAGCGCAGAAATACACAGGGAATTCGAGCGTTAGTTCAGTGCAGTAAATCCCTGTGAATTCGAGCGTTAGTTGAGCGCAGAAATACAAAGTGAATTCGAGCGTTAGTTTTGCGCTGAAATTCAACTGTGAATTCGAGCGTTAGTTGAGCGCAGAAATACACAGGGAACTCGAGCGTTAGTTCAGTGCAGTAAATCCCTGTGAATTCGAGCGTTAGTTGAGCGCAGAAATACAAAGTGAATTCGAGCGTTAGTTTTGCGCTGAAATTCAACTGTGAATTCGAGCGTTAGTTGAGCGCAGAAATACACAGGGATTTCGAGCTTTAGTTCAGTGCAGTAAATCCCTCTGAATTCGAGCGTTAGTTGAGCGCAGAAATACACAGGGAACTCGAGCGTTAGTTCAGTGCAGTAAATCCCTGTGAATTCGAGCGTTAGTTGAGCGCAGAAATACAAAGTGAATTCGAGCGTTAGTTTTGCGCTGAAATTCAACTGTGAATTCGAGCGTTAGTTGAGCGCAGAAATACACAGGGATTTCGAGCTTTAGTTCAGTGCAGTAAATCCCTCTGAATTCGAGCGTTAGTTGAGCGCAGAAATACAAAGTGAATTCGAGCGTTAGTTTTGCGCTGAAATTCAACTGTGAATTCGAGCGTTAGTTGAGCGCAGAAATACAGAGGGAATTCGAGCGTTATTTCAGTGCAGAAAATCACTGTGAATTCGAGCGTTAGTTGAGCGCAGAAATACACAGGGAATTCGAGCGTTAGTTCAGTGCAGAAATTTCACTGTGAATTCGAGCATTAGTTGAGGGCAGAAATACAAAGGGAATTCGAGCATTAGTTTTGCGCTGGAATTCAACTGTGAATTCGACAGTTTGTGAAACGCCGAGATACACAGGGATATTTACTTGGAATGTCCATACTACTGCTAACGTTTATAGAACAATAACTTTCGAAATAGAAATAACTAAGAGACCTACACAATCATATACTCGATGAATAGTTGATACAAATTAATTGTTTTGCAACGTATCATGAATTCAATGATAGAATGTTCAGTTAGGGCCTACATTCAATACATCGTTCTGGTCCTCAAATTGTTGTCTATCTACGTTATTGTTAATTCTGATATATTTTTGCCTGTGTGGTAGTCCCCCTTACAGTATAAGACTCTTACACCAAATGGATGATAACATAACGTGTGATTGTATGTGTATGTGTTTTATAAAAACACACCACGTGTTTGCAACGCGGAGGACTGAGCGAGGGCAATTACCCTCTCGTCTGTGTATGTCAGCAGAGAGACTGCGAGTGGCATGGCAGGGTGCGGAGAGGGAGTCTTAAACCTGCCAAAATGTCCACCACTGGTGTCGGCTTGTGGTCAGATAACGCAACGTATTTCTGTTAAAGATATTTTCTCACTCCTCAAAAATCACTCCTCCAGAACGGACGTGTGTATAGTGTTAGGTATACAGTTTGCCTGCTCCCATAGTACAATGTTAATGATTTTGTAAAATAATTCAATGTGTAATCTGGGAGAACAAAACTGGAATGCACAAGCCCAAAAGTCTTTAGACCAGAGCAAGAAGAGCCTCGGAAGATAATATTCAGATTTTCTGAGGAGTTTCGTGCAGCAGTATGGCAAATAAACTGTTAGAATTGGAGTGAGAATTAAGAAAGTAGAAGTACAAAGGACTTCAATTATGTTAATCTGAGAAATTTCTCTTATTAACTTGGAGGAGATACAGGGGGAGGCCGGGAGAGAGCTATATCATTTAATGAACCAGTCTCTGCCAAATCAGTGCATCATGGCGGGAAATTGAGGGGGGGGGGGGGATTAGAATATCTGTGACTTTGAAGTAAGTCCGATTTTGTTATCTTTACTTCATTGTGATAGTGTATAATAGTCAGAATTAAATGATTCCCCACGGACATAACTATTATGCTGGAATAAAATGCTTTTTTTTTTGTAGAGTGAATATAAGGCATGAAAACTGCTCTGTTTGCCTGAGAACACCGAAGAACAGCTTTAACCGGAGAGTATTTCATAGAAAATCGCTTGACTTGTGATAACATCATAAGTCATCCGCGGAGAACAAAGTAACTCCTCTGGAGTAAAGGAAAGAATAAGAACACGGGATGTTATATTTTGTGAAAGAATTATTTTCTGCAAATCGATTTTGGAGAAGTACAGTGGCATCAATTTCACCACGTGGGAAAGGAAATCATAATCAGAGCATTAAAAATGTTCGGCAAAGAGGAGTGATCGGGTCTAGATCAGTGCAGCTCGAACGATCCTCTCGTCGGCTTTGGCAAAACACGTGGTTACATTTACTCTCACAACGCTTCAGAGGAGGAGACATACTTTGCACTGGAAAAAAGTTCAAGGTTGCGGACAATTATCGAGCTTTCAGTGAAAATGGTAAGCAATTTCAATATTTCATTTTATACATGAATAAGAAACGTTCCATGAAGTAGTCTACGTGATCGTTTTCTTTAGCGAGAACAGTGACAATTTGGTTACTGTAGTCCTTCATGAAAAAAAAAAGTTGCATTTTCTACGTATACGCTAGTCTCGAAAATGACAACGCTTTGCTTATTTGTGATTTTTTTTTAAATTTGTTTAATACACGGACAGTGACTAGGGTGAGCTTTCTTAATGTGTCGGTTGACACAATAGTATAATAATGTGTCCGTTACTTGATACAACAAAGTAGTAACGCTGCTCCAGAGTTTTCGTAATAGCAACGATAGGTACAAGGAGTGCCTAAACGACTACCGGTCTTGGTTTAGACTCATACATTCTTTCTCCCTCCCTCGAGTCGCTTCCTGTGAATGGAGAGAAGGAGAGAGAGAGAGGGGGGGGGGAGGGAGGGAGGGGAGTAGGGTGTAGGAGAGGGAGGGGAAGGGAGAGAGGGGGAAAATTCAAATTAGTTACCAGTCTTGATCTTGTCGTTAAAGGGACTGTACAGTACTGGTTGAGGTAGGGATTCAGGTTTTGAACATTCCTAAGTGAGATAATGAAAAGCCTCTTATGAAATATGAAAGAGCATGTAATTTCAAGAAGGATTCAATGTTTATTTGATGAAAATTGGTTTTCAAATGGCTGAGATATCAAAAAAAAAAGTGTTAATGATAAAAGGCGACATGCCACAACTTTATTAGGATCTCTTTGTTTCACCTTGTTTTTGGATATCTCAGCCATTTTAAAATCGATTTTCATCGAATAAACTTTTGATACCCCCTTAGAACTGCATGCTCTTTGACATCTCATGGAGTGGTTTCTGAATATCTCGCAAAATGTTAAAAGCTAAATCTACATCTCGATCAGAACTGTACACGCCCTTTAATGGTATTTGGAAATAATACCAAGAGAAATGTAAGGTCGCGTTGCAACGGTCACGAGAGGTGAGTGTTGATTCATGTTTTATGTCGTTTACAAGCCGAATCTGTCATAAATAGCGAAGAAGCTTTGACTTCGATAACACTTGACCTATAAAAGGAAATCAAATCCCTTAAACTAAAATTATGCCTTATTTCTTTGACTCTTCTTTTTTCTTCTTTTTTTCTTATGACTTTGCATGTACGTTCAGCTATTATGATTAAAAATAGAAACAGCTCAAAACTTTTGTGTGAATTCAATGTTCAAGTTATAAGTCACCTATAGCAAGATGTTTTCATTACTTTTGAATCGTGATTCGGACAACTCATTTTCACTAAGTATTATAAACATGATTAAGTTTGTTTATTTAGACGTAGATTAATGTCATTTTATTAATTTAGACATAAATTAGCATCAACACTTCGTGTAGGTGCACATGCCATCATAGGTAGTTTTGCATGCATGCAACAATCAAAATTCTGACGGCTCCTTCAAATCGGTGTCGAAATTTGAGTGCTAAGTATATTTCTTTGGTTTGTGGTCATAATTATG
This sequence comes from Diadema antillarum, assembly GCF_040938485.1. Taxonomy (NCBI): domain Eukaryota; kingdom Metazoa; phylum Echinodermata; class Echinoidea; order Diadematoida; family Diadematidae; genus Diadema; species Diadema antillarum. The sequence continues at coordinate 1,256,267 of NW_027271370.1, forward strand.
CTGGGATAAAGCCCTGAAATTTCAGTGTTATTTTCAAAGAAACTTTGCACAAGGCTGAAGTACAATGATTATGTCCAACGTAATTAAGGCTTTCACTTGAATGGCTGAAGTTCAGGGTCAAAGATCAAGGCTTAATCCCCAATAATGTCACCTTCAACGCGATAACGATGAACCAGACCAACCAGACCTGGCCGAGTTTAATCGACTGCAGTGGTGCAATATTGTGAGATGTGATAAAGAACAATTATTTGATTTAGAGTTATCGTATAAGTATTGGCTGTCGATCAGGCAAGGCCAAAACCTAATGATTATTTCACTAATTGTTTTTTGTTGTAGGCTGGATCGATTGAGCTTATTTAATGTAAAGGGATAAATTGTAAGAAAACACAGTCATCACATTTAGCAAAATGGGGGAAAGTTCTAGGTCAAAGCCTGCTTCGTAAAGTTTACTAACATACCTGTAGCGGTAATTAACAGACCAGACGTGTGTAATGTCTCATGACTTAAAGAGGAAATCCGGTCCAAGTATAAGTTATAGTCTGATAAAAAAAAGAGTAAAATCTTACGAGTTCAATGGTAAAAAATCTTATTGGAATCTTATGACAAATAAGGAAGTTATGACATTTTGGAGTCTTGCTAATTTCTGAAAAAAAAGGTTCTTCTACGGTGGATATGAATATGCAAATGTGTGAGCTTACCATTGATACCCTCACAATTTTCCATTGATCGTGTTAAAAAAGTGACGAAAATTCACTGTTTTTGTCATTGAAGTCTGAAACATGACGTTATGCCTGGTTGAATAACTTCAGAATAGTGATCAGTTAGATATACGAAGATTTGAGCCTCGGGCATAATTGCGTTTGAATGAAAAACTGGAAATTTCAAAATTTTATGTATAAACTATATGGTAAATTGTGAGGGAATGACATGCTCACTTTGTTATTTGCATATTCATATTGATTGTTCAAGAACTGTTTCCCCCCAAAGTAGCGAAACTTCAAAATATTATACCTTCCTCATTTTCCATCGGATTTCGATTAAATTTATACCATTGAACTAGTAATATTTTTCTCTTTCTTATCAGACTATAACTTATATTTGGGCTGGATTTCCTCTTTAGAGACCATGCTTTCATCATTTTATGCTACCATAGTTGTCAAGATATAGATTATAACATTAAGATTTATACACCTCTTCCGGAAATAGTATTACCATATCAATAAACATTAGTTTAAAGTGCATTTACATATAAGCTGCATGCATTCCGAACTCTACACCATGACATTACACGCTCGGGCTGTCTGCAGATCTACTCTCCCCATGGAAGTGTATAAAATGTCTTATTTCCTGAAATCTGATCACGGGCTTTCCTTTTATTGTTTCAAACCTAATTTAGATCTGAAATGGCGGATGACAACAGACCAGATGAAGAGCCTTCTGCCAACGCGTCACATTCTCGGTCAAGATCCAGGGGGAGAACACGCACCAATGAATATTCGGCGCAGGATCTCGTATCATCTGCACTAGCTGCCATTAGAAGTGTCCGTGAAGGACGTCAGGAACAGCCACCAGATAGTAGTGACTCAGACTCAGATTTTGTGGGATCTGTGCTCCAGACTACACGGTCGCAGTTCCAGAGACGCCGCGTGCAGGACGCCAACGAACAAAGGAGAAGAGGTACTGCCATGAGCCCTTCCTAGTTTTGGCCAAGTTTGTTGCTTTTCACTTAAATCTTTATAGGGCTTTTTACACTTGTAAATTTTTGCTTAGCCCCGGACCAACGGTGGGGCTAAGGGGGGGCCTTAGCCCCACCGTTGGTACGGGACTATCCTTAGCCCACTTTCTGTTTACACTCGTTTTTGCCAAAGTGGGCTAGCCCCACCGATAGTACGGTACTATCTGGCCCTGCAAAATAGCAGGGGTTAGCACCGCAATTGCGGTGCTAGCACCGCAATTGCGGTGCCAAGCAAGTGAGTGTAAACAGAACGAAAAAATAATCCTGGGCTAAGCGACGGAGACGAAGTCCGACCCTCACTGACCAATCAGAAACGAGGTAATCAAGTGCTGCCGGTGCGTGCGTGTACGTGTACAGTACACAGCGTAATTATGAATATTCATGTGGTTTGGAAAGTCCGGGGCTAAGAAATACGAGTGTAAAAAGGTCAGTTTTCTCCTTAGCCCCGGACAAGAGATAGTACGGGACTAATTGGCGAGTGTAAAAAGCTGAAAAAATGGTACGGGACTAACGATAGTCCTGGGTCAGAGAAAGTCCGGGGTTAAGAAACACAAGTGTAAAAAGCCCTTATATCTCTCTCAAATGAAGTTTATCAGTTGTTTATAGGAATTAACATTCAATCAGCCACTCCCTACAATGCAAACCTTGACTTGCGGTTTAATATCAGTGTATCGGGAAATTGATAAGCATATTGATCGTTCACATCATCTAAGGTCCTGTTTTGTATCCGTCATCGACAACTATTTGTTTATGTTTATGTATGTGCCTCGGCCACAAAATGATGGCCCGAGCATTATGTTTCCCCATAACTTGCCTGTCCAACTTCAATATCAGGCCCTATCGAGTAATACGATCTTGTAGACAATGTAACTCAAAAGCCATGATGGGCAAGGTCAATATTGGAATAATCAAATTTAGCTTATATTGTCTTAACTCTGAAATGATTTGAGGTAAGCTTACAATACAAGCTGAGATCCCATACCATATACGCCGTTCGAATCAACTGAGAATAACATGTAAAAACAAAGTCTTCCTAGCACTACACTTATATAGTACATGTGGAATTCACAGATTAGAGATGTCAATTTCTTTGCCTATTTTTCTTTTCAGATAACCGCAGAAGAAGGGGCAGAGCGAGGGCTCAGTTTTGGAAGACACGATTATTCCTTCTAAAAAGAAGCAATGCGGATTTCTTTCCAACGAGGGCAGAATGTCGCTTCTTAATCAGCACTGGATTCGGTAATGAGTAAGCCGTTTTTTTTTTAACGTAAGCAATTTGCTGTGTGAAACGGGACATTTCCCAAACATCGAACTTTCTTTGCTGAGAATTGATCATTCTGCTAAAATAGCTATAGTCCAAACTTGTTTCTTTCAAAAATGGGGTGAAGAACATGATAATTATGCCCACAATGTGCATGCATTTGTCTTCTTATTGAGCAAATAATATCGTAGTGACATAGAAATCTATAGGCCTACCTTATAGCGAAGTCTTTCAAATTGAAGCATAGATATCTATGCGGTTTTATGCCCATGTATAGCCAAGACAACTGCAGTGCCATTATCTGACTTTAGAATTTCATGCGATACCGGTTTTGAAAAATCAAATATAACAAAATTCGGCATCTGGCAGGTTAGTATTGGTATACAAAAGTATGAAAAGTGAAAGAAGTAATTCAGTGATACAGCAATCAACTTTGTTCCTGTCCTTTCTTCTTCTTTTTTTTTCTGCTGGGGATAACTCCGAGAAATGGGCCCAACCGTACACAGGGAATTAGAGCAGCATTAACATCCTTTCAAAGTTTATATTTTTATTTCCTTACCTCTCCAGGTTATGCCCAAACCCCGGGTCCTGAAACAAACGGACAAGTAGAGATCAATAGGAATTGGGGTCTGCATCAGCTGGAGGACTACATAATCTCACTCTACCCCAACTTTAATTTGGGGAGGGTGGGATTTCGGCTGGCCTCTTGTAAGAAAAACAAGGCACTTACATATCTGCAAGAAGACAGTGTGGCTGGCCTGGAAAGAGCTGTGCGACGAAGTCAAATAGTTATTGTACCTAACCGAGACCTCCAGGCTCGGACTCCATTGGTAAGCACTTGAAAAACATCAAGGAAATGATTACTGTTAAATTCCATATCTTTAGGCAAGCTGAGGGGAAAAAACTACGTGCAGGGCCAACTGTCACATATATTGCACATACCATAAGTGTAGCTGTAATGTTGGTCTTAGTATCGGTTAATATAATATGTAGATGGTAAAGAACACCATTAATATCTTATAGGCCTAGATGTAGGCCTACATCCTAAAACTTTCAAATGTTTTCTCTATTGTAGAAGTCTAGAACCAGAAGTTGATCAAAGTTAGAACTTTGAGAAAGCACGATTACATGGTAACTGCAATTTCATATTTGTTTGTGGTAGACCGGGGGGGGGGGGGGGGGGGGGGGGACTATGTGGACACCACATTTGGGCCAAATTATTACATTTTCATCTTCTTTGTGAAAACAAACGATCCCATTTATCAATAAACTTGGCAGGACTAATGGTAAGAGTTATAAAATATGACCAAATGAGGGAGTCAATTCTTACGTTTTCATATTCTTTTTTAAGTGTATTGTTAAACATTTCGAAAAAGGCAGGTAGGCTATTATGGCCAGCGTGCAAACTATAGATATATTTATGAGTTAACAACATGCTACCCTCCCAAGGCAAACCGCCCCCCCCCCCCCCCGAATAGTTTACTTGGGTGATCGTCCACAAAATGCAAAGCAGGCAAAGATGTAACCTTTTAACAAGCCTTGTGGCTGAAGATTGAGACTAACTCGCCACACCGAGCACTGCGAGAAACGGGTGAACGGCGAGACCGAGTAGTTTGCAGGCACAAACCCTTGTTGGTCGTAAATGAGTCTGCGCCAAGACTACTACATGCACCACTTCGGCGCTGTCCCATAGGCCCTGTGTTGTAGGGCTCACACCCGTAAATACAATGGAATATCCCAGACCCCTTCACAAATTCGTACCAAAGATACCAAAAGAAATGAAGAAAAAAATAATTAAAAAACAATGATGTAGTTTGGCAAAAAACTGAATAGCTGTAGATATTAAGTATGATTCCTCTACAAACTGCATTTTCGGGTTGGAATATGAAAGCTTTTCTGATGGAATTTGAGGGGACTATATTTCATTGGGTACGTGTTCGGAAAATAGGTGATTTTTTTTTGAATGACAAGAACCCGTAGTCTCGCTTAGCGGACCCCATGACAGAATTTGGGCTGAAGAATCCACCCTGAAAATTTGATGGATGAAAGGGTATATCTCACTTATCCAGGTTAGTGAAGCTGAAACACCTCATTTCTCCCAGCTATTTTACAGAATTTTTTGAAATTAGATTTTTAACACACATCCCTATAATACATGGGGAAATATGGGTGCGAGCCCTGTAGCTTCTCCCAAGAAGGAGTAGCCTTTTGACAAGGCCTTAGGTTATTTTGCCACGCCGTGTGACGACTTAGACGAGACTATAGGCTATACCGAGCGCCGTTTGCCCTCGCATTCACCCGGGGTCTTGTGATTAGTCTAATTTCAGCGGCCCTAATTTGTCGGACATAAACCTTAGCCATGAGGCCTTGTCAAAGGCTAAACAAGGAGAGGCTGCAGTGCGGTGGTGCGTGTATTAGTCTTGGCGCATGCAGACTCCTATACGACCAACAAGGGTTTGTGCCTGCAACCTAGAGACCGAGCGCATATGAGTGGTGGCACACCGCTCGGTCTTTCGTTCACCCGTTCTCACGGAGTTAGCCTCTTTTTCAGCCACGAGACCTTGCCAAAAGGCCAGCAAAGATGCCAAGTTTCTCTACGGACTGAGAGTGAAGAAAGGCTATTTGCAATATCAATAGCTAAGCAAACGAAGAGGTTTTTTTTTTCATTTTTAATTGAAAATAATGTGTAAACTGGCGTACATTTAATGTGCATTTAAAAATACAACAAATTATTTTGCCTGCATAGGTTTCCTTTATTCCTTGTGGAAGATGGTCCTATACAAGACATGATTTCGATCACTTTTGCCCGAAGGTAAAAGGGTAATGGTTATAGACTATGATTATAACTGACATGACTTTAAAGACCTCTATGACTTATCAGCAAGAAAAGGCTGTAAGATACAGCCATGCAGGTATCCTCTAGCCAACAAAAAAGAATAGGAAAAAAGTTTACCTAACCCAGTTGAGCATAGACAGGCTTCTCATCCAATTTATATTATTCATCTCGCTGTCGCGCATGGACCTGGAGGAAATCAATAATTGTTCGGCGGGTGAGCATGAGACTTTGTAGGTCTGGAAAGGTGAATTTGTTATACCTTGCCAGCGTTAGACCACTGGTTCGTTTGTTTTTAGTTAAGTTGAAATCAACCTTTAACTGTATCTATTGTCCACTAAAATTAACAGCCTCAAGGTCAACTTGAGACACAGCCCCAGCCACAGCTGCAGCCCCAATCCGGACAGCTCCAACCCCTGCTTCAGCCACATGAGCCGCAGTCCGTGGCCGGCGAGCAAGAGCTTCAGCCCCAGCCCCAGCCCCAGCCCCAGCCCCAGCCCCAGCCCCAGCCCCAGCCCCAGCCCCAGCCCCAGCCCCAGCCCCAGCCCCAGCCCCAGCCCCAGCCCCAGCCCCAGCCCCAGCCCCAGCCCCAGCCCCAGCCCCAGCCCCAGCCCCAGCCCCAGCTTCAGCCCCAGCTCCAGCTCCAGCTCCGGCCCCAGCTTCAGGCCCAAGCCCAGCCACAGCCCGAATTACAACAACAGCCACAACCCCAAGCACAAGCGCAAGCCCAGCACCAGCCCCAGGCCCAGTCCGGCCTGCCACAACCCGAGCCACAACCAGAAAGAAATGTATGTAAACTATCAAGATCCTGTTCATTTCCTATAACATGGCTGGTGGGAAGATGGGATGATACTTCTCTTTATGCTTTTTCAATTTCAGAGGTTCTGGGCTCAACGAGAAGCCAAATTCCTAGTAAAATTCACTTTTAACTCTCTTATTTGGAGGTTTAAAAGAAAGACTATAGCATAATAGTAGGCCTACATTAGAAAAAAAATGGCAACATGACTTAAGTCTCTCTCTCTTTTTTTTTTTGGAGATATGAGTAGGCCTGTGATAAGAAATGATTATAAAAGCAATCGTAATGATAGTAAAATATATAATGATTGATGTAATTATCAAGATTATAATATTCATCGAGGTTATAGCAACTGATGAATACAAATAATATGGAATCCGAGAATTTATAACAGTAGCATATAATAGGGCATGATGCAATGCCACACCGTTGGGTGTCACCGAAAGACCGTGCTCCAAATGGTCAAGGAAACCATTCCAGATTGGGCTCTATGATACCCTACTAAATCACAATAACAAGTATAACATACTACAGCTGAAAATACTCCTTATGAAAATGCTGATGATGATATAACAAAATGATGATAGGCCTAAGGTGATAAGAATGTGATTCATGAGAAGAATTGAAGTATTAATATTATGACGATGATAATCATGACAACATGATGTAAACAACATGATGATCACCTAATTTCATCAGATTTGCATTCGATTTAAAAATGCGATCATTCATGTTCAAGTGCATTTGAATGATCACTGAGTCAACATTATTCAATTCACCCAAATATAGCTCGTATAACTCCACATCAAAATACAAACGTGAATACACTTTATTCATACACGACTCTAAGGCCGCTAGAGAAAAGTATACAGCTGTAGGCCTGGAGATACATGAATATCTCGAACACGGACAGAATTAGTGGGCGAGGTATCTGACAGCCAGCAAGACTGTTATCACTGGCGATTGAGTCGATTGAGGCAACTTTATGATATAGACGAGGAGAAGGTGGCAAAGGAATAGAAAGGCGTTAACTGAAAGTGGAAGAAAGGTCGACAGGCAAGAAATATATGCAAAAAGGACCCGTAGAAACGCTGTGGAAGTATTTGATGTTGATTGTATTTGAAAGATTAAAGTAGGAAGGTGATAATTGAAATTGAAAATTTTGAAGAATTTGAACGTCTGTCCAGCTGGTGCGAAATTGAATGCCAATTTTGAATTGTTAAATTATTTGAATTTCTCTCTAATGATATAGAATATACAATGAATGACAGGAAACGAAATTCAAGTTCAGGTTCAAGTTCAAGTTGATTTATTTCATTTCCAACAAACAAATAATTAGAAATACGTTGTACAATGAAACATTCGTTTTCACAGATGTCAGGAAATCAGTACCACAATGCGATGAACAGAAATTGAATGCTCAAAGAATTAAAATGAACCAAAATCTGTTGAATATTAACGTGAATTATTTTATTTATTCGGATGCAAATCTGATGAAATTGTGCGGGAAACCCTGTAATATTGATATCTGTAAGAAGTATTATACTAACGAAACCCATGAGTTAATACTGTTATTACAATAGGAAGGCCTATAAGACATTATGCAGTGCCACATTGCTGGGCGTTACCGACACCTCCATATGTTATTTATCTAAATACATTGTGGGAAATGCTCCTGAAAACAATATCCCCTCATATAACTATAGGGTTGACATCTCTTCTTTACTGAATGGCAATCATAGCTCATGGACACTGCGTAATAAGAAACACACATACACACACACACACACACACACACACACACATACACACACACACGCACATACAAACAGTACAAGTAGAATAATTTATATACAATAGGTCCCAACAACAATTTCTGCATTGATAACTTTCAATATGTGCATTATTGATGTGTGAACACAATGGACAGAACTTGGAGGGAAGGGACTCCTGACATGCTTCACAAAAATCCTTATTTTTCTTTGACTACTGAAGCAAATCGAATGAGGTTTTGTAAAAGGTGTGGGTAGTTAATAATACATGCAGTTTCATACCCGAAAACCTTATTTGGATTGATTCACTTTTAAAAGATATCGTTGCGAACAGTCCCACACTTGACGCTTCGTAGCCTGACATTTTTATATGGATTGAATCACTATTTTAAAAGCCATCGTCGCGGAAAGTCCCGGTGTAATTCTTTTTTTTTCTCTCTCTCTCTCTCTTTTTTTTTTTTGGGGGGGGGGGGGGTTGGTGGGAGGGGATGGCACACAATATGTATAGTCCAAAACGAAATACACTTGTACACTGTGATTATCTGAAAGGACAGTTCGTTTACCACCATGAGAAATGACTTGATGCTAGGTAGGCAACAAATACTCTATTGTGGCATATCAGATGATCAATTTTGCAAACCCTCTCATTTTTTTTTCAAGACCTTGTCACATTATTGTTATATGTATGAATGTTTCTTTCTTCAAATTGCGGAATCTTCCCCTATAAAGTCTGTACATTCCTCATTCCCGAGTTTATAAAATAAGTCTGTGGGATGGTATTCTGAATACAGTTTAACACTGTTTGGACTCGGTTTAAGCTGCATTAGGATATTGTGATCATATGTGCTCTTAAAGCCATGATTTGTTTTGTTTTCTCTTTAATTTTAGAATCAAGATATCAGAGTGGATCAATTCGTTGTGTTGTCTGATTTCGAGAGTGGTGATGAGGTAAGCACATCATTCATTTTTGTTCTATTATGACGCCGTTTGTGTTCACGTAAAATAAGGTAGTTAGAAATCCTAACCATATTTCAATTTCATATCAAATCTTATAAGGAAGTTACACAGTCCATCCATCGTTGCATCTATCAGCATGTGATCAGACCTTCGAACATTGTTATACCCAAGAGCTGTTTTGAGGTATCCATATATGAAACGTGGTATAAGGATGTATGGTGGTGTGAGACTCAACTGATCAACCTTTGGGCAGATGGTGCCGTATAGCTAGGTTAAAGGTCTTAGTCGACGGACCACGTTTCATTGCTAAAATTTGTCGACATTACTCAGATATGACTTGATGTTTATCTTCATTGGATAACAGTTGTGTTTGTCTTCGATATGAATTTTCTGATGTGAATATTGCATGAAAAGCAGGGGACCTTTGTGATTGTCAAAAGAATGCGCACTGTTGAATCTCTCTCACTGCTTAGTTAAACAAACAAAACAAGCTACAACGTAATATAAACTAATCAATCATTGTCTCGCATTCATTTTCTCCTTCATATTAGTCATCAGCTGAAAATCAACCAAATTCTGGAACACCCACTGTTGTCTTTCAACCAAATAGACATGGTAAGTATCCCCTTTTCAGGCAAATTTTAGTTATCTATTTTTCTTTTTGCCAAATGCTAAGAATAGCTTTAATGCTAAGAATAGCTAAGAATGCTAAGAATAGTTTTAATGCAACAACAGTTTATAGTGTACATATGTATACACCAAAGTAGGCTTTATGATTATGCAAATCATGTTGTCCTCCTGAAACCAATGATATCTCGGTCACAGTAATAGTTCACATTTTAGTTTTGTTTTTCTTATTTGGCACCCTTACATCATCTGGTCTTATCTACTATCCGTTCTCCGTTTCTTCTTCACAAACACTGATTACTCGGGGCTTACAGCCAAACAAGCTTGCTTTCATGTAGGTCCCGCCATACTTTTCTTTGATCAACCCCATCTCGATTTCAAATTTGACCAGTTATCACATATAATTACTGTGTTATCACCATGTATATTGTTGTGTTTTGCACATTGTTTACAAGGTGAAAGAACTTGTTTGATTTCTGTTATAATGTCCATAAATGAGAAGTATGGAAATAAAATGAATTGAATTGAAAAAATTGAATAGTCACATCGATGACTTGAAAATTCTTAATAGCGCAAAAGTACTGAAATCACAAAGGACAAGGTCAGTGTGTCAGTTTTGTTGGTCGTAATGAATGTATATTAGTTATACAGTGCATATTAGCAACAAACTGGGATACATAGTTTATGAATTACATGACCAATGGTTGGATGCTTGCAGTAGAGTGACCTTGGTAAATCCTAGCCCAGAGGTTTAACCGCACATTTTTGGATCATAGACATTAGAGCTTTAAGCAGGGCCTTAGAATAAACATACCTAAAATGTTTTGAATCAAAGTTTAATATGACTGTAGATCAGAAATAACGAAAAAGTAAATGTGAAATAATTTAATTGTATATACTGTTGGTACAATAACTATACACTGGATAAAACAAGAGCTTATTTCACCAAACCTGGCACAAGTATATGAATAATGATAGAGTAGTTCTTACTTAGATTTATGTTGACGTGAACAGTTAAATTTGTTTAATTAGATGCCGGGTAGATTGGCAGAATGTCATGGTTAAAGGCCAAGGTCACAACTTAAAACTTTACTATTTACAGAATTCATAGCTGAAGACCAGATTGCTTTTATTTCACTGAACTTGGTGCAAACATGAACCAAGGTGGAATAAATAAATTATTAGATATGGGTGGGGTTTCCTGTAGGTCAGGTGTCAGGATTAATGTCATGGTCAAATACTAGTGTCACTGCACATTTCTACACCATTATTCCAAACTGGATTTCAGGTAATTGTGATGGGATGAAGTGCAATGGTGTAGTCATTAGATATATTGTGCAAAGTGGGAAAAGATCAACGTCAAATCCTCCATCCCCAAATGTTTCATTTTCTTGAATAAAATCGTTTTGTACATTGATAGCATGAGGCACCTCTTTGGTTAGTTCCTGATCAGTATAGAGTCATTAAGAAAAAAAGCTAACTTGACGAGAAACGCATTGAGTAAGTAACGTTGATGGGGTGACAAGACCTTGTCTTTCAAATTTTGGTGAAAATGCTTTTTTTTTTTCAATGTAATGGTCAGATAATCAGTTAAGTGGTGTCCTGTCAAAATTCCAGCTGCCTTTACCCTCCCCTCCCAAAAAAAAAAAAAAAAAAAAAATAAGCCACCACAACATATTAAGGGAAAGGCTATGCCGTTTGAGATAGTGCATTGTCTGCCATGTTTTTCTGTTTTGTTTTGTTGTTTTGGTTTTTTTTTGTTTTTTTTTTGTATTTTGGCTCTGCTGAACATTTCACATTTTGTAGAAACGAGGTCTTGTCGCCCCAGTGACGATACGCGATTGCACCCTAAAAATTGACTACGGCTGATCCAGTTGTCGCCACTTTGGAGCAGGGATCAAATTTAGGACAGTATTCAAACTGACCTCCTTTCTGAAAGCATAGTGTATATCTAATCAAAGTTTCTACAATCTCGATAGGTATCATTGCCAGTTGCGTAGAATATCAGCACCATGCCATCCTAGAGGCCACCCAAGTCTACCCAACGTATGCCATGATAATGCTCTTCTAGGAAAATAGTTGCCACGAATGCGGGAAAAGTAACTTTGTAGCGCCAGTTCGCCCGACTGTCTTATTCTTATTATTTTGTATTTTCAATAACATGTGTATTAAAATTTTGACCGTGACTATCAGCTTTTTTTCTGTCTCTTCTCTCTGTAGCCTTCACAAACTTTGAAACAGTTCTGAAGGATGAGGAAACAGAAGTTGTTTTTCACCGGGACAGAGTGATGGAGGAGATGCTGGAGCTGTACAAAGATGGCACCAATACTAACAACCGTCTCCACGTGACATTTGACGGTGAAGTAGGAGAAGACATCGGAGGCCTGACAAGAGAAGCTTTCACAGCGTTTTGGAACTGTGCGCACCACGAGTACTTTGCTGGGGAGCATGTTTGCGTCCCAACTCTCCCTAACCACCGACTCAGGAAAGAAAGAGACAATATGGTTAGTCTTGGGCGCATACTAAGCCATACAGCACTCCTTACCAAATCCTTCCCGAGTTTCATTGCCAGAAGCGTGTACATAGTTTTAGTGTTTAAGTCAGAGGTGGATGAAACGTGTCTCCTGGAAGACCTCCTAGAGTACGTCACGAGACCAGAGAGGCGCCTTATCACAAAGGCATTGAACAGATATGATGATCTTAGCCCTGCTGAGATGGACATGCTGACGTCATTGTTTATGGCTTTTGAGTACAATGAACTTCCCAGGAAAGATGAGATCCGGGCCCAGCTGATAGGAATAGCAGATCTCATATTTGTGCAAAAGCCGGGCCCCATCTATAACCTCATTAGTCAGGGGATACCAGAAGAGCATCTCCTCCTCTTCTGGTCTCAACTTTCAATAAATGATTTGACTGAGTTGATTCAACTACAGAAGCCCACCCCAAGAAAGGTGTCCGCTGTCATCAACACAGTGGAGAGCGATCTCACCAACAGTCAAGATCGCGTACTCTATTTCCTGCACCAATATATCAACAGCCTTGGTGCAGAAGAGCTGCAAAATTTCCTTCAATTTTGCACAGGATCCATCCACATGCCTCTGGATGGCATAAAGCTGAGTTTCAACAAGAACTCTGGCCTCCTTAGGAGGCCAATAGCCCACACTTGTAGCAATGTGCTGGAGCTATCTGAGCTCTATTCGACATATCAGGAATTTCGCAGAGAATTTCAAATGTACCTGTCTAATACCATGTCATATACCTTCTCCTCTTTGTAATTCTGCGTCCTAGTTGTCGAAAAGGACATTAGACGCTGAGACCATGTGTAGCGCATTTGTCTAACTCAATTCACACTTAGTATATGCATCGAAAGGAAAAAGATATTGATCTGACTGGAAATGATTTTGATTTTCTTGGCTAAATGCTTATATTTTGTAGGCAAGAAATGACAACGGACCCTTGATAGTACGGTACTCAAATTATAAAGCTTGAAAAAAAGTGGCATTGCTTTTGTTTGTATAGCTTTGGAAAATTAGATTCGAGTCAGCGTGCCTGTACATGTGTACTTTTCTTTTAGTTTGATGACATAATCATATCAAAAATTTTGATACATTGCAAAGAATCAAAATCAGCCTCCCTTGCGTGTTATGTTTATGGGAGCTTCTTTTTTTCGAATCATGCATAAACTTAAAGGGAATGGCTAGTAAGCGATCAGTGGGAATCAGTGGGAATGCTGAGGGATGATTGTTCCAATCATTGTGGGATTTATTTAAGAGTACATTATATATCTACCGTTGTGTGAAAATTATTTGCTTCAGAACAGTCTCATATTCAAGTAATATGCAGATTAATGCCCCGTCACTGACCAGGGACGCTTATCTGGAAACATTAAACTGCACATTACTTGAATATGAGACCATTCTGAAGCAAATAATTTTCACACAAGAATAGATATATAGTGTACTCTTAAATGAATCCCACAAGGATTGGAACAATCATCCTCCAGCATTCCCACTGATTCCCATTTATCAGTTACTAGCCATCCCCTTTAAACGTTCTTGAAGCTGTATCTCAATTAATTTTTCTCCATTGTCTCCGAAAATTAAGTACGTTGTATGTTGCCGAAACAGTAAGCTGTCTTAGGTTTGCATTTTTCCAAATGTGTAATTGAGGATGACAATTTGGTAGTTTAACAGTAAAAACGAAATAATTATTGATTCACCTTTCACAAACATTATCTTCGACACGATATCTTCATGAAGACGTGTAGCTACATGGCTATAGAACTCCGTCTCTGGCATCAGAGACGTAAGTTTGGATACGTGTCGGTTCGAACCCCACAGTATCCAAGACAAAAAAGTGTTTTTCCTTTGACATTTTTATTCATTTATTTACTTATCTACTTCTCTCTTCCTTTTTTTATTGTTTTCTTCTTTTTTTCTTTCCGATCGAGCTTTCTTCGCTTTCGTCCATGTTGAAATCCCTTTCCGACATTCTTAAATAGCCTTGACTCTAACATCACCTAATCGTTGTCACTGAATTATTTCAAAAGCAAACTAAAAAAAAAAAAGAAAAACCTCGTGCAGGCTTAGGCTTTCCAACTTCCTTTTCTTTATCAGAATTGCTGTTTATCAGGTATTCCGGGTTTGCTTTTCGTTCTTCTAACATATTCTTTCCAGACAAGTCTATTCCTGAACTATTAGGTATGACACTCATCGTGCACATTGTTACATAAGTATTTTGCTCGGGTGACGAGGAATCTTGTGAGCGTTTATATTACAGGTGGCTATCTTGGTATGTTCTAATGTACTCTCGTTGGGTTGACAAGTATTTGTTATCGTTTTCTAGCTTTAATTCTTTCTATCCTTTTGCTCTCTTTTTCGTAATGTTTCGCTCCTTCTGTTCAACTTTTCATTACTAGGTTGTTTGATTGATAAGGCTTTAACATTTTCATATAGGGTATATAAGCTTTGCTTTGCTTTTTATTAGGTCCTCGCATTTCATGTCGGTAAAATTGTCTTCATTTTTTTATTTGTGTCACATTTCGTTTTATGTTCTATCGATTGTATCGTAATATTTTTGTTATAGAATAAATCAAATCAAATCAAATCAAATCAAATCAAATCAAATCAAATCAAATCAAATCAAATCAATTGTCAGAGTAAACGTACCCACACAGACGCGCGCACGCAAGCTCCCTTTGTTTTGTATTGGAGGTTGCATTACTTCGACTGCTGTAAATTTTTTTAGGCTTGTAGAGCTTGTCCAATATCATATTACATGATGACGGCAAGATTAGCATAGCCTTCTTGGTTTGCAAATAAGGGTCATCGCTCTTATTTGAAAATACCAATGTTAGAGTTAAGATGACCCTTAAACCACTTTGGCACCCAATTTTATTTGGGTCGAAGAACTCTTGGTAGGTAAGTCTTAATGCATGTAGTCAAAAATGTAGCTTGAAAAAAAAGTCTTACTCCCACACGCACACACGCGTACGCGACTTCCCTTCTTTTGCATTAGGCACTGCAGAAACAATCTGTCGAAACGTATCTAACCTTTATAGGTACAGAACTTCATTACGGGTTCCAATATAACTGCAAGTCCGTATTTTTTTTCGTGGAAATGAGAGTCGAAATTGAGGTTTGCTTGTATGTTCAAGGGTGTCCTTGCTTTTGAATTGATAACACCGTACTTTTTTTAATTTACTTTTTATTTTTTTTAAAAAAGTGAGGAATCACAACATTCACAAGTGATTGTTACAAAATCAGCGTACAAATCACAAGAAATAAAAGGAGTAATAATAAAATAGGCAGAACGAAGATAAAATGCATGTATTTTTCAAGAGCGGAGCTACGATACATAGGAAGTGAAGCCAAGGAATGCCCTGATAACACCGTACTTCATTAGCTGCGGTTGGTAACTGTCCCCTTTGAAGATGTGTCGATGGCGGTGAGACCAGTTCCAAATGACCCCAGGCGTATTACCTAACTCGTCTTGTAGTGACGAGTTCCATGTTTTTTTGTTTTGTTTTTACTTCAAAAAAGTTTGCGAAAATGCCCGTTCTGTATTTGCGATCACATTACATAATACACCTGTACGTATGTACATAGAATCTAAGTGAATCTGGTCAGTAGCTTTTTGTCACACGTTTACGCAACCTACATGTTGTGTTCATGCTATGTCTATAGGTGTATTGTCTTTGTCAAATAGCTTCTTTTTTGTATGTTGTTCTTGTACTTACACGTGTATACAGTGCTAAAGCTGCATAAGAGTATTTTGTCAGAAAACTTGGTTAGTACACTTCATTTGTAGCCGAAATGAATGTATTTGTGCAACTGTCACATGTGTAGGTCAAAGGTGAAATGATGTGAAACATTTAATTTTATTCTACATGTATATATATATTGTAAAAGCATAGCTGTTTACGTTGATGTCGCTTCAACGCGTTGTTTAATGAATGTACTTACAAAGTGAACTTATTGATTTATCTTCTTGTTAAATTCTTCTAAAACTTTATGCTCTTCCCGGATGACAGTGACAGTGATGCACATGTATGCAGAGCGTGCATAATTTTGCTAATGTGTGCCACTTGAACCTTCAATAGCTATCTTGTGCTGTGTAGAATACTGGCTGCACCAGAAGTGATACTCAAGATGTCACTGACATTAGTTGCATGAAATGGTATAATTTATCTTCAAACACATTTTAAGCTTTGGATAATTTAGAACTCGAAGACTGTACGTAGAGTAAGTGGATTCCAGTTCATGTATTTCCAATTTTACTGTTAATTATCACTTTGCCAAAGGAAATCACTGCCTTGGTGTGGGGACACTAATGTCACATATACCCATAAGTACAAAAATAAACAAGAAATGTCTGCTTTGAGTATAATTGTCTTTATTTACTAACTGCCTTACTTTCAGTCAATCAAGACAACTTTTCTGGGAAAAAAAATCATGTACTATAACTAAATCAACATAATAAATTCACATAAACAAAGTTTACATAAAAATGTAGAAAAAATGGGTGGTGAACTGCTGTGATAGCAGTGTTCATGAAAAAAAGTAATGTCCAGTGTGTATTATCTCTTTATGTATATATCTTTTGTTTCACACAATACTTTTCAACAAAAGTATGAAATAATCTACTTTGCATTTTGTTTTCATTATACGGAAATTATTTTCGATAAAAAACATATTCACAGTAACAGAAGTGACCTGTTACTTCGCATTCCCATTTACTGTCTACACCTGCGCCGATAAACTTTCTAACAATTTTCGCCTGTAGCTGTTCCAGTCATGATACTACACTGCCACAATAATTGTACCTGCTCACCTTACAAAATTGTGCAGGGATGTCAGTCAGAATGAAAGACTTTTGCCTCAAAACGGGGATCCCTGATTGTAGTTTGACAATTCCATTTTGTTCTAAGATGCAAGAAAGGTTTGGGAGCACCTTACAAAAAAGTGTACATAAAAAAAAAAATCGTCCAGTATCAAAACAGACTTAAATTTGCACAAACAGAATACATGCAGTAGCTGGATTTAAGTCGACGTACATGACAGGTGATACATCTTCAGCTGATAAAAAAAAAAAGAATAATGACCTCGGATATCAATCAACCACTGTATATGTACATTGCACTACCGTTAAAACGAAAACGGTTGTAACGAATTTTCAGTTACAATGAAGTAAAAATTCAGGCTGCAATATAATCCACTCTCCGTCTTTTCATTGTAGATTTGTTCGGTTAAAACGAAATTTTGATACAACGAAAGAAAAAAAAATTGTCCACAGGACTTCGTTATGACGGGGGAGCGCTGCAGTAGTTATATACACCATTTCAACAGATGTCACGTGATATGTTTCTGCATTAATTTTTAAACAATACCTTGGACTCTATGAATTTGTTATTCAGTCAAATCATATACAAGTTGTGCAGCTTTATTTTTACCACTGGTTGTGCAAAGAAACAATTCACTCAAAAAGAAATAAAAACAGAATGAATGAAATAAACGATACATTTTCATCAGTTCTTTGTGGATAGCGCCTTATGGTGGTATATTCAAGCTGGCCACAATATCAAAATCAAGGAGTCTAGAAATGTTGCTATGCCGACAGGTATGCAAGTTTCTCCCAATAGGTCTAATGTACGTCTTAATAATGTGAGAGGACAGTTTCACCTAATTGGCACAACAAATAAAATCACATACACTTGTATTTGTCACAGATGTATTGAGTGTTTACTTCTCTTTTCATTTCATTTGGATGGATGGCTAAATTGTTTAAGAGAGGAAGTATTTGGGATTTAAGCATTTTCACTTCATGTTTCACCCTTGCCTTTTGATCCAAAATTCTTCATCACGCATTAGTAACATTTATTCCCATGACAAAACTTTAAACTTCTTTGGAAAAACCAGTTGTATGAGAAGATTGTGACATCTTTCCTTGACCTTCGACCCCATCGCCAAAATTATGTCGGCCTACAGAGTTTTATTACATCGATGCACTGACTAATCTCCAAGGTATGAAGAAAAAGTGATGTTTCAACATCAAAAAGTAGAATTTAGCATTTTAACTCGACTTGACTGTTGGCCTTTTACCCCACGACCCTAAAATTACCAAGAGAAACACAGGCAGGCAATACATGAATGAAGTGTATGTACCACGTTTAATTATGATACCTAGAACCATTTTTCATGTCAGATTTGGAGAAAAAGTTTAAATCTTAGCATATTCACTTGACCTTTGACGCCACAGCCAAAATATTCCCAGAGAATCTTTATCTGGCAATACATGCATACGCTAACTTAAAAAAGAATACCTCCAGGCACTGCATAGACATGGAGAAATAGAGGAATTCAGAGAATTTGTCCTTGCCGTTTGACCTTTGACCTTGAACATGTGCACCCAAAAGTTACTAAGCACAAATTTATTCACTCATACAGTGTATACATACGCTAAGTTTCATTTTGATGTATATACCTCAAACATTTTTTAAAGTTATGCTCTAGACAAAATTGATTACAGCCAGACAGATGGAAGGATGGACAGATGAACGGACGGACGGACAACCGAAAAGATAGTGCCTCCAGTTAAAATAAACAGGGAGAGGTAATGTATCATCACCCAATCAAATCTTCATCGGATACTGAAATATTTCGGTCATTCCCTCTCCCATACATAGCACACAAAATAAGTATATGAAAGCAAGAACATGTGCTACTCAAAGTATCATCCCTTTGATCTGCAATCAGGGAAATACAGAATCAGAATACATATACGAGTACCAACTAATCTTGTACTTTCTGAAGCTTTCTCTGTAACATGCTATACATACATGGTTGAGGACACAACCTACATATATGGAATTAAAGACATTTTGATCATATAATGACAAACACAAACTCAACCAAAAAAGATGAACCTCCAAGCACATATATTATATATGAAATATTTTTTGATGAGCTATTAGATACCAATTGTTTGCACAATGAGTGATGAATGTTTACATAAAGTACATGTCTAGTATTCAACATTCTTAGCTGAATCTTGTGGACTCCTGGACAGATTAGCACAAGAATTCAGAAAACTACACACAATGATGGGACAGTCTTTAATCTTTGGGGGAAAAAAAGAGAAAAGTGCCAAACACCATGTCAAGCATCCCAGCCCTAAGCAAAGGGAAAAATGAAAAAGTGGTAAAACATGAAAAATACTTGCTTTATAAATGGGAAAAGAACAATGTAAACTCAGATACTTTATTTCAAAATGTGATTGAGTTAGTGTCTCTCTATACCAATTTGATCCAAATCAGACAACCATGTTCCTCCTCCTTCCCTCCCTTCCTCCCCCTATAAATACACTAGTGTACTGCCAATCTCAGCTTAATTGGAATTTATTCAGGAAAATGTTACCGCAGGAAACCTTCAACCTTCGTGGAATGTTGACAAAATTTGTCTTTCAACAAACCATCCCCTGCCAGGATGTGCTGTAGTTCCTCCTTCTGAACTTGCGACAATCGTGAATTCACACTGTTTGTCTCACCATTTACTCTTTCATCACCAGTATCAGCTAGGTTGTGCCTCCTCAACATTTCCTCGATCCTCTCCTCCCATGATCCCTCATTAAACACTCTGCCTACTGCAGCGTTGTCTAGGCTACATTCTAGCATGCCATCTCGCCAAATCTGTTCCGGGGTGCGGTTGCCTTCAGTACGGACGCGATGGTGGTTCCATGCCTGCTGAAATGTTGACAGGCGCTGGTTGATAGACTCCAAATAGACCTCGTGCAGACTATATCTATGGATGTCATCACTGGGGTCCAAAACTCCTTCATCCTCAAGTTCGTAAAATTCCTTGTAGAACACTTGAATCACATCTTTAAAGACATCTCTCCACAACCTCTCGATCCTGATGTTATGCACGGACTCCCCTGTTATGTGGCTTCCTCTGTTGGTTCCGAATGTCAAATTCATGAACAGAGCTACAAGGATGTTTTCATGGCCATGATCGGACCTAACACGAGCTGGCATGGAGTAGGTCTTTGTCGCCTCAAGAAAGAGGTCTAACACTGTTCTTGCATTGTTGCTCGTGGAACAATGGATGAAAGTAATGAGTCTGGAGTAGCCATCAATACATCCATTGGTAACAAGGCCCCATCTGCAAATGCGCATGCAGATAAAACAAAGGGGAAGAAAAAAATTACATCCGCATATAAGGGAACATAGGGTCATTAACCAATTAAATATACAATATTGTTCCGAGTATTAATGACATAATGATATTTTTACCTATGAAGATACGATAACTATGCGTAACTGTAATGCAGAATTTTGAAAATGGCATACAGTCCACATGATAGAACATCACATTTCCTGTGGCAAAGGCATATTGCATTATTCTCCCAGTACATCTGCATTCTAACTTTTTACATGGCGCTGTTATGATTTCGTACAGTCACAGAGAGTCTAACCCAGTTTCATTTGGAGGGAAATGTCATTTCAGAGAACAATGACAAAATTTTGACATATGTATAATATTTTGACAAATATTATACCTAATCACACTATAAAGAGTTCCAGAAAAACCGCGAAAAATCACCATTCGTTTATCAGTCGGAAAAATTTAGAATTCACAAATGTGTGTAAAATTGCTCTTTCACAGAATCAAAGAAACTGAAGTTTAATAAACTTGACACAATTTAAGTATTTTGGGTCATGATGTAAATTCAGAGTTTTTGTTGCAGTAGCGTAAGTGAGGGATGCACGGTCACATTTAGTTCTGACCTTTGTCCTCCTGAACCAAGATTTTGCCCTAGAATTTTCTACAATATGAAGAGAGGGTCACTTTTCACATATTTACTTGAACTTTGCCCCTTAATAAATAAGATTGTATGACCTCACAATCTGAATCACTCCTTAGAGAATCAAAATGTGGCAATTCATGGTCACTAGTTGGGATTACAGCTATATATACATGCATGTATACCAGTATACTTGCATACAGTCAACCTGGCTTATAAAGTCGAATCTACTTGGACTAAAGAAATAGAGAAACTCAGAGCAAATTCTACTTATGATGGATTAAAATCAAGAGAATATGCAGAGAAGAGGACTTGAAAAGACCTTCGACATTTCATATTCGACCTTATGTTAGGTCGGCTTAGTAAGCAAGGCTGGTTGTATTACAACACTTACAAGATTGTATATCCCAAATGATTGATCAAAATTATCATGATTAAAGTACATGTGTGTTTAACACAGATTACATACATTATTAGTAAGCGTATGCTACTTATATGTGTCAGATAATCCTAGCCCCTTCCTCTTTTTGTGTACACATACTTGTATGGTCGTTCCTTTCGTTTAAATGCACCACCTATCTCAGACAATCTCCCTCCGTTGGTGGGCATTTCCTGCCTTGGATACCCCGTATATACCCCGTATATACCCCGCATCACATATACAAGGTGCATCAAGACCATCCCCTACTTTCTTGGGTTAGATGTCGTTAAAATATCTTGACAGATTTTCCTCTCTGTTTGTTTAGTGTTTGTTTGTCTGTCTGCTTGTTTGGGGAGGGGGAGTGCCCGTGTACCAGATATTTAACAGGGCCCGTGCATGCAGTCATTCCTACCCTGGAGTTGAACGGCCAAGAGATAATCATCCCAAGTCATCCCTATTCCTACAGTGCAGGAACATGTGCAGGTACAACATCCTGTAGTAAAATGATGATGTACCTACAAGTTGTATGTATCATCAATAGATTTATTAGTCATACACAATGTCACACTGGTCAGCTCTGATGGCACGGACTGACTCACTGAGATGCCTGAGTGACGTGCCGACCAAAAAAATAGTACAAGATAGAAATAATTTTCAAGAATTAGTATAATGGGAAGAGCAGACAATATTTAAGTGCACCTGCAGAGTTTCATGTGTCCATCAATATGCCAAAGGCTGTTTGGTGCACCGACTTTATACACTCTCCGTGAAACAGAGTGCCCCCATCGTTCGGCTGTAGCAGGCGGATTAACTTCAGACAAGCACTTCCGTACTCTACTCCTTTGCAAAGTGAGACCACGAGTGTGTAAAAGGCCGGTCATCATCTAAAGAAAGGTTAATTTTGAAAACAACTTTACAATTTTAATTAAATGGAATTATTCTCAATCCAAGTGAAGACATGTCATTCTATTTGGACTCATCATGATTTTCGACCCCATGGCAGTTCTGTACGACATTGGTATTGTGCATAGCTCGCTGATTGAAGTAGAATTTTTACGTCTAATAACAGGCAAGGAGCTTTCTATTCAATCGCATCAATGTAATTAATTTCTTTCTTTCTTTTCAATTTACATATCATATTCATTCTGTGTGTACTACGAACTACAATATGTTAATATGTACAGCTTGTATAAATTATAACCTTGTAATTGTGACATCGTTTGGATTATGGTGAGAAACTTACATGGCTCGAATAAAATTTTCTGCAACTTTCATGTTTGGTTTTTTTTTTCTTCAAGATATGTTATAATGTATCACATTAACGAGTTTGTATTTGAATCAAACCAGTCTTGACATTTTTAGAACAAATTTTGAGGTCAAAAGGAAGCCTACGGGTAATATATACTTTGAATCTTACAGTAAATTACGATGAGCATTGTTTTGCATGATTAATTGTACTAACGGGGCTGATTTCATATGCCGACATTGTAATCACAACACACATTGCATACAACAAAACACTAGGAAAATAAAGTCACCTCAGCACCACTGTTGGGGAAGAATTTTTGAAGGTCTGCTATAACAGCTTTCAATTCCTCGTCAGTTATTGTTGAGAACTTGTCTCTCATCTTAATACCTTCCTCGTACAGCCTCTTGTACATAAGCGAGGTAGAGCAGTGAAAAAGTAAAGCCATCCTACGAGCAGTGTAACCACTCTTGTGAAGGGTTATTAGTTGTTCCCTTGTCATCTCCACTTTGGGACGCCCTCGCATACCTGCAGAATGGAAATACTCTTGTAAGTAACATGGATCAGGCTTGTTATAGTACAAACTGTAATTGAAAGTGTATTCTTTCGTTCTTCGGTCTAAAGGTCATGGAATGAATCAGAGGTTGTTGACAGATACAACAATGTGGGACAAGTAATCAAAATGTATTGACTCATTACGAATACAGTGAAACCCCGTAGTGACGAGGTGATCACGTCCGTCCCATTTTTCACTGTGTGTAAACCTATGGCACAAGGAATTGGATATAGGCCTAATACAACGAGTTCGGATATAAAGAGAATGATCCCAGGAATAACGAGGACATTTTCGGTGCATTACGTCAAAGAAAAATATAAGTTATCTTATTTGATACAACGAGGTTCCATTTCTTGACCTGCTACTTTCAAACACGCGACAAATGAAAGATTGAAAACCAAACTTCATGCCATCGATGTATTCTCTTTCCTGTTTTGCAGATTCTGTGCCAGAACACAATAATGTACGTACACACATGTGCATTGCAGATGTATGATAACCTCCATGCCGTCCCTGGGAATGAATCTGAAGTGGGAGGAGGATCACCAAACACGCTAGGCTCATCAGTTCCGTCGTTATTCCTCTTTATCCCCCATTAAGGAACCGAGTACCGTTCTTTCCATGTTTTCTTATAAACCACGCGATAACACACACTACCCCCACCCCCCATGTTCATTACCATTGAATGTAACCATTAATTTTCCCTCGAACTAATACACATGCGTGGTATTAGCTCAAAACAGATCATTTAAAAGAATCATTCAAAAGCTTTTAATGTGATGAAATTCGTGGCAGAAAAAGAAAGAAGAATTTATGATTTTGGAACGCATGTGCATTTTGTTTGGATGTTTTGATTAATATTGGCGTGTATCGCATTACGTAAAATATTACAGCTGAAATACTTCATGAAATCATCGCGATCCCGCCGGATGACAATAGCGTAAAACAAGTTGAATAACGCATGTTAATCTATTTGAGCCGATGCTCAGAAAAAGTATCGACTGAAAACTTTAGATAGATCTGATCTTGTTCACTATCATTTAAAACTGCGTTTCACAAATCAATATTTTCATTCTCTCAGAATGGTATATCGTGTGGAAGAGACATGCACATAAAAAGGAACACGAATTCAACCCTGTATCGTACCCTTAAAAGGGTTTCGCTGTTGTAGCATACTGGTGTGCTATCATGTACATGACGTCGGTACATGTAACATCCAGTGATAAAATGAAAATTATGACATAGGTAAGAAGATGCAAGTCAATGTGTTCCCAAATCTGTCTTCAATTTAGAATTGTAAAATAACTATTACTAAAACTATTTATTATTGACATCCAACACAACCGTACATTGTACAGTCTATGAGTAGATCGAATATATCGATAATCTTAAGTGCAATCAAGTTCTTAGTTAAAGGACAGTTCTATAGACTAATTGACTGCGCAAACTCAGACTGAGCAGACTGTTTTTCAATCTCCAAAACATCATTTTTATGCCACGATTCAGATGGCAATGACAAATACTACAAAAAGACTTCATCATGTCCTCCCAATCTCACTAATTTGTCCATGCCACTCTACACTACACTTCATTCCGCCCTTGAAAGCTTATACGCACAAATACCTGCACTCAGATTTCCACATGTCTATTTTTGGCGAGTGGTGTGGCATGAGGGGGGTAATAGGGGATTTTTTCCAATATGATCACCACTGTCCTCCACACAGAGATTGATTCTGGTGACACTTATACCATGTAGAAGAAAAAAATTCTCATTGCAAAAAACTCTCATTGCAGATCGCACCATTTATTGCCATTCTCTTGCATTCTCCCTTTCTATGCATTATCAACGATAGTAGTAGTAATCTGCAGAACCCTGTGATACCAAGAATCTCTCATCTAACATGCTACAATTGCAAATCTTTAAATCTGGGGGACGTCAAGAAAGTGTAGGTTACTGGTAGTACACTATTCAACCGGTACATCACATTGTGCTTTTGTGGTTCAATCTATAATGTATTTCACAGAATTCTGCTTTCACGCTAGAGAATATTTTAAAGTTATAATTGGAAAAAACATCATCAAGCCCACTGAGGATCATATTTACAATACAAAAACACATGGCCCAGGATTATAAATCAAACATGATACGACTGTTAACATTGTAAATTTAACATATTTTAAGTTGACTCTTATGTTTAGCATTGCAGCATTCAAAATTTACAAAGAGTGTGTTGTGTTCTAGCCTACCTGATTTTATCCTTTGGGCGCGAAAACTTGAAGTTGGAGAAGTGGAACGGGAAGTAGAACTGGAAGATCCGGATGGCAGACTGGTCATGGGTCTTCCACGATGTCTATTATCGTTAATTTCATTATTCTCTTCTCTGATTCCAGATTCGTCATGATCTTGCTCGTTCGTTTGATTGCACAATCGTAGCAAACTGTGGATACATTCTTGAAGAGAGCCATGTGTTTCAGAGGGTAACCCATCAGATATTCGTTCAATGTTTCGACTTACTGAATTCAGCTTTCTCCTCGCCTGTTCATGGTTATCAATAGCGATAAGTCTTTCAACTTCTCTCAATGTTCTTTCGATTCTGACGAGCACACTGTCAGCGGGGGTGTAAGCCATGGCATTAGAGTTCTATAAGCTAAATGAAAATGGTCCGTTAAAAAAACATTTTTTGAAAGGATCAAAACCTGTCATTCTTTGATCTGAAGCTTGCAATACGCCACCACACTGCACCAGCAGCAGACGTGGTCTATAAAATAGTCTAGACTTCAGTCTCTAGTAAAATGGCTGGCACATGGACATACACTTGTACACGTAGTCTCATCGAGAGTGGTAGAAAGTCGCGAATAACACAGTAGTAGATCTACAGGAAACCCATGACTGGTACGTCTAGTAGGAGCTTGCCTGAGTTCCGTAGAAATCTTATAATGAGGTAGATTCCAACCTCTGCTGCATCAATGGTTTTCCAAAGCAAGAGGCATCCGATTCTTGTTAGATAGTACAGTATATGACTAAAGCTGTTACTTTGTGAGCTGCATAATCATATCCTGGTAGCTAGCTGGGTATATGAAGCAGCTGGGGTAGCTGTATCAGTGCAAAATGCATGCAGTTTTGAGGGCAAGTCACAAATTGGAACCATATCACTAAAAGAATTCGTGACAGCCTCCTGGCATTAGAAAAAAAAAATACAGGGACTTTTTGAAATATATTATTCATTGTTTCACAGAGAGAAAAAAATCAATGATCTTCTAAAGCCAATTCCTATCGCTTTAAATTAAAGACGGGTTGACAAAACTCTTCTCTTAGAAGAGCCTGGAATTCTATTTGTATTTCTGCGCAAAACTAACGCTCGAATTCACAGTTGAATTTCAGCGCAAAACTATAACGCTTGAATTCCCTGTGTATTTCTGCGCTCAACTAACGCTTTAATTCACAGTTGCATTCTAGCGCTGAACAAACGCTCGAATACCTTGTGTATTTCTGCGCTAAATTAACGTTCGAATTCACAGCGATTTTTAGCGCTGAACTAACGCTCGAATTCCCTGTGTATTTCTGCGCTAAACTAATGCTCGAATTCACAGTGATTTTCTGCGCTCAACTAACGCTCGAATTCCCTGTGTATTTCTGCGCTCGACTAACGCTCGAAGTCACAGCGATTTTCTGCACTGAACTAACGCTCGAGTTCCTAATGTATTTCTGCGCTCAACTAACGCTCGAATTCACAGTTGAATTTCAGCGCAAAACTAATGCTCGAATTCCCTGTGTATTTCTGCGCTCAACTAACGCTCGAATTCACTGTTGAATTTCAGCGCAAAACTAACTCTCGAATTCCTGTGTATTTCTGCGCTCAACTAGCGCTCGAATTTACAGTGGTTTTCTGCGTAAAACTAATGCTCGAAATCAAATGATTTTCTTGCGCAAGATAAGTGCTGGAATTCCATGTTTATTAATGATATCAAAAATTGGAATTAGTGATATCACAAAATGTATTTCTTGATATCAAGAATTTGAATTCGTGATATGTCGAATTGAATTTGCGATATCACTAATTCGATTTTGTGATATCACTAATTCGATTTTGTGATATCAAAAATTGGTTCTATGTGATAAACCAATGGGCATTAGTGATATCACAATTTGATTTTGTGATATCAGAAATTCGAATTTTTGATATCACAAAATGGAATTCGTGATATCAGAAAATCTTATTAAAAAGCAAGAGGGCTTACATACAAAGCTAATTTCTGATATCACGAATTCCATTTTGTGATATCAAAAAATCAGATGTTCGATATCAAGAATTCAATTTGTGATATCAAGAATTAAATTTGTGATATCACAAATTCCCGTAAGTGTAGCACATGAACTTAATTTGTGATATCAAGATATCGAATTTGTGATATCACAAAATCCATTTTTGATATCACAAATTCAATTTGTGATATCAGAAATTCGAATTTGTGATATCTAAAATTCAATTTGAGATATCACTAAATGAATTTGTGATATCAGAAATTCGAATTTTTGATATCAAAAATAGGTTTCACGTGAAAAACCAATGGTAATTCGTGATATCACAAAATGATTTTTTGATATCACAAATTCGAATTTGTGATATCACGAAATAAATTTGTGATATCACTAATTTCAATTTGTGATATCAAGAATTCTTATTTGTGATATCACAAATGCGAATTTCTGATATCACAAATTCCATTTTGTGATATCACGAATTGAATTATTGATATCACAAAATCGAATTTGTGATATCAGTAATTCACAGGGAATTCGAGCGTTAGTTTTGCGCTGAAATTCAACTGTGAATTCGAGCGTTAGTTGAGCGCAGAAATACACGGGGATTTCGAGCGTTAGTTCAGTGCAGTAAATCCCTGTGAATTCGAGCATTAGTTGAGCGCAGAAATACAAAGTGAATTCGAGCGTTAGTTTTGCGCTGAAAATCAACTGTGAATTCGAGCGTTAGTTGAGCGCAGAAATACACAGGGAATTCGAGCGTTAGTTCAGTGCAGTAAATCCCTGTGAATTCGAGCGTTAGTTGAGCGCAGAAATACAAAGTGAATTCGAGCGTTAGTTTTGCGCTGAAATTCAACTGTGAATTCGAGCGTTAGTTGAGCGCAGAAATACACAGGGATTTCGAGCGTTAGTTCAGTGCAGTAAATCCCTGTGAATTCGAGCGTTAGTTGAGCGCAGAAATACAAAGTGAATTCGAACATTAGTTTTGCGCTGAAATTCAACTGTGAATTCGAGCGTTAGTTGAGCGCAGAAATACACAGGGATTTCGAGCGTTAGTTCAGTGCAGAAAATCGCTGTGAATTCGAGAATTAGTTTAGCGCAGAAATACAAAGTGAATTCGAGCGTTAGTTGAGCGCTGAAATACACAGGGAGTTCGAGCGTCAGTTTAGTGCAGAAAATCGCTGTGAATTCGAGCATTAGTTTAGCGCAGAAATACAAAGGGAATTCGAGCGTTAGTTTTGCCCTGGAATTCAACTGTGAATTCGAGCGGTTTTGTTTGTTGTGTTTTTTTAGCGCAGAAATACACAGGGAATTGGAACATTACTTTTGAGCTGATATTCAGATGGAAGGTATACTACTGCTAACTTTTTTTTGAACAATGTTCAAAATACCAATAACTATATTATTATGAGAGATTTACACATCCATCATTCCGTAAATGATCATCAAGGTATATTCGATGAATTATTGATACAAATCAATTGTTTTGCAACATGTTATCATGAATTCAATGATACTATGTTCACTAAGGGCTTACATTTAATTCATCGTTTTGGTCCTCAAATTGTCATCTATTACTATACATTATTGTTAATTATGATACATTTTTCATGTGGTAATCCCCTTTACAGTAGACTCTTCCACCAAATCGATATTATGTGTGGTGGTATGTGTATGTGTGTTATAAAAGCATATACTATGTGTTGTATTGCGGAGGACCGACCGAGGGCAATCAACCCTCTGGTCTGTGTATGTCAGCAGCGGAGAATAAGAGAGAGAGAGAGAGAGAGAGAGAGACTGTGAGTCATGCGGGGTGCGAGAGGGAGTCGTAAACTTGCCAATTTAATGTCCACCACTGGTGTCGGCTGGTGGTCACATAAAGCAACGTGTTTCTTTAAAGACATTTTCTCACTCCTCAAAATCAGTCCTCCAGAACAAAGGGGTGTATCCATTAAGACCAATTGTGTTGGGTGTACAGTTTGCCTGCCCCAGTATGTTTATGATTTTGTAAAATGATTTAAAGTGTAATCATATAGGCAAGTTTATTCAAGAACCAAAACCGGGGAGAACAAAACTGGAACGCACAAGCCCAAAAGTCTTCAGACCAGATCAAGAAGAGTGAAGATATCCAGATCTTATGAGGAGTTTATGCAGCAGTATGAATGGCAAACAAACAGTTAGAATTTGTAGTAGGAAAAAAACAGTGGTACGAAGGACTTCAATTTTGTTAATCTGCGCAATGAGAAATCTCTCTTATTAAGTAACAGGGGGAGGTCGGGAGTATGGCAAGCCTTTTTTACATTTAAAGTTAATTTCTGATATCACAAATTCCATTTTGTGATATCATAAAATCAAATTTTTGATATCAAGAATTCAATTTATGATATCAAGAATCAAATTTGTGATATCACAAATTCCCGTAAGTGTAGCACATGAACTTAATTTGTGATATCAAGAAATCGAATTTGTGATATCACAAAATCCATTCTTGATATCACAAATTCAATTTGTGATATCAGAAATTCGAATTAGTGATATCTAAAATTCAATTTGAGATATCACTAAATGAATTTGTGATATCAGAAATTCGAATTCTTGATATCAAAAATAGGTTTCACGTGAAAAACCAATGGTGATTCGTGATATCACAAAATTATTTTTTGATATCACAAATTCGAATTTGTGATATCACGAAATAAATTTGTGATATCACTAATTTGAATTTGTGATATCAACAATTCTTATTTGTGATATCACAAATGCGAATTTCTGATATCACAAATTCTATTTTGTGATATCACGAATTGAATTATTGATATCACAAAATCGAATTTGTGATATCAGTAATTCACAGGGAATTCGAGCGTTAGTTTTGCGCTGAAATTCAACTGTGAATTCGAGCGTTAGTTGAGCGCAGAAATACAAAGTGAATTCGAGCGTTAGTTTTGCGCTGAAAATCAACTGTGAATTCGAGCGTTAGTTGAGCGCAGAAACACAAAGTGAATTCGAGCGTTAGTTTTGCGTTGAAATTCAACTGTGAATTCGAGCGTTAGTTGAGCGCAGAAATACACAGGGATTTCGAGCGTTAGTTCAGTGCAGTAAATCCCTGTGAATTCGAGCGTTAGTTGAGCGCAGAAATACAAAGTGAATTCGAGCGTTAGTTTTGCGCTGAAATTCAACTGTGAATTCGAGCGTTAGTTGAGCGCAGAAATACACAGGGATTTCGAGCGTTAGTTCAGTGCAGAAAATCGCTGTGAATTCGAGCATTAGTTTAGCGCAGAAATACAAAGTGAATTCGAGCGTTAGTTTTGCGCTGAAATTCACCTGTTAATTCGAGCGTTAGTTGAGCGCTGAAATACACAGGGAGTTCGAGCGTCAGTTCTGTGCAGAAAATCGCTGTGAATTCGAGCATTCGTTTAGCGCAGAAATACAAAGGGAATTCGATAGTTAGTTTTGCTCTGGAATTCAACTGTGAATTCGAGCGTTTTTTTTTCTTTTTTAGCGCAGAATACACAGGGAATTGGAACATTACTTTTGAGCTGATATTCAGATGGAAGGTATATTATACTGCTAACTTTTTTTAGAACAATGTTCAAAATATAAACTATATATGAGAGATTTACACATCCATCATTCCCTAAATGATCGTCAAGGTATATTCGCTGAATTATTGATACAAATCAATCATTGTTTTGCAACATGTTATCATGAATTAAATGATACTATGTTCACTTAGGGCCTACATTTAATTCATCGTTTTGGTCCTCAAATTGTCATTACTACATTATTGTTAATCATTATACATCCCCCCCCCCCCATTTTTCATGTGGTAATCCCCTTTATATACAGTAAGACTCTTCCACTAAATCGATGATAATTATGTGTGGTTGTATGTGTATGTGTGTTATAAAAGCATACCATGTGTTTGTATTGCAGAGGACCGACCGAGGGCAATCACCCCTCTGGTCTGTGTATGTCAGCAGCGGAGAATAAGATAGAGAGACTGTGAGTCATGCAGGGTGCGAGAGGGAGTCGTAAACTTGTCAAATGTCCACCACTGGTGTCGGCTGGTGGTCACATAAAGCAACGTGTTTCTCCTAAAGACATTTTCTCACTCCTCAAAATCAGTCCTCCAGAACAAAGGGGTGTATCCATTAAGACCAATAGTGTTGGGTGTACAGTTTGCCTGCCCCAATATGTTTATGATTTTGTAAAATGATTTAAAGTGTAATTATATAGGCAAGTTTATTCAAGAACCAAAACCGGGGAGAACAAAACTGGAATGCACAAGCCCAAAAGTCTTCAGACCAGATCAAGAAGAGTGAAGATATCCAAATCTTATGAGGATTTTATGCAGCAGTATGCATGGCAAACAAACAGTTAGAATTTGTAGTAAGAAAAAAGCAGTGGTACGAAGGACTTCAATTTTGTTAATCTACGCAATGAGAAATCTCAGGAGTAACAGGGGGAGGTCGGGAGAGAGTATCTTTCACATGACAGAGTAAAGAGAAACGCAAACAAAAGTTGTAAGTCAACCAGTCTCTGCCAAATCAGTGGCGAGAAATGGAGAAAAATAAGAATATAATAATGACTTTGAAGTAATTGACAACATATCAATAATGGCATTTTAGATATGTTGCTAAACGATTTATTTTCATCGATTCTTTTAAAACCAATTCCTAATCACTTTAAATGAAGACGAGTTGCCAAAACTCTTCATTTAGGGTTTTTTGTAACTATCGTTATATACTATGTAAAGATAACACCTGAAATTCCATAGGAATATCTGCGCTAAACTTATGCTCGAATTCAGTGTATTTCTGCGCTCAACTAACGCTCGAATTCACAGTTGAATTTCAGCGCAAAACTAATGCTCGAATTCCTTGTGTATTTCTGCGCTCAACTTACGCTCGAATTCACAGTTGGATTTCAGCGCAAAACTAATGCTCGAATTCGCTGTGTATTTCTGCGCTCAACTAACGCTCGAATTCACAGTTGAATTTCAGCGCAAAACTAATGCTCGAATTCGCTGTGTGTTTCTGCGCTCAACTAACGCTCGAATTCACAGCTGAATTTCAGTGCAAAACTAATGCTCGAATTCCCTGTGTATTTCTGCGCTCAACTAACGCTCGAATTCACAGTTGAATTTCAGCGCAAAACTAATGCTCGAATTCACTTTGTATTTCTGCGCTCAACTAACGCTCAAATTCAAGTTGGTTTTCTGCACTGAACTAAAGCTCGAATTCCCTGTGTATTTCTGCCCTCAACTAACGCTAGAATTTACGGTTGAATTTCAGCGCAAAACTAATGCTCGAAATCAGATTATTTCTTTGCGAAAGATATGTGCTGAAATTCCATGTAAATTAATGATATCACAAATTGGAATTAGTGATATCACAAAATGTATTTCTTGATATCAAGAATGTGAATTCGTGATATCTCGAATTGAATTCGTGATATCACGAATTGAATTTGTGATATCACTAATTCGATTTCGTGATATCAAAAATTGGTTTTACGTGATAAACCAATGGGTATTTGTGATATCAAAAATTGAATTTGTGATATCAGAAATTCGAATTTTTGATATCACGAAAGGGAATTCGTGATATCAGAAAATCTTTTTTAAAAGTAATATGGCTTGCCATACGGGAGAGAGTATCTTTCACATGACAGAGTAAAGAGAAACGCAAACAAAAGTTGTAAGTCAACCAGTCTCTGCCAAATCAGTGGCGAGAAATGGAGGGAAAAAAAAGAGAATATAATAATGACTTTGAAGTAATTGACAACATATAAATAATGGCATTTTAGATATGTTGCTAAACGATTTATTTTCATCGATTCTTTTAAAACCAATTCCTAATCACTTTAAATGAAGACGAGTTGCCAAAACTCTTCATTTAGGTGTTTTTTTTTTTGTAACTATCGTTATATACAGCCTGTACTATGTAAAGATAACACCTGAAATTCCATAGGAATATCTGCGCTAAACTAATGCTCAAATTCACAGTGTATTTCTGCGCTCAACTAACGCTCGAATTCATTGTTGAATTTCAGCGCAAAACTAAAGCTCGAATTCCCTGTGTATTTCTGCGCTCAACTAACGCTCGAATTCACAGTTGGATTTCAGCGCAAAACTAATGCTCGAATTCCCTGTGTATTTCTGCGCTCAACTAACGCTCGAATTCACAGTTGAATTTCAGCGCAAAACTAATGCTCGAATTCCCTGTGTATTTCTGCACTGAACTAACGCTCGAATTCACAACTGAATTTCAGCGCAAAACTAATGCTCGAATTCCCTGTGTATTTCTGCGCTCAACTAACGCTCGAATTCACCGTTGAATTTCAGCGCAAAACTAATGCTCGAATTCCTTGTGTATTTCTGCTCTCAACTAACGCTCGAATTCACAGCTGAATTTCAGCGCAAAACGAATGCTCGAATTCCCTATGTATTTCTGCGCTCAACTAACGCTCAAATTCCCGTTGGTTTTCTGCACTGAACTAAAGCTCGAATTCCCTGTGTATTTCTGCGCTCAACAAACGCTAGAATTTACGGTTGAATTTCAGCGCAAAACTAATGCTCGAAATCAAATCATTTCTTTGCGAAAGATATGTGCTGAAATTCCATGTAAATTAATGATATCACAAATTGGAATTAGTGATATCACAAAATGTATTTCTTGATATCAAGAATGTGAATTCGTGATATCTCGAATTGAATTCGTGATATCACGAATTGAATTTGTGATATCACTAATTCGATTTCGTGATATCAAAAAATTGGTTTTACGTGATAAACCAATGGGTATTTGTGATATCAAAAATCGAATTTGTGATATCAGAAATTCGAATTTTTGATATCACGAAAGGGAATTCGTGATATCAGAAAATCTTTTTAAAAAGCAATATGGCTTGCCATATTCCCGCACTTTTGGCCACATCAAAACGGGAAGGGGGGGGGGGGACGTAAGAAGATCCATGTCTTTCGAGAGTTCCGCTCGGGGGGGGGGGGGGTTCTGCAGAACAGTTCTCTTACAGTTGATGTGAATATGCAAATGAGTGAGTTGATGATGTCATCACCTCACAATTTTCATTGATCGTGAAAAAAAAGACGAAAATGCAATATTTTTGTTATCAAAGAGTAAAATACGTTGTTATTCCTGGTCAAATAGCTTCAGAATAATGATCTGCCCGATATATTTCAATTCACTTCAATTCAAAGTTTATTTCATTTTCCGACATAACATATGTTTCACTTCTTTTGATAACAGAGAACAAGGTAAATAGAACATAGTGAAATGAAAAGACTGTACAATAATTGAGGACCTTTAGTAATCATACATTGTATAGTAAAAAAGAAACAGAAGTGATCGAAATGAAGTACATGTATGCCGTGCGAAAAATGGAGGGACCCACTAAAAAGACAGAGCTTGTAGTGTGTGGGCCCCTCTGGAGAAGAACATTGATGGAATCGAATCATCGTAGATACAAAAGATAACAAAGTGGAAGAAGTCTGGATACAAAAGATAATAAAGTGGAAGAAGTCTGGAAGCCCACTAAAAATTAGATTACCATATATACACTTTCATAGACGCGAACAAACATGAAACAGGACTAGACAACGAGACAACTACTGAAAAAAAAAAGGTTGTACAAGACAAACGGAATGGACAAGACTGACAAACTGAAGACAAAATAGCAGACAAAAATGCACAACAGAAACAGAAACAGAACAACAGAAACAGCGATCTTCGGCAGAAGCATGCCAAGAGAATAAGAGGATAGTTGTAGGGGAAAAGTAATATTTTGACGCCTGAAATAAGACAAGAAAATAGAAAATAGAGGGACGTATGAACAGGAGTCACATACGGAAAGTCAACTTCAAGACGCTATGGGCAAAATGGCATAGGTGACAACATTGCGAGCATCCAGGAAAAAGATACCATTAATTCTTTGAAGAGGGGACAAAGTGAGCAGGTAAGTGTAACTGAGAAAAAAGGCCAAATGGTTAATTCGGTATTGTAGAGTCGTACGATTGCAATAAAAAAGACTTCAGTCTCCTCTTGAAAGAACATATGGATGGAGCGTTTTTTATGTCTTGATTCAAAGAATTCCAATAATTTGGGCCTACATAAATAAGTGTGTTTTTAGCAAAAATCGTTCTTAAAAGAGGTAAGTGAAATTCATTGGAACGCCTAGTAGGATATTCATGAAATGATTGATTTTTTAGGAACATAGAGTCAAAAACAGACGGAAGCAAGTTATTACAATACTTGTACATAAATTGCCCTAAATTAAACAAAAACAAATCTGCAATTTTTAAGAGCTTGTTGGAGGCAAACAACATATTTGTATGAGAACGTACAGGGGAATAACAGATAACACGTAGAGCTTTCTTTTGTAAGAGGAACACTCTCTCTAATAAATTCTGATGCGTGTTGCCCCAAACTAATATTCCATAATTAAGATGAGGCAATATTAACGACGAATATAGCATAAGTAATGATTTTTGTGGAATATGAAATTTCAATCTATTTACAATGCCTATATTACGTGAAATTATATTGCAGACATTATCAACATGTGGCTTCCAGGAAAGTTTTTCATCCACAATGACACCCAAAAATTTGATATGTGAGACTCTTTGTAGATGAGAGTCATCTAATACTATATTTGTACTTAAACTATCAACAACATTACTAAAAAGCATATATTTTGTTTTTTGAGCATTGAGTGATAGCCTATTGGCCCTGACCCAATTTGTCACTTTTTTCAATTCAATGTTAATTTTATGAACGAGAAAATCAATATCATTATGGGCAAAAAATACATTAGTGTCATCTGCAAAATGAATAAAAGAGAGGTCGTCGGATACGCGACAAAAATCATTGATATAAATAATAAACAATAACGGCCCTAAGAGACTTCCCTGTGGGACACCACATTTAACTTCTCTGACAACGGAATCATTGTTTTTAATTGTAACGAATTGTTTTCTATCAACTAAATAACTCTTGAACCACTCCAAGGCCTTCCCACGTATTCCATAATGCGATAACTTATAAAGTAAAATATCGTGATTGATAGTGTCGAAGGCCTTGGAGAAGTCCAAGAAAATACTAACTAGATGAGAATGGTTATCGATTGCGTGAACAACTCTATCAACAAAATGCAAAAGAGCATGCGTAGTACTATGTTTCTCACGAAAACCAAACTGAAAATTCGTAAAAACGTCGTGTACCTTCAAAAAATTGATCATTCTCTTGTAAATAAGTTTTTCTAAAACCTTAGACAATGACGATAATAATGAAATTGGGCGATAATTGCTGACTTCGAACTTATCGCCTGTCTTAAATATTGGGATTACTTTAGCTAATTTCATTTTATCAGGGAACACACCATTAAAAATTGACAGATTAAATATATGAGCAAGTGGATCAGCAATCGAGGAAATAACACCCTTAAGCATGAAATTATCTATCTCATCATAACCAGAACTTCGTTTATTTTCAAAAGAAGAAATTATATCAATAATTTCAAATCTGTTAGTTGGTATAAAAAATATGGAATCAGAATTACGCTGACCTAAAAATTCAGTAAAATGAGAATCTGTTGCAGGAATGTTTTGAGCATAATTTTCGCCTATTTTTGAAAAATAAGAATTAAAAATATTTGCAATATGAAGAGGATCATTAATCGATTCATCATTCAATTTAATTTTATCAATGTCAGAGTGTTTACTCGGAACATTCATGGCCTGTTTTAGGACTTTCCAAGTATTTTTCATATCAAACTTATATTTCGATAATTGCTTAAAGTAATATCTTTTCTTTTCAGAACGTAAAATCATTGTCAAAGTATTTTTATATGATGTATATCTATTCTTCGAGCGCTCAGTTTTTTCCAATTTGTACTTGTAATACAAACGATTTTTCCTATTAATTGAACGAAGAATTGATCTGGAAATCCAAGGTAATCTAGGTGTCTTTTTATACTCTGTTCTATTTCTTTGTTTTGGGATTACATCATCTAAATGATGATTAAAAGTTTCCATAAAATTACAAAAGGATATATTAACATCATCGCTGCCAAATACTCCTGACCAGTCAGCATTCTCCAGGGCCACATCAAAACTAGCTAACTTTTCAGGTGAAACTCTACGTCTAAACAAAAGAGGTGAAATAGGTTTAATATTAGCTGGTGTTTTAAGAGTAAAACAAGTCATTATTGGAAAATGATCAGTCATATCTGAAAGGATTATAAAAGAGTCAGAGAGGGGTAGAATATTACAAAACAAGTTGTCAATGAGGGTGGCAGAGCGATCTGTAACACGTGTGGGTTTAGAAATAAGAGGAAGAAAGGACGAGGACAGAAGTGTGTGAAGAAAATCACTAGAGATATTATCATGCTCAGACTTCAGCAAATCAATATTGAAATCACCGAGTAAAAAACAATCCTTATTTCGGAAAACGTGTGAATTATCAAGATCTGAAAAATAAGTTAAAAAATCATTGGCGTTTGAATTAGGAGGTCTGTATATAATGCCTACCATAAGATTTCTACATCCTGGGATAAGAATTTCTATAAACAAAGATTCAACAACATTGTCCATTCTAGAAATATCTTCATGAACAATAGTATCAAAGGAACGTGATATGTACAATGCAACGCCCCCTCCATTCTTATCAAGCCTATTGTTAACAAACAAATTATAACCCTCAATTGCGAAATAATTTTCTGTATTGGAAGCTAACCATGTCTCACTTAATCCGATAACGGATAGCGACTGGCTTGCATCAGATTCTAATAGAAATTTTAAATCATCAAAATGTTTATTCAAACTTCTTATATTTAAATGTAACAAAGAAAACGTGTCCTCAGAAAAATTATGAATCATATCTTTGTATTGATTCACTGTAATATAATTGCACAACATATTTTGAGTGAAATCATTACTAAGATCATGAGGCAATTCATTTGCAGCTGTATTCAGGCTATCGGTAACAAAATCATCGTAAGGGGTGGTTCGTGTACTGGTTAACCCACTAACTGGGTCAGAATCTAAGCTTGTGTTCCTAAACAATTCAAAAAAATAATCGTTCGATACGGAATGAAATGGAGCATTCAGAAAATTAGCCATAATTTAAAATACGAGACGAATTTTTAAAAGTCTGCGTTATTAACAAAACTAGGATGTCGTGAATAAGTGGACGATACAAGAAAATACCCAGTCGCCGGGATGTGGCAAGACGCTGGAGTAATCTACGAACATGGGTGACGTCAAAATTATGATAAGCAGAAGATCGCTGAAGAGACGTAGAACGTGAAACGAGAAAGGGCTGAACAAGGTAAGTAAGAACACTGAGAAGCATGGACAGAAAAAGACATAGAACACACACAACATAATAAGAATAAATCCAGTCTCTCTGTGGGCTTCCGAGACGACAGCAAAAACATACATACACAAAAATTTGAGCCGACATTAGACAAGGACAAATGTGGCTTGGCTATTACATTCGATCAATTTCCGGATCATCAATAATATATGATAAGTACAGAATAGCTCCAAAAACCC
Organism: Diadema antillarum; assembly: GCF_040938485.1. Classification (NCBI taxonomy): domain Eukaryota; kingdom Metazoa; phylum Echinodermata; class Echinoidea; order Diadematoida; family Diadematidae; genus Diadema; species Diadema antillarum. The sequence continues at coordinate 1,295,608 of NW_027271370.1, forward strand.
CAGGCCAATAATGTACCTTCTCGGGCACTTGTTAGCACACCGCAGGTCTGAATACGAAACATATTTTCACACCAATGCCGCCAATGGCATCATTATAACAGTGGTAGTGTGTGTATGCATGGCGTGTGTAAGCAGTGTTTTAACATGCGAGAGTATGATTGTGCTTGAGAGTGTGAGATTTGGGTGTGTGTGTGCGTGTGTGTGTGTGTGTGTGTGTGTGTCTTAGCGTGTGTGTGTTTGACGTGGGCGTGGCTGCGAGTGTAGGCAGATAAGCAAAGGGTTCGGTTCAGTGCAGACGATACTGGGACCGTACAAGTGAACAATTGCTGTACAAGCAAGTACTGTACTTCACATTACACCAGTTTGGCAGGATGATGAGTACGCAGGAGTTGTGCGCATATGAATATGCAGACAAGCGATAAAGATCTAACGTACGGATAAAAACTTGTAACTTTTCCAAAAATTGTCACAATTAAGAGGGGGATCAGACTTGTAGTAATAATCATCTCAAAAACAAAATGGATGGGGGGGGGGGTCGTTTATAAAATGCAATATATTCCTCAACTGGTCAAAGTACAACCCAACAAGGATTACACATGTATTGAAAATATGATACAGACAAATGAAGTTAATACACACTACAGACACAATCAGTTGGAACCCCTGGAAATCTTTTGTTCCATTGTGTAAATATGGTGGGGGGGGGGGACACTCGCAACTGCATAGCCTTTCGGCACTGAAAAAATGAAATTCACTATTGTCGTGTAACTGCAATATTCATGTATATCATTCATTACATCATAACATCAAGTTTGCGTAATTCCCCAACACCAACAAAAAATAAATAAAAAGAAAGAAATCCGAACAGTTATATAAATCTAAATTCGTAAATCCAATTCATCTCTAATTTTACAGGATTTTCAATTAAAGCATACCACAACATATCATATTGTTAAACAAAACAATATTTTGTTGGCATTACCTTATATATGTATATATATATATTTTGAAAATAGAGGAGAAAACTTATGACCAGTAGAATTATCTATCCTGATTGCACTGTTATGTTTTGCAAAATAATCAAAATTATATGGATATCCTCATCAGACCCGACGGCAGTTGCTGTCAGAAAAACAGTCGAAAACACAACCGCAAACAATATCATATTGTTAGACAATAACATCACATTGCTAAACGACATATCCTATTGCTAGACAAAGCAATACTTTGTTGACATTTCCGTATATATATTTTTTTTGGGAAAAAAAAATAAAGGGGAAATAACTTGTTACCAGTGAGAATATTCATCCTGATAACATTTCCATATATATATATATATTTTTTTTTGGAAAAAAAAATAAAGGGGAAATAACTTGCAACCAGTAACAATATTCATCCTGATTACACTGTAATGATTTGCAAAATAATCAAATTATAGGTATTCTCAATTCAGACCTGACGGCAATTGTCGTCAGAAACACGGTCAAAAACACAGCCGTAAACAATGTATCATTTTGTCACGCTATACATCATATTGCCGAACAACACTGTTAGGCAAAGCAATATCTTGTTGGCGTTTCCTTACATTCTTTTTTGAAAAAGGGAAAAAAACATATAACCAATAACATTGTTAATCCTGATTACACTGCAATGTTTTGCAAAATAATCAAAATCATGGATATTCTTACTTCAGACCTAACGGCACTTGCTGTCAGAAACACGGTCAATGACACAATCGAAAACCATACATTTTCATTCTAATGTCAATAAATTCCATATATATTATTTTCATTACACAAATTAATTGATCTTCAAGTGTGTTCACACGAGAATGAAACTTTACAAACGTGACAGTAATTTTCCATGTAATGTCACATTCATAACACTCTGTAAAGTTGTCTATCTGATCACATCAAACACACAGGGAATACATACTATATCAAAATGAAAATTTGAATTCCATGATGACAAAACATGAGTTTTCATCTATTAAACCATAGCAAGTTGCGCAATACAAATCCTGCATTACGCCAAAATTCATTTTTGTTATCATAATATACTCGGATTCTTTTTCAAAACGGATGTACTCCGGTTAAAAAAAACAAAAACAAAAACAAACAACAAACAACATTGCATCCAAAGTCATATCGTATGACATAAAAACGTGTCATCCTTTCATTATATTGATGTGCAACTGTTCAGACACGTTTTGTATTCAAGTAACATGCCCCCTGTATTTATTTTGTTTAACCATTCACCATAATATATAGTTCACCCATCAATTATAATTCTAATGAACTTAATATACTTCCATATCAAAACTGCACCATGCATATTATCCATGATAAACCAAAGATTACTCTTACAATAATCTTCCAAAAAGACCGAAAGCAACACAACACTATAATTGGGCTTTAGCACATCAGGTAGTTTTCCCAAAAAAGAAATACACACTTGAGAAAGTCTATTACTTAATCAAAGCTAAAAATGATTTACACAGGAAGTTCACAATAGGTTCTGATCCTTTTCAACAAAAAAAGTACACTACGGCCTCTATATTACCCAATAAAAGAGTGTGAACATATTTGTGGAGGCCAGCCATACAACGAAAATACAAAATCCACATTATTACGCAACTAAGTTGTGTTGTAACCAGCAGATATGCGACCATGAACACACAACCAGAACGTAACACACTGAAACGTTGACTCTTGTTTTGTCAAGTTCCTAATGAACTGCAGTAGAATTTAAACAAACAATGTCCTATATTACAAATTCCAGCATTACGGGTGAGAGTCACCTTCCTCATAATCTCGGATCCTTTTCTGAGAAGAAAAAAAAAAAAACACACCCTAATTCATGTTCCATCCAGTTGCCTCAGAGACATAAAAACCAATTTATACATTCCAGAGCATGACCGCATCACTTTGCGACTCTCAACTCAATGTTCTGTTGTTAACTATATATACATTCCCGTTACTTGGCACATAATGCCGCATATACACAGATATGCATTCGTGTTGCCACCATTTCTTTACCAAATTTACCCCCTACAAATGACCTTAACAAAACACAGTGTTACAAAATACAGTGTATCAGTTTGACCCACTACAGATGTCCATTACACAAAAACTTTGTATATTTGTGGAGGTCAAACCAAATAAACAACGACAAATATTACCCCCAAAAATCAGATTGTTTTACAGCGTTGATTGAAAAAAAAAATGTCTCGTCCTTTATTACTAGCTGATACACAACCATAAGCACACAACCAGTACATTAAATGTGAGGTCGATGCTTGTTTGCAACCATGAATACAAACCAGTGCATGAAATACCTGTAAGGTTGATGCTTGTTTTGGCAAATCTCTAATAACCTCGAACAGAATAAAACGAAGGGCTTCATACATACTAAAATCCAAGTATTCAGCAGAGGTAAGAATCGCTTTCCTCTTTAACTCTTCTCCTTATTACAATGAATAGACACTAATACATATTCAGTTCCGTTGACTCGTAACCATAGGAACCAATTTATGCACTCCATGTCTCAGCTGCATTGCTTTGCAACTTTAGAATGTCTGATCCTTCTGTTGTTATAGTTTGGGTGTTTCACATTCCCGGAACGCCGCCTGTAAGCACCCTGCGCACAAGATGCCATTTATAATGAAGTCGTGTTGCTCTTATCAGCTCACCTGAAGAATACAGTGCCCAATTTGTTTACTAGCATTCCTGCTGACGAAAGTTACAATCATTAGCTACAACAATAACGCAGACATTGAAGACAAATTCCGATTTCCGTTTTCCAACACAGATAGGACTCGAAGAAAATTATGAATTCAAACTTGACTTAATCATTTTACTGTGTATCGCTGTACAAAGGGAAGGGAGAGCAAAACGATGGCCGCGTTTCATTTGGCAGAAATCAAACTGGTCCTGATCAATCTGAAACTCAATCTCCAACTACCCTCCATATCAAGATTATAGACTGGGGAATCGTGTTTGGATGAAAAAGTTACAATTTCAATTTTTTATGTACAAACTACATGGCAACTACAGTGAGGAGATGACATCTACACTTCACTATTTGCATATTCATGTCAGTGGCGGATCTACGCAGGGGGGGGGGGGGTTCGGGGGTTTTACCCCCCCCCCCCCCTTGGGCTGTCAAGTAAAAATTTAATGTGCATAGGAAAACGCCATCATAATATGTCCAGATTCACTAACTTATTAAGTTAATAACCAAACACATGATAACTCTGGATATAACTGTATATTAAAATGTTACTTGGATGGACTGCTTTTTTTGGTCTCCATTGCGTTAGTAGATGCCAGGAAAATATCACTTACGGGGTTCAAAAAAAAAAATCTATCGGCGCGCCGCTACGCGGCTCACAGACATCGCCGCTTCGCGCCTTGTGGACGATGCTCTGCATCGTCGTTGGGTCAAACCCAGGGACCGCGGAGCCGGGGGGGGGGGGGGGGGGTTGGGCTACAGCCCCCCCCCCCCCAAAAAAAAAAATTATTTGGGCAAAAAAAAAGAGAAAAAATAGAGCATGCAGGTATGCTTAAAATCGCAAGCTGGCAACCCTAAAAATGAAAAATCTCCCTGATGTGGGAGGGGGGTATCTCCCTGATGTGGGAGGGGGGTATCCCCCTCCCACATCGCTTGCTCGGGCTCGGTGGCTACTTTTACTCCTTTTCAGACTGACTTTCAACTGCGCTGGAATTTCCCTTTCACCAAACCCACCACGAATTCACCTTCATTCCGCGGCCCCTGACACACACGTATGATAGGTATACGAGTTGATGAGAACAATCACTTCCCATTCTACCTAGAACAATACACGTACTCAAAATGGACACTTTAGCGTCTCGCTTGAAAGTCGGAGCATCAGCTTGTTTACGGTATTAAAAAAAGGGTAGTACAGCTACTAAAATATATCGTCTCTGACATGCAATGGCATTAAAAATATAGTTGTATGTAAATTACTCTTTAATTTCTATACATTATATCTTTAATCGATTGTGAGTGAATTTTATGATTTAACTAGGCATTACACACAAATCTGAGACAAGTTTGAGAAGTGATAGGAATAAATAACATATTTCATTAGGGTAGTCATGCCATTGACAAGCCTTCAGTTTATTGTTATTTTTTACTGTCTCGACGCGTGCATGCGAATAAAAGATAGAAACTCCTGAAAATGCATGCAATGTAAGCATACTGTTCAAGTCGTTACAAAAGTCTCTTAGGAAAGTCTCCAAAATGCAGGACATTTTGTTCTTCATTGTCGGATGAAATATTTATTCGTGCTTCAAGGGTGTTATTAGGAATGTACAATTTGTAAAAAAAGACCCCTGCCCACCAGAGTAAATTCGAAACGACGAATAGCGCGCGTTTTAGTTATACGTCTCGGAGATGTCTCCGCGACGTCGCTATCAGTTACGGCGGCTAATTGTGTCCGTGACTGGGTAGGCATCTCCCCGACGTCTCCGAGACGTGCTGGAGACCAAATGGTCAGGTGCATACCGGCCATGGTCTTCATGATTATTGATACTTGTTCTGCCTCCAAAAGAAACATTAATCCGAATGTGAATTTATCCAATAAAGTTCGTTATACAGAAAGCTCTTGATTCCGAACACATAAATTCCCTTTATACCTATAGATGTTCGTCAATCCGAAAATAAGATAAGAGTTCGTTGATCCGAACATTTTGGCGTAATTAGGCTATTAGGAAGGTTTGTTATTCCGATGGTTCTTTAGAATCCAACGGGTTCGTTAATCCGAAAATGAAATATGGTTCATAACTCAAACATGTCAAAAGGTTCATTGATCTGAATCTGAAATATGGTTCGTTAATCCAATAACGAAAAGAAGGATTAAAGGATTTTCAGAATAACGAACTTTATTTCCTTTTTCGGATTAACATACCTTCGGAATAACGAATCATATCATTTTGTGATGAACGAACACTCAGAATAACGAACCTAGCGCTTATTTCATTTCAGAGAAACTAATCTTCGGAATAACGAATTGTAACTGTTTTTTTCGTCTTACGCAGGGACTAGTATATTGTTGTTGGCATATTTCTAGGGATTTTTTTATTTTATTTTTATACTTATGTTCACAGACAGAATCGACAAAAAAATTAAGCATCCATAGGCCTGGGACTCTCATGACTTCATTCTCACAGATGATAAAAAGAATTAATTTTTGATTAATTAAATTATACTTACCAACCTAGATTTTCAACCAAGTCTCTCGAGCAGAGGACACGTAATCATAAAACAAATCCCATCTCAGCCTAATTGTTCAGCACGACCATATCGGCGCCGAGGTTGGTACATTGTGCCCTGGCGTCATACCATTCGAATTCACTCTCTATCAACAGGTAGCATGATCTAGTCAACGGGTTCATTGCCCATCCGTCTGGACACGTCATCCCCGCTGTCATGGGGAAAAAAACCCCACTATTTATCCAGGTACAAAGATGACATCTCATGAAGATAATATAAGCGATCTGAATGATGAAAATAAAGAAAAAAATCAGCTGTTGACACTAAGTTGAAAGAATGATGAACCATGATAGCCCACAAGGATCGCTGCTATTCTATACGCGTAATGCCTTTAAGACTTTGATCAGATCGTGGTGCGAAACGGAATTGAGCATATCATTTCAGAATAGTATGTAATGTATAATAAGGCAAGCAACCTATAGGGCTGTTGTCCAAATTCGGTATGATGGAACCGAAATACGATTGATATGACAGAAACTATCATATTAATTGCGGGGCCTATTAATAATGAGTTTCGTCACACGTGCAGTAAAGAATACTGTACTATACCTTTCACCAGACTTTCGAATTTTGCATCATCATGAAAGAATAAATGAGAAACTGATGATTTGATTCCCTACGTATACTATTGTATACAATAATTTGTGTTTCCCGCAATTTCTATATTCTAAGATTTGGTTAGGATGCTCAATCCAAAAGTATACCGGTAAAAATGTATTATGATTGCCAAAATTTCACAATACATTATTGGAAAAAGGAGCAAGAATATATAGGACAACTATAACCAATAACAGCTTTGATGGTTATAAGAACACAGGCGCACGATGACTCAATATTGCTTATTCACATGAATGTAGAACATCTTACATTTTCCACTGGATCGTCTAATGCGATCATCTTGTTCTCACGACCGAATATCGAAATTTTCGCGAAATATCGAAGTGAAAGTGATGTTACAATAAAACATCCCAAACGTCTTCAAGCAATAAGAGCTTTGTATACAGGAAAAATGAAGTGTATATTACCATTTCTGCAGCTCTGGAGAACTTTTCCGATAGAATCGGCCATGTCACATGCGTCCAGGGCGTAGGCATGATGCAAGCATGTGACCAAGAAGAGAGAAGCAATGATAGTTACGGAACGCATCTTGGTGGTCTACTGATAGCTCTTTACTGTTCCACGTTCAGCAGAGAAGTATGGATAACAGGTAAACCAATTCAGGGGCATTTATAGGGAAACGAGTGAAATATCTTTGTCAGGACTGCCATAACATACATAAGGAGTGAGGAAGAAATTTAATATTGGATGATTGATCGATGTAGACGACAGAAAGGACAATGTTGGAATAATCGATTGTCATAATCTTTGACTGGGTCGTCATGTGCTTTTGACTTGAGAACTCTATAGAGGTGAAGTTGAGACTAGACGGCACCATTGAAAATGATGATCTACATTCTCATAATTAAAGTACCCCCTCCCCAACGAAAAATAGTAAGTGAAAAAGAAATCAAGGTAGTAGTTAAGTGAGTAAAATGTCGACTGCGTTGAGGTATTTACATGCACAACAACATCCAAATTAAGATAAGAATTATTATGACAGTCATGTCTGGATTAAAGTATAAACAAGAGAGGCAGGAAAAGAATATTGAATGTTATTATAATTCTAATGAAAACTATATAGAGGAGCACTCCGAGAGAGCAGACCACCGCCAAGCGGCCATGATTAAAACATCGCCATTACACAGGCAGTATCTTTAACACAACCATAGAAGAATATACGGAATACGCTTAAAATCATAAACTTAACTTAAAAAAAGAAACATGATTATATCTAAATAACACACAGCAATAGTGTATCAACATATAGCCATATAGCCATACATAACCTATCATAAAGAACACATTGACAGGATATGATTCCGAACAAGATGATAGCACATTATAAATAAACAATATCTTAATGCTGCTATATAGGTGTACAAAACATCAAAATACACAATATGTACAGATTTTATTGTTTTCCTTTACTCAGTAGTTGACGTGGACACTGGGCTTGATGGGTGTTCGTGGGTGCTAGGTTGTGGGTTGTGTGTGTTGTGATTTCTTGTTGTGTATTTGGGGCACGGGTCTATTATGTCATGAGATCAGTGATGCGGAATCGTGTTTATTCATGTCTATCTGGTCATAATATCCCCGGAGCAAATTCACCTTTCAACTACTTTTCAAGGAAACAACAATTTTCCCGGCGAATTTCTGCTAATCCGGCTTGGGTTTTTTTTTTCATTTTCCATCAAAAAGAGCAAGTTTCTTCTCCTAGAAATTAATCAATTAGTATATAGGCCCACTCCGAGTAGGCGTACCAGGGCCCTAAAGTCTGGAATGACCCCGCCCCCCCCCCCCCCATCACTTATATTAGCCCTGGAATTCCCTCGCCATGGTATTCAAAAGCAGACAAGGAACCACTTCATCCGCTACATGTGAATACCAACACTGTCTCTTCATCCCTTGGCGTTCATGCAGATTGAGATTTATTTTGGTATTTCTATAGCCTATTATCATGCTCTTTTTTCTCAACCCAGAATTCAAAGAGATGCTGTCTATAAAGTAAAATCAATATGGTGGGTTTTTTCACATTTCCTCTTTGTTGTGTGTGTGCTCATTACCAATATCAGCAAAATATATCTTTATCTTAATGAATAATTCATGTCTCAAGAATGTTGTTCTCTCTAAAATGTAAGGAAGCATCGCTTAACCAACAGGGGAAACTGACTAGTACTTACAAACATTGCTTTTAAATGCTTCCGGCATATTTCACAATGTACAGCAGTTTGTTATGGACCTAAATGCTACGATTCCATCCTTTTATTTTGTATTATCTATTTGCTCAAGCAGCATTGTATTCAATCTTGTAGTTAGTTTCTATATTTCAATTTGTACTTTGATATTGTTTAATTCAGTATTTTTTGTGTGTATTTCGTTGTGAAATATGAGAAATAAAACATAAAAATTCATTTCATAGAATCTTATTACTGGTACATGATTTTATTCCAATTTGGTATATAACATTCTTATTGATTTATGGCGATGAAACCACTCAGCTGGAACAGTGATAAGGAAAAAGATTACATTAACTTACAATAAGTTTCCGTGAAAGTCAATCCCTGTTTATTTATTGTGGGGGGGGGGGGGTCCTTTGCACGTGGTACAGTGGATAAGATTCCTAATGCTGCGTTTACATCATGTTCCCGGCAGCTTCTTAGCAACCATAGCACTTACGTTTCAGGCCACCGTGGACAAAATGGGATGGACGTGCTACAACGCGTTGAGACTGGATAGGTAAACGTGACAGGCAGTGATTGCCATGTCAGATTTTTAAACTGTCAAAAAGATTGCCACGGCAGTCCCGGTGCCAGTGAGGAACCTTCTATGCCGTAATAAAACGATATGAACGAAACAAACAGTGACGGCACGTAATAGGCCGCAACACAACTTGGAAGCGGTCCCCAGCGGGACGCGACGGAAAATATTGATATTCTAGCCTGATCTGGTTTGGAGGGGACTTAAGCTTTCCAGATATAAACTGGGATACCGCAGCATCTGAAGGCATCCAGAACCCTGAAGGAATTAAAAAAACGTTTCCTGAATATGCTTGACACCTGTGCTCTGCAGCAGACAGTGCAGTTTCCAACTAGAGTTAATAGTATCTTGGACTTGTTCATGACAAAATATAGTCCTTCCCTTGTGAACAGGTGTGATGCACTTCCTGGGCTGATCTCGAAAGGGTGCGGCGCGGAGTGGAGCGGAGCGGAGCGGAGCGCTCAATGCACCCGTTCGAGACAAGTCCCTCCGTTTGTCTCGAAAGTCACCCTGGGCGGAGTATGTTCGATGAACGCACCCATTCGAGACAAACCGGGGGGGGGGGGGGGGGGGGGGGGGGGCTAGTCTCGAATGTGCGCGTAAGCTTGTCTTAGCGGCCAGATTTTTTGTCCCCGTCATAGTTCGCGAGGGGACTTTATGAAACGTCAGACTCCGTACGCAGACACGTGTGTGGCAATTTCTTCAAATACACACACACACACACACACAAACACACACAAATACACACACGAAAAAACACACACAAATGCACACACAAACACACACACACAAATGCTTCTTTGATTCTACTAATCGATTCTGACTGTTTTATCTGATAGGGCTTGCTGGGAGCTACCAAACCTAACACATAATTCTGAAATTCATTAAGTCCCTGTTCCACTATACCGTTCTCGCTACGATTTGACAATTTTCTCAGATCGGGAAGAATCGGGTAAAACCTGAGCCGATCTGGACACGATACGTTGCTAGAACGCTCTAAGTACGCTGCAATTACGACTACCACGTGCTTACTACGCTCTTACTACGATGATCGGGAATGAGGCATTATTATCTCTGCCGCTGCAGCTACGCTTTAGAACGATGTAGCTACGCTGTCAGTGCGATGTTGCCGATGTTTAATATCCGATCGATGCACACTGTATCTACGCTCTGAACGACCTATACGATCCTATCACGCTGTCATCCCGTTCAGAGAGCTGAAAAGTGCCCGATGTGCCCCGATGTACCCCGATTCGACTGTCGATCTGCAGTCAGTCAACTTATTAGCATGCAGAACCGAAGAAATATACTGTGGACCTCAAAGAGGCTCCTCAACTCACGGTTCTTTTGCAGCAATGCATTGTTATAAACAAAGACGTGCTGATTCTTCAAAGGCTTTTTCTTGATGTCCTTGCTTTTATAGTCCGTCTTCCTCCAGTTGTAGATGATTTCATATTCTTCAAAATTCTGCTATGTCCTCTTCCTCCTCTTTAAGCATCACGTGCAGTCTCTCTTTCTTCGCCTTTTGGGTAGCTGCTTAGCTGCTTTCTTCTCTTCTTTTTCTTCATCTCTTCTCCTTGTTCGAAAATTTGAGCCCCTTCTTCTTCATGTTCTGCCCTGACAGGTGTAGCGACAATGCCCTCCTCCTCCTCAACAGTTCTGCCTCTCGATCTTCTTATCTTCTTCTGGCAGACATTTTTTTGTGTAAATTTTCTTCCCGTTCTTGTGCCGATGTTACTACGCTCAGAAAGACCTTGTTACGCTCATCCCGCTGCGTTTACGCTGTCACTACGCTCTCCCCGCTTGCCAAACGATTAAACATAGGTCAATTTTGATCGGGGAGATCGGGAAGAAATTTTGAACAGGTTCAACAATTCTTCCCGATCTGAAAAAAATGCCCGCTCCAACCCCGACCTCCACACGCTGCTGCTACGATTCTTCCGATCCCCGTACGCTTTTGCCGCTCTCTCCCGATCTGCTAGATAAGGATAGATCGGGGTCCAGATCGTGATAGTGGAACGGGGGCTTTAGGCCTTACGAAAATTTCTCCAAAACATGAAAATGCTACTTCTCAAGACATTTTACAGTGGATTTTCCTTCTATTTGTTTTATCTGATAGGGCATTGTAGGAGCTATCAAACGTCTACACAGAATTCTGAATTAATTATGTTAATTTATGCAAATTCATGTCAGTCATGGGATCTACACGGAGGGGACAAACGCCCCGTGTAATTTGCTGAATAACTCATGAAATAAGCCAGTTCGTAATTAGCTCATGGGCACGTTGGTACAAATGACCTTTCTTTTTTCTCAATAGGTTAGGCACTTTAATCGTTTTCAAAGAGACATTATTCGTACCGGGAAGCTTACCAGACGTAAAAATTCATGGAATTCGTGTTCAATAATGATAAATGAACTTGCATAGACCAGGTGACCAGAATGGTCCGTCAATCAGCCATCGGGGAAGCATCCATTTCATTGTTTTGCTTTGAATGCATTAATAAAAAAACTGTGTTATTCATATTGCCAAATACCAGGTTTGCTGTCAGGTGGATGTTCTGGCAAGCAACATTTACAAGGATGACATGAGTAATCATTATATGACAGATGCTTATCTCAGTGAATTTACAAACCGACGTGCCTCTTGGTACAAATGACCTTTTTCTGCTCATGCGCAAAGTAGAACTACGAACTGGCTTATTGTGTTGTATTTTGTTTCTAATAAAAAACAAAAACAAAGACGTACTACTAACATTCACTTCTTCAGATTCAGATATAAATTTCATCTTCGACATCAGAACATCCATAAATTGACATCAACATGACAAAATCTCTCAAGAGTCATTGATGCTAATTCCATTTTAATAAACTTCACATGTTATATTGGCCTTAGAAGAAATAATGATCATAACAGAGTTGTACAACTTTAGAAGGGCAATAGTTAGTGTGTGTGGATTACCACCAAGATGCAAGATGGTCATAATGGTAAAACAGAGTAATACAAAACAAATGCATCAGTTATACCTATCTCGAGCCTTGTTAAAGGGACATACATTCCAGACGATTTTCATAATTTCGCATCGTGTAGTACATAATTCGACAGCTCCATGTATAGATTTGTGGAATTTATTGTGATTCTTGATCAGAGAAACAATACTTTGAAAAACCTTAAACAAATTACACTGAACAAGGATGAGGTTCACATATTTCAGAAATGTAGCAGTGTAATTCCATTACAATACCGCTTGCTTGCGAGTTCACCTGTGTATAATCTATGCATGCCTTTTTCTTTTGTTCTGCTTCCTTGAGCCCCAACTCATGCCTACTTATGGTGACTCTGCCATGTCATCATCCTTGTTCATTGCAATTTGTTCTAAAATTTGAAAATATTCTTATTCTTCATCCCAGTTATCATGAAATCTGAAACTCTGTCCTCAGTATAACTAATATATAGTTGTTCAAATGCAAAAATCTGAAAATCATCTGGAGGTCTCCTTTAAGCATTGGCAAACAAATTTGGCACGATTTAACGCACCCTGATTAGATTTGTTTTACAAAAATAATCCTATAAAATGATCTCAAATGAAAATCACGGCGACTTTGCACATTTAATCATTGAAAGGCAAAAAAAAAAATGTTCACAAATGTCATAATCTAATATGTTGAGTTGAGTTTATTAACAACATACCTGTGAATATGATAACATGATAACATGAAATTCCATAGGGTAAGATACAATAACATGATTTTTTTTTTTTGTGAGAATACGAGGATTTTGTACAAGGTTCTTACAGCTATGCAAGCATATATTTTACACACTTTTATTTATCTTACATAAGAATACATGTGGTATAATAGATTTAGTTTCGTTGTGATACATTTATTACTGAAAAGGCAGAGTATGAATAAGTATGTAATGTAGACATACGCATAGACAAAGGTTCTGGAAAAAAAAGATATAGAAAAAAAATAGAAAAACAGAAGATAATGTTGTTAAAGGGGGAACCAAAAGTTAGCACAAGTGCTAGTCGAAAATGGTTCTCCCATTATAGCTACATGTATATTTAAGCTGCTTATTGCAAGGTCTACTCTTTTAAAGTAACTGTAATATAAAAGTAAATTAAACTAAACGCTGAATATTCTTTTCATCACTAAACTTCATTTAACAAGTGATTTTTTTAGGTTTCTTCGAAATGAAGATCTTGTTCTTTCCTCTTGAATATTTTTGGGCAAACTACTCCAAAACTTTGATCCGACAAAAGATATAGAAAATGTACCATGTGTCGTTTTACATTTCGGGAGTCTAAGCATGGAATGATCTTTTCCTCTAGTAAATTTTGAAATAAGAATGAAAATTACAATGAAAATTGCAAAGATTTTTAACAATTTTCGTTGTTGTTGTGAATGTTTACCACTAATTAACTTCGCTTCCAAAGTTTTGGCAAGCTTGTGACAAATGTGATAAAAAGGCTGGCCTCCAAGTCTAGCTTACGCGTACATTCGAGACTAGCCCCCCCCCCCCCCCCGGTTGTCTCGAATGGGTACGTTCATCGAACATACTCCGCTCAACGCACCCCTTCGAGACAAACGGTGGGGGGGGGGGGGGGCGGCATCTCCTACTCTGATAGTCCAACGAAGGCAGACATACTCAATCACCAGTTTGCCTCCGTCTTTACCAGTGAAGAGCCCACAAACAACATCAAAGACCTTGGGAAGCCATGTCCAATGAGCAAGATCATGACCATCAACCCTGCCGGTGTCTACAAGCTTTTGTCTGAACTGGAAACACACAAAGCGTCAGGTCCTGATAATATACCAACCAGACTCCTGAAAGTGTTGGCTCTGCAACTAACACCAGTCTTTACACTTCTGTACCAAACATCCCTAGATCAAGGAAAAATCCCTGATGACTGGAAAGAGGCAGACGTCACGCCGATTTGCAAAAAGGGTGACAGAAACAAAGCGGAGAACTACCGTCTTATCTCGCTAACTTCAGTCTCATGTAAAATTCTCGAGCACGTAATACACTCTGCTATCATGGACCATCTGGAAGACAACAACATTCTCTCTGATGCCCAGCATGGCTTTCGCAAACGTCGCTCATATGAGTCTCAGCTCATTTTTGCCATCCAGGGGCCCGTTTCATAAAACTTGTTATCAGTGACAACTGCCACATTTCTGTGACAAATTTGCTCTCAGCCAATCAGATGTAAGGATTTCAGTAGCTTGTCACATTTATGACAACTTGTCACTGATGACAAGTTTTGTGAAACGGCCCCCGGACTTCGCCAAAGGCATTAACGACAAAGAACAACATGTTGTCATTCTACTTGACTTCTCAAAAGCCTTTGATAAGGTGCCCCATGCCAGACTCCTTCACAAGTTGCATCATTATGGCATCAGTGACAACACCCACAATGGATTACCGACTTCCTTCACAACCGGAGCCAACAAGTAATCCTTGAAGGGTCAACATCAGGTACTGCCAAAGTCAACTCCGGCATACCGCAAGGTAGCGTGTTAGGCCCGTTCCTCTTTCTCCTCTTTATTTACGACCTGCCTGATAGTATGTCTCGCTTGGCTTCACCGTCAGGCTTTTCGCTAATGACTGCATGCTTTATGGAAGAATCAACTCAGAGGCCGACTCAAAACACCTGCAAGAGGATCTGGACGCCCTGCAAGAATGGGAGAGAGACTGGCTTATGGAATTCAACCCCCTCAAGTGCCAAGTCCTCACCATCACAAACAAGAGGAAACCTGTTGAGTGGTCCTACAGCATCCATGGCCAGATCCTGGCAAAAGCAGAAACAGCCAAATATCTTGGAATCCATCACAAGAACAACATGAACTAGACTCCCCACATAAAAGCTGTCACCAAGAAAGCAAGTAGCATCAGTGCATTCTCGCAACGAAACATCAGGCCTTGTCCTCGAAAGACCAAAATGTTGTGCTACTTGGCATTAGTTCGTCTTGGAATATGCCAGCACAGTTTGGGACCCCCATACTCAGGAAAATATCCAAAGGCTGGAAATGGTTCAACGTCGATATGCCCGCATCGTCATAGGGGACTATCATAGGACAAGTAGCGTGACAACGATGTTGCACCAACTCCAGTGGCCATCTCTTCAAGAACGCCGAGCTCAGCTCAAGATGCTGGGGATGTATCGCATCCTCTACCAACTCACAGACATCCCCATATCAATCTCTTGTCGGTAACAACATCAAACCGTGGACACTCTCAACAGCTTCAAGTACCCTTTGCAAGAACCCTACTCTACCAGAAATCATTCTTCCCCGACTCCATAAGGCTTTGGAACTCTCTGCCAGAAGCCCTCATCAAATATACCTCTGCTGACAGTTTCAGGCATGAGGTACAGAAACTCCAGCTCCGATAGAAGGGGAATGCTGTTTTTTTAGCTGCACTTAGTTATCATATAGTTGTTTTATATGGCACTGTACATACACCACACCAGACCCGCCAAACAGTGCGAAAATGCACCAGATGGTGGACTGCACTTACTCGGAAGAAGAAGGAGACGCCATAATGAGAACAGCGTCTCATAGCTATGTTCACCAGGGCGAGAATAGAATACGAAAGTGGGGGGGGGGGGGACAGGAAAATGTCTCATCTACATACGGCCCACTACGTTTCGGGCAAACGGGGCTGCCGTGGTCGCCGGGAACATGGTGTAAACGCAGTATTACTCAAACTGACGTCATTTGAGTTCAACGCTGTGTCCCCTATACTCCTATGAGAATGACCATTTAGAATGGAGCAATTTTCCTGATTTTCAAGGACGTTGCGGGAAATTCCTCCGGTGAAAAGGCGAAAAGCTCACTTGGAAATATGGCTCAGGGGACAATATAAAAAGACATAATAGAACAGTTACGACACACTTTAAAATTAGATCTAATACAAAATATGAACGCTAAAGCAGCACTACAATCTTGTTGGAGCGATAAGATATACGAATATACAAAGGGATTTACCTACTGGTATATTGTGTCCCTTTCTGCATATTGTTACCTTACAAACGTAATAAACATATTACAAGACCAACCATTTAGAGGGTACTGCCGTCCTATAAAAAAAAAAAGTTTCATTTTACGATTGACGGATCACTGTTTCGCCATGGTATAATTTCCAAGATGAGTACAAGACGTTGAGGAAGAACATCTAATAAAACGTGCATCAAATGATTTCAGGAAACAATTTTCTTTTTTTTTTTCTTTTTTAGCCATTGCCTTAAGTCTTCATCATGTGAAGGGAGTTGTTTCCGTGTGGTGACAAGTCGTCGTGTTCTTCAATGTCACTATCGGGTAACTTCTCGCCATTTTTTCGTTCTATGAGACACACCCCGAACTTGTAGATCAAGATGACAAGGAAAGAATCAACGTATATGAACACATTGTAGAGCGACGGATAGAAAAGCATGTCAAGAAAAAGAGGCGATTCGGCGAACGTGAGGACGGTCAGCGTCAGTGCCAGGGACACATTCTGCGAGCCGGTCTCGAAGGCAATGGTGCGACACTTGTTATGGGGCTGTCGGAGCACGACTGCGAGTCCGTAGCCGATGGCATAGCCAAGCAAGGGCAGGAAGGCTGCACAAATCCATAGCTCCCAGGTGGCCTCGTGAAAAAGACGTGGATTCAATAAAATGTTGATCACGAAGACAATCACTATGCAGGTAAATGCGGCAACAATGCCCATCTGCACAAAATACCAAAAGAAGAAAGACGGGAAACTTCGATAATGCTGCAAGTGCTAGAAATTGTAGAATTGAAAAATAATGTAGTTTTGTGCATAGTTGTAATTTTTCTTGCCAAAGGCTCTATTGTCGGTATTTATTCATACCACGATTGAGGACCCAACGAAGACATAGGTCAACCAACACGCATTTTTTTCGCCTTAAAATATATACCTATTAACAGCTTATATTTATATGCTCATCAAAGTCGGGTTAAAGTATAACTCGGTCAAACATTAACTTTAGTATAATGTATTTAAGTACGTCTTTACCAAAATCGCTGGAATCACCAAACCAAATGCGATTGAAAGCATTATATAGCACTGCCTGCTCCCTGAAATCATTCACCAACTTTACAAAGAATTGCTTAAGTTTTCGATCCAGAGTGAAGTTCAGGGAATATTGAGATTTATCACTTGAGGCAAATCTTTTTCATCAAGTTAATGGCAAAGTTCGACAGAGCAGATGTAAACGATTGCTATATTAGTAGTCTCTACACCAGTAGCGAGAAAGTCGGAAAAGGCGATATTCTGTCCGTTCTGTGTCTTTTTATGTAACCATAAAAATCGATCATTTAAAGTTTTCAAGTAGACAAGTTTTCATTTTCATCGAGCGGGAACACTCTTTGGTAAAGTATAGTTGTTATCATCAACATTCAAGCAGATTTTGTACACTTACACATTTTTTTTTTTTGTATCGAATTATTACATGAGCTTATCTGTAATTTTCTTGATGTGATAATCCTGTGTCGAGTGACTGCATATAGCTGCGTTTTGGGACTTTTAACAGTACATGTACTTTACACGCCCTTGCTCACAAGAGGGAGACGCTTAACAAGTCCATCAAGGAGAAAATCGAAAAATCGAAGCGAGCCGGACAAACTTTAAACTTATCAACGGTTGTACATAATAATAGGCACGTGGTTATATTGAAAGAGTATAAATGGCTATCAGTGTGTGTCTGCTGTATAGACTGGGATCGGCTCACCCTTGTCACCCATTTCATCCACTCCTTCTTCCACCAGCGCAAGAACACCCCGAATACGATTGGAATCAGTATGCTGATGAGGGTTGTGACAATAGTGATGTACGGGATGACGACCTTGTCGTCCGTCCACACACGTGTGTAAATGAAGAGGTTAAGGGGCATCATCCCTATCGCAACGGCGGTCGAGACTGTAGTCATGCAAACACTGAACAGAAAAAAGGGAGAGAAAATTTGCAGGAAATTACATAATTCTTGTCTGATAGTCTGTCTTGGAGTCAATCACCAATGATAAACTATGTGTGTGTGTGGGAGGGGGTGGTTATAGATTTACAAACTTCTCGCTTCATTGATGGCCTCATTTATCTGTAATTCTTTTTACGCTGATGATTGATGTCCATCTAAAGAGAGAGATTAAGAGATTTTCTTTTTTTTTAAATATCAAAAACATGAAATATGTAAAAATATATCAGAGTCCTTTTTTGTGATTTTTTGTATGCATCTATATATAACTGAACATACTGTGAAGATTATTGTATATGGTTCATTTTTCCATTCTTTGATAATTTTAATTCAATATATTATTTTTACTTAGTTTGGAAATGAAAACGATCTTTAATTCGCAGTAGAAGGGCCGTACGCCTGACCTTGGGATCTTTAGTTCACTCATAATCTTAATCCACTTATTCTATATGATTTTATCGTCCCAACACCAATAAAGACTTTTTATCTCACTTAGGGTCATTCGAATCAAATAAATGCGGCAAACCTAAGACAGACGTCTCCATCTGTCCAGTAAGTGAACACATTGGAAAGTGTTCCGCCGGGGCAGCATGCTAGCACAAGGAGGGAGATGGCGCCGGCCGCTTCAAGTTTTAGGGCCAGGCCGAGGCAGAAAGCAATGAGCGGCATAAGCACGAACTGGGACGTCATTCCGATGAAGAAGGCCACTGGACGCCGAAACTGTCACGTCAAGAACAACAGTAAAACTATTTATTTTACGAAATAATTTTATCACTGTATTCTGTGGGGAATATCAAAACGGCAACAAACTTACGGCTAGAACAAACAACAACTCCGCCACCAACAAACTCTCCCACAAAATAAAACATAACATTATTATCAAACGTATAGAGACAGTTCATAGTTTGCTATATCAACAGACATGGATACAAAGTTGATAATGTCTTCTAATGCTGTTTATGACTATCCTTGAGTGACATGACCACTTCGCTCTGGTATACAGCCAGTATTTACATCTTGCTGACATCTTCCAGGCAAGCTAATATCAATCTGTTAAATTCATTTGTTTATTTTTCCTGTTTGCATTGAGGCCATCAAACAGGTTTGGGGTGCAAAAGTGGTTAAGTGCAGGGCAAACTTCGCGATCAACGAAGCAAATACAGCCGAATTATTAACGACTGTATTACATGTTTTCCACGTGTATAGAAATATCTTCAGCGAGATTGGCTCTCATGTACATTGACCACGTGGCCTATACAGGGACATCCCACGAGACTGACATCCAGCCCACGGGTTCGTACAGCCCATCACGAGTCATAGGTCCTACAGACAATGAGTTCGCCACTAGGTAAAAACGGCCCACGACTTACAACACAAATGTGTCGGTCTCGTAGGCCTTGTTTCCTAGTGTCGAATTCATGGGCTGTATGACTCGTGGGCTGTATAACTCGTGGACTGTACGAATCATGTGTGTCGGTGTCATGACGTGCATCCGAATGTTGTAAGAAGTGGCAAGACCAACCTGCTTGTATCATCTTATACAGGAATGTCTTCATGAACATGGAAAACCTTTTTTAACGGTTCAAGGAAGATGCGTTAACCATTAGCTTGTGATGCTAATCAGCAATCGAAGTCACAAGACTTATTTTTGTTCCCCAGTGCACTGTACGGTAATGTCATGTCGAGTCGAGAGATTCTTTGTATGCAACGTCAATGAATGTGAGCCTCCAATAATCTGTTATTCCCCGGATACGTTATGGATACACTCCTATACAATCATGTGTTTTGTTCTTTGCCTTTCCTCAAGGCTTGAGAAACACTGAAGAGAACACTGGCGTGGCCAAGGGGGGGGGGCGATGGGGAGGGGGTCGCCCCCCTAAGATTTGGACCGGGGATTTGGGAGACGGAAAAAAAAAATTGCGTGGTGCATGTACATGAAGCGGGTCTCCCTTTCAACCTTTCATCAAGTAAGATCATACATTTTTCAATATTTCACTGATACCCCTTTCAGGTAATCGCGGTTCAATTATCCGCATCCAAATAATGCGGATGAAGTAATCAAAATCGCGTTCATATATCCCATGAAGTGCGCACTACTTTAACGAGCGACCGTTCATATAACGGTGCGAAAGACGGGAGTATTTGTCATGGTTACTGGGCACGCCTCTATAATGACGTAATGTTTCCGGTGATATACTCACGTGTATGCACAGCTCTCACTCAAGCTCAGCAATCAGCGGTTGTGCGGCGGGAAATCGAGTGACCTTTGACCGAACTGTGGAACGTTAGTGCGCATAAGTCGTAAAACGCGTTCATGTATTCTCGATCAACTCCTCATGCTGCAATAATGCGCATAATAGCAGCATCAAAATAATGCGCACTTTTTTACTCCTCTCCGTTCATGTAATCAAAATTTTACGACTTATTGCTCCTATATGCCCCAGTCACACAGTGCTTTGCGATGGGTTACGTCCGCCGCAGATAGATACGGATGAGTGAACGCAGGGGGACGCAGCGTGGACGCAGGCATCCGCAGGGACGTACGTAGACGTATCTGTCCGTAACTCATCCGTAAAGAAACGCACAATGACGGCGCCAAGCCTGCGAAATTTTGAAATGTTCAAAATTTCGCAGAGGGATTCTACGGATACATACTTACGCAAGTATCCGTAACCAAACGTAATTATCCGTAATTGAACGTAACTATCCGTAGCCTGGACGCAGACCATCCGCAAGAAATTTTACCTCCCGTCCGTTTGCGTTCGTTTACGTCCACCGTAAGTATCCGAAAGTAACCGCAAGTTAGCGTATCTCAACAGTTTCGTCCGCTTACGGATATTTGCGGACAGTTACGGATGCTGCGGAGGATTACGTCCTTCGACGTTTTCCGTTTTCCACTCGCATGGGAACACAGAGACTCGTGGGAAGCCACACAACTCGTGTTGCCAAGCTGCAGCGGATTTACCTGAAGGAATGCTACACACACAGTCGGAGCAGTGGAGAGGCAGAACCGCATGGTCAAATTATGACATTTCTCCCACAAAATGGTCATTTTAGGTGGCACCCATCGTACTCATGACATCGGTTGATCCTTGATGCTAAACTTTTTTTCTTGCACTCTTTGAGTGTATATCGTTTTCGAAAAGGCAATATTTTGGGTAGGGGATGGGGTGACAGCATTTCATTCACTTTTCTGGCCGGAAAAGGTGTGTGACAGCGATAACTATATAAAATTCTCTATGTCAATGATATGTCAAAATTCTCTATGTCAATGATATGTCAAATTCTTCAAACATCCTCTCTTTCTTATTATTTGCGGATGATAATAATGTGTTTTATCTGATTCTGATTCTGATCGATTGTTGATACTTTAAACGGTGAATTAACGAAGTTACTCCATTGGATAAGAGCGAACAAACTGTCAATAAATTTGCAAAAAACTGCAAAAAAAAAAAAAGAATGCATGCTGTTCAGTAATTCGCCGGAAAATTTACCGAGAAATATTTTCCTGGAAGACACGGTCATAGAAGAAGTCTCTTCCATCAAATTTCTAGGTTTGATTCTGGATAATAAACTTACCTGGGGTTTGCATATTGATTCTGTATGTCGTGTTATTTCAAGGAATATAGGTATTATAAACAAAGTTAAATTTTATCTTCCCAAAAATGTACTTTTTATGTTATATTCTACTTTGATACTACCTTACTTAAACTATGGTATACTCCCATGGGGAAACACTTTTTCTATTTTATATACAGACAGAATATTATTATTACAGAAAAAAAAAGCTCTTCGTATCATTTGTCACGAATCGTGGAGAAGTCATACTAATAATTTATTTCACGAAAATAATATTTTGAAAATTTTGACCTTTAACGTTTGCAATTAGGACAATTCATGTATAAACTCACTAACCATTCTCTCCCCCTTGTGTTTGATTCCATGTTCTTTAAGAATGAAACTATTCATGCATATCCAACCCGTCAATCCCATGAATATGATTTGCCTTTGACTAGGACGGTTTTTGCAAAATCTTTATTCTCCTTTTCTGGAACAAAATTCTGGAATTCTCTTGGCAATAATATAAAAGAAGCTTTAAGTTTTAATACATTTTCTTTAAAGTTAAAGAATTATTTAAATATTTCGTATGCAGCAAAATAATTCATTATTCTTTTTTTTTTACTTTTGATTTTCAAAATCGCTGCGTCGGTAACCTCACTACTCTTTGTTTATCAGCGAGCCCGTGCTTCTGTGCCTCCAGTGTCCTGGCTATGACACACAATTTCCCTCTCCTCTTCCCCCCCCCCTTCCACCTCGGACTTCCTACCTTCCTTACTATCTTTCTATCCTCTCATCAACCTTTCCTTATAAGAGAGCCGCTTTGTGTTTGTTAATGTGCGTTAGTATGTGTGCATGTATGTGTGTATTACTCTGTCTGTTTTTTTTTTGCTACCGTTTAGGGAAATTGTTGTTGTTGTTGTTGTTGTTTGCAATTACTTGTATATTATTTTTCTATATGAGGGGACTGCATTCTACAAGCCCTGCTTTTTAGCAGTCCCCTCCATTTCCAGCAATATTGTTCATGCATTCACAACAGTGACGTAACATTATTTGCATCTCTGTTGATAATTTACCTGTATCTCTTTTACAATGTTATTCTGTTCATCGCATTGGGGTACTGATTTCCTGACATCTGTGTATTCGAGTGTTTCATTTTGTTTGTTGGAAGTGAAATAAATCAACTTGAAAACTGAGAACGAATTTAGTATTTTCTCTATAGTCTTACCCACTTTACGCTCCATGAAATGTGTATTACATTTTTTGTATATAAAAGTACTTGGGTGTGGGAGGGGTATTTGAAAGTCTTGATGTCTTTTTTTCTCTGGAAATTTAATAAGCATTGTTTTATTATAAAAATCTCCTTAACATAACCCAATAAGTCATGCATATCGCTGCACAACGACAACGTAACCACAGTTTGTCTAGTCCATGACTGTGAGTAATAATTTTCTTACTCTAATGTTTAACTTATCGATCTATATTGTAGTATATTTGTGGTATGATTATGTTATGTATTCTTTACATTTATGAAGTTTATTCATATTTGAGTTGCACAAATAAAATTTAAACCTCAAGTTCAAAATTTCATATATCTTTTATCACTGTAAATCAAATTAAAGGATTACGAATTGTTTTCACAACTTGTACGTAATTCAATTTCAGTTTTCCCCAGTCATGCCAGTGTACAATGTAAGACAGTCCAATATGTGATAACCTTGCTGTCATAATACACTGACTAAGCAGGGATCGTCACAGAAAACAATACTGTCCATAATTATTTATAACAATCTATAACTATCCGTAACTATCTGAAAATATCCGCAACTCTCCGCAAGTGTTCAGAACTATTATGTGCCAATTCGAAAGAATATCCGCAAGTGGACGCAGGTATTCGCATCTGGTCGTATTTGTCGGCAAAGGATCCGCGGGAGTCCGCAGAGAAAATGACTTTTTTGGACGTAACGCCGGACGCAGAGCATTATGTGACTGGGGCTTATTATCCGCATCCACGATTACCTGAAATGGGTATTAAAGTGTGCACCAGATCGTTGAACTTCAATTAAAAAAATGCAAAATCTCTCGTGCTTGGGAGGGGGTGTCTCCCTCCCACCAGCGCGCCGGAACACTTCTGTTTTGTTTGTTGTTGTTTTTTGTTTGTTTTTTTGTTTGTTTGTTTTTGTTTTTGTTTTTGTTTTGTTTTGTTGTTTTTTTTTCTTGGGGGGGGGGGGGGGGGCAAAATCTCGACCGGGGCACATCAATGTGACAGTGCAAGATCCTCGGCGAGGGAGCGAAGCGACCGATCGGGGGGAGGGTGTGGGAGGGGGGATCCCCCTTCCACGGTAGGGATTTTTTTTTTTTTTTTTTTTTTTTTGGGGGGGGGGGTAAAAACAGAGTACAAAAGTCGCGTTTATAGAGCATTTAATTTCTAGGGAATTAAACATAGTGAGAAAAAAAGATCAGTGCGAAGGACTATGATTATAACATACGGGGGGTACATTATTATGTGAAGGTGTGAGATCCTCGGCAAGGGAGCGAAGCGACCGAGCTGGGGGAGCGTGTGGGAGGGGGTTATCCCCCTCCTACTGTAGGGCCTTCTTGTAAAAACAGAGTACAAAAGTCGCTTTTATAGAGCATTTAAAAGCAAATTTCTAGGGAATTAAACATAGCAAAAAAGAAATAGTACAAAGGACTATGATTATAACATACGGGGGTACATTTATGTGAGATCCTCGGCGAGAGAGAGAAGCGACCGAGCGGGGCAGGGGTGGGAGGGGGTTTACAAAAAAAAAGGACTTTTTGTAAAAACAGAGTATAAAAGTCGCGTTTATAGAGCATTTTAAATCAAATTACTAGGGAATTAAACAAACAAACAAAAATCACAGCGAAGGACTATGATCATAACTTATGGAAACTATTCATTTTACTTTAAAGGGGAAGGCTAGTAACTGATCAGTGGGAATCAGTGGAAATGCTGGGAGATGATTGTTCCAATCCTTATGGGATTCATTCAAGAGTTCATTGTATATCTATTGTTGTGTGAAAATGATTTGCTTCAGAACGGTCTCATATTCAAGTAATGTGCAGATTAATGCCCCGTCACTGACCAGGGACGCTAACCTGGAAGCATTAAACTGCACATTACTTGAATATGAGACCATTCTGAAGCAAATCATTTTCACACAACAATAGATATACAATGAACTCTTGAATGAATCCCATAAGGATTGGAACAATCATCTCCCAGCATTTCCACTGATTCCCACTGATCAGTTACTAGCCTTCCCCTTTAAGTACGGGCAGAGCGAGCGAGCCACTTTCATATTGCCATTCGTCTGAAATGTATTCATAAAAAGCTTAAACTTGATCACATTGTTCGAGCAATGAAAAATATTCTTGTATTGCTAGAAAGCATAGAAAATGGAAGGTTTACAAAAGGTATGTTTCAGGGGGCACACTGGAGGATGCGAGGCTACCATCTATAGGTACACTAGATTTACTCATGAGTAAATATTAGTGTATAGATAGATAATAATGTATATTATTAGTGTATTATGATTTTCAGTTATGAAATTGACAACTTTTAGACAAGAAAAGTGCCTTTATTGTTCATTTTGGTCTTAAAATAATTAATCAATTAGTTGTTACAGGGGGCACTGGGGGCAAAAATTCGTTTTGCCCCCGATAATTTCATGGGGGGGGGGGAGCAAGTGCCCCCTCTGTGCCCCTTTCCCTAGCCGTAGTACACTTCTTAGATTTTCAAAAAATTCTGAATAATTCTGAGTGCACAAGACTTATCACTTATATTACGAAAACTCAAAGTTCCCTCATGTCCAAGGTGAATATCCCCTTTTAATCAACCCTTTCCTCGCTCAGTTCCCCCGATCATTTTTTTTAAATAATTTCCCAAATATTCCATCAAATATGCGTACACGAGATTTCTCAATTTCAACTTTAAAAAGGCAAAAGCTCCTTTGAGCCTTGAACATAAACAGTTTTCCAAATATGCCACAAAATGTGTGCACCAAAACGTTTAACTGCAATCAGAAAATACAGAATCTCCTTCCACAGACTTGCTACACTTCTCTGATTGACAAATTTCCAGATAGTCCAACAAAACTGTGCGCCAGATTGTTGAATTGCAGTTCTAAAACTGAAAAAAAGCTCCCTTGAATATGGGAGAGGTATCTTGCCATCCTCCCATTGCTTGGTCCCCTCTGTAGACTAAGTGCACTTTGGGGAATGACAATTTCCGAATTTTCCACAAAAAGTGTGCTCCAGGGCCCCGTTTTATCAAAAGATAAAATCGATTTTAAATGTCCTTACCACACAGGTTGCTATAGACTTAGAGTTGAAATCAACTTTATAATCAATTTTAACTCTTCATAAAAAAGGGCCCAGATCGCTTTATTTCAATTCTAAAAACGCAAAAGCTCCATCGAGTGGGAGGGGGAATCCCCCTTTCACACTCTCCCCCTAAGCTCTACCTCACTAGACTTTGTACATATACAGAGATGATGCACATTCGGAAAGAGCTAAATTCCATGATTTTAGCATTTCAGTGGTAAAGTTCTATTTATTTCCATTATTATTTGGCGCTGGAAAAAAATTCTTAGTAAGTATTGCACCAAAAGTTTGCACCAGATACCTGAATTTCAGGTTTGAAAATGCAAAATCACCTTCGTGTGGAAGAAGAATGCCCCTTATCTACGCCCTCGTGTGCATGCTTTTTCTGTTTGATAGCTTATAACAGACAGCGTTCATGAATTAATACAACAAGTTCATTTAAATGATACCATTTTATATAGGCAAATTGTTCAATGATAATCTACATCAAAATGTTTTGCTACCTTAAACAAGTTGGACTGTTTCAAGGCGATAAAACACGGAAAAACATTGCATCAAATAATTGCACCATTTGAAACATCAAAACAAAAAAATTTCTCACCATGGGAGGGTAGACACCCCTCCCACACCCTCCCCTCCCCCCTCGCTCGCTCCGCTCGGTCGAGCTCGGTCGCGTTCATGATATTCAGTATAATAATTAAAACAAGAAGTTTACTTAAATAATACCATTTTATGGGCAAATCGTTGAATGATAATCTACATCAAAATATACTGCTACCTTAAACTTTAGTAAGTGGGACTGTTTCAAGTCGATAAAACAAGCAAAAGCATGCATCAAATTGCACCATTTGCAACATCAAAATGCAAAAAGTTCTCACCGTGGGAGGGGGATACCCCCACCCCCTCCCCTCCCCCCTCGCTCACTCCGCTCGCTCGAGCTCGGTCGCGTTCATGACATTCATTGTAAGAATTAATGCAAGATGATGCCATTTTATAGGCAAATTCTTCAATAATAATCTACATCAAAATATACTGCTACCTTAACAAGTGGGACTGTTTAAAGGCTATAAAACACGGAAAAACATACATCAAATTGCACCATTTGCAACATCAAAATGCAAAAAGTTCTTACCGTGGGAGGGGGACACCTCGCGCCTCCTCCCACACCCTTTCCTCCCCCCTCGCTCGCTCCGCTCGCTCGTGCTCGGTCGCGTTCATGACATTCAGTGTAAGAATTAATACAAGAAGTTTGTTTAAAATGATGCCATGTTATAGGCAAATTCTTCAATAATAATCTGCATCAAAATATACTACTACCTTAAACAAGTGGGACTGTTTAAAGGCGATAAAACACACAAAAACATACATCAAATTGCACCTTTTGCAACATCAAAATGCAAAGAGTTCTCACCGTGGGAGGGGGACACCCCCCTCCCCCTCCCACACCCTCCCCTCCCCCCTCGCTCGCTCCGCTCGCTCGGGCTCGGTCGCGTTCATGGTATTCATTGTAATAATTGATACAAGAAGTTTACTTAAATTATACCATTTTATGGGCAAATCGTTCCATAATAATCTACATCAAATTATACTGCTACCTTAAACAAGTAGGTGGGACTGTTTCAAGTCGACAAAACACACAAAAACATGCATCAAATTGAACTGTTTACAACACAAAAATACAAAAAGTTCTCACCGTGGGAGGAAGACACCCCCTCCCATACCGCCTCGCTCGCCCCCTCCCACTCCCTCCCACCCCCCCCCCCCCCCCCGATCAAGCTACGCCGGTGGAAGAGACTGCAAGCCGTAAAATGCTTAATTCACGTTCAATAGGTTATCTCATAAGATCTAGTGGTAAGTGGGTCATGGCTTAACCTGTTAATTATATTGTGTGTGAGAGTCTGTTTGTCATACGGGCTTGTGAACATTATAATACACACGCACCGTCTCCTTGAAAGATTTGACATCAATGGTTGCTCCCATAGAGACCATTAGCAAGGCCAAGATTAGAATGTGTATGACCTGAGTGGCTCGTTTAAGAGCAGGATTGACAGTCGGGATCGCTTCGATGGTATCGTTGAAACTGGAATTCATGGCTGAAGTCGAAAGCATAGTTGCCATTGTGCCATCGTATTCCGTGGTGAAGACAAGCTTTCCCGTCATCTTGACTATAGTTCCTGGGTAGAAAGTTCGTGACCATGGTTAGTAATCCTTCATAACTTTTTTTTCTTTTAAACAAAAAAGAGAGAATAGAACTAGAACCCATGTATACAGGCTTTAAACTTTCAAATACAACTAAAGAGCTATTCCACTGTTTTCCGTATAATCCTATGGGCAGTTCTGTACACAATCATGTGCGTATCCAACAGATAAAGGAAAATATTATTTTTCTATTATAGTCACCATGGTCATTATACTTCACACCAGAATGGGGGAGGGGTTATCAGCATATCATCATCATCTGAGTCATTAATGATAGGTCATACTTGATGTGATATGACATTTTAAAGTAATAGTGGGGGGCGCAAGGGATTTTTGGTTCAAATTTTTGCAAAAGCACCAAAATTTGGCACACATGTAGCCAAAACCTATATTATTTCGATTTTGGATGGGCGCCAAGAAGGGCGCCCTCTGGGGCGGCCATATTGGCAAAATCCAATATGGCCGCCATATAGGTTTAAAGGTCACTTGCATTTGAAAACATAAAAGGGTTAAAATCATTTAGAAAGTCAGCTTAAGAGGTTTTCTGGGTCAAGGAATTCGAATCTGAAGTTGATTTTATGGTCTGAAGTCAATTTTTCCTTATAAGGCCACCTTAAGGTAATTTAGGGGTTTATTATTATTATTATATAACAGTTTATTGAATAAAATGGCTTGCCTATGGTCAATATTCCAGGAATGCCAGCCTTAGTAATAGAATTGCAGTTGTCGACGGCTGAAAAAAAAAAGAAGTATTTTTTGTAAAGGGCGGCGTATTTGCAAAATCCAATATGGCTGCCACCTACGTTTAAAGGCCGGTATAACAATTAAAAACATTTTTAAAGTGTTACAATAATTTGAAAAGTCAGCTTTAGAGGTTTTATGGGTCAAGGAATTCGATTCTGAAGTTGTTTTTATAGTCTGATTTTCTTTGGTCATATTTGCGGAATTCAATATATTTGCATTTGCTTTAATGACAACCACAAGAGCTAGGTAGAATTATGGGTAATGCCCTTTCAAAGAGTTTTCAAGATTTCAATTCCATTCAATTCAATTCAATCATAGTCTATTTCCAATCAACGAAAATCAAAACATAGTACAAAGTATGCATGTCATGAAATAATATTGTTCAAACATTTGCAAAATATTCATGTAGTATACGAGATAGATTATATAACAACATATATATATATATATCATGGCTCGACACTAAGTATTTTGTTTAGTGGCCCGATGGGGCCACCAAAATCCTAAATTTCAAATTTTTGGTGGCCCGAGAGAAAAATTTGGTGTCCCGAAAAAAAAAACAACATTAAAAGTCCTTTTTTTTTAAAATGAGTCAAATATTTAAGTTTTATGATAGTGAGAATTAGAAGTTGGACATATCTACTCATAAATAAACTTCAACAAACTTGCAACACTCACTCTCAGGCACTCATTCAATCCTTTTCATCCATCCTTTAAACAGATTTAACTGCTAATTTCCGGCGCAAAAAGATACGAATTCATTGACATACTTTTCAAAAAATTTTGGTGGCCCGAGGCGGGCCACCAATTTTGCCCTTTCTTGAAATTTGGTGGCCCGACTTTCATTTTTGGTGGCCCCGGGCCACCGGGCCACCGTTAGTGTCGAGCCCTGTGTATATATATATATATATATATATATATATATATATATACAATAGTTTGGAGGAACAATGCATATATACTTCGTGGGCGTGCGGAAAATAAATTCGATTATGGAAATTAGTGATCCACTAAAAAGCAAAGCTTGTGGGACGTGGATCGCTGTATAATAATGAGTAAACAATATATCAATTAAGGGTGTTTTTTTTATAGCTGTTTATCTAATATAGATTATTTAAATCATTTGTAGAAATATACATGTAGTTATTTTGAGATACGCAGGTCGGGAAAAAGTAAAATAAAAAGATTTTGATTATTGGATTATTATTTTCATCTTCATCTGCAAGGAATGCAATAAAAACATACATATACGAGAAATAGAATCCTATTGCTACCTAGAATACATTAATAGTTTAGCAATAAGGGGGGGGGGGCTACTGTCTATATTACCAGCGTCCGTGACGTTGCCACTAAAAAAAAGAAGTGTTTTTATTTCTCTGTTGCAGTTCAGATGAAGATCACTCCTTATCTGGATGAAAAAAAGAAAAAGAAATCTGTCGTGTCTAAGAGAGTTTTTAGTACATCAGGTTGGCATCAATTTGCTATTTTCGAACTTGTGTAAGAAAGTCAGATTCTAAAGTCCTTAGGCCCTATAGGAAATTTTATGTGCCTCCACAGCTAAATATGCCGTTCAGAGAACATGACGGTCTTGGTGACCCCATGTAGGGAACAAGCATATTTCACAGGTGCCACAGTGACACCATTAACAGGGTACAGATTAGATATGCTATAGTACAACTTTTATGACGCCTTCTAGGGTCTATTAAGATTCTATCCAAAGTGCTTGAACGCAAATTGGTATGATATCACAAGACTTTATAAGTTGGTATCTCGTTGGTCTGAAGACTATAGGTTGCAACTTTACTCTCCGCAACATCTCGACGACGCACGTCTCCTGGAGACGAGCCCAATCTTCAGGGTTCGCAGGAGAATCGAACATTTTCGATTTTTGCAGAGACTATTTCCATCTTCCAGTTTGTCTCCGAGAAGTCTCTGCGAAGTCTCCATCACTGTGGCCATGTCGTGGGGACTAAATTTGTCTGCAACATCTTCGAGATGTCCCCGCATCTTGTGGGGACCGTAATAACATAATGGCGACGAAAGGGAGAAGTCGCTGAGAAAAGACGTCTCTGATAAGTCCCTGCGACTGCAAAAGCCGTGCCAACATCCCCTTGACTTCCAAGCAAATGAGCTGTCCCTTTGTCTGAAGACGTCTTGGACGTCGCCCTGGAAATCGCGTTAGCTGTGACAGCGAAAATAATTTCTTCGAGACGCTGGCATTGCGACAATGTCTCCTCCCGTCAGATAGGCCCTCAATCCCCCCCCCCCCCCACACACACACACACTTTAAGTTTGCAGCAATATCAAACTACTGACCATGACTCGTCTGACACCTGCTCTACATTGTGCATTTTCACCTTCATTCATTCATTCATTCATTCATTCCATTATTTTTTTTTTACATTTCCATGTTTTCCACCTCCCAATGCATGCCTTGAAACAGCTGTGGTGCAGAAGAATGAAATTTGGTACTGAAGCATTGCGGAGAGTGGCTGATAGTACTAGTAATTGCCATGAACCAGTGCCATCTTTCCTCCAACTCCACTCCCTGAAGTCAGGGATCACATCATGGCCCATACTGTCATGATTCCAGTAGAAACTCACTTGCAGCAGCACTCATCTTCGAAATGTTGATACAGCGCCGCTTGAGCAGATAGTGTGGTTTCTGATGATCTGCTCCCACGTTATGACGAGATGATGCCTACCCTCGTTGACGCTGGCTGCCCCACAAACCTTGTTGCTCATCAGTATCCCATACAACATCAATAGATGTTCAATTTCCCTAGTAATTTGCGCTTTCAGTAAAGAAACGTTTCGTTTGATGAAAAAAGAGAATAAAAAAGATAAGAAAAAACCTTCAGCTGAATTGTCTTCACCTACTCTGATAAGATACTGCCATTAAAGGACTTTAATGATCAAATTTAGTTTGCCCCTAGAATACTGTCTGACCTGGATTGCGGAGCTCGATTCCCTGGAGGCTTCGGCCTTTGCTTCCTTCACTGAAGAAGCAGACGCTGTCTTGTCAAGGGAGAGCAGGCATACACCAATTTCAAGAGGAGGAGAATCATATCGCTTGGCAGCTGGATAGTTATATAATTGACCATGAAAGGTGACGAGGTGGCTCAGTCGGTAGCGTATGGCTTGCGGTCTGAAGACTTATGTTCCGGCGCGGGTTCGAATTCCACTTATCACAACTCTAGCTGAGCGATGGTGTGTGTTGGCATACCGTCCCCTCTAGTAGAGGCACAACACTTTGGACCTCATCACTTGGATATAAAAAGTGGAAGTCCCTTGTGTGAAAGAATCACAAACCCAGACACATGAAAAGATCCCGAATCGGCTTTCCGTTATCAGAAAACTCAAGGTGCATAAACCGGTTTTTTTAGTGGTCCACCCAGGGAGGTGACACCTCCCTGGTCCACCGGCAAGTACATACAACTGACCAGCTAGTTGCATAGGGCTATCCAGCTATCTCATCAGAAGGAAAAACGAAGACAAAATAAGATTAGGCGTGTTTATTACCCTCTTTGCCATTGCACCCTGATTCGGCACCTTGGAATAGGATGGCGGCCGTATATATATATATATATATATATATATATATAAACAAAGAAAGGATAAACTGACCAGAAACAATGAATAGTGAAAACTTTGAGCAAAGAAAATGAGAAAAGAAAACGAAACCGATGGAAGCCCGTTTTCTGTGCTCAAAGATGCCAATATATATATATATATATATATATATATGGGACAAAATAAGGGTGCCAGCGAATTGCAGTTGAATGCTCACAGACGCTATTTCGAAAAAATGCACAAAATGCCTGATTTGACCCTTATTTGACCTTGAAAGTGACCTCGAGAGGTGATAGTGACCTTGAATTGGAGAAATGATATTTAGAATCACATTCTCTAACCCCGTAAAATCTTCCACATGGGATTCATACCATTAATCAACCTTTCCAATTTGTAACTGCAGTTGACCTTTAACCCGGATGGCGGCCATATTGGATTTCACCAATAATATGGCGGCCCCAAGGGTTTTTAGTCTTGGCGCCCATCAAAAATCGAATGAGTGTGGTACAAGGGACCTATGAGCCAAATTTGGTGCTTTTGCAAGAATCTGAACCAAACAAACCCATTTTGAGCCCTTAGGCCCCCAACTATAATTGATATTCCTAAGTTTGCAAATTTATAAACATTGCAATATGCAAAAACACACATTTAGCGCTAAAGATAATTCATAAGCTAAATCAGACGCTATAATCATAAATAAACATGAATGAGTATTCTCGTGCACAGCAAATGGTTCGTCATCAGTTAGCCAAACAGTTACAAACAATTGCGTCCTTGCTCGTGATACGATGGTCGAGGATGGAGATAATAGGCCTACCTGTATAACCTTACTCTGCCATATAACCAAGTCTAATCAGAACAAAAATCACAGGTTTATGTTTATGGTCTTTGGTTGATAAGAAATATGATTGCACTTTAGTCAGAAGTGGGGTCAAAGACAGTATGTACCGCAATGTAGACTGAAGGAATTACACGTAGTACATGTGATACGCGCGTGTCATTGGAAAGCAAGTTTATTGCAGGAGTAATTTTCGAGTTTAAGCGACTAACGTGTTACTGCAGTAATCTTTCTCCTATTCTAACGATACATCGCTATCAGTAAAACGCTCACCTCAAAGATATTTTTTGTTTCGAAAAGTTACGACCTGCACATTAATTTTCAGTAATATGGGAATCGCTGGTGATAGAAAATACCTTAATTGCTCTGATAAAATACAATTTTTCTTTATTATACAGCGTGTCCCAGAAGAAACGAAACCGGGTTTTCATGCAACTTTTTACCATCAAAATCGTACATTTTCTTTACGAGCTATACATCAATGGAAAGACAAACTTTTCTTCTTTCATTTGATGTACAACTTAATGTTCATTGTTCATGCATGACTGAGTTAGGACAATGAAAAGTGGTGCTACCAAATTTTCATTTGCACGCGCAAATGGTGACTTTGAGTGAATTTTCAGACTTTTAACGTTACGTTTTCGAAAAACAAAGTTCTTAACCCAAATATTCATATTTTCTTCTTTCATATGAGACCTCGCGCGTCAAATTAACGAATAACGCATGCTTGAGAAGAATCTGTAGGAAAGCATGCTTCATTTCTGCCAATTCTACGGATAGTCGAAGAAAACAAGCATTCAGCTCTCCCGACATAGCATTAGACAATGGGCTCATCTGCACCATTGAATTCACACAAAACAACCGCAGTTCTACAGTGAATGTTGTGGGGGAGGGGGTATTTACAGAGGATGCTGTATAAGACGGACAGCCCTTTGTTGTCATTTATTTAGAATAAGCTATGAGACATAACCAATAATTGAAGACTAATATCGTGAGTATTCACAGGCTGCACGCAGTCCAATGGCTACGAGAAATCGTACAACAATGATACACATTTTGATGATTTTATACCTCAAACTTATTTCACTGTTTTCATTCCTCTCTACATTTCCTCATGCGTGGTTAGTCCTTCATAAGTGACAGGGTTTGAAGTTTTTGAAGGGGGAGGGGAAGCAGAAGAGAGGGTTCTTCACTTTATTTATCACTGAACTTGGGCTTCTAACATTTCAAAGGTACAAGTGCAGGGCAGAAAGTCGTCTTCTGTTTTGTTCTGTTTTGTGTGTGTGTGTGTGGGGGGGGGGGGGGGGGAGGGCTCGGAAGGCTTTTCCAGTTACTTTCCTCCCCCTTCACATTCCGCTGATGAACACCCTTGCTCTGTGGTTGGATCATGCTCTAACTAGTCCATGGGCCAGCCAGATATTGGTGCCACCTGAGGTGGCAAAACCTTTTTGGTGTCATTTAGTTTGTCGGCATAGATATGCTTATCAAGCTATGATAGCAATTCCGAAACTTAATGAGTAGCTTAGTCATTATAAAGGAATTTTTAAACAATTTGGTCTCTTTGTTATATCCCTATACTTCTGAATCGAGACTAATCGCTATGCAAAGAAGATCACTGTCTTCTGTATTCCGTTGTAAACGCGGTGCGTTTAGTCTTTATTCAAGGCAGCGAAGGGAATATCCAAATGCTATGAAGTCAACAGCGCTTAGTCTTTATTCAAGACGGCGAAGGGAATATTCAAAGCTTATAATACAGTGTATATCCCTTTATCTAAAAAAAAACAACAGCAACAGCAAAAGTAATTCATAGTAAATTTTACCGTATTTTTCAATTATTTATAATTTTCCGGTGAAAAACGCTACCGTGAAAACGCTAATACCACGCCAGCATCGCTCTGTTTCCATCCAACAATGAAAGATAATGCAAAAACGATGTACCGGTACACTACAATACATTATGATAGATGATATTGTAAATGAACAGAGTGATTTTTTGTTTAAAACTGATGTATTTGTTGAGAGGGCAGCATAAAATAGTATAGATAATCCCTTTTATTAGGAACTTTAGATATGATAACGGTACGTTGTTCTAAATAAAGACTAAGCGCACCGCGTGACAGCTGTGGACATCATAACCCTTTGGATATTCCCTTCGCTGCCTTGAATAAAGACTAAGCGCTGCGCCGCTTTTACAACGGAACACCTGTGGACATACAGAAGACAGTGCTCTTTTTTGTATAGCGGTTAGTTTCGATTCAGAATATAGGGATATAAGAACGATACCAAATTGGTTAAAAATTCATTTAATATGACTAAGCTACTCATTTGGAAATGCTATCATAGCTTGATGAGCATATCTATGTCCGACAAACAAAATGACACCAAAAAGGTTTTGCCACCTCAGGTGGTACCAATAACCCATTTTTCGGGTCTTGGCCCATGGACTAAATTTACACCCTATTCCGAACCGTCTGTAACATTCCCTTTTAGCCCCTCCCTTCATGTTTGTGTAAATTCATTGAAGCATGAAGGCCATCGTTATCTGCCAAGTCGGGCAGGCGTCGGGAAAGCTAACTGACTCCTTAATTACTATCCATCTTTCTGAGTAAAATGGAAGCATATTTTCAAATTAAAGGAGATCTCCGGATGATTTTCAGATTTTTACATTTGAACAACTATAAATTGTTATATACTGAGGACAGAGTTTCAGAATTTGTGATAACTGGGATGAAGAATGAGAATATTTTCAAAATCTAGAACAAATTGCAGTGAACAAGGATGATGACATGGCAGAGTCACCATAAGAATGTATGAGTTGGAGCTCAAGGAAGCAGAACAAAAGAAGAAGGCATGCATAGATTATACACAGGTGAACTCACAAGCAAGCGGTATTGCAATGGAATTACACTGCTACATTTCTGAAATATGTGAACCTCCTGTGTCATCATCCTTGTTCAGTGTAATTTGTTTAAGGTTTTTTTAAAGTATTGTTTCTCTGCTCAAGAACCACAATAAATTCCACTAATCTATACATGGAGTTGTCGATTTATGTACTACATGATGTGAAATTATGAAAATCGTCTGGAATGTCCCTTTAAGTTTTCTCGAGCAGGCGTAGATCATTTTTTTACGCATGAGATGTCATTTGACAGGAAAAAGAATGGATATTAAGGCCATAAATTCATTTTTCTTTACAAAGGATTGCCGAAAAAGCCTAAAAAAACTCTTCCAAAGTCGCCATTTGCTCGTGCAAATGAAAATGTAGTAGCATTACTTTCTATTTTTCTAACTCAGCCATTTATGAATTATCAACAATGAGTTGTGCATCAAATGAAAGAAGAGAAGTAAATCTTTCCATTCATGCATATCTCATAAAACAAATATATGATTCTGATTGCAAAAAATTGCAATGAAACTCGGTTTCGTTTTTTTCTGGGACACGCTGTATATCCCCTTCCCCCCCCCCCCAAAAAAAAAAGAACAGAAAAGAAAGATAAGCAGTTACAACGTATAACCATATTCGGAGAAACTTACATCGCATAGCAGGGAACTCAAGGTCTGAATTACGTTATACACTCAGGATGACAATGAAAGTGGGAGAGATATTTGAAGAGAAAGTTGAATTCTACAGTGTGTCCCAC
This sequence comes from Diadema antillarum, assembly GCF_040938485.1. Lineage (NCBI taxonomy): Eukaryota > Metazoa > Echinodermata > Echinoidea > Diadematoida > Diadematidae > Diadema > Diadema antillarum. The sequence goes on from NW_027271370.1 coordinate 1,333,137, forward strand.
CCAACAAATTCCAATAGGATTTCGGCATTGATAACTTTCAGAATCATTAGACAATCTGAGTGCTATTTCAAGGCATGAAAATATGATCTATTACCTACATCCTGCAGAAAAACCCATTCAATATGGTTGAGTGCATGGTCACAGAGATATGTGGATCATTGTAAAGCAGATCGTTTGTCCTTTTCTTCCAAGTTTAGCAATTGGATGCTCTTAGCTTCCATATGAATGAAAATGTTTTGCTCACGACTGACAGGACAACTAAGAAATGAATTCAAATTCTATGCATGGTATTACATCTATAGGTAAATACATAAACATGACAATATGTAGATATTATTGTTCATGATTATCTTGGAGAAAATAAAAGAGAGACCAGAAAATAAAAAACAAAACAAAAAGACAGCCAAAAAGAAAGAAGAGATCAATCCAATCTTCCATGAGTTAATAATTTGATACCTTTCCTTAATCAATCATTTTTCAAACCTTACCAACGCTTGAAAACTGAGAAAAAAATCTGCTTCCTTTTTGATGTAACGAATTATTTATTTCGTTAGTTGAAAATGTAAGAAACAAGCAGTCACTCTTTCAAATTATACATATATGATTGTATATATATGTATATTGCGAGAACACAATTGTGAACAACTGCGTGTTTGTAAGGTGTGATAACAATTGACAAAACTTGGAGGGAAGGGATTCCTGACATTCTCTACAAAGATCCCCATTTCTCTGTGACCACTGAAGCAACCAGATGGGATTTTCTGTGAGACGTGAGTAATAAGTTATTGTTTCATACCTTAGAATTGCACTTTGATTGATTCACTATCTTTAAACTTATCGTTGCGGAAGTCCGATTGTAATATTTTGGGGGACATAGGCCCCCTCGTTATAGTATAATTAATCAGTGTAAGTCACACATCACGTGTATAATAAATTACTCTACTCACTGGTATATTCGGTACATCATTATAATGAACATACACAGGATATTACTTAGTATTCGTAATTCTATGCACTGTGTTTATCGATAAAGCTCAATACATACCTTTCAATCGAGAAAGAATATATAACGGAAACCACTCCTCTGATGGAAACAGTGTGTAGACAGAAAATGTGCTAAAATGCACAGTCTACTATTTTTTTTTTTCATTAACAGGCGTTGCTGTAGAAACTTCATTCCGTTTTACCACAAAGATAACGTTTAGCTCTTATCCAGCTGACAGGGCTGTTTGTGTCTGATTGGGTCACAGGCAGAACTGGCTTGGTAGAGTGCAGGGGTTACTTTAAATATCATACGATATGAAGTAGCATGAAATTACCCAACGTGGGGGGGGGGGGGCTTCAAGTGTGATGAATTATCAGCAACCAAATAACATTCATATTTGCCCACTAGTGCTCTGTCCTATACAGTTGAGGTGACGGTGTATTTTACTTGAGTGGAATAGACTTATTTTGCCGAATGGAATTTGCCAAGGGGACATACCGCTTGAAGTCTGAAGTGGATTGTCCATATATTTTATAATAGGCGTTTTCACATCAGCCCGATAAAAATCCAAGCTCGAGATATTTTTCGCGATCGCAAATTAGCGCGCTATTTCATTTCCTATTCACATCAGCCCGAACACTATCAAATAGCGCGCTAGTTTGCATTAATTATCCTGCTATTTCGGAAATTTCCCGAGTTGGACTCGAGAAATTTTCTCGATCAATTAGCGCGCTAATTTGTATTCACATTATCAAATAGCGCGCTATTTCGTGATTGGGTTAATTTCCCAAGTCAGAAAACAGCGCGCTATTTCGAAACATCGGGCTGATGTGAAAACGCCTAATCATAATAGGCGTTTTCACATCAGCCCGATGTTTCAAAATAGCGCGCTATTTTCTGACTTGGGAATTAACCCGATCACGAAATAGCCCGCTATTAGATAAAGTGAATATAAATTAGCGCGCTAATTGTATTGCTCTGATCGAGAAAATTTCTCGAGTACAACTCGAGAAATTTCTGAAATAACGGGATAATTCGCGAAATAGCGCGCTATTTGATCATGTGAAAACGCCTCTTGAAATGAGCGCGATGCATCCCATCATGCCTAGCGTGTGTGACCCAATCGATCGAGGCAAACTGCACACAAATCATGAGGAATTTTTGAAATTGCACACATTACTGATGCTGTTTGCACATGCTCAGCTGTCGAATAAGCTCGAAAAAATTTCGGTCTAATTCTCTTCGGGCTGATGTGAATAGGAAATGGAAAATAGCGCGGTAATTCGCGACGCGAAAAATATCTCGAGCTTGGATTTTTATCGGGCTGATGTGAAAACGCCTTGTGAAAAGTTTCGTACTGAAATAAGTAAAAAAAAAAATCATATATATATATATATATATATCCACACATTAGTTTCGTGTCCGGACCACGAGTGAACATCCACCAAGTTAGCTTTCTGGTTGTTCCACCGTGCTTAAATGGGGGTGTCGTATGAACAGAGGGGTCGCCTTAATTTTCAATAAATATATTGCACTCAACTCAAGCTTCGGCGCTTTCCAAGGTCTAACGCAATTTTGTATACGTGTTCTTCGACTGTGTAGATCGGGTCGTATAGCCATATAGCCCATGTTGACACGACACACGTGTACAATGTACTCAGTTAGCACTAATCTTGTATCGCATTATTCACCCAACGGTATGCATGCCCCGACCACACGACTCCCTATTATTAAAGTGGTATCGCCCAAAAGGAGAAGAGAGAATTCAGCCAGCTTTCCACAACCGTTCACTCCAAGGTTCAACCAGGGAGGTGGGCCCATTTCTTATTCAACTAACTTTCGATCAAGAACAATCTGTGAACCAAGGTAGCAGGGTCTCCAAAGTCGACCATTTCTCATTGGCAGATCGCTTACAGTGACATGTTTGAAAGAAAAATGTTTTTTAATGATCACTGGATTTTGATGGTAATACAAGACGAAATATGTCTCAGTGGAAAGATAATGAAGTGAACTTTTAGAATCCGTTCAGACGATCCGATCGTGCTGACAGAGATATGAATGATTTCTTACGACATTGTAGCCGAAAGTATGTGTAGGACCCTCCTACTTTCCTTGTTGGGGTGAGCGTGCGGTTCGCACGGGGAGCAAATGCGAAAAAGTTATACGGATTTCATTCCCGCTGAATCGCGAAAGATTTTGAATTGCTCGACGCTGTAATAAGCCACAGAGAGCAAAGGTAAAGACAGACAAAAAATCCTGGTATGATTCATGGTTTTCCTGGAGCATTTATCAACCTCAGACGTCACTTAGACTGCGAAGAGCAAAGGTTTATAAGCTGGATAGCACACGCCATATCATAGCCATGCAACAGTTCGAACTGCAACGTCAGTTCTCCACACGAAACGTCACAACCCGCTATAGGTCGACGACAACTTTGGGATGAAAGCCAGATTTTTATAGCGGACAACGGCGGGGCTTCCATATTTTGGTTGTCTTTATTCTTCTCAACAGTTGGCATTAGTGTGCTTACCAGCAGGATACTTACGTCAAGTGAATCTTTGTTGTTTTTCTGTATATGACAATGTGATAGTACTAAAACAAATCTAGATACAGTTCAAGTTCTGCTTTTACTGCAAACTTGAGTCGCGCGGAACGTATTGTCACCCTTTCGTGGGGCACAAAAGAAAAAAATGGGGTTGACCCCGCTTACGCCACCCCTTCGGGCACTCAATTGAGGTGACAAATTCCCTAAGGTTGACTGTGTATCTGAAGTAAATTTCTGCATTATAGTATGTGGGAAAATTATAAATATTTTTTGGAGAAGTGCTTTCTCCCTCATGGGAATAATGGTATTCCCTGAAAAAAAAAAAACTTTCAAAATCTCAAGAAAGGATTGAGAAAAAGCGTTTTGTAGCGGCAGCTGCTCAGTATGGGAAGACAGGAAAGTAAAGATAATTCAATGGTTTAATTTTGAAATCTATGTGTTGAATTATGTTACTGAGTAAGAATAAGAGAATAATGATAAACGTTTCAAAAGGTGAGTCTGAAGAAAAATTATTGTCTAAGGTAGCGTACGTCATTTTCTTGCATACTGCAGAAACCTAAGGTATATGATAATCCTACCGCTATTTTTCTCATAAAAGTAGTGAATATGATTATTTTTCCCTCAAGGATATGATTAATTATGGTCCAGTCTATCCTCTCAGGTTGCAAAGGAAACGTGTCCATTAATCCACACGAGTCGTTTTCTTTCCTGTCACCACAATGTGATTTTTGCGACTTCGTGAAGAATTTTACGTCAGCGGAAATCGTCGCGTCTACAATGTCTTAACACGGCCTCGTGGGCTTGTCAGAAATCAAATTTAGATTTAGTCAATGTGTCCGCAAAATATCGTTAACTTGCTTTCCCCTTTACCTAAATATGTGAGTGTTGTCATTACTGGTATTAATTTCCCTGACTTCCAAAGACTGGATAGAGATGTTGATGGGTTTATGGATTCAACTTTAAATTCGTGTAATACTTTGCATTACGAAGGAGAAAGTGCAGGTGTAAGATAACACAGAGACGACTGAATACAATACAATGACGGCAATAGAACGAGTGGGTACACGTGATAAGCGGTAGGCAGAAAAGAATTGAGGACCAGACTCTTTTACGTGGTAACACAGAATATAACTATAAACAAAAGAGTAGACAAAATTGCCCTATAACACAGATCCTATAACAGATTCCTATATAACAAAAAAAAAAGTGTCCACTTCAGTTTTTAGACATTGCAATTGCAATTGCAATTGCGATTGGAATGATAGCAGGCTATTTGGATAGCCATTCCGTATCTTAGCACCTTTAGGAAGCAAAGACTTTCAAAGTTATTGTACTCTTTATTGGGGATATCAATAGTTATTGTATCCCCTTGTATTATGATAATACATTTCAGGTCCAAGCGTTTTCATGTAAAAAACGTTAGAATTTTTCAATGATAACAATAAGACAAATATTGCAGTTTGAAGCAGAACTGGGACAACCGTATCTATGATATGTTAAGTTAGTAAACTATAGTGGATTCGTATGAGAACAGAAATGGCAGTGAGTAAAGATGGGCATTACTTTCTGATTGTTCGCTTCCTGCCTAATGACCACTGCCATAGTAACTGAGGCTTACAGTATCTGCCTCGTAATGAAACAGCCGCAAGTAAGCAAAACATAATGAATATATGAATATATAGCATATGTTTGTTTGGAGTATTTTTTCAGAGTTCTCTTTATATATATATATATATATATATATATATATATATATATATGTATATATATATATATATGATATATATAATACATATATATATATATAATATATATATATATATATATATCATATATATATATGTTGATAAGGTAGTCCACGTGTTGGCAAGATAAAAAGATAAGTAACAAAGCTGCAACAAAGTTCATGCTGTATTCACCAACGGTTTATTTCTTCACACAAATTTTCGGGCGTCTCGCCGCCCTTTCTCAAGTGTTGATACTGAGAGAACAATAACAAAATTAAGCCATAACAATATATTGCAACCGTGTTACTAAGGATGCGCGCTTTAACGCATCCATGCTAGGCATCCTAACACCCAGCGCGCATCCTGGCAACAGTACAATGTTACGTCATAATGAAATTACAATGAGTATAAAGCATACATGAAAAAACTTGGCACGACTGATACAGAAGTAATTCCTCTGAATACGCAGCTGCGGTGGTAATGTAAAAGCAGTGCATTATTTCTTTCAAAATTCAACATACACATAAATTAACTTTAATTCTAGTGTATAGATAATCTTTACATAATCTGAAATTATCATGATCAATATAAACATTCGATTTTTTTAAATCAAACTGAATCGTCACACTGATGGTTATGCAAAACATGTGCAAGCAGTTTACCATTCCTTTCAAACTTCAGCATACACATACATTAACTTCCAAATTCTGGTGAGTAGATAGTCTTTAAATAATCTGAGACTATAGCGTGAATATGAAATACGTGAAAAATCATATTTTTCTTCTTTTGATTAAATAGATACGTCACAATACGTCTCGGAGTGGAAAAAAGACTGGTTCCAAGAAATGGTTAAAAGGAGCGTCAGCATTATATCACTCAAGCAATATAATGATAAGATCTATTGCAGCGGGGTAAACGGGAGAACATACAACAATAAGCGGCGCACCTACTTGTAAAAAGTGTAGTTCGTGAGCCACGATAGATCTATGTTCATGCCCTGTCCCTGGAAGCTTCGTGTGCGGATGATTGTTTTTAGTTCTTTCACGTGTCTTTCTTCAAATGCTTCCATGTCCTTGTATAAAATGCAACATTGCAGATCTGTTAGTGTGTGATTTGGTTTGTTGAAGTGTTGTGCGACTGGATGTTGTGTTTGACTTCTAATGATTGTGCTTTTGTGATTGTTGAAACGTTGTCTAAAATTTGTTGTTTCTCCGATGTAGACAGCCAGGGGACATTGCTTGCATGTAAGGCTGTATACTACATTCTTGCTGTTGCAGTCCCCTGACGTCGGATGGAGGGTGTGGCCGGAGCCAAGTGTGATATCTGTATCTGTGATTAGGTGAGCGCATATTTGACATCGTTTGTTTCCACATTTATGATTTCCAGTAGGATTGATTGTTCTGTTGACTCGAGATCGTGTAAGCAAACTCTTCAGGTTGCGTGGCTGTCGTTGTGCATGTAAGGGACGTGCTGTTAACTCGGGAGCTACCGATTGGACTTGTTTGAGAGTAGGCCATTCTTTCCTCACTTCCTTCATGAACTGTTGTGATGTGGGATGATATGTTGTTACAAAGACTTTGCGTGTGTGTGAGTCTTTGGGTTTCAGATTATCATGATGTAGTAAGGATGAGCGTCTTTTTTGCTATCGCGCGGTCCCTACCTGCTTGCACAATGTCTAACGGGTACCCCGCTGCAACGAATTTTTGCCCCAGCTTCAAAGACGCATCCAGAAATTCCTTGTGATCAGAAATGATTCGTCTGTAGCGGAGCATTTGACTGTACACAATTGACCTCTTAATATGATTAGGATGGAAGCTGTTGTACTTAAGATACGTCTGTCTGTCTGTAGGTTTGTGGTAAACAGACGTGTTCAGCTTCCCTCCTTCTTTGCGGATAGTCACATCAAGAAAGTGTACTTCTGACCTAGAGCTGTCCATAGTAAATTTGATGTCGGGATGAACCATGTTGAGCTTGGAGTGGAACTCCGACAGCTGTTCGTCAGAATGGGGCCAAATGAGAAAAATGTCGTCAATGTAGCGGACGAACATGCTAGGTTTTAGAGTTTCTTTCGAGAGGAATTCTTCCTCGAGTACGGCCATAAAAATACTGGCATACGCTGGCGCAAATTTAGTACCCATGGCAGTACCCTGAGTTTGTAGAAAGCATTCATCATCAAATGTGAAGTAATTATGTTTCAAGATGAACTGGGCAAGACGACAAATGTCTTCTATGGGCATGTCAGAAGAAGGGTCGTGTTTGGTCAAAAATCTACGCAATGCATTAACCCCATCGGAGTGAGGAATGTTCGTGTACAGACTGACGACATCCAAAGTGACTAGAGTGCAATTTGGAGGAAGCTGAATGTTGTCGAGTCTATTAAGAAAATCATTGGTATCTTTTACATAGCTCTCGACGTTATGTAAGACCCCTTGTAGATACTTGTCAATGAAAGCTGACATCGGTTCAGTAAGTGAACCTACACTGGAAACAATTGGCCGTCCAGGCGGAATGATCTTATGTTCTCTCGATAACTCAGTAATTTCGGAAGTTTCCAAATCTTCAGCATTTTTGTCAGTGGCATTTGCTACCATCGTCGGAAGTTTATGGATCTTAGGTAATGTGTAAAATCTACTAGTTACAATGTTGCATTTTATACAAGGACATGGAAGCATTTGAAGAAAGACACGTGAAAGAACTAAAAACAATCATCCGCACACGAAGCTTCCAGGGACAGGGCATGAACATAGATCTATCATGGCTCATGAACTACACTTTTTACAAGTAGGTGCGCCGCTTATTGTTGTATGTTCTCCCGTTTACCCCGCTGCAATAGATCTTATCATTATATTGCTTGAGTGATATAATGCTGACGCTCCTTTTAACCATTTCTTGGAACCAGTCTTTTTTCCACTCCGAGACGTATTGTGACGTATCTATTTAATCAAAAGAAGAAAAATATGATTTTTCACGTATTTCATATTCACGCTATAGTCTCAGATTATTTAAAGACTATCTACTCACCAGAATTTGGAAGTTAATGTATGTGTATGCTGAAGTTTGAAAGGAATGGTAAACTGCTTGCACATGTTTTGCATAACCATCAGTGTGACGATTCAGTTTGATTTAAAAAAATCGAATGTTTATATTGATCATGATAATTTCAGATTATGTAAAGATTATCTATACACTAGAATTAAAGTTAATTTATGTGTATGTTGAATTTTGAAAGAAATAATGCACTGCTTTTACATTACCACCGCAGCTGCGTATTCAGAGGAATTACTTCTGTATCAGTCGTGCCAAGTTTTTTCATGTATGCTTTATACTCATTGTAATTTCATTATGACGTAACATTGTACTGTTGCCAGGATGCGCGCTGGGTGTTAGGATGCCTAGCATGGATGCGTTAAAGCGCGCATCCTTAGTAACACGGTTGCAATATATTGTTATGGCTTAATTTTGTTATTGTTCTCTCAGTATCAACACTTGAGAAAGGGCGGCGAGACGCCCGAAAATTTGTGTGAAGAAATAAACCGTTGGTGAATACAGCATGAACTTTGTTGCAGCTTTGTTACTTATATATATATATATATATATATATATACATACATATATATGCGTATGTATGTAAAGTAAGTCGTAGACCACGTGTTGATCAAAGAACAGAACTAAAAAAAATGTATCATGCTGTCAATATACAAAAAGTTAATATAAAGAACACAAATATTTTCGGGCACCCTGCCCTCAGTGTCGTCAAGTGATTTTGATTTTCAAATCAAAATCACGCGACAAAGGGCAGGATGCCGGAAAAGTTACGGTGTGTTCTTTATTCTGTTATTGATAATACACACACACAAAAAAAACAACACACATATATATATATATATATATGTATATGCTTTAGTTTGATACACTTTGTCAGCCACCATTCCAGATAGATTGAAATACTTATTACAATTAAATTTCGTTTCAGTTTCAATTTTGATTATGTAGGTGGACCTATTTAAATGATTCGCTCAACCCTTTGTAAAGTGCGCATTATTTGTTATCCTTCTGGTTACTTACTAATCAATTACTTTGTATGTTGTTTGGTGTTGATTAATTAAAAATGTAGTATGTTATGAGTGCTATGATTGCTTCTGACTGAGTGTGACAGCTTTTAGTGATTTCCGTGATGGAATAAAAACTTCCCTCAAGGCACATTCATTTAAAGGACAGTGAGCAAAATGAATGGGAGAAATCCTCTGTCGTAAATTGCAGGTGATCGTTATCTCGCTCGGCCTCCCGTAAAGTTCCGGAAAAAGAAAGAGGTGAAGGCAATACAACTCTTGGAGAAAACATCTGTCAGCGCACATAGTGTAAACAATTGTATTTGTGTGTGTGTGTGTGTGTGTGTGTGTGTGTACTCATTTTCAGTTATTTACGCCAATGATAATTTGGAAATTAGAGTGTAAAGCCATAATTATTCAAAATTCATTAATAAACAGAATAACATTGAACAAACGAAATTATACAAGACAAGAGAGTTGTGGGATTTCGTAGTGTCACGTGTTTCACGAAATATTGATATTGGTGCAAATGATGGCAGGCATTGCTGTAATCCCCTCACTGAATTTTAATCCATTTGTACAAATATTTTTACTGCATTTCCTCTTTTTAAATGGAATTTGAAATAACGTTTGTCCTGCTCGTCAAAATAGCAAATCTAGTAATGCCAGTGTGTCCGGGGAAGATGGTATAGTTGCTAGATCATCCACCAAAATCAAGATTTGTAGAAGTATTTTACATAAACAGTAAGTGTACATGATATTATATATTGACCGATCAGAATGTGGTTAGGAGATCACAGCGTAATCTATAATTTGCATAAATGGCTATGACTCATATCTCTTTCTCAAGTACACACGGAAATCTTGTAATTTCAATAACTTTATTATTTCATGTCTGATCCTACAATAAATCGTCTACGTTGTTGTTGGCTTGATTTTCATCTCGTTATTTAGGTCAAATTGAATATGGAGAGGTAATGCGCTGTAAATCATGGAGCATAAAGTAGAGCTGGGAAAAAGTGCCGAGTGTTCACGACGCTTAAGTGTCTTGCTGTCTATCTGTGAAAAGCCTGTCCCTTTACTTTTCTCCTTTTTACGTGTTTTTCGTCAATCGGAACGGATGTGTATTAGTGGACGTCGTTGCGACCGGACATTGCTAATAGAGCGGAACATTGAAGGAAGCTTCACCTGTTGGCTAGGGATGGGTAGGCGGACAGTCTATACGGTAGCCATGGCAGGGCAGCAGTGTGGAGACGATGTAGATCTCTGGAGACTCGCCAGGTTTACCTCAAAGAGATCGCTTGCAGGCTAAAAAATTCTTTCGTTGGACCAACCTTTAGAAAATTTTATTTAAAAAAGGAACTTATTGCAAAGTGCAGCGCCACTCCATGTACTGAGGTAGCTTATAAAACTTAAAATAAAAATAAAAAAGCATTAGTAGTAACGATTCAATCAAATTGTCCAAGAAATAAGAAAGTTATTCAATCTAAAAGTTTCACTTATTTCTTAGAACGATGTTATTTGTTGTGTTAATAATAATAATAATAATAATAATAATGTCAATACATGTACATACAATTTCTATAGCGCCATTTTCCATTCTGTAATGCTCAAGGCGCTTATTGTGATCATCTCATAACCATCATATTTACGTGTGCACAAGTCAATGGGAAATTTGTAAAGTGGTGACGTCATCACGACATATATACGGTGGTGACCGATGTCAACGCTTAGTAAGATCGTTTGAAAGAAACAAGATATAATCATGTAACAAAAGACAGACAGAAAGAAAAGAGCAGAGAGGATTAGTTATACGACTTCCCAATCCGGGTTGGGCAAAGATCTGATACACGCATGAAGGGTTTCAGAAGTTTTTCGCTACTCCAATACAAAAGGGACACATCTGAAATTATTTCTATAAATGGTAGACATGGAATTCATCCAAACGAATTGGCTAGAGAGACTGATAATAGGCCATGAACCATGTTGAAAAAATATTAAGCAAAGATAATTTTGACGGGCCGTTGATCTTGGAGTGAGATATGCGTGCGCTCTGAAGGTAAGGAACGTATCTTTCACTTATGTTTAGCTATTTCTTGTTGGGAGAGTCACGAAACAATTTAAAAATAAAATCTAAAATAAAGCCGACGAAAATGTCAGGAACGTTAAAATTTCGGTCACCTTGCAATAAAAAATTGATATCGTGTAACATCTAATATGCTTGCATTAGCTCAATAACCATGCTCCATTTGTAAAACAGACAGAATTTCAAAAAACTTATTCGTTATATTTTGATACTACTTTGTCCTGACTGTAGATTTCACAAGACAAATTAAAAAAAGGGAGAGTCCGACTTTGTTTATATGAAGTCAGATGAAATGGCTTTGTTTACACTTCAGTGATTCGAACGTGACCGAAGTCATCATTATTATAAAGGATATTGCAAGATAGTTTAGTCGTTATTCTTTCTACTGATAAGGCAAACACTCAAAGAATAGCATTATTCAAAATTTTAATGTATCTAGTTTATGCAGAGTAATGGTGTAAATTACAAATTCGGAACATATTTCGCATAATGTCGAGACAATACAAAGTGACAGGACGATAGTGTGTGGCAAAATTGCATGTTAGTACTAGCAGTTGAAGACTGAGTGGCAGTGAGACTCAGAATTACTTGTGCGATATTCCCATTCACACGGTTTGACCTGAAACACAGTGAACGCGAGGTTTAGTCAAGGCCGTATCTTTCTGCAGTCTTTGCCTACTTTCCTTTCATTTCATTCATAATATATCTTTTTGTGTCACAAGATTCAGCATACGCTTTAGTCTGATGCATTTTATCTCAATCTTGTTTGTGAGATCTTCTTTGTGCAGGAAGAGGTCAGTGTCAATATATGACCTTACTTTCTCTTTAATCTCTTCTTTTGTTATGTGTTCGTCCGTCTCTTTAATTCTAGCGTCTATATTTTTTCAATTTCAATAGTTTATTTATTTCCATCATCACAAAGAAAAGAAAAGAAAAAGTTGACATAATCCAAAGTGATACAAATTTTTTTCATTTCTCTTACACTCGTCCGATAAAGGATTTTTTTTTTTCAATACAATATAAATTATACACGAATGATGTCGTAAAAAAGAAACAATGCACTTTGTCATGGCAACAAAAATAGTAAATAATCACAATGATGGAAAACAGTGTTCCACTAAAAAAGCCACGCTTGTAAAACGTGGAACACTGGAACAAAACAACAACAGCACCAATTTGTTATACCAATAAGACATATTCATTTTAAATTCTTCTATATACTATTGTACATTTTACTCATTGATATAATGATGTTGATACTATGAACAATACTTACTAGGATTTTAGGATGCAAACGTATAAACTATATAACATATCACATTTGTGGCACAGACACTATGGGGCCATGTGTGCCAGGAAAATTGAACTGAAAGGAAGATATGCAATCGGCCACAAAAAAAACATAACGACGACAACAACAACAACAATAACACAATACACAGAAACAACAGAATTTGAGGAAATGCACTCAGACAGATACTGGACAACGAAGAACGAGGAAAAAGGAGCAGGACATATATGTATATATGTATGAACTTCTGTCTCTTTGTCTGTTTTATTCTGTATTTCTCCATCTCTCGAAATATTTGGGTTTTGTCGTTTTCATACAGTACAAAGGGCTGACTTATGGTAATGACCTTTTCTTCTGTTTTGCTTTGTAATTATGTCCCCAGAACATAGCTTTGTCTGTCTGCGGATTACGTAAACTACCATTTTTATCCGCGCGCACATGCAAACACAGATACGTCTCCTCTCCTTGCTCCCGAACACATTTGTGTCGTTTTTACGTCTTTCCTCTTATTCACGATTCCCACCGCTTGCCAATCTCTCATCAGAGTCGATCAATGTTATAAGAAACAAATGATGCAGAACGCCATGTGTTATCGCCATGTCACAGGGATACGGTTGGCACATTCTGTTCTTTTATCATTCGTTTCTTTGGTTTGTTTTTTCCTCTTAAATCCACTTTTTGACATATGTTCATGATCCCTGGCTGCTGGCACAGCTGGCGAGATTAGAGTGAGTCAACCAATCGGTAACGTTTCTACAACGACCTCATAGCCAGGCCAAATTGAAACACGATAGCCCGTCGCGCGTTTATCGATATTAGACCCACACAGCAGCCATTTTCTGCTGTGTGCCTCACTTTCCCTGTTTCATACTGTAGTACAGAAAACAACGATTGCTTTAGCATATATACACATCACCGTACATTGCTGGTACTTCTGCAGTGTATCAATATGTCGATTATGTTTGTATAGTATAGGGATTATGATGTCCTACACAAATGCCACTTTGAATAAGAAGACTGTCTTGCCCTTATTGGTTTGACATCAGATTGATACTTACTTGGCCAATTAAGAACATGATCAGTGCTAAACGCAGACGATCTTTATGTCATGTGTTTGATTTTTCATACAAAACCTTTACAGCTTGAATTACGCTAGTAATGACATTCATGTTGGCGAAAGCGGTAATAGGCGCATAATAGCAATGATTATCAATACATTTATGCGTATCTCTCGACAGAAAATATCAGCGAGGAACAGTAATGTTCCCCAAGTTAAATGTCAGATTATAAGGACTGATTTATCTTACAAATGTAAAATGGGGATTTGACTACCTGGAATTACTAGTGATGATGACATCATTGTTAAACTCTGGTCAGCTCCAGCCCTGTTTTCATTCCATAGTGCACTGCTAGCCAGCTTCTTACAATTTGCTAATTCCACATTCCGGACACGTTTCCACCCTCAACAGTGAATCGGTATCTGCTATTTTACTCTTTCTTCTTCCATTTTTCTTCTTTTTCTTCTTATTTGCTTCTTCTTTTCTTTTTCCTCTTCTCCCTTTCCTCTTCTTCTTCATTCTCCTTTCATTTATTTTTCTTCCTTGTGCTATTCTTCCTCTTTATTTTCTTTCTCTTCTTATGACTTGGTAAAGATCAAAGATCGTACAATATTTTATTTGATTTGTCTCCACTTTATGTTGGTTGATCGGAAAAGAGAAAGGCACAGCTATATATTTTTTGGTCTTTTCTCTCTCCCTCTCTCCTTCTATCCCTCTCTCTCTCTCTCTTTCTCCTCTCTCTCTCTCTCTTCTCTTCAAAATCCCCCATGTTTTCATTAAAGGACAAGTCCACCTTCATATACATAAGGATTGAGAAAATGCAGCAATATTAGTAGAACACATCGGTGAAAGTTTGAGGAAAATTGGACAATCCGTTCAAAAGTTACGAATATTTTAAGTATCTGCGCAGTCACTGCTGGAAGAGAAGACTACTACAGTGTATGATGTCACATGCGTACAACTATATAAGGAAAATAAAAAGAGAATTTCACAAAACTTTACTTTTTGAATAAATTGCACATTTCTTCGACTTGCTGCTGACGTATGTTAAGGGTAATATTATTCCCCCTGCCTTCTGAAAGAGAGAAGTGGAGTGTTCTTTTGTTATGCGAGAAAAATGGAAATATGTTGAATTTTCTTTATTCTTTCTTTATATCGTTGTACTCATGTGACATCATAAGCTATAGTAGTCTTTTCATCCAGCCGTAACTGAGCAGAAACTTCAAAAATTCATAACTTTTGAACGGATTGTCCGATTTTACTCAAACTCTCACTGATGTGTTCTACTAATATTGCTGCATTCACTCAACCCACATGTCTATAAAGGTGAACTTGTCCTTTAAGATGTACCGGCGTGTGCCTCGGCCCTGTGTGTTTGTGTGTTGTGTGTATGTTGGTCATAGCTTTAGAGCAGATGTTCCCTTTAAAGTTTTCTGTCAAAGCTAAAATCACATAAAATTCTCTTCTTCCCCGCATTAACCTTGCTCTGACAAGGTGTAATCTTATGTTTATATTTACATCTGTCATAGCACCCACAACCTCCTGATTCATCAACTTAATTTGTGTGAGTAGGCCTATATACAGTATATTGGATTTATAACGTGATAATCTACACCAATAGTTTCAATGGCTATTTGTTATTATCAAGGACCTTCAAACTTGAAACTCCATGCTATTATCATGTTCAGTATACTAGTACGCACGTTTTGTTATTTGAAAACAATAATCGCGAAATGTCCCCATGTACAATGTACTCGACCTATTTATGGGGAGCTATTTCGAGCCTTTGGCTTACAAAAATCGTTATAGACAGCCTTAATACTCGCTCCAACTCTGACTGTGCCAGCAAGACGAATCCTTGACATTTATACGGGACTATTTTCTATTTTTTTTTCTTGCCCCCTGTGCTTGTATGATCGCTCTATCGTTGCCCAATGAGTACTTCCCTATTTGGACGGGGTGGGGTGGGTAAGGGTTTAAGGCCAAAAACACACTGAATGTGACATAATTACTCAAGACTTGAGTTTGGATCCTCTGCCCGTTTTGTGTATTTGATATTTTATGGTTTGTACGATACAAAATGCATTCCAAATGTTCTTTTTTCACTACCAATTGATTTGAAATCCTTGTTTATTCACGGAATGGAATTGAAATGGCCTGTGATAACACTGAAGTGATGACACAACTAAGTTGCAGCACCTCTTGGGGGACGAAACTTTGGAAGTGGACGAAAAACGAATCATTGCGAATACTGATATTGATGAACGTACATTAAGTCACACTAGTAGCTAATGCACTCAATTGCCGTGACTAGTTACTCTTACCACCCACATATACTGTTTAACATGGGAAAAACGCACACACAAAGAATTTAAAGAGGAATTCCAGAATATGGGGCTTGATGCCTTAAATTTTTGACTTTATGTCATACAAATCCTTCAACATCACAGTATCGCATGATGTTCCGTTTCGAAATCACATAAGACATGTGGTGCATGTCATTCATGATCATGGTAATAATAACTTCAGTGTGGAATCCATGTGATGCAATAAAAGAAATTTATTGCATTATACACAAAGTAAGTTATCGACGAGCACCTCAAGATGGCAGTATTTGTATATCTCTCAAGGAAACGGTCAAATAGATTTTAAAAGATAAAAAACAATAAGGATTCCGGGATGTGCGTCCCTCTCGTTAACCTTACCTAGATATTTCAGACATATATTGTAATACTGTAAATTGTTATTTAAAGATGATAGGGACACACAATTTTCAGGAAGGCGGCTTAACCTACTGTTAAGCCACTGCATTACCTCAAGTCTTTTTGGGAATCATTTATATTCTCTTGTCCTGTGACCCCCTTCATAAAAGATTTTACAAGGCGGTAATCAGCTGCTCCAAACTGCTTGAGTGTTTGGTTTATTTTTTTCTCTTCGGTCAGTTAAATTGCAATGATTGAAAGTGGCTATTGTTGTTCAGTATTCTGATGAAACTGGGCCCAAAGCAAGCAACTCAGCAGGCTGTTGACATTGTCGACGGGGTGGGATAGGCGGTGGTTCACCATCTCTTCCGTACACATCATCCCTTTTTCAATCATGGTAAGATAGTCTAAGCGATGAGTCCACAGCCAACATTTAGAATTAAAACCATATGTTTTTCAGATTTGAAACATTTCTTTATTCAAACACACACCTTTTTCACATTCAATGCAAGAGTATAGGTTGCTACAAAATGTTCATGATTGGCATCCAATCAAATATAGAAAACGCAGAGTTATAGAAAAAAAATCCTGCGCAGAGAGTAACGACTATATATTTTACAAGTGCTCCGTTTCTCATTATAAAGTCTCACGTTATTCAGTTTAATTTAAACAATAAACGCAATGAGTAGAGTAATCAAATACGGTGCTGTAAATTCAACAGTCAGTACAATTGTGGCGAAATGCGAAACTTACAAACTTCCATAACATTCTCTTTTAGTATCTGTTTCTTATAAAATTTTGATTCTCTCTATTTGATTTTAGTTTGTTATAGCCAACTTGAACATGAAATGGATAACACTTTAATTTACCACTTGTGCCTACTACTCAGCGAGCAAAGACCTTATCATAGCTACAACTCCTTCCTTTCCCGAGGTTGTCTTCAGGGAAGATCAGGCAGCACTTGATGTTTTTAGGGTACAACTTCTGACCCCGCCCAGAAACAATAAATCCCTAGGGGCGCAGCATGTTTGGATGTACCCCTGCCTCTATTCGTAGCCTCCGAAGAGTTAATGCTCTCCCCCGGGGACAAACTACGCATGCCAGTGATCCCCATCAAATTTGTCATGGTTAAATGTTGGCCGTATAATCACGTGAAAGCATTATTTATAGTCACATGTTTGGCAAAGTTTGATAATATCGGGTGAAATAGAATTGCGCAATATAACATACAGAATGATCGTTATCATTACTTTCTTGCTTCTTTCCTCATTCGTATCTTTTCTGTATTCAAATTCCATTTGTGTTATTGAGCATGAGCGAGTATACGTTGTCTTTTTTTTATCTAAGTGATATTTCAAAGTTGCAGAAAACTTTGTCTGTTTGATCAGTGTTTAGTGTGATAGAGACACGTAGACACGCTCTATATGAGTAATATCAAAACTTTCATGTTCCGTTTAAGGAGTTTTGCCAACGTTGACTCTTTTGCAGCCCGATATTGATACAGACTATCAAAGACATACTCGAGATGTGATTGAAAAAAAAAGCAAATGTGTACTAACAACTGTGGAACCAAATCTTAATCGCTCTGTGTGACTAATGACAGGAATGATGTAGAGACATGAAACA
Organism: Diadema antillarum; assembly: GCF_040938485.1. Taxonomy (NCBI): domain Eukaryota; kingdom Metazoa; phylum Echinodermata; class Echinoidea; order Diadematoida; family Diadematidae; genus Diadema; species Diadema antillarum. Next base: position 1,351,206 of record NW_027271370.1, read on the forward strand.
TAAAGATGTGTTCATTGATAACACGTTTCATTTACTGACCTTGAGGCATAATGCATTTCATAGTTTTGTCCCAAGAGGGACCACGTAATGATCTCTTTCGAACTCGTCTGCGCTAGGGTAGGGTTAAGGACAAGTATACTATATTCACTTGCCCTTACCGTTCATCCTTCCAAGTACATTTGTAATGACATTATGTTAAACAGGCATACCAACCTGTCCGAAAGAATTCGTGATGGTGTGCTCACCAAGTAAACTCGTCAAAAATCCTTTCACATAGGTCAATTTACACCAGAGATATCTGTACATTTTCAGAGCTCAAGCATGAGTCATTGAGTTGTTAGCGATATGTAAGCACAAACATCATAATTCGAGTTCCTCCTCCAAAATCTGTTCACGATTAGAGAGTGTATTAGAGTTGAATTAGACTTCTTATCAGAGTTAACAATCATCTGAAACAGACTCTACCTGTAAACTTAAGGGCGAAAGAAGCAGGGAAAGAGGGAAGTGGCCTTCGTTTCCAAAGTTTCACGAGAGTTTTAAGGAGAAATCACTTATTTTCATTCTCCAAAATGGAACTATGAATCTGCAAATAAACACAATACAAAAAAGTAGTTCAATTAAAGTTGGCAATCCTGTGGGATTTAATAAAATCATTTGAAATCGCTTGAACTTTGTCAATATTCTTCTAACCAGTGTACACCTAATTTTCTAAATTGAATTCCATGCCAGATAAATAGTTGACGAAAAGAATTTGATTTCCTTCAACTTTAGAAGCTTAAACTAAGTGACTTCCTGAAAACTTGTCACTGAAATAAAGGAACTTCCCATTCTCATTTCAGAAGATTATGAGCTGACCATACAACTTTCATTCTGTATATAATGCTTATAGTGGTGAAGACGAGTGTGCTTCAAGACTTCCAGGCAGGTGCACAAATGCCGCTAGGGATATAGACAGCTGATGAATGTTTCCTATCACCATGGATGTGGAGTGTGCATGCTTGACATACATACAGGGCCCAAATAATACCTGATTTGAATTATTAGAAGCAACTGGAAACGATATTTAAGTGACTGCGTTGCGGTCAAATATTATGATATACAAAGTATGTGTATAATTATAAAGCAACAAACTGTGATTGCAAGTTGTACATATCAAAACCAAGGCACACATTCCTCGATATGTGATAATATACCACTCTACAGTGAGTTCATAAAGATGACGTTCTATACCACTGAGTGAATCTGAATTGTACACGACCTATCATGATGTTCAGAGATTTTGAAGAATCAAACGGTTCGTAACATGCATGCATTAGAACATGCATTAATCACTCTGATATACGATGCATGTCCATAGAGAAGTAAACACAAAACAACAAGCTAACTTGTGCAAAACATTTAAAAAGTCAAAATATGCTGCTCTTTGTAAAACAGTACAATTCAAATTATGATCACATTGCAGTTCACACCATCATAACAGTCACGATCGTTATCATTACAATTGATGAGGATGAAGAAAAAAATAATTATAATAAGAACTACAGTTAGATAACAAGGTTACAGCTGTCAAAACAGGCAAGAGTAGGCCTGCCGAGAAAAAAAAAAGATAAGTGTAAATAATTTGCTTTTACATACATTATTATGGTCATTCCTGGGAATTATAACTGACGCTATAAGGTCAGGGTGGTCCTCCATTCTACTTGCCATGTCTTTCGATTCATCAGCAGCTGTACAATATACAATGTCTGTTTTAGCCTCGATTGCATGAGACACCCAGCTAGAGGGCAATTATCATGCAGTTTACGTTTTCATCAATACCCGATCATCCTGACGTAATAGACGCACTGTCATTGAACTGTTTCCCGATTATGGCAGAAAATTCATACTGAAAACGGCGCACATTCGTTACCTCACTTTCGCCAATGATTCTCCATTCAAACACCTTCACCATACAAATTGTTTGGTTATAAAAATCTGGTATCACGAGCAAACTCGGCAAACCATCGCCAGCGATGAAATTGATCCATTTTTCTTTGTTACTATAAGTACCTCCTTTTGTCGTCAAGGACTGATTTTTCAGTTTGGTTTCTTGTCTCTTCTCATTGTTCATCATCTGTATCGAGTCGTGTCACACTGACCACGTGCATGCTTTCCGTCCATCCCCGTGTGGATCACGCGGATCCTAGTACTGCGCATAGTACGGAAGACACTAAGAATTCTCAAGATTTTGGCGTACGTTGTCTTCTCTTCTTTGGTCTCCATTAACACCTCTCCGCTCGTCGACTCTCCAAGATCGAGGCTGGCATACAGCAGCGATCCTTGTGTTTTGTTGCTGTTGTAGTTTTTGCCACCAGCTTGGACTCGGGCTTGTTCCGTCTTCTTCCCATGGGCGTAGACGTTGCCCGTGCGATTGCTGATAGTCCGTACCGCGATGTTTTCGTAGTCATCGTCGGGATCGTACTGACTGAATGCCCTCCTCGCGTTGGCTGTTGGTCGCTTATTGTTTTTACCTGACATATCTATGTATCCTGCCTGTTCAGGAGAACCTTTCTGCCCAGTACAAATGCCCGGTCCTACCATGTTGTAGCTGTGATCGTCCTGGGTAACTGCATATAGCTGGGCGGGTTCCGTATTTCGTCGGCCGCGTTTCGTTCTGGGAGGTGGAATTGGTCTTTTGTTTATATGGTTGACTTGAGTGAGACAGGTGTACTGGGGAGGGTTGATGGCTGGAATGATTGGCTCCTGGTATCCTCCTTCCCCATCGGTATACCTCGATATTTTGGATTTCCGTGGGCCGTATTTGCTCCCGAGCAATTTGGAGCCTATGCCGAGGTTTACGTTTCGTCGACTGCGCCGCACTTTACGGTATGCGATGACTAGAAGTACGGCGAGGATGAGGACGACAAAGAACAAAGCAGCCACAGTCACTCCTGCCGATCGACCGCTTGCTCCCTTGCTGGGCTTTGAAAACATTGACATCGTATTCAAAGGATTCGACGACGGAGGAGGCAAGCCAGCGTTTCCCGGCAAACTTGGTAGTACGATAATACGCGCTGTGGCCTTGTTGCTCGGGCCGCTGTTGTCTGTCGGATCAACTCTACACCAGACTGCCGTGTTATTGTCCGAAATTTTGATGTTATAGATCTCGAGTTGGTGTTTGTCTTCGCTGAAGATGTAACGTTGCTCCTGTACGATGTACGGAGCGGCTTCCCACTCGTATGATATCGGCTGCGTCGGTTCGTGGCCCGTGTTGTCGTAACCGTAACACGAAAACATGGCTGACGAGCCCAATCGTACCTCTCGTATGGGAGGGTTGATAACAGCTTGAAGATTCGGCATTGTTGCTTTATTCCGCTACCTATCAGAGTAAACTGTTGCGTACAACTTTTGTTTAAACAATTAGTTTCCTTCGAATGTACAAAACAGCGATGTGTTCCTCGAAGATGCAACTCTCTGTGAATGACAATATCAATGCCACATACCTAAAGAGGAGCATCCATACGGTCCGCTATGGAGAAGCAATAGTCATTCGCGCGTAGACATGGCAACACAGGAATCACAAGGCAAACAAACAAACGCAATACAGGCCATAAATAAAAGTATTCCTTGTAGTCACCATCACAAATTGTCGCGTCAGCAAAATCTTATGAGTCGAAATACATCCGTATCCCAGATTCACATTCGTGCTGCGTGAAGGTGAAGTAAAATGAATGCTATCGGCCGGAATTTTCGCTTCTGTTTGTTACCCGCTGTCGCTATAGTGCAACTAAATGATGATCCACTAAAATTTCCTCTGTCCTAAATTTCTGAGTTTGCTACGGAAGAGCAGGCTACGGCGAGGCGACGTGAATCATCCTCCCCTATGAAAGCGGGGCGTCGATATGAAGCATTAGCGCAAGTGAGTGCAGGCCAGTCTCATGTCTGTCTTTCAGCTCCCTAAGTCAAGATAATCGTTCCCTGTCGAACAGCCCACGCTCATAGATATGCCTTCTCGCCCACTCGAAAAAGTAACTGTAGTTCTTGCACTAGAGGTAGAAGCTTTTGTGTCCTAGATGACTCAGTCCTTTCCCATTTTAATGGGAAAGAAGCAAACTATGGGGGGGGGGGTACACCACTTTGTGTGAGGGCGCAATGCAACGATGACTTACCAGTCCGCCAGCGCAACCCCTATCGAGCGTGATCCAACAATGTATATGGGTGGGGGAGTTTCCTGATTGAATTACGTAGAAAGTGGTAATTGGGAGTTGGCAGCCCAACACCCACAAACTGACAAGGCGATGCACAAAGCTACTTGCGAAAAGTGTGATTAAAGAAAAAGCTCATGTTCGTCCAAGTGCTAATTCCCTTGATTATTTGGCAAGTTACGAATTCATGAGCAGAAACTTCTTCATGTGTCATGATTAAGAGGCTTTAGCCTTCAGCTTAAATGAGTTAAACTGGTCATGACGACAAATCCTCTCCCTATTGTTCTCTTTTACAGAATTATATGTCTTATATAAATGTTAAGATTATCATTTAAAGTTTAAATTTGTAAAGACATGTTACTACGGAAGAGGACAATATCTTGCCTGGAATACCTCCAAGGAGAATGAGTCTATTCAGACCCCTCTGTGGGTATGTATGCGCCCAAGACCAGCGGTGGCGTTTCACGAGAGAGGTGTAGTAATGATAACGGACACGAGTCACAGAGGAGGGAAAAATGACCAGTTGGTGTGTACTCGAAGAAATAAAGCTTTGACTATATAGCAGGTGCAATACATCGCAGGAACAGGGCCTAATATTTACGAATACAATCATATCTGTTTGACTGCCTGATCAATGCAAGTCGATGGTTTTGGCAATTCCTTTCGTCTTTTATTTAATTTTGATGTCTTTCTTTGTTGTCTTCCGTTGAGGTACACACAACTGAAAGACTTTACCTATACATATCTTGGCACATTTAAGCTGTACCTTCCATGTTTCGGCATGGCGTTCAGAACTTTTCTTGTCACCATTTTTACCAGGCAGAAATCTGTCTTTCTTTTTTTAATGTTGTCCTAATAGCGACTTAATGTTGCATCATTTTGGGAGGTTTTTGTATTGCCATGGGATGTTAGGAAAGAGGTAATATCCGGCTATTCCGGTGCTGGAAGGGTTGGAAAGAAGCCCAGCTTTAAACAATGGATGGGGTGAAAAGATGGCACCTGATGCTGGCGAGCTGCAGGAGGTGAGTGTTGGAACCATGCCTTTTGCCTAATAATACCCCCTCACACACACACACACACACACACACACACACACACTCACACAAGATGTATCTTTTGAATTCATTGTCTTTCTATTCTTTTTTTTTAGATCTCATATTCGACGGTCTGGTGTACACTTTGGTGGAATATTTGAAAATGTTCAATCGAAAAAGTAAGAAAAATAGATATTCAGACATAATACATAATGTAAATTGCTAAATAGTGATATCTGTCACCTGTTCTTCTGCTTGTGCATCTTCACTGTGGACAACATTAAAGACGTACGAAGATGGTGAAGCAATCGGGAGCTTTCGCATCTTTAGAATTGAAATTCAACAATCTGGTGCACACTTTGAGTGAAATATTCTACTCAAAGTAGTCGAAAAAAAAAGTAAGAAAATTAGACATTAAGCAATAGCGTGAACGCCTATTCTGTGTCCATATGTCCTCTTTGTCCGTGGGTGTGTCTTCACTATGTATGGAGGTGGATTGGATAGTGCTCAAAATAAACAGCAGTGAATGCGGTGGTGACGTATATTAGGCGATAACGCTACACGCATTCTCACATTAGTTATTTGAAAATGCAATAGGCAAGATTAAAGAAAAGGGGAGTTTAAATTTTTCATGGGGAGTTGCCCCCGACCGCTCCCCGACCCCCCCCCCCCCCCGTTCCCTCTCTTTCTCTGCCGATGTACCATGCTAGGCTGGATGGTTCAAGGGTCTTGATTGAGCTTTAAAGTGGAAGTTTCCCCAGACGTATTGAGTGAATGCAGCCAATATTAGTACAACACTAGTGAAGTTTGAGGAAAATTGGACAATCATTTCAAAAAGCATGATTTTTTAAAACATTTTTTTAACGATTGCTGGATGAGAAGACTGCAGCAGTTTCTGACGTCACTGCAGGACAGCAATAACATAAAGAAAATAGTATTCCACAAAATGTCATCTTTCATGAAAAGTACATATCCACTTCTTTGACTTATTACTGACATACTCTATACATGTATGTTCAGTGTAATACCATTCCCCCTGCTCTCTGAGAGAGGTAAGTCTATTGCTCTGTCATAATGCTATAAAAATCATTCTTTATACGATCGTTCTGCAGTGACGTCACGAACTGCTGAAGTATTCTAATCGAGCGATAGCGGCACCGAAATTTTAAAAATTCATAACTTTTAAGCGGATTGTCCAATTTTCCTCAAACTCCACTGATGTGTTCTTCTAACATTGCTGCATTCTGGCAATCTACATATTAATTTGGGAAAGCTTCCCTTTTACGTCATATCGCTGCTAGTGGGAATTGTCATGGCTTATCATGTTAAGTTATATTTGATTGGTTGAGTCACCTTGAACGCATTCTGTCTGCGCTTGTGATGGTTTGTGATTGTTATTGTAATATGCTTTCCTTTTAGTAACTCAACGCTTTTATAGAAACAAAACTAGACAGGAAAAAACATAACTTCCCTTTTACCTCAGAGGGTTGTTTATAGATTGTTATACCCATAATTTGGTTTTTAAGATATGCAAAACGGAACCCTGAAACCCTGTATCATTTGTTGCTGTTGTCGTCATTCAAACGTGCCTGTCACTGTATTTGTCATCATGACTTGTCAGTAACATAGTCTGCATACGTACCTCACGTCTGTACTTTTATACGTTCGCACATTTCTATTCCTTGGCACCTGATAATGTGAGTTTGCAAGGATGAAATGAAAAAAAAAATCTTATGTGTGCATTGAGAAAGACAGTTGATGGATTTCAGTCGAGACAAACTCCACATGCCTGATTGTCACTAAGATAATATACAACACATGGTGATGATTCACCAATTAAAGCTTGTGTGGAATAGCACAAAACTTTAGATGTTGAACAGAATAGCAAACGCCCTATATTGTGTATACTATGATTTACATACTTTTGACTCCATGTTTGTGTGTGTGGGGGGGGGGGGCATTTACACACATACAAGAAACTGATGTCGCTTCTGACTCTTGGTATAGATTAAAGTGGTTTAGTTGTATGTCATTGCTATTGTTGATGCCACGATTATTATCATGACTGTCATTTCATTTAAGAATTATTCAGTAAGTATTCATTATTTCAGTAAGGAGTCACTATTTCAGTAAGAAAACGCAATGAAGGGAGGAGCTTCGTCGGGGAATTAGGAAGGGTGAAGAGCCACGAAGAACTGCGTATGAATATCAAGGTCATTAGGAAGTTTCAGAACAAGAAGAACATCCACAGAGGGTCACGAGGACAGGATGTGTTTCAGCTCAAAATAAAGTGTGCCCAGTCATGACTTGCTAGTTACCTCAGCATCTTGATACACAGACTGACCTGGGACATGTAACATCATACAGCATGTTTGTCACATACTGAAAGTTTGTACGACGTTGTAGTTACTGTAGAGCAGGCGGATTGGTAATAACTCATAAATCTTCGTGAATTAAGTTGTAGCTGTTGTGACTGTAATCATTGCGATTTACAGAAATTGCAAATGCATGTAATAGTTATTGAAATGGACCCCGGACACAAATTTGACGAGAACGTCATCCTATAGCAAAAGGTTCAATTTACTTCAGAAAACACCCAACAGCAAAAACAAATAAATCAAGGTTCTTTGATCCAAGTGAGAAATCATTTGAATGGAAATGATGCATATAACCTGACTTCAGTCAGTGAAACATTACTTGACTGCAATTTCACGCATGATCTAATTGGTTTTGATGTATAGAGAAAATCAAACAATGAGAGATACATTTTTCTTTAACATTACACGTAGAATAGGAAATACTCGCATGCGCTCTTTGTTCTCGACGCTCTAATCTTAAAAGACATGGAGGATATACAGATTTAAACAAACTTCACGATAAACTATAAGCCATGACCTTCATGATAGACACGATGCATTAGTTTGCTATTTTATCATAGTTGTGAGTGCATGCCTTTATATTTACAATGTCCACAGTTGTATCATATTGGTGACACAGGACTGAAGTAGATAAACAGGACAAAGTATGTATTTCTATTACAATTGTACACTTGTTATTGTGTTATGAAATATATGTTCATTATTTTTCGTAAGAAATTCAGGGCCCCATCGGTCACCAGCCTTCGTGAATGGGCTACGCTGTTAAAATCGATGAATAAGACATAAATTGATAAGCAATTATTAATTGATTGATTAATGAATTATGTAAATAGATTATACATAAAATGTTTCTCATTTACTCTCGATATTTACAGAAGGAAAACAGGAGAAGATGACGCAGAGTGAAACAATGATAGCACATAAAGCAATCGCGTGAAAATATTTATCTTCCGAAACAAGGTAACATAGCAGGGTAAGGACTTTTACTGTCTTTTTACAATAGCGTGAGAATACAGGATGTGGTAGCACGGCTTGTCGTCACAACTGACTGGTATCTAAAGTTCAACCAAAGAGCTGACGATTTTCGGATATCCGGGTACGATGACAGATAACTCATGCCTTTCGCTCTTTCCTCTGCCTGGGGTTGGCTTGGTTGCGCTAGATTTGTAACCATTTTAACCCACCCTATATTTGTGATTTGCAGCACAAGACTCCGTCAGTTTTGTCTTCACTTTGTCAAGTCATTTAGATCACTGACGTACCACTCCATGAAATGAAATCATGAATTCCGTTTAAAATCACTAGCAATAATTTACAGTTACTGCCATATACCTTTGCAACTACTAAGTGGACATATTTGTGTACCTGCAATTATCTTGACAGTTTCATTATGCTACATCTCTCATAACGAAAGGGCATAACAGTTGACTATATGTCACGTGGTCCAAAACAAGGCATCGACATCAGCGCTTGATGGTCACCCTACATGATGATTGTTAAATCAACTTGGTAAAAATACGTATCACAATGACTTCAGATAAATCATGGAAAAAGAACCTAATGTACTTTGTTTTGTATGCTGTCTATCAGGAATAATAAGTAATTCAGTTACTGAAGTTTTTATACCCTGCTGAAAAAATCGCACGACTCAATACACTGTTTACTTTGGCATCAACAGAATGCAAAATATTCCAGAACAAGACCTACATTGAATGTCAAATAGAAATTCCAGTACACTGAAGCATTATTTCCAATTACCATCCTTTGCACTAACTGCCACAGCAAGTCATAAAATGTCCTACAGAGGATTGCTTGACGGGATCAATCTGTCTTTTTTCGTAATCAATAATTTATATGCCTATATACATTTACATACTCTATACCAATATTATATATAATTATATTGTGTACCAAAATACCGCAATCAAAAGCTCGTGGTTATGCCACGAAACAGTCATCTGTTATCTGTAATCCACAAGTGTAAAAGCAGTAAGGGACACACTGCGATTATCAACAAACGAAGTTTAATGACCGATCAGACCTTTCTAACAATGGTGCCATTACTTTTGAAAGGAGAGTTTTGGTGGAAGTGGAGACCATGAACATTGTGACAGATACTTACGTCAGAGGTCACTATCCTGCTCTTAGTTTCAAACGTTTGTCTTTCACCCTTTCTGTGAACGAAGCACAGGACATTATTATCACATTCCAGAGAGTAAGGGGGCGTTACCCCATAGAATTGTGTCATTTCTAACTGAACTCGAATTTTATATATTTCATAACCTAATGACATCGAAGTAAAACGGAAAAGATACTTCACAAGGACAGATTTCAGGATCCGTAAGCTGGTAAGAAGTGCTACTTATATCAACGGTGTAGATTACATCAATATTCTTATGGATATGCATGCATGTATTAGACATGTAGTATTTTGTATTTCGTGGTTTTGCTTCTGTAAATGGAGTCTCGTTTTTACGTTGGAAGAAACTTCTGTGTACTGTAGATAGTTATGTAAGCCTATCAATCAATTTTAAATGATTGATTAAATCACGTTCCATGGTCTATATTACATCAGGTAATTGAAAATTGAAAGCACAATATGGCTCTCATTAGGAAATCGTCTCTCCTAAAGAGAAAACTGTTTGTTGTTTTACTTCTATGTGACGTTTGCATCGAAAAAAATGCATGAAAAACCCGCATCACCAGCCTACATGATTTCAAAATTCACAATATCATGGTCCCTGGAGCTACCGTTTATTATTTTCCATGTAAATATCCTCCGAACTTCCGGGTAGCTCACAATTGGGTAAGGAGCTCACTTTGCCCTTCAAACTGCATGAGAGACTGCCGTTCACTCGTCGTAGGTGGGGTGGTGGCGTGCGCCAGTAACTGCTTTTCGATCAACCATAGTCCTATACGTCATACACTTGGTTGTACAACCATATCGTCCTGTTGAAGGATTTTCAGTGTCTCTATGGTATGTTATGAAAACGCTGTTTCTTTTGTACTATCCTTAGAGATTAAACAGAGTTCACGAACTGATCGCCACTTCCGAGCTTCAAAGCTTGTTTTCTGTTGTTTGATTGTTGTTTTTATAATTTATTGTATACATTTTCTTTTTTTAAGTGTAGGCCTAAGTATGATTCACTTGAGCTAAAGTGAAGATTGATATACTGTGATAGATCATTATAAATCAATTCGTGGCATATTCTTGTTTATTTTTTTATGCATGTGTTTTTGAAAGCATTTAACGGCTGGAAACGAAAAGCTAGCTGGTGGGTGAACCAGGTCCCGCGTAAAAACGAAATATGATAAGACAGAACACTGAGTGATATTCTGTTCCATGTACTCTGCTGAGTCTATGAATGTTTTCTACATTTTCTAGATAGCACTTACATTTTCACAGTTCCAAACTGCAGTAAACCAAAGTTAGATTGCAACCTCAGAGAGCGCTTGTTCCCTTTTATGGCACAGCAAAACACCGTTCTCTTTATCCTTACTTCAGTACATAGTATGTCTCCATAGTAACGCCAATTGCGCGCCAAACTTTTTTTTTGCGCGCGTTATTGTCGCAGGGTAGGGCATGCGCTTTAATGACTTTTACGCACTAAAATATTTACCAGACGTTTTACGAGACCGAGGTACACTATTGTTGGAGCTGCTGAAGAGGATGCCTACAATTAGTTCAGCATTCACAGTTTTGATCTACCCGAAAGACTTCGTTACATTACAACCTATGCAGCATCTTTTGTCAAGTTCATTCCAATAACATGGGTGACGCTGACGCTTCTTTCTTCAATACTACGCACCCTGAGCCGAGGTCAAAAGCCTTCCGAGGTTCAAAGGACTTGTTCAGTGGAATTGAGACGCTAGATGACTGCAGTATTAACACGTGTAGTTCATTTGTTGCAGACGATGCGTCAGAGATCATAAGACGAGGAGGAAGTTTATTGCGCTGTTCAAATGTTCAAAAGCAGACATGGTCTGAATGCGATCCTAAAGTTCACGTTTCTGTTGGAGACCTCGAAATATCGAAGGATGGGGTGGACGTGGAAATGTACGTTGCCTACGTCATTCTCAGAGCACTCACAGGAGCGGAAGGGAATGTGACAAACCGTCGTTTGAATCCAATATTGGTGAAGAAGGACAGCGATGCGATCGATGGGAGGGACAGGTCACTTGATCCAGTCTTTTCTGCCACGGATGAGGCCTATCTCCAAGTGATCGATGACGAAATAGCGCGTACATTTGAGAACAACGAACATGAGGGTGAGAATGCCAGCCCTGAGATTGCATCCGATGAAAGATGCCAGTCAGTCCTGTCTATGACAGAGAGCGACAGTAATGACATGTTTGAGATGGCTGCCGAACACTTCCTCAACAGTTCCTTCCCGGAAGAAGAGGATCAAATTAGTTGTGATAAACCGTCACCATACCAGTACGAGTTCGAAGTTGATTGCGAAAGTGGAATGGTTTGCAGCCGGCAGTGTGTTAACGCCACTCAGCCCTGCGTCGAAGACGGGCCTGCTGATGCTAGCGATGATACCTCTGAGTGTAATTTCGAGTATGATGACAATAATTCTTCTCTCGCAATCGAAGAGGTTCTAAATGCAAATGTCACTGAGGGAACCACACATTCTTTTGTTGAGCTCCCTCCAGACGTGGAAAGTGATTTTGAGGTCATCATTGACGACGAGACGTGTGAAACTGTTTATGATGTGGTGGATGACGGCGATTCTCAGACTTTGATAGCGACGAAGGCTTCGACTTTCAGGTCGAGGTCGCCTACCAAGCTCCCGCGCGCCATCAGAAGAAACACTGACAGTTCTCATCGCAGATGCTACAGCGTCAACGATACTGAGTGTTACAAGTACCGCGAGATTTCGTCAGATGACTCAAGCCACCTCCCTGACACATTCGATCGCATTTACACCTTGCCAAGTCCGCCACGGACATCACTGACAGATAAATGTGACAGAGACAACTCAAACTCTCATGGAAAGATGACAGGCATCCCAACCCTCTCATTCAACAGGTGTAACGATTACTTTGAAGAGAGACAAGTATCTACGGGATTAGTAAAGTCGTCCATTCCCAAAGCTGCCAACACAGAAACGCCGCATCGCAACAGTGAACCGAAACAGATGTGCGGCGACACCATCGACCAAGGAAAGGATTGGTCATTGCCAGACGATGCAGCAACAAGCGATGTGAACCCCAATTCTATGCACCAAATCTCACAGAATTCGAACGGACGAGGAGTGAAATCTTTGTCAGTCAATATAAAGTCAGGGCGTGGAAATTTCAATACCTCCACCACATCCTCGTGCACAGACGAGCTCCGCACACGGCTCACTCCTGACAAGGTCGATGAGGCTGTCCAAGTCGATGTCGGTGAATTATCTTCGTCTTTCCAGCAGCTTCCGAAACGACACATCACCAAAGTCTCCGGAGATGAACGATTGAGCCGAGACACCTGCACATCAGATACGGCGGATGGACCTCCGTACTACAAACTCGATAAGATTGATGAGACGCGCGACGAGGAAGTCAACATCTTTGAACACGTGAGTGCTCTTACCACCGATATTATCTTAGATCTATACAAAAATAATGTGTAATATCAAATCACTGGCTTTTCCATAATATTCCATGTTGTGTTTATCATAAATATTCTTTCCCTTTTCACAAGCTTTGTGAAATGTGCAATGTTGTTAGTACGCTCTCCTTGGTAGGTTCCTACCAAATCAGTATAGCGATTTAAAAAAAAAAACTGATTGGAATCTGTTTGGAATCAGTTCCTAAATTTCTCAGAGTTTGATAGTTTGCAGAATTTCTCTTCGCTTTCTTTCAGTACATGTATTGCAGGTATTCTTCTCACTATCATAAAATGGTTCGACAGAAAATATATCTCAATAAATGTCACCCTTTTTCAAAAGTCTTGTTAAGTAATTTATTTTCCTTTTTTTTTCAGATTCGGCGACGCTGTGGTCGTCTCAGCTACCGTGAAGCCAATGAGCTAATGACCGATCTCGACAGGCAAAACGAACTCATGCTGCGCATGATCAACGACACCCATCGAGTGCAGGATGAATACCTCGATCTGCGCAGGCTCGTTCTGGATCTCACACACAAAATGGATGCCATGACTTCAGAATCAGGGGCAACGCACCGTGCCCTCAACGATGACACGGAAAAGTAACCACCGAGAGGGACGCATATGAGCAATACATGTACGGATCTAGATGCGGAAGAGATGCATTCGGAATTCGCGTTTCTGTATAGGGACGTCATTTATTATTTAGTGTGACACAAAGCAAGTATTATTCGTTCCGTCGGTCGGTCGGTCCGATGCAAATCCTTGTCGAGTGAACTGCTTCCAAATGAACTACTTTCATGTAATCAGTGATTTCTTACGTCTTGATACTTGTCTTAAAGGGATGGTGCAGTTTCGGTTGAGGTGGGGCTTCAGATTTCCAACTTCTTTTGATTATAACTTTTTGAGATAATGAGTTAAAATCTGAATCCCAACCTCGACCAAAACTATGCCATCTCTTTAATGAAGGAGTGAGCAAGCAATGTTTTTCACATTCATGGCAGACCAAGCCCTGCCGTGGTAGCTAAAACATTTTATGTAATTGTCGTAAAACGTCAATTGACAGCGCATGGTAGCCTTTGAATATTTGCAGTGGCAGCTGCCGTTTTTAGAAAGAATGAGCAAAAAATGATAACTTCCATAATCATCAAGTGGTTTGAATAGGTTTTCGTATTCACGGGGGCATCGCGGCATGGCTGTGCAAGACATGGCTTGTGTGTTTTCTTTTATCTCTTTTGTTTTGCTGCCATGGTAACCACATAAAATCGCGAAGTTTGGTTTGATTTGGTTATACATCTGCATTTTTTTCTCCAAGCACAGTGACAGTGCCAAGTTGATACAGAGTATGGAAAAAAATAAGAAGTACAAGATACAAAAAAAAATATCCATAGAGCAAATCGTTTTTTAAGCATTTCTTTAGAAGTTAACAAATCAATAGTGATGTCCTTAGTCTGTTCATAAATATGAGCGTTCCTTTTATCCTACTATTTACTACTGTCCTATGGATATCGTATGGATGTCGGTTTTTCGGAAAGAGAAAACACTTTCGCAAAAAAATAATTTCTGAAAATGATATTCCATTTGTTAGGAGTGTACATCGACTTTGATACATTCAGTTGCATTAGGGCAATAATACATGTTATGGAAATGCCCCTGAATGTCATTACCACATATACTGTGGATATAACTCTCCTCTGATTTCATGGAATTGCAGTTCTCATTTTCACTTTAGTAATAATACCTACACTGCATATTGTATATTTCGCTTCATAAGAGAGATTTCTTCTTCTTTTTTTTTAATCGGTTTGTACTTCAGGAGACAATGTTTCCTGAAAAAATATACTGCCGCGTATTTATGTTTTCAGTATTTGACCGATATTTAACAAACTTTACTCTCCTTATGGGGTTTTTCAACTCTGAGTAGAAATACAAGTGATGTGATAGAATTTATTGATTGTAAAATATCAATGACTGGATGATATTCTATCAAATGTCGTCGTACTTATACTTGGATACAGCTAGAAAAAGTTATGAAATATTCTGATGCCGAGTTACAAGGCAGCTCTTTAACCGAACATTACGTCATTGAAGATTTAGTCGATGTTTTGTTTTCGAAGCACAGAGGAGCAATGACAATGAAGGAACAGGTATTCCTTAAAATATTTTATTTCGTGACACTGATTAATAAGATTATAAAAAAGACCATCATTCATTCCAAATACATTTCAGTGGCAAATAAAAACATTTTTGGGCGAAATTATCGCCACAAGCAGTGAGAAAATAAAAAGTTAGCGCGTTCGTCGCGCATAAATCACACATTCAATGCGGTATCGCCTTCTCTATGTTATACGCCTATAAACAAACAGTGAACATAGTTAAGTTAATATGATGACTTTCTTATCTATAGTTGCAACATAATGTGTATATCGGGAATATTACATCGAAAACGAAAAGTGCCACATTTCGGAATCAATACATTTATCACGTAAAGATTGAAAAGAGAGCTCTTCATTAGACAGCTATCATCTTTGTGTGTTTCTTGAAGTGAATTAACTGATAAAACATAATTTACATTGTCTTTGTTTAATACTCATTATGTACAATTTTAAAACAAAGTAATAGTTGGTAATAATTTATTTCTGCACATTTAAGACATTGTGCCCACTTGATGAGCAAAGATTTACTACTTGATAAACACTAAAAAATTGCACAATGTACAGCGATATCAATCCAAATCTCATGTGTAGTACATTATTCAAATCAATGTCCTACGCTACTATACACTCGATTCATTAAAAGATAAAAATCTGTATACAACTGTATTTCGTTTTGATTTTTTTAAAGCTTTAAAACACGGTTTTAGAGTGCTTACGATCCAAGTGTACAATCAAACTAATCATGAAAAGGGGCAGGTATTTACAACAACAACGCCGTTTGTAAATTTCAAGGAGACTGTCACAAATGTATATTGAAAGATCTTTTTTTTTTATTTCATGAATGCATTTCCAAAGGACATATCATGTCAATAATAGAGTAATGATGATCTCACACAAATCTTACATTTGACTTCTGACTCTGATGTCACTTTTTGGAGCAGAACAAGAGTTAGCTAAGATATCTTAATGAAAGTAACATTGAGCTAATTCTGTGATTTTTACAAAAGAGAAAGAAATACACGCACAAATCCATAAAAAACTTCTGACATTGCAGATTTTATCTCTCAAGATTTTGAACAGACGCGAGCAAACAACGCTGTTTGGCACGTTCCAATTTCATCATTGTTATGCCAAAGCTGTGCTGTACCAAAGAACCTCACGTCCTTGTTTCCTCGTGGATGCATCCTCACAACTCTCATAATTCTCTCTCGAAGTAGATCATTCACTGTCAATGTATCACCAGTTTTCTCTTCAATTCCACGGTCACTTTGACGATCGCCGCTAGTTGCCTTGCACTTTACCGTTTCCATTTCGCGTCATTAGTTTAACAACATAATTGAACTTACAGAATTATCAGCCGACCTTTTTATAATTTTTGTTCATTGTTTTAATCATTCTGTACGGCTTTAAAGCCTTTCATTTAGAGTCCTTATGGCTTTGTCCTTGGCTTTTATTCGGGAGCTTGGTTTGAATCATGAGCTCTCGCTTTTTAGTTTACTGGTCTGACCTCGGTGTAATCTGCTGGTATTTTATCTGCATCAAATTGAAGAAAACAAACAAACAAACAAACATGATACGTAGGAAACTCTTGAAAATGTTGCTGCGTGAGTTTGTTTTGTTATAATGACCAAAAATAATGTAACCTGTGGGCAACGAGTATGTAGAGTCAAACAGCAACTCTCGGTAAGCGATTTCCTTTGAAAGTCAAGGCTAAAGGCCCGTTAATGAGAAGGTGAAATTCCACAGATGATACTGGAGTTGTATTTTTCATGTAAACAACCTAAATACATTAAAACATGATGAAATCATCTAAATATAGCTGTTACGACGAGGAGACAGCATATCCAGGGCAATCCATCATTCAACACATGCAGTATATTATGAAACATCTCACCTTAAGGCAAGCGCTCAGTAAAGCTGCCCTTTAAGATAATTATAACTGTATAGGGGAAGGAATATAAGTCAAAATAATAGATGATTGATTAAATGATGATGTAACTTAAGTGGCAAAAACTTTTATTGTGAATAGGTGTAGCAAACTTACCGTTGCATTTGTAGGTCATCCTCGACCAGATGATGTCTTCTTGGGAGAAACAGAAGAGACCAACTCGTCCACCCCTCATCGTTGTGTCCACGAGATAGCCCGAATCGGCAATCAGGCGATCAGCCTCGTACAGGTAAACTCTATTCCCGAAAGAGAAAAGGCAAATGGGCCTATTTATCAACCATGTCTTCATCCAACCAATCATGGAATCATGGAACTACTTGCTCGATTATAAAATCCACCTCAGTTTTTGATGTGTGAATTTCAAACGCTGCGCTACCTTCAACATTTCATACGTACTGCAGCATTTCCCATTTATCATATATTTCAGGTTTTACAAAACAGAACAAAACGTGTGACTGTTATTATCAATTTTTCTATGCTTATCACAAAGACTTGTCATTTATATCCGTTTGACACCGTTACAATACACATTTAGCTGAGGAAATGTACATTTCTCCAAAGCATTCATACACGGAATTTGTTTCATGCTAGCCACTTTGACGTAATATTTGTCTTAATCGAAAATCAAAATTTCGGGATTTGGTATTATCTAGTTCCTCGTTACTCTGAATCGTACTAGCAATACCACGTCCGCGTATTCACTGTCAACATCTAGCAATCATACCTAATGAGTCCAATAGAAGGTCTGTGGAGAACCTTCCACCTGTAGGCCACGTGGTCCTTCCAGCCTTGGTTATTAGGGTCTTTCCAGAGCAGCCGAACCTAAAGATATGCATCGTAGTGGTAAGGTGGTTATCATTGGATGCACAACAAAATATACAGGCCTCTTATCATGGAACACTGTACTTGAATATGTAACGTGTACCATAAGTGTATAAACATCATTTTATGCTAAGCCAATAACCTTACGCTTTATTCATGCTCTTGCATACAAAATACTTGTCTTGCTTCTTGTTTATTCCCCCCATTGTATCGTCCACTGCATTTTGTAATGCTTTGTCTCTTGTTTGAAATTGACTCCACAAAGATCTGCATTCATATGGTATTTAGACTATTCTTTGATAATTTTAATTCATTAACATGTTTCTTCCCTTTTTATCTTGTAATCTTGTTTTAATGTTTTGCTTTGTATGTTTTAATTGAATTTTTTTAATCAAATAAGAAACGAAGTCTTGGAAGAGGTTTTCTATCATTTTTTTTGAAGCAAGTTACCTTTAAACAATATTTCATCATTTATAGAAGCAATATGTTTGATGAATGTGAAAGTTGGAAGTGTCTGCTTCATATTGTATACTGACACCAGCGCACTTGCTCTTTGGTGTCAGATACTATTTAGAGGAAATGATTTTCTTCGGGATGTTTTTCATCTCGTGCATTGATAAGATATCACGTGGAATAATCCTTTGTCAAAGATCAATGATACGTCTTCTCTACGTAATACAAGACAGCTAAAAAACATGACTTGAATTCCTGGAGAAAATGGATGTAATAACTAACGAACTTGCTGTCATAATGATCATAACGTTTGTCAAATGATATAAGAAAAAAATCGAATGCCGAATTCAATGGAAAGAGTAGAATGAAAAAGACTTAGTGGTGATTAAAATTGCTGTTATCCTTTCTTCTTCTTTTTTTTTTACTTGCCTGGCCTGGTGTATCTCCTGTATGCCACAAAGCGTTTCTCATCATTTCTCCCGGTCCAGTATCTGATTTGACGACCTAGTGTAAAAAAAAAAATCAATGACATCATCCCTTTCAATGTCTGAGCCAAAAAAAAAAAATCACGTTGAATATTGCATCGATGGTTTTCCACTTGTAGATTGTACATGTATTCCTGGTAATGTATACAGTATAGCCAGTGGTTTGCGAACTTCAGACTGCTGCTGTAAGTGCAGATTCAATATTCGAGTGTGTTTATACTCGCCAAATATAAAACAAATGAACACGCAAATCCATAAATACGAAAGAAAGGCAATACTAGACAATAACTAAAATGTAATCTACATCAACATAAACATAGACATGAGTGTATGTCAATTTTATTTATTACATCATTGTACTATTAGAAATAGTCGCGACAGCTTGGCATTATCAAACTGTTTGTCTTAAGATACGCGTACGCCTTACCTGCTGTCTTGCATAATTATGACAAGATTCGTTTTGCATGATATAAGAGCGGTAATCTTGTTTGAAGTTGACTCCTTTTATGTCCTGAGGGCACTTCAAAACATGGTCAATAACTGTGAAAATCTTTCAACTTCTTATTTTGTTTGCTTTGTATATCTCGTCTTTAATTCCACGGGGGTTGTTTTTTTTTGTGTGTGTAGGATTTTCCTGTGTATTCTTATGTATACCTGGAAACCCTTTTGCTTGTGTCTACAGGCGCTTGTGTGTATATGCTATAATATAATTATCATAATATTAATTTCGTTATCCCTTGAAAGAAAGGATAATGAAAACAGTTTTCAGAAATGATATATGTGTGTATATATGTGTACACATGAAATACCTTGAGCTGGAATCCCGGTTCCCCAACGGCCCTGAATGGCGCAGCTTCCCAGTAAGTCTGGGGTCCCTGCTTCCACATCAACACATAGAAGCTGGCGGAATCCTGGTATCCGAAGACGAAGCCGGCGAAGTCGTCGTCCGTTCGGGTATTGACGTAGAAGGTGCCCGAAAAGTCGACACCGTCGAAGGCTTGGTAGGATATGGCTAGTCCAGGGTCGCTGTTGATTGTCTGGATGATCTGGCGACCCTGTTTATGTTTATTTTGGGGGGATGGGGGTGGGAGGGAGATGTAGGTGTAACCAGAGATATATAAACTCGTAATAACGCTTTCCCCGTTAATTGAACACTACTCACGACATCAACTCGTTTAGCTTGTTCAATTACATGAAATTCTGCTGTTGAGGTGTTTTTTTTTTTAAATTAATGCAACTGATTTGACGAAATCATTGCCTTACATCGACGTAAATAAGCACTGAATTGATCAGTGTTTTAGTAGTATAGCCACAGGCGTCTAGTGGATAAGGCACCTCTCCGGAGATCAGGAGGTCGTAGGTTCGAATCCTGCTCGAGTATGTTCGCCCATGATTTCCTCTGCCATATGACTGCTACTAAAATATGTATTTATTTCATAAAAGATGATAGGATAGCAGCTCTTGCTGGAATGGCAACTACCCATAGCAACAGCCAGTCAGGAAGCTGGATTCTTGTCGTTGCTAATGACAATTGCCATTCCAGCAAGAGTTGCTATCATATCAACTTTTTTATGAAATGGGGCCCTGGACTTTCAAGGAGTTCATGAAAGTTAGTCCGGCCTGTATTACCATCATTTCTGACCCACACACTGCTGCCGAAATAGCTGGGGTAAATCAACTTATCTAACATGTACTAACTGTTCCCTGCATATTTTTTTTTACCTCATCAAATACGATCCATCGAGGATCCACTTGGGCCTCCCCTTCCGGGTCCAAGACCACCGTCTGGTAGGTGCGAAGGTCAGTGCTGTAGATGTTGGGGTTTTCTGGGCAAGCATCCTCGGTGTCGATGACGCCGTCTTTATCAAAATCGCTGTCGCACGCATCTCCGTGGCCGTCCTCTGCAGAGAATGAATCAAAGTTTCCATGCTAGTCATTCGTATTGTATGAGCTTAGCTCCGTGATTAGGTGGAATTCCCATTCTACACATATGCCTTATGAAAATGACCGGTATTAACCTTTGATCCTGAGTATTGAATTTGCCTCTTGAAATATGGTTTTGTGAATGATATTTAAAGTTCGGTTTAGAATGTTCGATGAGTGTCGTAAGCATACAAATGCCATTCGCAAGATATTTCATTGGTTTCATCCTCTATATATCTGTAACGTTGTGTGTCAGATTTATTTTTTTTTTTTTTGTTCACTTTGCACAGTCATGACATTGGAAAAAAGATAATGATAATTGTAAAATTGAGAGCAAAAATGTTGAAAAGGACGCTCACCATCACCATCATCCTGTTCGGGATTGTAAACAATTCTGCAATTGTCAATGACGTCATACACCCTGTCGTTGTCGTCGTCATCATCGCACGCGTCACCTGTAAATGCAAATTTGACATCAGTTTTAACAGAGAGTGAGAAACCGAGAAAGTTCGGTGGTTTGAGTTATATAAAGTCTAAGTTTACTCGGTGATATTGTTAGTTTTGATTCTATTCTTTAGAGTTCAAGTTTAAGTCGATTAGTTCTCACGTTTAATACTGGCACTTCAGTGAAAAAATGAATAAATAAAAATACCGGTAGATGAAAATGTTATTACAGCTGTATAGTGTAACAAACATATAGAAAGGGTTGGGTATGGGTTTTTTCTTTACATGTTTAGGAGCACCCTCTGCTTGTTTGTTTGTTTGTTTGTATTTTACATTTAGGTCATGAATATTGAATATCCATTCAAAACAAACTTTAGATTGATGGAAAGTATGGAGGTATAATCATGACTACACTTTTTGGAGGACTCGAATCTACTGCACGCATGTGCGTTTTATTTTGTTTTGATAAAGGTCATGTTTGTGTGAATTATATCAGCCAGTATTTCCGGCACAAATTCAAGGTAGGAGGAGGAAAGAGCGTGTTCTCACCAATGCCATCGCCATCTGCGTCCAGTTGAGGGTTGTTGGCAATCTTCGGGCAGTTGTCCAGGTTGTCCTGAATACCGTCATCATCGCTGCCAAGAGACGACATGATTCATTTATCACATGACTTCACTGACATAGATACATAGGCTTGCTTTCCTCCGCCAAAACACATCGATGCCTATGCTAGAGTAATAGTCTTCTACCATTAATATCGATTTAAAGGCATTGGTAAAGGTAGCTAGACGTGAGCTTGTTCTGTTGCAAGAACCAATTGCTCTTTTCTTCTATCAAAAGTGGATGTCACATTGGTAACATTTAGACTACTAAGTATGTACTTATATTACTTCGAATAAGTTGTTTCTTTCATGTTAATACCATCAGCAACATAGTAGGAGCAAAATATTTGGGAGTCTACCAATGAGACTGTGCTGTGATAATGACGTCATTGTTCCTTTCATTCATACTTACGCGTCCTCGTTGTTGTCACAGACGTCCCCAAGCAGGTCAGAATCGGTGTTATTCTGTCGATGCATACAAACGATATCGCTTGATATAAATCAGCATAAATCAATGTATGCATATCGACACATACACAGACAAACATGCATACATACATACATCGGCCTACATACATACATACATACATGCGTATCATATCAAAAACTGTCCTCCATCCTTCACATCTTTTTTTCAGCATATTATACAGGGCAGACAAAAGATAGACGCCTACTGCGTTCACTGCGTGAAGTGAATGGGCTTCTGACTTCTGCCAGGGATGCTCGAAAACATTCGCTGTATACATCCATCAGCCATCATTACAATATTGAAACATGGCATACTGATCAGCTGTCGTGACATTTTGCTTCACTGTGAAGAACACTAACCCGATTTATAACCTTCGTCAGTGACCTAAATACCTCAATTTAGCAAACTGCGGCTAAAAGCGTGACATGTTTTTGTTTTATTCAGATTATACAAAAATCAGATGAGAGAGTGCTCTTTCGGTACTCCTCCTCAAGTCCTATTTATGTTCTCAATGAAGCAATTAATTTCTTTGAACAGGTGAAGAATGCAGCCTACCTGATCGGGATTATAATCCATTGGACAGTTGTCGCAAACATCGCCAAAACCGTCCCCGTCGGTGTCGGCTTGTAAAGTATTTGGAACGAGTTCGCAGTTGTCGTAAATATTCAGGATACCTGTTATTTGAGACGGGGGATTAAAAACAAAACAAAAACGAAACTGCCAATTTCAGAGCGTTCGCAGTGAAGAAAGATCTTATTCTGGGCAACTCCATTCCATAGCTACAGTGTATTTGGAATAGTTGCTTATTTGATCGTTACTGACAGAAAGATCAAACGTTGAATGACTCTCCTTTGACATGAAGAGTATTGGTCTGATATATTTTAAAGTTGCGCGATAAAAAGTGTTCTTTCACTGACTTCAGGCAAAATCCACTAGGCATCAGTATTAGTATGTATATCGAACGTTCATCAAGGATGAAGACATGTATTCCCGTTATAACGAACACGGCAATAACGAAATTCCCGTTACAACGAAGTAAAAATTTGACGGCAACATTATCCGCTCTATGTTTTTGTTGTTTTTTTTTATTGTTTATTTATAACGTAATTTCGATATAACGAAAGAAAACTTACGGTCTCGAGGATTTCGTTATAACGGGAGTCCATTGTATCATGCAGAACTTACCATCGTCATCTTTGTCGTCATCGCACTCGTCTCCGTACTCGTCGCCATCGGTGTTGATCTGCCTTGGGTTCGGCGTCATCGGACAGTTGTCGCATCTCTCACCCACTTCATCTCCGTCATTCGTGCTGGCTTGATCCGGGTTGGCCACAAGAGGGCAGTTGTCCTACGTCAACAATTTCGCGCAGAACAGCTTATCGAATGTTTATCACATGGTAATTGAAATGGTTTTTGATGCGTGGTTGTGTGGATGCCAAGCAATGGACTGTAATACATGTAAACATGCGTCGGTGTCTCTTGGAACGCGCTGACATGTTTGGATCATGCACATTAGTTTCATATCATTCCACAGTCATTGAGTAACAAACAAAGAAATGATGTTCTAAGGCATCATTATGAACATGCTGTCAGCCTCGCCTTTACGTTCGCCTTAACATACAACGCATTGTCGGTGGTTTTGGCTTTGTGGTTGCCAATATAGTCATAATTTATGCGCGTCAATCAAGAGAATGTGATATCTTGTATTATCCTCGTAATCAATTCCCCCGTTTTGTACGTGGATCGTAACCATATAGTCGTTTTCTCTGAATGAATCTTCATCCCATGGTTACATTCTATAACCGATGACACTACGCGCTCATGATTTCGTTTCATTTTGTGTACACAGCAGACTATGAAGTATGGGCAAGCAACATAACAAGTACGCTACAAATGAATTCAAATATCAGCATTATAGTCTCTATGATGACATAAATTATGTATGATCGTCTACTTGCGTTCTAACCAAAGCTCGCAAAAAACCGAAACAAACAACCTAATCCGATTCTATAGCTTTTGCTGTCCTATTCTTGATTCTCTCAAGAAAAGCCACCATTCAAAGAGGCATCTATCGACAAATAACTTTTAAAAAAATCTTTGAAAAAAGACCTTGGTGGTAAGGGTATAAGATAATCTTACCGGCCCGTTTGGTATGCCATCGTTGTCTGCGTCAGGGTCACAAATATCCCCCATCTCGTCACCATCTTGGTTTTCTTGACCACTGTTGGGGATGTAGACGCAGTTGTCCTGGGAGAAACACGACGTAGAGAACAATTTTCTAATTTCTTTAAAATGTGAACAGTACCACATCTTTACAACGCAGAGACTTTAGCAGTCTCATACCTTTTCTCATTTCCACTATTTTACTAAACCGCTTTGAAATCTTTCTGCATATCTCATTTTCTCGAAGTGCTTTTCTCCCCCTTGAAATACGTTATTCCTTTCTTTTAATCGGGAAGTCCAGTAAAGCATGTCATGATGTGCTATGCATTCAAGGCTCAAAAGCCCAGTTGAGTCTGCAGGATCACATGCCATGGACAGGACTGGGATTTCATTTCATTTCATTATTTATATCATTTCAAGATAATTAATCGAAATAAACTGAAAATAAGCACAGAAACGACACAATTACCCACACTCTCCAACACAAAAGATTATAACAACAAACAAACAACTACTAATATCCATGAAAGTCGGTGGCTCGTGAGAGACCTAGACTTACTTCAAAATAGAGTGGTCCATACCTTTCGACAGTGTTTGTCCCAGCAGTTGAGTTCGTTGTCGGGAAAGCCGTCGAGATCGGTATCGATGGTACAATCGTAACCGTCACCTGCCCAACCAACGATGCACTATCGCGGAAAGCAAAGGCAGTCAGAAAAGACTAAAGATAAAAGCATATTTTACGCACTATCACTCAAAAGGGTACGGCAATGATGCATATAATTCTATACACGTATACTTAGAATGAAATGTACTGATGTAAGAAGATGAAGATAAGATCATAGCAAGAATTTTGTTTTTGATACACAAACAGACCTGCAAATGCAGATAAACGATACTATCATGGAGAAACACATATACACGCATTTATTATGCATATGTGACACTGTTGACCACTATGATCATATCCGTATTGAACACATATGCAGTGGCGGATCCAGGAAATACCGCATCGGGTGCCCCCCCCTTTATTTTTTGTTAAAACAAAAAAATAAAATAAAATGTAAAGGCGCCCCCTCTTTTCGGAATTCCTGGGTCTGCCCCTGCCATGTAATCCTTGTTGAACACAAACAAACAATTTTTCCGAAGATTTGGTTGCACATCCAAGTGCTGTCAAAACTGCATTTCGTTTGATTCAAAAGAGTTTCATATTTTGTCTTGAATGTTTATTGGCGGCGAACCAGTTTGAACAAGTGTTTAAGAGGCGAACAAAGCTATGAAGGACAAAGGGGACACGGATGCTTAGTAGGGCGTAGAAAGGGACAGAAGAGTGCCTCCTTGGGAGGAGACTCACCTCACAGGTGTAAGCACACTCACCTCACAGGTGTAAGCACCATTCCGATGAATCAAACACTCTGCCTTGGGGTGACAGGGGCTACGAGCCCCGTTCGGACAAGTATTGTGCTCCTTGCAGCCAACTGTCTGGTTGCCCTCAAAGCCGTGCATGCAGTCTCCGCAGTAATATGATCCCTACAAGGAAGAAGAGAGAATGGGTGTCATTGCACGGGAGATATTCTGTCTCCTTCTGCTGTCTAAATATTACCGGAAACTGATGCTTCTCTCCTTTCTGGACCCTTCACGTTTCTCTAATTTGTTTTATTTATATTACCAATTGTGTAAGGTTAAGGGTTGAATCACTGCACATAAAAATGAAAGACTAGAGAAGGAAGAAAGAAAGAAATATGATTTCTTACATACCATGGTGTTGATGCAGTATGAATTCTCCACGCAGCCGCCATTATTGCGTTCACACTCGTTGATGTCGTCACAAATCTAGGGTGATAAGAGTGACATTGCAAGTTGACTACATAAAGCAAAGCATGTTTTAAGATAGCCAACATTTTTATGGTGTTTATGCTTTTGTTTGAATCCCAATATGCTAACTGTGCTAACGTCAAATTGTGAAATACCCAATAGGGTAGAATACATAACTACAAAACTCAAAGTTTGCAAATTTGCAAAATACAAATGTACATCTGTTTGATGAGCAGCACCCACTGATCAGTTACTGTTGGCAGATTTCCATGGCACATCTGCATGAGACTCGTGTCGCATGCGCCAAAAATAATGATCTATAGTGGTATTCAAGATTAATATTTCCAGTTAAACTGCTAAGCCAAGACTATAAAGTGTTATGTGATAATTTCAATCTCTTCTTTTTTAGCTTACCTGTCTGTTCCTCACAGCTGCCTCGAGACCAATTCCTTCCAGACCCAGGCCGATAAAGCCGGACGGACAGGGTGGGCACCGGAATCCCGGGACCAGATTGACGCAGTCGACCACGCGCGAACATGGAGACGCCTCAATACACTAAAAAAATAATAATATATATATATAAAAAAAATCGAAATTTCCATCATTACAGCGGAAGTTTTCTCCAGTAAATTTCTCTGAGTATTTTGAGTCTACAACAAAAGATGAATGCTTTTCGCTTGGAGTGAAGCCTTGCCTCGTATTACATTATATTAAATGTGTCGACCATGCGATATTTTGGACGAAACGTCAAACAAACATCGTTTCTAAGCAAGAGGATAGTGTATCATTATTACCTCAAAGTGGCATTCCCAAAACAGCAAGTAATTTCATCAAGGTTTTTCTTATAATTCTTGGTAATCGGGGCACACGAAAAAAAAAAAAAAAACGAATCCAAAAAATGCATGTTTTTTCATAATACCGAATTGTGTAAGCGACGACCATGAAACATTATTTTGGACGGAGTGTCAAACAACGTCGTTCTTATTCGCAAGATTGAAGTGTTTCGGCCTTTTACTAGAACGTAATATCTCCGCCCCTACAGAGGAAATTCTATCCTCAGTTGTCATTTATTGCATTGAGTCCATGTTCAAAAGGGACACAAAAGGATTATTATCTGTAATTCATCACTGAAATCTCTTATCTATAGACAAGACATAACCTCAAACACTTCAATATCTACATGATGATCTACAAGCAGAAAAGCGTGCAACTTCGAACCCTTTAATAAGATACTGCCAGTTCGGAGGATGAACATTACATTAGGGTTTGGTAGCAAGTCTGACTGAGACTTTACTTTCTGTCGATGCTTTGATTCACTGATCATTGATACACCTGAGCTTAGATATAATTTCTAGGTGCTTGATTCCACAGTTATTTAAATATGTATGCATGTACAAGACTTTGTAAAATAACATTTAGGGGAACATCAAAATGAGAGTTTGCGAGATTTTGTCGATTGATTGTATTGCTGACCAATCTTGCTTTATGCCCACCTCGTTGATGTCATGACAGTGAGTGCCGTTTCCTCGGTAGCCAGCCGGACACTGGCCGCAGCGGTAGCCGTTGCCTTCCGGGTCGTCGAAACACCTGACGCCGGGGAAGCACGGGTTCATGCTACAATCTGGTGAGATGATGGTCTGCGGACCTGAGGTAAAATAATCGGTGCTGTCTGTCACACGACGGTAGAGGGAGGCAGACCGGGCAAGTTAAAGGAAGAAGCATTCAAAGTTAGTGTGTCAGTTTATCGCTTTGATTCCCTTTTCAAAGATTATAATGCAATTATTGAAGGGGAGGGGAGGAGTCACTCGATCTAGATCAGCAGTTATTCATCATGCAATATTGAGGCTTTATATCGCCCACACGTTTAGGATATACATAATTCCTAGTAATCGATTCCTAACCAAAGAGCTATCAAAAAATAGTGTGTTTAAAAGGGAATAATGATAGCATAAGTAAATCCGTGTTACGGCATCGGGGCGAAAATCAATTGGACGTCAACATTACTGTTTTGGTTTTCCATAGCATTGGGCAAGCAAATCCAAAAAGAAAAAAATGTATATTGGTGTGGCAATGGAGCCTTTGGGGAAGATAACCAACAGGCGAAAATAGCATAAGCAAAGGGAAATGAGATCATTTCAACCATTTTAAACGTTTTTTGTTTTTTTTTTCTGGCATGTGCTACTGAAAATGAAACATCAACAATCAATTTTTACTAAGCAACATTTCACATTTCACATCTTTTCATATGTCATTATCATTTCGATAAGTTCAAGAACGATCATGATTAATTGAAAACAATGATGATGCTTGATTTGGATAGTCCAAATTACTTTAGCTCACAATCCAACTAATAAAAAGTGTGGACACTTCGAAGGTGGCCTTCGACACCTTCTCGAGGTGTCATCTTCTTTGTCATCTTCTCGAGGTCAATATTGACTGTTTGATAGGCGCGTTTCAGACATTTTATATACAAAGTGAATTCAAAGTAGTGAAGGGAAGGTCAGTGGAACTTAGGTCGATTTGCTCGTACCCTTGGCAACAATAGATAATCAGGCAGTCGATTAGAATTAACGCAAAACGAAATTGCCACAACAATGTATCAAAGAGTAAATACCATAATGAAGTGGTTGCATTAGATTACACAGCACAACCCCACGCAATTCTGTGCCAGTTAACTACTAAACCGTGTATAAAACTACATTTCATATTAGGAAAAAGGGGGGAAAAGGAATCTTCATGTTATAAGAAGCGAGTATATTCCGTAATGGTAACAGCAAGCGAGCAAGGTACATAAAACTGAAGAAAGATATATCATCCTTCTCATCCTCGTACTTCATAACACCTTATTGTGGTTTTTACTGCTGATAATGTAAGGACTGGGTTAAAAAGCAACAAAAACAAAACAAAAATCCGAGAACAAACTACATGTATTCTATTTTACGATTATACGAACGATCTGGCTCCAAGTCAGAATACAACGTTTATAATAATTTGACTCCGACAGTGGTGTTACGTTATCATAGTTGGTGGTGAGAAAAGATTTAAAGACATCTACCAGAAAGTATAGCAATGAAAACTTACCACACATTCTGCAGGTTTCCATCGTATGCCGAAGACGCTGAATCTCGCGAGTCTGAAATGAAAAGTTTGATAAATCAGTGATATACCGGCCCAGGATTTAAGAGGGCGCTGTTGCATGGACCCACGCGGTGGACCCACGTTTCCGCGGCAGCTGCCATCGTCCGATTAAAACCAATTCGTTCGGCGAGTATGTCGATATTCGGCGAAACTGAATGACAATATCTATTCGTTTCTTCCTGGCTGGTTCTACTTACAAATAAGCACAATAAATACGGATCTCTCGAAGACAAAGTTTGCGTGCCACCTACACTAGCTGCGGAATGCAGTGTGCATTTTCAATTTGGATTTCTTCAATTCCCAAGACTCGAATAAGCTGGTGAAACCCGTAACTTGAAAATGCTACTTTTCGCATAACAGTTTGCTGTTCCCAGCCCTTCAACGTTAAGAATATAGCATTACAACATTGCTACATTGATATTTTTGGGTACGTATAGGCAAGTACTAATCCATGATTAGTTGTACCGGTAATGATCTACACCTCTACGGTTTTCCGACGATTCGTGATTATTATAACCGAGAAGAAAATGGGACAAATACACGACTGAACAGATGACTGTTTTAATTCACGAAAAGATTCCTGAGCTCACCTGACCAGCCATTTCCGTCTTGAGGAGAGTCAGAGTACTAGCGAGAGACTGGAAAGCATCCATGAGGTCAGTGGAACCAGGCCCTGACGGACGCCAATATTTACAGAGACAGAGAGAGAAAAGGCGAAAATGATAAACGTATTATCAGACGCAACCTTGCCCCATTCTCAATCGAGTCGGCGAAGAGGTACCAGTAATCTAGGGGTTTGGTAATCCAGGGAGAAGATATAGGGCCTTGTCCGTATAAGTCACACTTAATGTCGATCAGAGAATATTGGATTGAACACATTAATTCCTCACGACTTTACTTGCTGCCCCGGGCCTCTGGCACACTTTAAGTTCAGTTTTACGCGACTATTAGGTCGAGAAATGATTCCGACAAGGTTATCGAAGAGTATCATTGAAATTTCCCGAATTTGATGAATCAACCATAATTATTTAGTATTATGGCTATTCCCTCGTCAACGCTTGAATATTTTTTTTTTTTTTTTTGCCGTTGTAAAACATTACAAGTATGACCGATTTTTAGCATTTTTCAGATTTACGGGACTGTCATAATGTTGAGTCTAGATTTATTTCTCATAGCCGCTTAGGAAAGAAGCAAATTCTTGTAAGTAAGAAACCACAGAATCGGTGGCTTTGAAGTAAAATGCTGCTCTGGTGACTTTAGTGGATATGAGTAGAATCGAACGAGAAACATACGCGTACATGAAAGGTGTAGGATTGCTTACAAGGTTCAAATTCTGGTTCTTTGGGTTCCGTCGCGAGACTGCAGGCAAGAGAATGTAAGACATCGGTAATTGGTCCTCCGTAAAAGAACTTGGCGTTCTGGAGAGTTCCCTGCACACATAACGGACAGAACGACAGTTTGTATAAAAGACAACAATGATGAATAACGTGTTTGAAAGAACTGCGATTGATCTCATTTCGTATATAAAAGCGAAGAAAACAATACAAAACAAGAGAAAGGTACAAGGTGGCAAGAAAAGATCCCGCTTCGGTCGGAAATGGTCACATACAGGATGACAATTTGTCAAATTTTACCATTTCCCGTTCAATAGTCGTTCCATAATTCCTACAACGACGGAAAGTGAATTCTCACCTTTAGTGGCAGTAGCGACATACCATAGCCAGCCTGTCCCAGTCTCAACTCGGCATTGTCGATCACTGTTCGCGTGAAGATCCGGGCGAAACGCTCATCGACGACGGTCTGGCCGGCACGGTTGCAATCGACATAGAGCACGAGTTCGGTTGCCCGCGTCCTCATGGCGTGTATCTGGAGCACCACGGTGTGCCAGTCCCCGTCGACAAGGTTGATGCTGGAGAACTGCACTTGTCGCTCACCCTCTGATGTGCGATAACGAATCACGACTGAAAACAAAAGGAGACATAGAATAGTATCATCACTGTGGTATAAACACATTCTAACTCTATGATGGCTTTTATGTTTGAGTAAAAAAAAAAACCATTGTGACTGCTTCAGAATTTTTATAGAAAGTTTAACATAATGTAATTCCACTGTAGGAAGCCGTGGATATGATCATTATGAAGATGAGGTATTGCAGATGAAGAGAAAATATTTTATCATATCTCAAGTCTGTGTGTCGCTTCGTTAACTTATTATGTTTTGCAATTTCACTTCTGAAGTAGTGAATTGATAGTACAGAAAATAGAGAAAAGGAAGGTATGATTTTACACGAAATATAGAGATTGTGTATCACTCCAAATGTGTCTGATGTTGATGACATATTTGTACATTATTTTTGTAATATTGGGACCTTCCATAGAAATTGGGTTAGCTTACGCATGTCACCTCCATTCGTTCCGTTGTAGGCCACCTGTAACTTGAGTGGATTTCGGTCGTTCTGGAAGTGGTAACTGCTGGTATAGACCCCAAAGAAGACACCCTGATGCCTGGGAGCGAGTCGTGCCCTCACAACGAAGTACACGTTCTCATTCTTTCGCATTTCTTTAGCGAACTTGGTGAAGAAGGCGCGGTCGGAGATGAGCGGGTACCGGATATTCATGCCGTTGAAGTGGTAGGCCTCACCGTAGATGTTGGAGTTTTCTTGTGGTACGGGGGAGATTCCCGACACGCGTGTGTTATAAATGCTGAAGGCATCGAAAAGATCCACTTCTGCGGGTGAGCATTAAAGGAAGAATATGACGTTTGATCATTTAAGTGTTTCTCATTATGTGATGCATGGTTCGCCTTCAACAGATAAGGATTAGTTTCACCGGCATTGATTATCAACCCTAATTCTTTCCACTCACATGGAAATAGATATTGGTCAAAGAAGAGCTAACGAGTCACCACGAGGGTTGAAGTCAGTGATGACCAACAAAAATATATTTAAGTTGAGCATTTCCTTATCAAAAACACTTAATACCAAAAGAGAGTTACTTAAATGTCAATGACACTTTAAACAGGGAAACTTGAATCCACGCCAAGATTCTATTTTGCCCGTTTTTGTACATAAATTGTATTTATACGTTGTTGTGTTTTCTTATACCGTATTCATAGAACTCTTGGTGATAATTGATTCCCAGTTTTTGCTGGCTATAATTCGATCTAAAAAAGCTCAAAATGAAGATAAATAATTATGAAGACTAATATTATCTGCCAGAGACATGTACGATGTACGCATAGGCGTCAGTTTGAGATAAATGCGTAGATAATGTGTAACATATCAAAGAATCAATGCAGAAATCTTAGTTTTGCGAAAATCAATGTTTTGAATAAGACGTGCTGATACTTCAGAAACCTTGTTTTACTTCTATCAATACTAATTCAGTGGTTTATCAATAAATCTGTCAAATCTTTGACGCAAAAAAGCATTGTACATAATAGATAAATGTGAAATAAATTTCTAATACAAACTTCGCCGCCACAGGAGATATCAGAATCCGCCAAGTCAAATGAAATGTCACGTGATCGCTTCCGAAAAAACAAGACAAACGCGTGTCAATCGAATACAAGCTATGTTTGACAACCTAATACTTTAACTTGTAAAGACAGTGATTAATGAAGAAATCGCATATTGCCATGTGTATGCGAATCATATTTCGGGCGTGTCTTTACATTCTCTTCTGTTTGCATGTATACTTTTCTCCTTTGGCTTTTTCCCCTGAGCTTGTGTAGACACCCGAGACAGAGCGGCATGGTGCCGTGTCGCTATACGGAGTCCATTTCTTCTCTGGTTTCCAGGTGACGGACTGGAGGGTTTGGCACAAGGACAATATTTATCAGACAATTTGGATCCACCCAGGATCCGCCCAAGTTATCAGGAGTTCACTGGATCCCGCTTCTTACCCCCCGTGAGAGTGGGTGTAAGATACACAAATCAGATCTGGCTTCGAAACACCAGAATCTAGTGCGGTGTTTGTGGTGACGTAGTTGTGGGTGCTTGGTTCTCAGCACGAATCGTCTGCAAGCACATGACAAGCACTACAAGCTTTTAGTTCAAGATCATAACTTTTAAGAGGATTCCTCCATTTTTCTAGAATATATTAAATCTTTTTCTTATAAAAAGAAATGAAAAAAAAAATAAAAAGATGGTTTCATTTTGCTTGAACCCGTGACCTTATAATAGTTTTGTATTATCAATTTTGCTTTAAAAAAGAAATAAATTAATTGCTGAATTGAAAGTTTCTGTGATCATCACTCGAAGGCCACTAAATCACTTTCCCCTCATCTCTTCCGGCTTTGTCAGAAATATTTTTACTAACGTTTGTCTGCAATCAGGGGGTATCCAATGTTTGAAGTAAACATAATCGTGTGATGAATGTTTCTGAATCTCAGTAATTTTTTTCCATGTAAAGTGAAAGTTTCCATGTTAGAGTTATAAATTAAGATTGTATTGCTTACTTGTTTATTCATCCAAACTAGAGATGCAGAGAGATTTCGAACTTTTGCGATTTTTAGCTGACATCTAGTCTAAGATGAACGTCTTTCTTCTGTGGTTGTATATACACCTGCATTATTTTTTTTTTGAAAGTTTCGAACTTCCGCGATACTCCAAAACGTTATCGGGATACAAACTTTCTTTTTGTTAAGGTAGAAGTAATAAAATCCAACGCATTTCTGATTTAATCATCTTTATGATTCCTTGGAGCGTATCATTGATATTAAGCTAGACGAGGACAGACATTTCGCGACTCTGAGTCAAAGCAATGATATAGGCCTTGCAATTGTAAGCCTATTAAACATCTAAGAATGTAACAACATAAAAATACAAAAATATAGGTGATTACTCCTGGCAGATGACAAATTATTTCAGTATACTGCACACAGCAGCTAATAATTACTTAGCATATCATTTTTCTTCATGGCAGTATTCCAACAAAGCACAAAAAAACTTTGCATACACTCGACAACATTTTAACGAGTTTGCTGTAACTGATCCATGTTGAGTCATAAAAGAACTTGTTCTATTGTATTTTTTTTCTTTGTCGAACTAGATTTCCTTGGTATCTTGTCTTGGTCCTTTAGAAATGTAAAGAAGAAGAAATATGTAGCCAGATGGCCGGCATGACGTCCACAAATTTATTACTCGAGAAGGAAATTTGTCATGAGTTCAGCACATTACACACAGTAGAAGCTTATTTCATGCCACACAGACGTAAGATCCATTACAGAAAGTGAACTCAAAAAAAGGGCCGTGCTACAGGACTTCAGTGTTTCTTGACCCATCGAGCCCTGGGGTGATATAGCTGCAGAAATCATCATCTGATTATCACTTAAAAGATTTCACCTCTGAGCTTCACTACATATAGGGCCTATTGTAATGGAGAACGTTGGGATTGACGTGATCATATTCATTCAATCAGGACAAAATCAGACAAAATAACAACAATAAGCCCATTTTGATCTCCTGAAGTGTAATGTCAGCTTTAAATCTAGCAATTAAAAGGCTTTTGAAAATATTATTTTCTGTGACCAAAACATAACAAAAGATATGTTCAAAACGGAAGCAAAGATGACTAAAGAGACCTTTTTGTACCCGATCTTGTTGAACTTTAACAATGACTAGTAAAAACTAGAATAACAATTATGCAGTCTAAAACCAATGAAATGTGGTTTCGAGACTTCATGGGTTAAGAGATAGAACACTGTTGCAAACGGGCCTTGCGCACTGAGTAACTTGTCATTATGATGTCACAACAATTATCGGGGTTATTTACCCCAGACTTCAGCACGAAATATTGTCACAATAAAATATTTGCACGAATTGGAGGCGGCGCCCTCTTAGGCGAACATGTTATGGCAATGGCCCTCGAATCGCTCCTTTCTTGTTTGCGCTGCTTGCTTGAGATTCAACAAGTAATTTTGAATGTCATGTCCAATCATATTCCCCGCTGTGCCTGACAAGGCTCCGGCTCAAAAACCGGCCCAGAGTGGAATACGAGTCGAACGACACCCAAATGACCTTCGGCATAACTTAGTGAAAGGTGGTGTCTGAAATGTTCGAAGAAATTCCGACGAAAAGTAGAATATCAGGCAAAAGAAAAGCAAAAATCAAGGAGAGATAGGTATGTCTCAACATTCCAAAGTAAGAGATTAATCTTGTTTTGGCAAGAACAAATCTAAATTGGAGGACAACATAATGAAAATAAATTATGATCTATTGCAGGAGGTCAGAAATAAAAGAATATGTCACGAAAACTGAGAGAAATAAAGGCATTCCAAAATCTCGGTAACTCTAGAACGATCGTCAACAACTTCAACTTCATGCGATACTTTTAGAAATTGCACGGTGTTGAATTATTTCTCCCTCAAAGACTCACAGGAAAGCTTCCAGGGGCTGATTGGTTCTTTCCACATGGGTAACATCTTTTAGAAATGATAACTCAGTGATTTTAGTCAATCATTTTTCTTACAATCGATGTTAGCACAACTTTTTAACGGACTTTATCATGTACTGTTCAGCTGCCTATTTTTGTAAGTCTTTCCCATTTTTGTGGTCAAATTACAAGTATAAATTTGGTTTCCAACTTCAAAGGCTTCTGCATCCCGACTCGCCGATAAGAGTTTTGACTGGTGTGGTGTAGAGACCCTGAGAGTACCACGTCTAATATCATAAGAAACGTGTGTATTTCACTCTGAATAAAACAATATCATATGAGGTTTAGAAAATTGACTCCCCATTCAATCTACAAAGCTTTTAATCTCTAGCTATTCCGGCCTTGAGTGAACTGGAAAATACACAAGCTCTAACATAACCACGAGAACTAGAACGAAATCTGTCAAGCGATATGAACGAATCGAGTATAGACTGATGTTTGAGATATGTCATTTCTTTCACGTCATGTAACAACTTGAAGAAGGGAGAAGTACTAGTAATTCATGCGAACAGTGAACCGTTTCGAGAGAAAATAATTGGAATTCGAGTCAAAGGAATGCCTACCGACTGCGGAGGATGGCAGCATCTGTGATGACGTCACAACCAGCAGCAAGATGAGCGAGTAGAGCCGTGTGCTACACCCCATCTGGAGAGAGTTAAACGAAAGGAAAGGTTAAGAAGAGATTTGCATATGATTACTTTATATTCTATGTTTTCTCGTCATGATTGATATAAATTTTTCCCCTCTGGAACCGCTTTTATTCATCTGAAAGTTATTAAAGATCGTATACAAACATAAAGTCAGACAGACATACACGCACCCAGCAGGGAAGACAAGAACAAACTGACAAGGAAAATGATTCTTGATACGAAATGTGTCACACGACTGCCATTGTATAAGGCTTTGAGCGCTTTTATTTCGCGGTCTGTAAGAAAAAACAACAACGCATATGTATGTTGTGCCTTTGTTATGGTAATCTCTGTTTTGTAATCTCTCTTTTATATGTGTGAATGTGTTTCTACATGCATTGGCCGTCCAACGAGCCCCACACTAAACAATCAATTCATTAGTCGAATTTCAATATATCAGAATTATGAACAGATTGCGTAAGGTAAAGAAGTAATTGATTTGTCTGTTGCCATCACCACGTCCAAAATCATTCGCGAACTTACAACCGAAATACCTATTTCAAGCAAGCCGTCATTTTGTGTATAATAGTGTAAGAAATTACGGCTTAGTACATTTGAAATAGTAACGATTATGAGGATGATGACAACTAAAACCATTCCAATAATACATTCACGATGAATGGGATGATGAGCTCGTTACGGGGGGGGGGGGGGGGGAGGCGGTATGTACAGAAACGTTGAAGAGCTGATCATGGGTAACACCCTTGAGCTTATCTTGCGGTCTTAATACACACCACTGCCTGATTCGCAATCTGAAGCCATCATGTCAATAAAGAAGACGTGAGTGCAATTAAACAGGGGTCACATTATTTCAATATATCATACCTGCTAGTTGTATTTTTACAGTATAAGATAGGATCAACAAATGGCATTAATCACCTTACTGAAAGAGTTTCTCCTATTCTTCTGACTGGGGTAGCAGGAGGGGTTGGGTGTTGTAGAATTGTTTCGGTTTCCATCAAGATGTACATCCGGGGTTTATGGGCATGTGATTTGTTTGTACATGAATAAGTCCATGCCTTTCAACTACATTAGGTTTTACTTCCTTCCTCATGCATATAAATCATATTAATCATTAGTTTGCGTCTCCTTTGCATTCGAAGCTATCAGTCAAGCTAATTAGGTCCAAAGGCTGCTCCGCACACTTCATCACACATTTCAAGCCTTAGTGGTATATTAAGTTATACTTCCTTCCTAAAGAACATTAATGATGTAAATCATTGTCTATTCCTTTGCGTTCAAAGCTATCACTCGAGCTTGTTAGGTTCAGAGAGCCATTCTGCACACCTAAACACACAATTCAGATGAGGTTTGGGGGGAAATATGCAGTTTGCTTTAATGCGCGTGTTATGAGCGTGTTTCTACTGGCTTGTGACGTGTTCTTGTTTTTGTCGGGGTGTATGAGCTTCGCAACTTGATAGAAGTTATTATTTCCAAGAGAGAAATGTTCTGAAAAATATCTTACAAATTGAGTAGAGTGATTTCAGTTTGAGTTTACAAGGATCAATATTATTTAGCAGGCTGCATCTACCCAAAGTGGCAGGTCTTGTCATGCTTGTACTTTGATTTTCTGACGATGATGCGGACAGTCGCTATCGGGCGGTACAGCAAATAAAACTGAAAAATAGATTTTCGTTTTGATATAATAGTAAATAATTTAATTTGGAGGAGAATAATCAGACTAAACAACTGTTATCTACTCCTTTTGTCGTCACCCACTGGCAAAGCGCTACCAAAACTCAGCAGTCTTCATGGTACGTGTTTACAATGTGACCAAACCAGTCGCGGATCCAGGGGGAGCGCACCCCTTTATTTATTCATTTTTTTTTTTTTTGCTAAAACAAAAGAAATGAAAAGAAAAAATGGGGGGGGGGGGCGCGTCGCCCCGTTTAATTTTGTAAAGGCGTCCCCTCTCTACGGAATTCCTGGATCCGCCCCTGAAAACCATATCAAACACGATGATTCCTGTCATACTATGAGTGGAAAATCATTTAAGTTCCAATATCAATTGTGAGAAATTTAGAAGTACTCGTAATAGGCTTTGTCGTAAACGTGACAGATGATACAAACAGCTGGCAAAGTTTCACACTTCATAATTATGATCACTCTAATTCTCCGGTGTGTATTAGGAAGGTGTCAGAACTTCACATCCTCGAGCTAAGTCATGTCGATGTTATTTTCTTTTTAGAAAGGGATGATTTGTGATATTCGCTGAACAAACCCTCTCAAACAAAATACAAAAAGAAGGAGTACGGAGTCGATACCACATTCATGCCCATTGGCATTTTTTTATTAAATGGCAAATAATTCTCGTTTCCGAGATCTAGCTAAAGAAGGCACAATCTCACGCCCACTTACATAGTATCACTCTGCTTTCAATACTGCCATCTAGAAGAAGAATTAAAACTTGATGACTCACCATTCTGAGGTCTTTGTGTCTCTGATCTGGTGAAGTGAATTCTTAATCATAAAATGTTCCAAAACAGTTTAAAGTCTCCAATCCAAAGCGAGTACCTCCCTAGAGTTCGGCTTCCCGTTTTGATGGAATATTACGGAGAAAGTAATGACGCTGTGTTGCCGTCGTTTATCCTTTTAAGAGGCTGTGAAGGTATTCATTCATTCCACTTCTGTCTTGAGCACCTTCTACTGCAGGCCAAGCCCCTTTTGTGAGTTTGGAGAATGCGACCTTTTTTATCCTGCTAGCTTGCTCTGGCGTGTCAAGTCTCGGATGTTTGAGTTGATGAGTTTGCCTCGGCAGTCCGCGGTGCCAAAGATGAGCTGGTGGGATGCAAGGATGTTTCAAGACGTCCTGCCTTTGCGCGCGTCAGCTGCTGTATGCTGGCAGCTTGAAGAAGTATTGCAGCTAAATATATCCGGTGTATGAGCTCGGGACTCTGGGGTCATGGTGTGACTCGCTCTCAGTATGGGTTCCATGCAGAGGGTTTAGAGGTGACATGAGGACGGAGTTGGGATGCTGGAGCAAGGGCGGAAGACATTGGATGGAGGAGCCCGTTGGGTGTCGTGTGTAAGGAGACAGAGGAATGCCATCTAAGAGGAGAATAAAAAAGTTTCAATGTCATAGTTAGTTTCCTTTTCATAAACTCAAACGATTTCCGTGAAACATCGTCATGGGACAAAAATTAGAAAGTCTATCATCAGAAACAGGAGACAATATCTACAAAGCTTACTACTTAATGCGCCTGTCATTATTCTAAAATGTATTTGTTTCTGTTTGTTTGACACAGTGCCAGCCAGCTTTGACCGGTTCTTCGAGATGTACATTTAGTACAGTTTTTTTTTTTTAATTTGACGAATCTTCCAGTCGCCTGAGAGACTAGTCCACATTGTTAAACTATCGGGATGAGCAATGGAAAAGGAGAGTAACTAATAAAAAGAAAATTTCAGGGTTAGATGGGGTATAGTATGACTTCCGGTGTGTCAATGACTACACAGGTCCACGAGCTGAATTCTTTCTAAACAAGCAATTACTCATGTTAACACGATGAATACGACTGTAATTCAAACACGACGTCATGGTAAAGTGTGAGCTGTAGAATAATGGCAAAGAACCATGTCAAGGTTAAGATAAACAAGAGCGGTATAGTCCTTAAACTTCTCTCATTGTCTCTTGCATTCTCCTGCATGGTCTATGACTATAGAGCCATGCCATAGGTCAAAATGACACATAATCGGTAGTTTGTTCTCCCTCATTATAATTTGTTCCTAAAAAATCTGACAGATGTAATGGTCACTGATTATATTCACGTCAATCTGGAGTTTCTGGTTTGTTGCACCTTCCTGTTCAAAATCACGCATCGCCTGCCGGTCTAGAGGACTTCGTTATAACGGAAATCGCTTGTACTGTAGGAAAGATCATTAGATGTCTCACAAACAAGAAGTTTTTATAACATTGTAGTGACATATGATGACGTATTCAGCATTCTTTGTTTTAGTGTGATACAAATGCAACTCGTTCTCCAGTGTTCTCTGAACAAAACCTTGACAAAACTTCTTTACTTAGTAAACAACTCTAGCACCCACTGTTTCCCAACATGTCTGTTTCTCCTTCTTTGTTTCAGTGTGCTGTTTTCAGTGGGTTTGTCGTCGTTGGAGGTGTTTTCTTTGTGTGAGTGTGTTTTTTGTTTCTATTTTTTCTTTGTTTTGTTTTGGGGGTTTTGTATATTAAAGGGGATTTTATATCGATGTATACTGATAACAACCTTGGCCTAACCAAGCTTGCAGTTTCAAATGTTGGTTATTCTTGCTGGCACCGAGCGTCGCAGGGCCGTTAACGGGCAGAAGTCGGGCATACCAATCTCGGCGGGGAAGCCATCTCAACTCACCCTTGGGCACACAAACACACACGCACACATACATACATATGACTAGACGTAAAATGCGTACGAAAAGAAAAAAAAATCGGAGAAAAATGTGAGGGAAGACAAAATATGGGAAATGGGTAGAATAACACGCCCTGACACATGAGACTTGTGAATACCAAGCCTACAAACTTTGCCTTCAAATACTTTAAGTCAGGGTAAATAAAAGGAAAAAATGAGAAAATATCATCTTCTGATGAGACACAGTATATTACAGATAAAACATATCATTATCATTAATTCATATGGGTAATGTATGACAACAATTCATTATATCTGTGATTTTGTTCACAACAAAATTCAAGATTCGTTATTAAACTGCAATGTCAAATCAACTTGTATAGCAGCATTGAATTCCATATAATGCATCATCCTGAAACAAGAGAGAGAGAGAGAGAGAGAGAGAGAGAGAGAGAGTTTGAATATACAAGATATATATTCTCATCTTACACTTTTTCAACAGCATAATTATAATATTTAGATAAGTCAAGAAAAATGTTTCAACAAGAAAAATGTTTCAACAACCCCACAATTGCCGATTCGCTTCAAGCAGATTTCTACTGATGATGATTCACAGCATTCGTATACGGCGCCATATATCTATTTAAAAACTCAGAGAGTCCTTCCGCATCTTGCGGAAGAAGAAATGGGGTCTGCTTGGATTAACTCATTACTATTTGTCTACCACAAACAAAAGATTATTATTCAACTATCCCAGGGGAAAATAAACAGCAAAGAATTAAACGCTGCAGAACGTACGGGGCACACGCTTTATTAATCGTCTTCCATTTACTGGTTTCCTCCTGAGCTGTTCCATTGCGAAAAGCAACCGAGAATAAAGAGACACGGAATGAATCATTTTGGTGGTAGCAGAAAAAACTCGAGCTGAGTTTATCTACTTACATCTTCTCTAAAAGTGTTTATGATCATCCTGTCCAAATCTTAAAGATCTTTGGCATAAAGTTTGACAAGAAAAAAAAAACGGAAACAATAATGCACAAGCCATGCAAGCGGTGATGACGATATAAGAAAAGAATTGCTTCGATAAGTGATTCCTTCACCTTTTTTTTTTTTTTGGATATAGCCAATCAAGGGAAGAAGTATTATGGTCTCTAAAGAGGAGACAATGTAAATGAATGTGGTAGATATATTACATTATTCATCTGATGATCATAATTTAGCATCATGTTGATTTGTTACACTCAATCAGCCAAGAATATGTGAAGATGCCTTATCCAAAGAAATAAAATGAAGACACAAATTAATAAAACTCATTTTTACTTGGACATAAACATCAAAACTTGCTTTGACTAGCACCAAACTATAATTTTTTAGCACTTCGATGGTTGATTGATTTCCTGAAAATCGTGATTAGAACGGGCCGCCTGCATGGTACAGTGGAAATTGACAATTTTAGGGGGATGGACATTCCACTCTCTTTCCTGTGTTAAAACGTCACGTTTGATGCGAATCAATAATTGGTAATTGCTCCATGTATGCGAAACTGATGATAGTATAATAAACATTTCGTTCCCGTGGATGTCTGCTTTCCTTCACTGTTCGTTATTACATTATGGATTTCACTTAGAGGATTTCCTGTAGCACAACCTTGTATAACCTGAGTACTTGTGTTACAGCTGGACAATAATGCTTTCCAATCTTAAACGGGGGCGGGAATTTTCATTGCGTAAAACAAATTGATTCATAATGCCCTGCACAGCGGGGCAACAGACTGAGTCGGTGGATGGACGCAGTCTGTTGTAAGTTTCTTCAGTGGCATTTCATGGATAGGAATTCTATTTGTTGATGTAAGGGCGATGCAATTTAAAAATGGAACTTGGCGGGGGATTTTGCATGTCACTGATATGAAAACATCTATCAGGTTGTCAGATCTTTTCTTTTTGTCAAGAAACACATGCCTCCTAATATCACAATGGCCAGAGAACAGCAAACCCAAACACTTCCCACTGTTCGTCACAAGGCAAGGGTATCTAGAAGGTTTGAAAGTCATACAACTTGCACGTTTGAACCCTCAGAGCAAAGAAAGAAGAAGGAAATCGAAAGATCATTAAGACGGACTAAAAATGATGTCCGATGTCTGAAGTTCAACTTGACTCAAATATCTAATAGGTCCAGAGTTACTTAACAGAAAACATGCGTCTTGCATTGTAAACACTAGATCATACTATAGTAACAGTACCAAATGCATATCAGCCAGAATGATTTTATTTCACCACAGTGCGAGACTATCAGACTTGTTCAGGAATGGTACCAAAGTTTATTGTCCATCCAATTCCGACTTTTACTTTCCTAATTTTTGTGAATTATTGGGTATGGAGCAACTAACTTAACTCTTGCAGTGTCATTGATGAAATCCGGAAAAGGCATATCTGATAAGAAGTAGCTATTTCTGAGCAAAGCATGTAATGACTTTGAATATAATTGTGTCTTGCAAGGAGAAGACATCTTATTAAAGCATTGCATCGGTTGGGGAATAACCGAACTTTGGTCATTGACTCTGAGTTTTGAAATCCTTGGTCGCTTCAATCTCGAGTTGATGTTTCACTAAATGGTAAACAGAGTAACGTCCTTTGATCTGTATCGTCTGTATAGTTAGAAGCTACTAAACAAGCTCATCTGATATATCGAAAACCAAACTGAATATTACCCTTGGCTTATAGATATATTGTAATAACACTAAACCCATTAAACAACTGTCTTATTTGTTATTTCTTTTCCTTAAAAAGCTTATTTTATTCACTATAGTAATCATAGCACTTGCTCCTAATCGCAACTACCTCTTCGAGCTCTTAGAACATACATGTCTACTGAAGAGTGCTACATTTCTACATTTGCCCTGAAAAAAAAAATGATTTGTGTGAATGCAATAGACAGCTTTTAGAAGATCATAAGCACAGCCTGTTTCAGTAACTATCTGCGTGGTCTTTTATGCATGCATGCCTTTCTTGTATACATGATGTATTTTCATTTCTCTTCATCTTCTCTTGTTTGCCAGTGTGATATCAAGTATCAAAGCACCTCTTAACTGACGATGAGAAGACTAATATCTATTCTATGTTATGTCATGCGATGTTATGCTGTTCTAAATGCTATGATATGCTATGATAATGATAATGATATGTTACGATGGCTCTTACTTTCGGATACTTGGG
Organism: Diadema antillarum; assembly: GCF_040938485.1. Taxonomy (NCBI): domain Eukaryota; kingdom Metazoa; phylum Echinodermata; class Echinoidea; order Diadematoida; family Diadematidae; genus Diadema; species Diadema antillarum. The sequence continues at coordinate 1,395,488 of NW_027271370.1, forward strand.
GAAAAAGTCCACTTGTCTCTGATCTCAATGTCTGGGAAAATGAACATCCATTTCTTTTCTTTTTTCCTGGGCACAAAATCATAAATGCCATGATGATATGAAGAACCAGTGATGTATTAATATGGAATTTTGATTTATGGACCATTGTGTTCTAAGACCGCATGTTTGTTTATGTTTTTTGTCTATGTGGTCGTGCAGTCTTTCTAGTTGGGCATAAAAATGTGGACCCTATAAGCACACCACGCTGATGCAAGACTCGATACAAATGTATCGGGGGGCACTACCGTGGGCACTGTGGTATACTGGATCAGACTCTTGATGACTTGAAACTGAGGTGACGAGTTCGAGTCCTACATACTGAGTGCTTGCCTCCTTGATGGGACTACTGACGACGTCCCTCTTGACCCAGGTGTATAAATGGGTACTTTGAAATGTTGGGATGATAGTAATGACAGGGCCCTCTGGAAGAACGGTGCTCTCACTTACGTGACTACTATGGGTGAATAAAACCATATGATATCATATCATTGTAAAGACATGTATTCTAAAATGCACTGCTACTCCACTTTTAAGTTGACTTTGGGGAAAGTAATAAAATCAAACAAAAATGGTTCACTCTTTTTTTAATCGAACATTGAAAGAAAAATACAGAATTGTATGGTTTCACATGTTTTCACGAAATGGTGAAATGGCAAATGAAATGAAATCTTTTTTTTTCCATAGAGTCATGACGGTTGTATTCGTATGAGCAAATACAGCAAATACAGCAAATACAGCAAATAATATGTATAGTTAGAAGCTACTAAACAAGCTCATCTGATATATCGAAAACCAAACTGAATATTACCCTTGGCTTATAGATATATTGTAATAACACTAAACCCATTAAACAACTGTCTTATTTGTTATTTCTTTTCCTTAAAAAGCTTATTTTATTCACTATAGTAATCATAGCACTTGCTCCTAATCGCAACTACCTCTTCGAGCTCTTAGAACATACATGTCTACTGAAGAGTGCTACATTTCTACATTTGCCCTGAAAAAAAAAAATGATTTGTGTGAATGCAATAGACAGCTTTTAGAAGATCATAAGCACAGCCTGTTTCAGTAACTATCTGCGTGGTCTTTTATGCATGCATGCCTTTCTTGTATACATGATGTATTTTCATTTCTCTTCATCTTCTCTTGTTTGCCAGTGTGATATCAAGTATCAAAGCACCTCTTAACTGACGATGAGAAGACTAATATCTATTCTATGTTATGTCATGCGATGTTATGCTGTTCTAAATGCTATGATATGCTATGATAATGATAATGATATGTTACGATGGCTCTTACTTTCGGATACTTGGGGAAAAAGTCCACTTGTCTCTGATCTCAATGTCTGGGAAAATGAACATCCATTTCTTTTCTTTTTTCCTGGGCACAAAATCATAAATGCCATGATGATATGAAGAACCAGTGATGTATTAATATGGAATTTTGATTTATGGACCATTGTGTTCTAAGACCGCATGTTTGTTTATGTTTTTTGTCTATGTGGTCGTGCAGTCTTTCTAGTTGGGCATAAAAATGTGGACCCTATAAGCACACCACGCTGATGCAAGACTCGATACAAATGTATCGGGGGGCACTACCGTGGGCACTGTGGTATACTGGATCAGACTCTTGATGACTTGAAACTGAGGTGACGAGTTCGAGTCCTACATACTGAGTGCTTGCCTCCTTGATGGGACTACTGACGACGGTGTATAAATGGGTACTTTGAAATGTTGGGATGATAGTAATGACAGGGCCCTCTGGAAGAACGGTGCTCTCACTTACGTGACTACTATGGGTGAATAAAACCATATGATATCATATCATTGTAAAGACATGTATTCTAAAATGCACTGCTACTCCACTTTTAAGTTGACTTTGGGGAAAGTAATAAAATCAAACAAAAATGGTTCACTTTTTTTTTAATCGAACATTGAAAGAAAAATACAGAATTGTATGGTTTCACATGTTTTCACGAAATGGTGAAATGGCAAATGAAATGAAATCTTTTTTTTTTTCCATAGAATCATGACGGTTGTATTCGTATGAGCAAATACAGCAAATAAACTTTTTTAATGACATAATCTTTTAGCATCATCCTATGCGAAAAAACGACAAAGTAGACTCGCTTATGACAATCATATTTTCTCACCAGCTACCACTAATGGGACGTATACAGGATGAAGTGAAACTACAGGTATCCTAACCGTTACAGTTCGTTATTCCGGAGGTTCGTTGTTCTGAAGGTTTGTTAATCCGTAAGTGAAACAAGGTTCATTATGCCGAAGGTTCGTTAATCCGAAACTGAAAAAAAGAGTTCGTTATTCCGAAGGTTCGTTAATTCGAAAACGAAATAAGGTTCGTTAGTTCGCACTTTCTTTCATTTTCGGACGAACGAACTTTCAGAATATTGTAACATCACCCATCTCAACACTACTAAACAGGATCAGCAGTTGTGGAGAGTGCGTGTACGGAGGAACACTTTGACAATGGAGATTCCGCCGTCGGGCAACGCCAGACAATGTTACGGCGCGCTAATGAACCGGTCTCTGAATGAATCAGGTATATAACTTTAGCGGCCGTCCATGCGATCGGATGAAGAAAAATCTGGGCGTCTTTACATTCATCGATCTCCTATCTGAAGTAAAAATGTAAACAGGTGAAAGCAAGAAAAAAGAATGGAGAACTCGTTGTTTGTTGAATATAGTTAACATGATTGTGTTGTTATTTCCTACTGATATGAAACAAATCCATAAAGCTTTATCAGTTTATAGGTAGTTGAGGTCCTCAAACATGTCATCTTTCTTTGACTAGATTGTTGCCATACATTAGTATAATTACCTCTGTCATGTATTATCGTTATATAAGGTCATTAACATGTGACACTTTGACATCAATATTCTCAAAAATAACTTCAGTGAATGTACACAAAAGCCCAAACACACAGACACACGCACATATTCAGGGGCATTACTGTGACCATGATCTCGAAGGAAAGACTAGAAAAAGGTAATGTTCTTGTTCCACTCGGATCTAAATGTAATCTCCTGTCAACAATTGTGATCATGGATTTAGTGAGGACTTGCAAATTACTGACGTATGTGTTATTACCAAACAATATATTGATGTGCTCTTGTATAAACAAACAATCTAATGTGTGCTTTGATTTTGATAAGCAACTATTACGTATTAATGAGTCAAAACATGAGTTCTTTTTAGAGAAATCTTTAAAGATATAGAATGAGAAAAAAAAAGATGTAGGCCTACATATTGTTTTGGGGCTGGGGAGCAATTTCGTTGAGTTGAAACCGTGTTTGCAACAATTAAGACTTTTTTTATATTGAATGCAGTCAGATTATCGGTGGCTGCATTTTCGACCAGAACTGGGATAGACTATTTACTGTCATGTCTTGACCATCCAGTAGAGAAATAAAAAAAAATAAAATAAAGCTCTCAGATTACGTGGGGGCTACGTGAAAGCAGAACTGCTGTTAAGATGTTGTTCGCAGTCGCAGAAATTCAATTACGATAATATTGTGTGACGAATGATATCTTATTTAATGGATCAGCAAAAGAACGTGATACCCAACATGAATAGTATTTATAGGTTTAAGAAAAAAAAATCCAGACGACGACATCTATTAGTTGTCTTTTGTCGTCAAAACATATTTGTGGTGACTTCTACGGCCATAGTTGTCATTCCAAGCACGACTTGAAAACTCGCTCATCGACCTCCGTGGAGTGCGGGTCCCTAACAGACGATAGCGACGTCACATCACTACGTCACAATTTCTGCGGAGAAAGCGCAATGGTGACGCGTTCCCGCCTGAATTGGTGGGGACACTTCCAAATCAATATGAGTGCGGGACGCCAGACTATATTTAAGCCCACTGGAAATTCTTTGTCCAGCATATGGTCCTTTTTGCTTTCTTAGGATCTTCGTCTGTTATACTTAAAATAAACAATTACGCATATCATATCTTCGAATCATTTTTGTAGTAACGACATGTATAAAGATACATATCCATTTAGATTCTTTTTATGACTGATAACGTAATCTACCTCCTAACAAGCGCGTCCATGTACTCAAGTGTCAGGAGTGTGGGAGATAGTACGTCCTATCAACATCGTTCATGATGATAGCCTAACTCAGGGGAGTGAGAGAGGCATGTAATGGTTCAATAAAATCTCCAGATCATTTTCAATCTCACTCGAATTGTCTGCAATGTTCATTCATACACCGTTTCTGCTGTAAAAGGTCAAAATTAACTGGAGCAATTTTGCCACACATTCGATTACTGTATTCTTTTTGAGGAGTTTGCGCCTCTGAATATTTTTTAAAAGATATATGGGGCCATATTATTAATACATATGCAATAAATCATCATCATCAAAAGTTTTAAAAGGTACTTTTTTGAAATGTACTCTTGCCCCTTGTTTCCTTGTCTTTGAGATGTTGATGGGATGTCTATGACTGATATAAGTGTTGAGGACCAATCAGTACTTGTCATAGATGTTGGTCTGATTGGAATGATTAAGGGTATCACCTGCGGTCTCTGTAAATTTTACCTTTTTCATCTTCCAGCCTGAGGTTGTATTGATGTGGTCTAGAGCTGGGGTTGTTACACTTTTGTTGAAAACCTCCGTCCTGAATTCTTGAATGAGGAGAAGGCAAAGATGATTCATTTTCTTTGGTGGCATTTCACGTGATATCCCTGGCACCAATTTATTTGCTCTACACTCTACTTTTTCTCTCTTAATAACGTGGAATGTTATTTTCAGTTGACCAAATTATTATCGGATATAGGCTTATGAGACGAATGCTTTCAGTACTCAGACAATAAACGCACCATTTTTATGCAGAACTAGTGCTCTACTTTGTAAGAATTGATTTAAAATCAGTCATGAATCAAAGAGACATCAACGACGTGTGTAAATACACCACGACGTGTTCCCGTATTGTATGGTTTTGCGTCCTTTCGTCAGCGTGCTACATTGCCACGTTACATTGTCGCGTTTAGGATAGGACCAGACACATCCGACAGTTTTTGACCATTCCTGTGCTCCAAAGTTTCTTTGAAACCAGGAATAGGGCATCTCATCTCATCTTCAGTACCCTTTCTCTTTCTTCAAATTGTGTCTCTGTTTCTCTTCTTTTAATTCTGGCCTTTTTTTCCTATGCTGTGTCATGGTAAATTTGATTTGAATCTCTCCCTGCCAGGTCGCCGACAGCCTAGCGACCTTCACCAGCGTCTGTCACGGCTCCTGGCATGAGGCAGACGGTCCCCTTTCAAACCTCCTTCTCTTCGCGCAGTTGGACTGCAAATTTCATCGCCCTCATTTTCAGATTAACTCCTTCACTTCCGCCCACAAAGTTTAGCGTTACACCGGAAACTCACCAAACAGATAGAGAAAGAGAGAGAAAAAAGAATATCATAGGTTTTCTTGATTTGAATTACTGTTCATGGCGTAAGAAACATCTAATAATGATGTACAATCATAGATACAAAATGTCCTCTCGAATCACTTAAATCTGAAAAATAATCACACGATCTATCCGATGTATACGTTCTACTTCACCATGATAAGGAATATGATAACACGCATGCGTTTTTGTCTTGTACTGTAATCTAGGTCAACTTACAAACCCGCTGCCGTTGTTCGACTACGCGTATATAGTGTCAGGTATTCGATATGTATGCGTTGTGTCCTGTGTTCTATTGAAAAGCATCTAACCTGGACTTCAATGCTACCCTTTTATGGATGGTTATTGGGATAAGGAGAATTGCAAGAAATCATTCGGAATCAAATGCCACCGGTGCCAGTATTACAAACAGTGTTGTCACAAGAGAAAATGCAGAAGAAAGAAATACATTGCATAATGGAATGAATATATAGCAATAGAGAGATATATTGTGATTGTTGAGGTAGCAAAAGAACTAATTTCCCTTTACAATGCAAACAAACAAGTGCGATGACGAAGAGGTTGGTAAAGACTTGTTATCACATTTAGGTTTGACTCTAAACAAGCTTTTTTCATTTCCCAGTTGCCTTGTTCTTGTTGGAACAGACAAACACGCTTCGTTCGAACCCATTTTTCTACTTTTACTAGCTATAGAAAAGGGTTAATTTCTCAATTGCATGGTCTCCAACGTATCATGAAATACCCTTGCTTGAAGGGAAGCAACGAAATCAAACAAAGAGCAATTATTGCTTTCTTTCGCTATCAATTTACACAGGTTTTCGTAGCCCGCAATCTGCGATATGATTTTTGGCCTATACAAGGAGGATCAACAACTTACTTGGATCGATCTTTTTCAGATTTCGTAACCTACAATGACGACGATGGATCAGCCTATTGTATTAACTGAAAACGGTTGGTCGAAAGCTCGGTATCTTTTTCTTTTATTCACAATATGTTCTGTACCAAAAAGTGATCTTGCACTCCAAGACTTTTGCAATGTTTCGTTTTGAAAGGTATATTGTTATGTCTGTCTCTGCTTTCATCTTGAACAGCTTCTTTGTGTATTGAGTTCCGGGTCAATTAATGGTACTATGCTAATCACGACTTCCACTAAATCAAATATATATATGATAAACATGAAGCATTTATTCACTGTAACAGTGAATAAGATTACGTTGTTATAGTTCGACCAAAACCCAGAAGACACTGGGAAACAATTCGGGTTTGATTGGATGGAATAAATAGATTGGTCACATTCCCTAGTTATCCAGGTTTCTGTTTATTTAAAGGGATCGTACAGTTTTGGTTGAGACCTAATTTCAGGTTTCTAACATTTTTTGGTGAGATAATGAGAAACCTCTTATGAAATATGAAAGAGCATATGATTCTATGAGGGATTCAACGTTTATTTGATGAAAATTGGTTTTGAAATGGCTGAGATATCCAAAAAAGAGCAATTCTGATGAAGTGTGGGACCCACACTTTATTACGATTGCTTTGTTTTACTTTGTTTTTGGATGTTTCAGTCATTCCAAACCCGATTCTCATCAAATAAACTTTGAATTCCTATTTAAATAGCATGCACTGTACTATTTCATAAGTATTTTCTTGGTATCTCGCAAAAAGTTAAAAGCCCAATTCTCATCTCCACCAAAACTGTACCATCCCTTTAAAGCAATGTAAGTTTGCTTGCCAAAGTGCATTTTTATCACTGCCTCGAATGTATGCGGAGCACAAAAAAAATAATAGTATTCCTTTGATCACAGTTTACTACAATTTTACACAGCTTCCACGATGAGTAAAACTAAGTTTTATAGCTGTTACTCATATTTTCAATACGTTTGACCAATGTATTGATTTTGTTTTTAGAAAAAAAAGGAGGTCTTGGGCTATGTCACTGATGTCATGATTCTTTCCGTCGCAACGAAAAGAAAACGACTCGTCGTTTTCATTCTATCGTTTACTCCGGTCAAACTTAAACTTATGCCTACATCCTCTTTACGTTAAACCCTAATTATGTGCGATGCATCGTATGGCTCTAGATGTATTAATTTGTCTGTAAAATAAAACACCCTGTCTTATCATTCCATGTTTTTACATACTATACACGTATTTCTCTTTTAACGTTTTGTACAGCGATCGAAGGTAACAAAAAGGCCAAAATTTGCTTCTCTCGATTGTTCAAAGACAAGTTAAGCTAATATGATTAGATTGTTCTTACAGAAATAGATGTCGTTCGTCTTTAGTTCTCATCTCCCTATATAATAAGACTAACATATCTCATAATTGGCATACTTCTGTCATTTGATCACCAGTCTGGGAGACACAATTAAGCGCAACAGGAAGGCGAAACAGGAGAAACGTTACCGTTTTTCTGTGTTTTTGACCTATTTTTGTCATGCACGTCACTGATGTCGTGGAAGTAGATACCATGCCACAACAACTACGTGCTCAGCACCGATCGCAGCAGTGGGTGAACGTCAAACAAATTATGAGGTAAGAAAGCTCAGCGTGAGAGCAGTCTTGAAAACACTGCCTTCTCTTTCTTTCCTAAAATTCAGAGGTTTTGATCTCCTTTTTTCTTGTTATTGTCACCAATGTTGTTTAACAAAAACTTATTTGCCATTCACATCCAATTTGATAGATGTTATCATGTTCTCAGACTTGTCTTCCACACAAAGCGAGAGTTGAGATATGTTTCAACATCCGTCGAAAAAAGAAAAAAAGAAAGGTGTAATAAATTCTGCGTCATCAATACATCGTCATTTTTGTAATTTCTATGAACTTGATGATTATCAAACCATGAATACCTTCAAAGAGGTTGCTCTCCACTATCCACCTTGCTCTGTCTCAAACCAGCCCCAGGTCTACTTGGGTTCACGTCACGAGTTCGACACCCACGATTCATACAGCCCAGAGTCATACAGCCCGTGAGTCATAGTCCAGGAGTTCGACACAATTAAGCAAACAATTAAGGCCCATGGGACCGACACATTAAGCCCTGCGTGGATATGTCGAACTCGTGGGCTGTTTCTACCCAGTGTCGAACTCGTGGGCCTTATTTGCCTAGTGTCGAACTCGTGGGCTGTAGGCTATGACTCGTGGGTGTCGGCCTCGTGGGATGACCCCGTCCACCCATCATCCATCTTTCTTGAAATGTCGATCCATCCTTTTCTTCTTCAGGCGTCCACTTTTTCTTTTCCCTTCTCCCCCCTTGATCACCTGCCAATGTCATCAGGTCATTTCATCCTCTACATGTTCACACCATTTTTACCCTGCCTCCTGCAATATTCTCCCGAATAACCTGATTTTTTCCTGATTCTCATCATATCACTTGCATTCTGTTATATCCGTCCTGGATCCTGCATCCATGCACTCCCTGTGTTCGAGTTGACCTTGACATACTGAATCCTGTCAAATAAAACTGGAAAATGGAAAAAGACTGAAAAAGTAATGGAATAGTGAAGCTTCAACGCCTCAACGCACTCTCATATTTAGCATATAAATATTACAAACAATATATATATATATTTTGGAATGTAGCAATCCACCCTCAAAATATTAATTGCTAAGTCCTCACACTCAACGAGTAATTCGACTTGAGTCATAGATTTCTTATTACCGAAGATTTGTGTGCAAGCCAGTGATACTAGTAAATGATTTCGCCTCACTTGAGTTGCATAATGTGTTTGTGACCGATATCCCTGTTTCGCGAAAACATGTAAAACTTTACGATTATGTTACTCTCTATTCTTTGTCGTATTCAAGTCGAGTGTATGTGCGTATAATTATGTAAGGCCGTATATCCCTTTTGCAAACGTCATGAAATTTTGCATGGTTGAAGAATAATGTGTCCAAACATCGTGTATGAAATCTTACGTTAACACATCTCAAAGTTAAAAAAAAAAAAAAAAAAATGAAACGAAGCACTAACCCCGTGTCGCTCGAGAAGACGCTCTCCTTTTGTATCGAGAATAGCGGTTGGATTTTTTTTTTCGGGGTCCGAACAAATACACTGAAAATCTCTAGCATGTTTCCGTTCTCTCATAAAGAAATTTCCAGTTTTATTTTTCTGAGGAGAGGTCTGAATTACCTACCTCTACAATATACCAGTTTATGACAGGAATCTAATTTCAGAGTTACAAAAGGGACTCACGAACTCATGTTTTGATTGACCGTGCTTTGCTCCATAAACTGCTCCACATGACGCTAGGCACTACAACTGTCTCTCATCGCCCACGCCGATGCTTGTTACGACTGACAATGAAAAACAACATCAAATTAATGAATTTCCATACTTTTTCGATGCACAATCATAGAAACTGAAACCACGCTGTGGATATACATTATTTTCTAGAATTTATATAGGAGAGTAACAGTCGATATCTTTTTTTCTCAGTTTAGCTTTTTTATCTTTTCGCGGTTGCTGATGATGCAGCTGAATTTCGGTTGTCTGGGACTTCTGTCGTTCCATTCTTCCCGGAAGGTTCTCCGTCCATGGTTCTCTCATTATCCAAGGAGCATTCACGATCTTCTATTTTCGAATGAAATATATGGAGCGTTGAATGCGATTAACACTGCTCTTTTTTCTATTTCTTGAGACACAAATGTCACATCTTAATTACCAAATATATTGTCTGATTTTTTTTTTGGATACCTTCAAAATTTAAATTATGTAATAATAGTGATCCTATGGCATACAAATCGAGAGAATTTATTTCCAAGGACCTTCCACAAAAACAGTACGAATAGTGGTGGCAAGGAGACGTGGAGAAATCGGTTTTACGGTTAAGATACGACCAAGCGTGCATGAGTTATCCAAACATTTAAAAAAAAGGGGGGGGGAATTCAAAACATCGCACTAATATTTGTGCTGGTAAAATTTCGATATAAAAGCGTTCTAATGCGAAGAAAAACAAATATAATTTTTGGTTTTTGATTTAAATCATTTTTTTTTCATGGTGGGAAGTAGACAATAAGTGATAAACAGAGTATTCGGGAGGATATCAAAGAAAGAAGTGTGTAGGTGTGTGTGTCCGTGTGTGTACAAATTCATGAATCAAAATCGGAGAACTGTAAAAATGTGATAAAAATAAAGCAAGAGTAGCAAGCAAAAATATTTTGGGACATTCCAATCTAGGAGTGATTTAAGATTTTTTTTTTTAAATCTCGGTTTCTCCTTCCTTTCTATTTGATTTCCTATTTTCTACCTGTTATTTATCTTCGATTTGACAACAGAGGTTGATATTTCGTAATTCAATTCTTAAATCTCATACTTTTGAGTTTTACCTTCATGACGAATCAAACTCTATTTTGAGGAGAATAAGGTACAATGTAGAAGGAAAGGTATTTATCAAGTCATACACAGGCTTTCATGTATTCATATTTTTACAAAAGTGTTGGGCTTGTGAACCTCACTGTGGTAGTCGTTGAGGTAGAATCAGGGGCATCGGAGACCTCGTTGCCCTCTCATGTGGAAAGCAAAAGCATTGTTGTTGATGGCCAAGGGGCAGTCACATATATACCCAGGTAGCTCGTGAGAAATTTCGGGCAGAGATCGACCGGTCGCTGACGGGAAATCGACAGGGCATTGCTCAGGATCGCTGGGGCTCTACAGTCCGCTCGTCTTCTCCAAAAATCATAGGGCGATACCTAAAGCCCAGCGGCGACCGAGCAGGCTACAAATCGGCTGGACGCTGTCCAGAGTTGATTTACTAGTACGCTTAAAAGTTAGCTTGTAACAAGGTTCTACTACAGGACATAAATATATCTACATTTTTACAATGTATAAGTTTATGTATCCACATGTCATTACGGCTTCTTTTGTATGGGGAAGGAGAGATCCTAATATCCATACTGACGTTCAAGTTTATCGTAATGGTAAGCCGAGGACTGAAAGGGATACTTCTTTTGGGGCAGAGGCGATCTTTTTCTTTTTTGTTTTGAAGTTTGCTTGTTTTGCTCTCTCATTAATACTAATACTTGACACGAGCACGGAGACAGAGGAATGAGTGAACAATATGGATCCATTTCCTTTGGAGGCTACGCTGCACCCATTTCAAGAGACACAGGACATTCTGTAATTACATTCCAAATTGTGCATGACACTAAGCCACGTGGACCCAAAACTGAGGTACGATCATTATTCTAAACGCAATTATTATAAACATATTGCACATTGAACATATTCACCAAGCAAGGATGGCTATGGTTAGGGTATCATGGGTGAGTGGATCCAAGAAATTAAACGTAAAGGTAGCAAGTATGTGCACTGCCCCTGGAGCAAAGCCCCACTAAGCCCCGTCATCCCCTCCCCCATCACCACCACGCACACACACTCACACACAACACAAACCCATAAACACACATGGTTATGCAGCACACACATGTCAGAAGTATGCAAGTCATTGTAAGAATTGTTCTATATGAAGCAAAATTAGTGATGTTGGATTGTACTATGAGTTTCTAATGACATCAGGAGGGCTCTTGCCAAACAAGACACGATGATGCAGCACATATTTCATTTGGGAAATATGCAAATTATTTTTAAAATTTCTCTAGGTAAAGTAAATATAGTGATGTTAGATTGCATTTTGAATTTGGAATGTCATCAGGAGGGATCATGTCAACAAAACTGCAATCCTTCAAAACACGTATCCTGTATTCAACAGTACATAAGTGATACAGCCAGCAGTGTTAGTCACAAAATTACTACTATTATCACAATTCTTTTTGCGAAGGTTTATTTTTCAAGGCAATTAAATACATCATATTCCAATATTTTACATATAATTTCAAAATACACTCTACACTTTTTTCAGCAATGTATTCAAATGTAAAAAATACACCCTTCAATGTTGTTGTTTTTTTTTTTCTTTGTTGCAAATATCAAGTGGACAAAATTCTGGAACTTCATGCATAACAAGGTTATTATGAATGATGGTATATATCATAAATGGTATTTCCACAAACAGACACAAACATGTAATGTTTTCATGGAAAGGTAATTTTTATACATACAGAGAAATTCTGTTACAGTTTGGTCAATTACAGCAAAGGTTTGCTTATGACAAGGTACATCCTTGGTTCCTGATGTCTGTATTGGAATCTGTCATTGTATCCTGAGGATCAATCCTCTGACCCACTGATAGTGAAAAATAAAAACACTGACAGTCAAGTACACCAGCTTTAAATGGTGAGGCATGGACGGATATGTTCATGACTCACAGATGCCCTGGATTCATCTGTCACATTGTAATCTAGGATTCCAGATGGGAATTTGCCACTTAACATATCACTGTCTGAAATACCCTTATGGGTCCCAAGGCATGAAGAGAAGCAAATCTCAGCTGATCTTGCCAGGCTCAACTGGCAGGGGTAATATCAGGTTTGAATAATTTACACACTGCTATAAAAGATTTCTGCATGCAGAGCATAGCCTGCACAGCATACACACAAGAGTGACATATGAATGGGTATAACTAACTTTCAATAGAATTTCCAATGAAATAGAACAATCTGTAGTGTATTAAAAAAAAATGCATTAATATAACTAAGCAAACAATACGCAAGTTACAGATGTATCTACAAAGAAGTATGGGAGCTAAGCTGGAAATTGAATAATGAACTTCACATTCAAATTATGTGTTTCTTGAGCCATTACCCTCATGTTATACAAAGATCCCTCAGAAGTGCTATAGGAAACCTACAGTACACCTGCACTAATATCAAATATGAAGCTCCCTAACTCTCATGTGACTGAAAGTTTGAAGGTATGTCAGTAAAAGCCACATGGTAAACACACCTGGTTACCAGCTGATAACTTCTCCACAGAAAGGAAGGTAAATGATAACGATGGTGACCTTTGATGCAGAGTTAGATCAAATCCATCTCAGCCCCTCTGCGCTATAAGCATCACTTGAGATGAAATGATACCATATCCCTAATAAAATGTGATATTTTGGCTTAACTCATCACATTTGTGCCCTTTCCTAGCCCTCGTTCTCCTTTAATCAAAGTGACCTGTGGTGCAAGGCACTTCGTTTTCATTAAGTTTCTGTTAAGGGTGACCTCTGATGTAGAGTTACATCAAATCTGTCTTGGCTCTATGTGCTATAAGCATCACTTGAGATAAAACGAATGCACATCTCTAATACAATTTGATATTTTGGCTAAACTCATTCATATTTGTGCCCTTCCCTAGCCTATGCTTTCCTTAATTCAGAGTGCCTTGTGCTGCAAGGTTTTCTGTTTTCCTTCAGTTTTTGTTATCCTTGTTGCTGGGTGGCTCCCGGACAAGGGTGAGAAGCTTGTCCATCTTGGCAATTTCAGCCTCGGCTCCATGGTTCAAGACCACGCCCTTCTTGTCCTTGGGCACCTTGCGGAGGTTAGGGGACAATTTCAAGCTGGTCACATAGCCACGGTCATCTCCAACTAGAATGATGGGATAGTTTGGGTTGAAGGCTATGTGTGTGAGCTTGGTCTTCTTCTTCTGCACAACAGCCTGCTCACAGATGGGCTCATACTTGTTGATGTTCAAATCAAAGACATGCACCTACATAAGACAAACAAGAGAGTGAAGTATAGTTGTCACATGTCTAGTTCAACATCATTCTCTCTTAATATCAATATGAGAAATTAAGATATTCAAATAATAGCTGCAAATTCACTGCATTGCTTAGGCAAATGTAAATAAACAATCTTAAACATGTTGGTGACTGCTTGTTATACAACTTCCAGACTACACAAAGAGTATTCAACTCAGCTTGGACTCATATCTTTGGTATTACTGTCAATATACCATTGGCAGGACCTCTTTTTCCTCTCTCTTTTCTCAAAATACCTGTCTGTAAACATAACAATTGCTTCCGTCACAACTGGTAGTACTACTACAGCTTCTCATATCTAATGATTCAAAACTTAAGTTCAGTATTCATATTCAGATATTGACAATGAAGTGAAAAAATACAGAAAAATATGTGAAATACAATGACATACAACCCAGATTTTCTGTATAGAAATAAACTGTAGATAGAGATAGAAAACTTGTGTTTGATCACATCTAAAATGTGCAAGGATTGAAAAGGCTAATGAAGTGGATTAAGTTACAAGATGTAACTCATAAACCAGGCAAGCAGAGGGAGGAGGAAACAGACATAGAGATAAAGGAAGAAAGTACCAAAAGAGTGCAAGAGACAAATGAAGAGACAATGGACACGTTTCCAATATTCCTGCTTGGCAAAGGAAATCGAAGACAGGACTTCACAATACCTTTCCATCTGCGGTCACTGCAGCAAATACAGTAGACGAGTACGGTGCCCATGCTACGTCTCCGACTGCACTGGCAAGGTCAAAGGTGAACATGGGTCCATTCCTACCAACAGAATACAGATAAAAATAAATACCCGTATCAATTATGCACATTACATATAAAGACATCACAAGCTCTAATCAGCAGTATTCTTAATCTAAACAAAACTAATTTAAACCAACATTCCAGAACCTGTCCACCTCAAAGCAGATGTACTGGAAGTCTTCTGTTCAAATGTCTACACAAGTGGGTTCAATGTAAAAGAAAAACTGTCTGATAGTAAATAAACAGACTGCAGTAATAACAGGGCGTCGAAACTCAAGTTAACGTACTGACATACACTTACGAGAAGAAAATGTACAATAACAACTATTGCACTTCTGTCATTTCTCAGACAAGCCTGGTGACAGGTTTAGAAGTCAAATAAGTAGAAAGAAAACATTCTGACAAACCTGTACGTGTGGTCCCAGATCTTGACACTCCAGTCAGCACTGCAGGAGATGAAAATCTTGGGGTGGAAGGGGTTCCACATCACCTTGTAAACTGCCATATGGTGGGCATCAAACGTGTCCAGGAACTGGCTGGAGTAGGCCTTAGAACACTTGTGGATCTTCCCCTCCTCGGTGCCCACCAGGAACAGGTAGTCTGTCTGCTTGTGGAAGTCAAAGCAGGTGCCGCATCCTGTACAGACAGATTTTAATACACAAGTGTATGTTATGACAACAGCTAGTCAAACATACAGGAATTAATCTAATCTATACCATATTCAGCAAAGCTATCACTTCAGAACAAGGAAATGAAAATCTGTTCTTCTATTCTGCACATTGACAGGCAACACCAACTGTGCATGGGACACATAATAATAATAATAATAACTATATTGAGCGCTTTTACAGGACCTGATCAAAGCGCTGTACATACATCAACAAACAACATTCACAAAGCATAGGAACATACTTAGTAGTTACAATTGAAATAGTTCAGTCTTGAGTTTCCTTCTAAACTTTTCCTCTGAATCACATAGACGGAGTTGTTTTGGTAGAGTGTTCCAGACAACAGATCCAGCATATGAAAATGTACGTTTGAAAGCTTTGGTTTTTGCTTGTGGGATTTGTAAAACTGTCTTATCATTTTGTGACCGGAGTTGATATCTGGTGGCTGTAGGGGTGGTTAGTAGGTTGGATAGGTATTGAGGAGCGGTATTCATCATGCATTTATAGACAAGAAGGGCTAGTTTGAAATCGATACGCTCTTTGATGGGGAGCCAGTGTAACTGCTTCAGTAAAGGAACACTCGGGGATCTTCTCTTTACACCAAGCACCAGGCGATATGATATGTTAAAGGGATGGTATAGTTTTGTTTGAGATGGGGATTCAGGTTTAACTTTTGGCGAGATGATTAGAAATCACTTATGAAATATCAAAGAGCATACAATTCTACGAGCAATTAAAAGTTTATTTGATTAAAATCAGCTTTAAAATGGCTGAGATACCCCAAAACAAAGTAAAACAAAGTGGTCTTCAAAAACAATGTGGTCTTAATAAAAGGTGGGACTCACCTTTTTTACTAGGACCTCTTTGTTTTTGGACATCTCAGCCATTTCAAAACTGATTTTCATCAAATATATGTTCTAATTCCTCACGAAATTGGATGCTCTTTAAAATTTCATATAAGTGGTTTATATATATCTTGCAGAAAGTTAAAATCTGAATTCCCATCTGAACCGTATCTATACCATCCCTTTAAATGCTTCTCAGTCATACAATTGGCTGTCTTGTAATTACGATGAAAACAAGTACATGTAGGCTTAGACTTTAAATTATTATCTGTATTCTCCAAACACTCAGCTGCATGTCCACCGAGAATTTGGTGACTTCATGTGTGGTGGCATTACTGGAACATCAGTACAGAAGATTACACATCGGAATAAAGATTGCAAACAGATGCACCAAGAAATAATGGAGGTGGATATTTAACCCTAAAAGGGCCGGGGGGGGCGCATACTTTTGCGAAGCCACGCCCATTTTTGTAACGGAATGTCGCCCCAAAACGGGCGCAATTTTGTGATTTTGTGTACATTTCCTATGGAAAACAATGCTCTGTCATGAAAGTCATAAAAAGCTGATTATTTTTACAATTAATCACTTTCATTGATTAATTTTGTGCTAATTATGGTAGAAAAGTGGTCAGTGACAATTTCCAATGAAAAAACAAAGAAAAAACAAAAGTTGAAAAACAAAGAAATACATAAGAAATTCAGAAAACAATAAAATACAGAAGAATTTAAATGAGTTTTGGAAGTTTTTGTGATGTACAATTTTTGAATATGCTAAAACAGATTTACAGATCAAAAATTAGACTCTCAATGCTTTTAATTAGGCTAAAATATCATCTTGAGCTTAATTTGCATAATTAATTAATTAAGATTAGAAATTGATTGTTTAAAAAAATCTAATGACACAATCTTGTAGATTATGACGCGGGTCTCACGCATGCAAAATTTCATTGCAATCGCACCACCGATGGCCGAGATCTCAGGGGGGCGGAATCCATCCCCCCCCCCGTCTGAGCATAGCCAAAAAAGCCTGGCCCCTTTAGGTTTAATCCATGATTGTGCACGCACCCAGTGGAGTCAGCTGTGTGCCTTCAGGGCCCTCTTGGGGGACTGCATCAAGCTGGAGCTGGATCACATCCGTGTATGTCAGCTCATTCTGGAAAACAATGCATAAAGTAAATGGCAACATTCCATCATTATATCAGTACATAATACAGCTGTAGATTATCAAAACCACTGACAACATATCAAACAAACAACCTGACAAGTTACAGCAACTATCTAAAGTCACTTAGTGTCACTGTTTCTCACATACAAGCTAGTATACAATCTAACACATAATTAAAGACAATCTTAATGTTGATTCTCTTTCTGAGTTCCAATGGAACAAAGGAAAAGTAAACGCAGACTCGAGCAATTCATTTGACGTGACAGATATTCAACAGTAGAATTACTATGACAAATGCTTATGTATAAAAATGCAATACTTTAGTTCAAGCCCTGTACTTTCATACATATTAAAGTCATCTTCGTGATATTTAAGTGACCAGTCACAAGGGACAAAGTGTGCAATGTGCATGTGTACCTTTACAAGTGTCCATGCCACAACACGACCATCGGAGGACACTGAGAAGAAGTTGAGGTTATTGTCCAGGTCATCCTTCTGCCAAGCCACCTACATGTCAGTGATCAAGAAAGTGTACATGGCAATATGAATAACATTAATGCAGACCACAGACTATGCAGGAAGGGCACAGCATCAAGGGCACAGCATCAAGGGCACAAGTCATCAAGATTCCCAATTTTAATAGTTTTAGGAAAATTGAGAACTAGACATTATACATTGCATTATCATTTTTAAAATGAAGAACTAAACATTATACATTACATTATCCATATTCAGCTTAACCCATTGAGGACGGACAGATTTTGCAATAACACACATTTCCTGCAGACACCTTCCCGAGAATACTCGGGACTCGTCCTCAGCGGGTTAAAAGACCTAATCAAGGCTTATCTATCTTCCATAGTTGCATCATCTTACAATGAGTGATAAAATAACTACACGTGTAGCTGGCACTATCTGCTGAAGAGTCCAATCTTGTAATGAGTATAATGCCTAAAGGAATGAGTGAATCTAAACCCCACCACACACTATACGACTCACGACTTTATGACTAACAGACTTTGGATCTGAAATAAACAAGTGTATTCATTCTGAAGCTTATATTGTGATTTATTTCGGATCCAAAGTCTGTCAGTTGTATAGTCGTGAGTTGTGTAGTGTGCAGTGGGCTTAAGCTTACCTGCCAAACAGGGTCAGTGTGTTTGCCTGTCTTGGCTGTGCTCTGGAAGATGGGTTTAGTCTCGCCCACAGTCACATTGAAGACTCCCACAGAGCCATCATAGAAACCCACACACACAAGGTAGGGATGCTCTGGGTGAATGTCCAGGCACATGACACCACTGTCAGTTGGGTAAATGAACTCAGGGAATGACGGATTTTTCAGGGTGTAGTACAGAATCATGCCGCGAGCCTGCGTCATGAAGTCATCTGCATAAGACAATGTCAAGACAAAAAGACTATGTCAATATCAATAACAATGATATAAGACCATACTTGCATCCTTGCCAGAAAACAAATACAAAGTGGTAGGTGTTTTCTTGCAGTTTCCTTGGAAAGTTATTATTGACCTCAATGTACACATATTTGGGTCTGATGACTGTTGCTGAGCAAGAAACATGTCTACGCACACAGAAATTTAACATGACAAAGGAAATTTTCCTAAATCACAATGCAAAACTTGTCCTGTCCACACTGACTATCTGCTACAGACTTTTTGATTCACATTTTTTTTTTCATGAAAATGCACAACAGATCAGAATCCCCATATACCACCACATCCCTTCTCTCTAGTGTAAAAAGGAAATATGTCAGAAGGCTCATCCTTTATTTAAGCTAAATTCACTCCTGGTCATTTAAGGAATCAAACATGATTTTGATAGGCTGGGGAAGTTTTGAAGTCCTCTTTGTCCCCCCCCTATTTTAATTCAATTTATGAAGATTGTCCTTTATGCATTTCAGTTGGAAGAAACAGACAACACATCATGCATAGAGCAGGTTTCATAAAATAAAATTGTGAATGTTTGATGAAGGGAAGAAAGTAAGTAAAGGATGAGTAAGGTAGATGGAGGAGATGGAATGGATGATGGAGTGAGAGAGGGAGAATGGAATGGAGAAAAATTCAAGGGGAAAAAAATATTACAAACAAAAAAGTAGATGGAGCCAGAAAAAAAGGATAGAAGGGAAGAGTGGAGAAAGGAGAAGGGGGAAGAAGGGACAACGAAAAGGGGGGGGGGGGAGGAAGGGAAGGGAAGACAATGGACAAGAGAGAAGGAGGAGCGGGGAGGGTGAGACAAGGGAGAAAAGATGAAGTACAGGAGGAGGATATAAAATGACAACTCACATGAGCCATGAGCAACAGCAAAGAGATCCTTGTACTTGGGATTCCAGCAGAGGGAAGTGACAGCCAGGCGCTTTGACTTCTCATATGAGAACTTCCAGAGAGGCAGTAGAGTACCCTCCTGGTCTCTGAACTCATCAGACTGGTCCTCCCAATATTTGAAATCTGAATGCAAGAACAGGGCACAAAATCAGTTCAAGTTAATATAAAACCTTGACTAACATACTGTCATCTAGCAGAAAATGTGATTACATTGGTTACGTCGGTTACCTAACATTTACTTTGAATCAACAATTGAGGAAAGGAATCCCCACCCCCCCCCCAAAAAAAAAGGTACATGGACAATCAAATTCATCAAACAGAATACCTCTCATACCACAGCCAATTAGAGGTACTATTAAAAAACAAAAATGATTTATTCCCTTCACTGGATGATGTTTCCTTTCTATATATATGTTGTTTTTTTTAATCTGATGAAGCATTTTGACCCAAACAAAAAATGATGAAAAGAACAATTTTCCCTATTATGGTCAATTGCCTTTGGGTCAGATAAAAATTCATTGATAGAAACAATTTCTTATCTATGATCACAAAGACAAGATCCACAAAAACCATTGCTCAAGGCATGTCTCAGCATTTGAAGCTTGCAAGAATGTTATTTGAGAGTATATGAGACTACAGTTACCTTGAGATACATCATCAAATGTGTTTTGATTGACCATTCTCTCAATGATCTTGGTGGCATGGGCAATGCGGGACATGTCATCTGACTGGGTCTCCAGGGCTGTCAGCTTCTTCTTGCTCTTGTCTTCTTCCTTCTTAGGCTGTGCCTGCTTCTTCTCCTTGGCCTTCTCCTGCAAAACAGATTTTAGACCCCTTTGAAATAGCATGTCCTAGCAATTGTTCACATGATTAAGTTCATTCAATAGCATATACTGTATACGCCATATAGTTCGCGAGTCTAAATTTTCGCGCATCAGGAATTCCCGATGATTTCGCGTGGTTAAATTCGCAATCGTGGAGTCCTGTACTGATTGGAGAAATGTACACACGTACGGAACATTAACATCGGGGATCAGAGTAAATATTTTCGCGTGTCTCTAGTTTCGCGAATAGCACCCGACTCGCGCAATTTGCAAAAATAAAAACCTCGCGAAATATTCGGCATATACAGTATCTTATATCATATGGCTTCATCACTCCCACCCCTGCCAGAAAGAAATGTCAACATGGATGTAGTTTCAGAGGTGTGGCATATTTATACTGAACTTTTCAACACTACCTATGAAAAACACTAGCTATGAAAAGCACACATGTGACAGACTGACAGCTGCTGTGAAGAAGCAATTGCCCAATGTTGTAAGTTGCTTTACACGAATCAGTGTGAAATGTCAAAGTAAGTATAAAATGCTTTACTGACTCTGTAAGAGCAAACATAAACAGCAGAGTAACTTCACAGAGCATACAGAGCATACAGCACGAGGGAGATTACAATTCTAGCTAATCAGACACTTAGAATGAAGATAGATCACTGCACTTACCCTCTTTAAGATTTAGTCATAGCATGATAATAGAAGATGCAATTGACAAATTAGGACATTTACAATGTCACTCAAACAAATATTATGGTGACTTAAAAAACATAACCAAAAAAAAAAAACAGAACCTGTCAGAATCTGACAAAAAGAATGTTAAGCATCTATGTCAGCTAATAATATAGTCAAATAAATTGATTATGCTGGTGAGCATTAGATAATGTACATGTAATTGATATCATTCAACTGGCAAAGAGCAATATTAGCAAGAGGTGACAACAGATAATAGCATCAGATGATAGATGGTAAACAGGAAATGTACTGCATTCAGGATTATCATTTCCTTTGTATAACATTCAATACAGAAGAATTTTAACCTAAACACTCACACAGAGCAGACATTTGACTGTTGGTACACGGCAGTACATCATACTGAAGACATTGTACGGAAGCAAGTAATCTGCTTGTTACACATTTGTACCTGTGTATACCTGATTCTCATAAGAAATGCAAGGGGCTTCTGCATCCTATACAACACACAGACATTCTAAACTTGCACATTATCATTATCTTATTCTGATTTCAAGCTGTTAAAACAAACAATATACAAGTGTATAGGGTATTAAGTAAAATGCAGAACTTTTCATAAAGCCACATGTACAAAAACTTGTTTTGCAGGCACAAAAAGCAAATGACACCAACCTCAGCCTATGACAGGAGCAAGATTCGATGGATGCACCAACCGAGGGCAGCAGATGTCCAAGTTATATGGATTGCATGATGGTTGAGAGAGGGTAAATGAAGCATAGAAGCGAGGCAATAAGATATAATATGCCATGAATCAAGCACTCACAGAGCAGACACAAAGAACATGAAAAAGAAAAGAATGAGCAGGAAGGGAGGATTGAGTATTAATTAATGGCAATGTATGGTATGCAGAGAGCACATATTTCACAAGAAATAAAAATGCATAATCGTATGTGTATGTAGTAACACAAGATGTAGAAAGCATAACTGGGAAACAGCAAAGAACATGGAGTTTACAAAACGTTTAAGCAGAAAAGAAAAAATACCTATTCTAAATAATGTTCTATCAGATTTGCTATTATTTCATCTAAAGCTTTGACAGAATTCCTCTATCATGTAATATATTATCTCTTCAACTTGGATGAAAAAATAAGAAAGAAATCAGTGTGTTTTAATAGCTGCTGTAAGAAACAAGCATGGTCCAAAGTACAATTAGCACATTACACCAGCTTTGGCATGCAGTCTTATCCCCCTATTCTTTCCTACTATTCTTTCCCCCCCCCCAAAAAAAAAAAATAAAAAAAAAAAAAAAAATATATATATATATACCCCCCAATATACAAGCAAACTGCACACATAGAAATAGAAACCCTACACACACAATACATTCATTTAAAGTTAAACAATATGGTACTAAAGACAGGCAAATTTCTAAAATGGCAGCTTCCCAAGGGTGAAATCTGGATATGATTTATGATCTATTTGTTCAGGATAGAGAGGGAATTTAATAATATCTACATAATATCACTGTCTCTTGGCAACACTTCTGTGCATGATTTTATGACATGTTATCCCCATCAAAAAGCATGACAAACAGAGCAAACAACAAAGATCCATACACTGCTACCATAGAAATGAAGACAGAGCAAAAGGCAAGCATTACAGCATGTTACATGTACACAAAAATGCTGTGATTAGATAACAATATGTACCTGTAAAGAGTAGGCAATGGTAATATTATGATTAAACAACAAGCAGGTGTAGAAATGCTGCTCTAAATATACAGAAGTACAAATATAATTTTGCTCTTTCGGTAACTGGGTATGAGCGATATGCCGTATGCATGCACAATGGTTAAATACATGAGAATAAGAAAAAATAAAAACCACTATTGACCCATTTTCACAGCAGCAATCAAATATATTATGAGATTCTCTCTGCGTGAGCTTTTTTCAAGTAATGCCTATTAAATTCAGACAGGTAGTGCTCTTTGGCATTACAGAAAGTTGGGGGGGGGGAGCAACTTGAATAGTGGATTCAAGTCTTTTCTTGATAAAAGAGAGGTTTATGAGAGAAAAAAAGTGAAATGAGATTTGATGGGCCTTTGATTTTTCAGTTCACCACTGTCCATCATCAGACCCATGTAAATTCAATGGACACATAGTAAATGGTATAAAGGAAATTTTGGGGAAAAGGATTACTGGTACAGAAATCACTGATACATAGTTTCAGTTCAAAACATTTGAAGAAAAAAAAGGGCCACTAGACTTATCAGACACAAGTCCAACACAAATGAAAATTGTCCTCTCGTCATATTTGAGGACGATCTGAAGTATTTAAGCAAGCATCAATAGCTGTTTGATGTCTTTCATCAAACCTATAAGACTTGCATTAGTGCTTTGCAAGGTCCATGTAAAGACATGACATAGGCTTTTCATGTATTGAAGTAAAAGTTACAATCCAAAGGCATCACTACAAGGTTTTATGTAATCCATGGATGGCCCAGTAACTGCATCGGAGTACATTACCTTTATTGGCATATTATTGCTCTATTGTTAGTGAAAATCACTGAACATACACTATTTATTGTTATGAAAGATTGTTATTAAATATCACTTGCGCCACTATTTATTATCAAAGGCTTGTACAAGCAATGAATGGCTATGAGGGGAAGCATCTCATTTCCTCTCTGAAAGTGATGAGACTACTTGCTGATATTCCATTATCTGAAAGGCAAATCAATCAGATAGCATTTTTCAAAATTGTTACCTGTTTCTCCAGATCGTCCATGTATGCATCATATATCTCCCACTGGTTAGCCGTAGAGGAGAAGTTAGCACGTGGTGGGGGCTCAGTCTGTGTTCCCCTTTCCTGAGTCAGATATTTGTCAATAGAATCCAATGTATAATTGGATGAGTATATACATCTCTGCATGCAAATGTGAATTAGCTTGGAAAGGTTTAAATTTCTGCCCTGGGTTGATACCACAGAACAATTGTGGATTTGAATGCACAGTAACAAAGTCTGTTGCTGAAAGGGTCAATATCGCTCATAGACAGTCATTCCCGTTAAATACTACATTGCTGAAAAAGTCTCACATATGACTTTGTGTGTATATCTTGATGTATGCCTGCTACAAAAGGATAGTGCACCTGGACATGCATGCATGCCAGTTTTTTTTTTTTTTTATGAATAATTTGACTGCAGAATCACACTCAGGGGCAGTGCAGATAGTACAAAAGTACAAAATATGATTATGTGGAGCATTTCATAGCCCAAATTAACATACAAAATACACCATATAGTTCAGTGGGTTTTTATTTTCATGAATGTTGTGAGTCTGAACCTAATCATAAAGTTTACAACTGGCAAAAATATAAACTTTTATTCTGACATGAATGTAACGTGCAGACATACATTTCTTCATCCATTACTGCACTCCATGATCCTGAGTTCATGATTTAGGGGAAGGCCTGATTTGTGAAAAATTAGACTCACTAATTATAAGGTGTATACAGCAGTTTATCTAAGCCAACAATAAATGGTCATCAAATTTATAACATATCTAATAGTTAACACATGATCAAGGTGCAGAACATACACTGTATATAGCTGTGCCTCATTCTGACTTGTTCAAGCTTTGCACTGATATCTTTAATAACTTTTTGCTTCCATCTTCTAGATGATGTTACAGGCTCACTGATCAGTATGTAAACTTTCATTATTACTACAGTATTCTTTTTTGGCTTTTGAGTCAGTCAACACACATTAACTATCAACAACAAAAAAAAAGAAGGAAAGAAAGAAGAACTAAGGAGAATCTGTTGCCAAGAACAAACTTAAAATACCGCTCTTGAAATGCTGCATCCTGCTCTATGGAAGAGATCTCCTACACTCACACCACTGTACTTACCCTGTAGGGATTGTTGTAGGTCTGTGAAGCACGCTCACTGAAGTTGAATTGGTTGGTGAGTTTCTGATCTGATTTGCCCTCCCCAGGGGCAGGAGTTGCTTCCTCCTCCCTCTTCTCCCCTTCCTTTGGCTACATGACAGGGATTAATAGCAGAACAGATATGTACTCATTAACAGTAACCTTTCCTTACTGCTGAAGGTGAAGAAAATGAGAAAACAAAATGATAATATTAATAAAATAATAATAATAATAATAGTAATAACGAAAATCTTTTTGATAAACAACATAAAAACTTCAATATCCCGACAGAGCAAAATATTGGGTATACTGTAAGTATAGCACATGCCTACAATTTTTGATAGTACTGTAAAAAAAAATATAAAAAAATGACAAAACTTTTCTCTTTACTATCAAAATCAATATCTTTACCACTTACCATTGATTTCTTCTTAACTATAATATATCCATCCAATAGCAAATACAGTGCTACATCAAAAAGGGGTTGATTGTTGCAGAAAGCCTCTCTCATATGCATACTCAAACAGATAAAATGCTTACAGGGTACGCTTCATATAATTCTTTTTTTTTTTCTCACTCAATCTCCTGGCAAAATGAATTCACATTTGGAATGAAGAGACTACAAAATAATGAATTATATATAATCCTTCAAATTTTGTTTGAAGGATTGTGAAATAAATGTGAACAAATTATGCTCATGAATTACCCTTGCCTACTGAACCTTGCAGATATCATTCATTGTTTTAGTCTGGTATCTCAACAAACTTCACTGCAATATTGTACAAAAGAACAAAGATGTAGTTTGATTTACTCTATGGCAAGTAGTAATGGCATGCTATTTGTACAGTAGTGAAAAACAAAAAATAACATTTAACCACCCCCCCCCCCCCAAAAAAAAAAAAAATAGATGAATAAATAAATAAATTGATAAATGAATAAAAAAGATAAAAAAATACAGAATGGAACAGGACAGCAATATAAAACTCCAGTACTGATTTTCAAACATGAAGAAAGTGGTGATTCTGAATCCAGACAAAATCTTCAAACATCCACACTCACAGGTGTTTTTAACAAAAGAGTGATTTCTTATTTGCATAACAGCCAGTTTTGATACTTTTTTTCATGTTTTATAACATTGTATGACTACCATCATGGCATTCACAACATGAGAAGGCTTAAAAAATACAACAGAGAGAAAAAAAAAATCATAACAGCATTTCAGACATCGGCAGAAAATCAAGGCAGATACAGAGAAGTACTCTCTTGAGTTTGAAGGGGTTTTTTTGCTTTGTTTTTTGTCTAATAAATTCTAAACACGCTAAATCAAGTCAAACATTTTGTCCTCAATTAATTTTATGCACCAATTGAAATGACATGCATAGAGGTGAAAACAGCAAGAGAAATTGAACACCATATACAAGCAAAGAAGCAGATGACAGGCAAAACAAATGTCAGGTAGGTATGGGGACTACAAAACTCCTGTGGAGTTACTCCAGGACCTACTTATGTGGACACATAGCCAGACAGCTGAGTCAATTAGCTGTATTCTGTAAATACACCACCCCCCCCCCCAAAAAAAAAAAAAAAAAAAAAAAACTAAATCAAACTAAATCAAACTAAACCACACTAAAAAACATGATAATTTCTATGCTATGGCTCTAAAATTCTTAATGTGGTCATATCCATCTCCTCTTCAAATTCATAAATCAAGCAGTAACAAAACCTTGTTAATATTTTCATGCTGCTACTGCCTTGAAAACAGTGAATAAAGAGTGGTAAGCATGCAGTGACTACTTTTAGTGACTAATTGATGAGAAAGGAATCAAAATGACAACTGTGATGCAACTAAACAGAAGACGCAGGAAAAATGTGACTTGCTCAAGAAACAAGAAAAACAGGGAATAAGAAAGTAAACAATGAAATCATAAATCATGTTTTTCTCTTTCCTCTAGCATGCAACAAAGCACAGCAAAATTTTCAGAACATCTATGAACAACACAATACTAACAACTAGCCAATCATCTAAAACCTCCACTTTGGAAACTACCTGTCTCAACCTACCTCTGAACCTTCCTCTGGTTTTTCACCCTTTGATAATGACAAAAGAATATTGCATTTTACAATGCTTTGTTATGACCTCTACTGCAAATACCCCACAGCACATGGGACTTCCAATCCTTCCATAGTCAGTTAGTCAACATGCAGCTGTTACTAGTTAATTGCATCATAGCGGACCATTATGCATTATGTATCATCCATCATTATGGTAACCTGGGGGGCAATTCAAGAAACATTCTGTCAGACAAATTTGCTCTCAGCCAATCAGGTGCAAGGATTTCAGTAGCTTACAGTATAACAGTTTGTCAGAAAAAAAAAAATATTGGACACAATGCTCCATGAAATGTCTCCCTGGTAAAAAAGCTGAGCATTGATTATTGGAATTCTGTCATTATCTAAATTCTCCATATTCCAACTTTTCAAAGCTATCTTATATTCTTCACTTCACATTTGCAAGTTCCTGCCACATAGAAATAGTAAATGGCTGATCACTAGATAAACACAGCTTGACACAACCAGCTTTAGTATCTTAGATGCAGTCAAATATCAACCATGCAAGAAATCAGGCAAACATTGTTAGAAACTTGTGGCAAAAAGTAGTAAAATTTGAGTAAATGCATATTGCTGAGATCAGGTTCTCACTCAAGACAATATCCTTGCGTCAATGTATTTCTTTGCTGATGATAACAAAATGTGCATCTACCAAAATTCATGATCCAATTTGATAATATGAAATTTGCTATAATATTCTGGTATTGCTCTTGAGATTGTTTTCAGAAGTAGCTAGTGACATGATCTCATTTTGTCGAACTTTAGGCCAAATCTCTGAAGAGTTCAGAGAGAGTTCAGAGAGAATATATTTCTGAAGAATATTTCAAACACACTCTTGTGTAAAGCATTGCATATTTCAACAAGTTTGATATCAAGAGCAATCCACTCCACATTGTGCAAGTTGACTATATAATGAAGTAGAATAGAATAAAGAAAAAATACAGAATGGTAACAATTTCATTAAGACTATAGATAAAACAAGAAAGTCATGGAAGTCAAGGGGATCCCCCTTTCTTCAAGTACAAAAGATATAGGTCTCAATGACTACATTGAAAAGCCAACTTGAATGCAACTCCTCCACTGACCTGCTTGCAATCCCGCACTGACTTTCCTCACTTTGAATGAAATTTTAGAAATTCACCCTTTTCTTCCAATCATATGAGATTGTGTGGTTGCAACCAACACAGCACTGTTCAATGGAAACATGAACATTTTTCGAGTTCCATGACTTGCTTAAATTTCATATCCAACTGTCTTGTTACATCGCCTGCAGCTTATCTTTTGACATGGTTACATCTACCACTTCATGTAATGCAGGTCCTCCAAAGGCCACATTTCAGCTCCAGTTGATGATAAAGTGAAACAGTAATCTGAGACATATAGTATTACTTATTAAAG
This sequence comes from Diadema antillarum, assembly GCF_040938485.1. Classification (NCBI taxonomy): domain Eukaryota; kingdom Metazoa; phylum Echinodermata; class Echinoidea; order Diadematoida; family Diadematidae; genus Diadema; species Diadema antillarum. Next base: position 1,424,320 of record NW_027271370.1, read on the forward strand.
GGGGAAGAATGGCTTGGGGGACTGGGGAAGATGCTTACCTCTTCTGTTTTCTGTTCTCCTTCCTCATCCTTCTTTTCATCACCAGCCTCACTGATGGCCTGCTCACTGATTGCTGAAGAGAAAAGCCAGTGTTGTATATAAACATTAATATTGATGTTTAGAGTACAGAACATTGCAATATGAATGCATAAAGCAACATCACGCATGGACATTAAAAATCATGAAAATGCCACAGTTGCAAACAGCCATGCAAAGCCATATATGGCAGTACCATGTACCATGATGTACTATGAATAACCATGAGCAATGGTAGATTGCGAACATGTTTGCGCCAGCCATGACCTAAACCAATCACAAGCCCACTATCACTGTATGGAAGGGACCAAAACTGGGGCTCATCCACATATTTTGCAAAGGCAGGCCACATGGATACAAAAGGTAGTGCAGCAAGCCTTGGCCACTTGACCTGGAAAGATATTAGACCTGCTTGACACAGGTGAAATACATTTTCTGATTTGTTTCTTTGTTAATTTGTTTCGTTGCTTTTTGATTGTTTGTTTTGCTGGTTCTTTTTTACTATACAGCAATACTCTGCAACATAGCATTGCTTCTCATACCATCAAATATCACACTTTTACAACACAATTTCTTGACCACCACTGCACAGAAAGTGAATTTGAACAGTGATTACAGAAATGTGATGGATTATATGGCCACAATACATTTCCTAATGTTCATTTACGATGTAAACGGTATGCGATGCTTATAAGCGCAATTTCACATTTTGATTTGCTGCATGCACATTTCGGGGCAGTCGATCAGCTACAAGAAGTCTGAGCACAAAAGAGCATTCACATGACTGCCTAAAAAAGTCATGCTCTGGTATAATTGCTAAATATGACTGCCCCTTCTCAATTTGAATCATATATGACCCTTATTGTTCAATGAGGTGTACAATGAAGACTTATATGTGTACTCTCACATTGCAACAAAAAAACAACAAATCAATAGCCATGCAACATCACTGATGGAACATGCATTTAAAGCAAAATTTATGAGAAACATGCAGTTGCTGTTGAATCTAGACTGTTCAAGAATACGACATTATTGTCAGGTGATAAAAGTCATCTGAAACTTAAAAGTTTAAAATATGGAGTACATGTATTGTATGCATACACATACATGTACACTAATCCCTTAGCTTCTGTTTAGTACCTGGGTACAAACTGTATTGTTTAATGGTCACAAAATTATTACCAGTAACTGTATAGTTTGAACACTACAAACACATACACGCTGCTACTGAATGTACAGTATGATGAGAAACATTCTGACATGAACTGAAGAATATTTGTATGTGTATATATAACATATTTCTTCACAAATGTTACACACACACAAACACACACTCAAAAAAAAAAAAAAAAAAAGCAGAATGAAAATGTGTAAGATTTACTTTGCTTAACTTCAGCAATAACATAGATAGGTAATGTCACTTTCATTCAGTATATGATTATGTCTTTAGAAAGACAATGTTCCTTCAAAAGTGGACAGCTTCTCCTATGGAGATTTTCTGCGACAGATACAGCTACTCTCAATGAAAGCTGAGAAACAAACTATATAGCTAAACCAAAATTTGGGCAAAATCGGGATTGCAGTAAGATTGCTGAGACTATTCAGTAGACCTATCAATATGGTACACATCTGTAATTCAAAACTTATACTGCAGCTTTTAAGATGAAACATGATCTATTGTACTTCCAATTGTTTTATATTTGACATGCCATTAACTTTAATGTTTATTTGACTTGTAATTGTTCATGGCTGCTCAGTGTCAGCACTTTATGTTAGGCATCTTACATATGTCAAAGAAATCAATATATTCACTATCCACACTGAAAAATAAAGGGAAAATAACATGTTTTTGTCATTTTGTGTGTACAAGGATATGAAGAATAATGTGCAAGACAACTCAGTCACATGATTATGATGCTGTAAGAGTAATCCATGAGACAGCATGATAAATGGTATATTGACACATTCCTGATCAATAATGCCCACTTCTTTGCATGATTTTCATTACAGAAAACAGTTGTAACTTTTATCTTTAAAAACAGCCGTCTCAAAGAGGGGGGGGGGGGGGGGGGGGGGAAATGCCCTTTGTTGCAGCTTAACCTGAACTCAGTGAAAGGGGCGATCTAAAGATGGGATTTGTCACATGAACAAAATTATCTAAAATAAAACTGACAGCACCAATTTGAGCTATGATAAGCCCAAAAAAAAAAAAAAAAAACCAGCAAAAAAACAAAAACAAAACTAAAATATAATAATAATATTGACAAATATCATGAAATGTCAGATGCTTTAAATATCAGAGTAATCTTGATTAGCTTTTCTTTGGAACCTTGAACTAGTTTCTCGTTACACAATCATGAAGAGGCTTGTATCAAATAACTCATTAGTTATATTTCCTACATCTGCCACTGCCTTGAGAAATTTATAATGTACATCCTATCATACTGCACAGCGACATGACACATTGTTGTTTTGCCATATGGATCTTGTTTGTTTGAGACATGCTACAGTATCTTGCAAAGAAAATGTCTAATCCTCTAAAAGCTTGACAGCTTATGATATTAGAATGCTGGTATTGTGACTTATCCCTGTTGTGAAAATGAGAAAAACAACAAGAAACAAGACGTTGATACTAGAATGTCAATGCTTCTACAATGTTTGGTAACCCCATCATTCCAAACAGATGAGACTGTGGCACCAACAGAAGAGGGTAGGAAAACAGACAATCATTTTACATAATAAAGAAGTTATTTTAAGTGATGAAAATGAGTAACCCATTGTGAGTACAATTTTGAAACATGGAAGACATGAGAGTGGTAATGAGGAAATACTTGTATATTCAACAGATTCCCACAGGACTAGTCTGTGTTCCAGCACTGAAATGGCAATACATCCTCACATTTTGCCACCTTTCACACTACTGGTGTACCATGTACTATGCAAAGTTACTTGCTAACAGGATGTAAATAATGACAACTTCTCCTCTTACCAGGGCGTTGCAGGGTCTGACACAAACTTTCGGGTGTCACCATGTTATAATTCAACATATGTGGTACCTCATCGTAAAACTGATTTAGAAAAATATTATGTTTGCACAATACTGACAAATAGCACTAGGTACTATTAACGGTGGATGTATACAAGTACTACAACCCACAATGCCATTGATCACTGAAACATGGAGTACAAGTTTTCAAATGGGCATTATTACACATGTATGTACATTAACATTCAGCAGACAGTTGTAATGTTTCTGTATATGTGGACATCTGGTTGATTAAAAAATGATGGAGCAAGCAATGCAGCTCATGTGCACAGGGATTGTGTTGTACAGATATGCCATTATCAGCCTACTCATTCCTTACATCTTTCTTTTCTGTTTTTTATTTTTGTCAGAATCACACTCACTTAACTGTGATCACTGAATTTTAGTGAAGCTTTGTCCAGATTTTACTGATATGATTCTATACATTGGTTCATATCTTACAGTTGCGTTAATGGCTCCTGGTTTGTTCACTTGCTCATGTAATGGAACCATGACATATATGAAGAAAGCAGCCACTACCTTCAATATTGAAGATGAAATGTTGGAGACAATACATGCACAATGCACAAAACTGGGTGGTCCACAAACGTTTCCCATGCCAGCAGGACACACTGAGTACATTTTTTTTTTCTCTCTCTTTTGTTTTAGAGACAGAAAGTTCTTAATCTGCTAGATAATTTTGTTTTACTTTAAAGCATTTCTATCAAAAATCTGATATATTCTATGACCTGATGCCCTCAAAAAGGAAAATAGAAAGTTGTATTCTCCTCTGAATTCATAGAAAGATTCTCTTTTAATATACTCCGAGTATATTTGCTGCTTTGAATCTCGAGGACATATTCAGTTTCCTTTTGGAAGCCAGTTTTGGATATGTGAAGCAAGCTCCTGTTCAAAATAAAACACACGGCAGAATAATGCATACTGCATTTCTAACATGTCATGTCCATGCTGTGTAAGACACTTTAAATCTATAGAATGATTTCACTGTATTGTGCTTGCTGCAGACCACCCTGGAATGCCACATATTAAATGAGTAATACAAGGGGATACTGAGGGATGCTATATGCATAATCACTAGCAATATAGTACAAAACATTTGATGTGAATGACGTTGGTGTTCACCTACCGCCACTCCAGCGTTTGAAGAATACACCTACTATTGGAGTGTTAGATTGGAAAGAAAACAGAGGGAATCCAAAAATTTTGAAATTGGTCTTTATGTACTACCTGAAACAATTTTATTGTACATGCAAAACATCATCATAATGCAATGAATTAATTTGGACAAATTTCACCAATTGATAATTTGCTGTCATTTGTTTAGCTTAACTGAGATAGAAATAACAGTCCAAATAATATTTGAAAACACATGCATGCATATAAAAATGTAATCTAATGTTTATTCATGGCACTAGTTAAAAGCATTTGAAAAACTTTAAAATGCTAAATTATGCAAACAGGTGATGCAATGAGTACACCGCTCTTTGTGTACGTTATGTGAGTAATAGTTTTTCCTTCCTACAACACAGTCGAAAGTGATTTATCTCTTAGTGACTAGAATGGATGAAACCAGCTGGACAATTTCCTAAAAAAACACACAAATATAAATTTTCATTGGCAGAATTTCTAGACAATACAATTTCTGTCACAGGATGCTTGATGCCACATCTGTGATGTGGGTCCTCAGTTCAAGTGAGCTAAATACTGTAGCTAGACATATGACATATGAATAGATGGACAATTTGATAGCCTAACAAATGATCCTCCTTACCTCCTTGGCACACATGCATGAAAATAATCACACACACTCTAAACAAAAGTGCTGTGTTCTGTGCATTCCATGTGTTTAATAGGTATTATATATAGTTTGATATGTTAATATGAGTTACCTTCAGAGGCTCCATGCCTCTGCTGCTGTCGTCTTGCCTCATCAGAGTCCTTGTGAATCATGTTACCATCCAGGGAGAAGTGGATAGCCAGCTGGTCCACATGAGAGGTTTGCTTGAAGGTACAGTCCTGAAATATAGGAGTACATTGTACATGGAATGAACTTTGTACCCAATTTTGAAGGGAAAGTTAGAGGTTTGATTTCAATGTGTTTTTTCTTTCTTTCCACCACAGTTTAGCAATTAATAGATAATCATGCGATAGGTCAATAAGTTTTGAAATCGTAGTTTGGATGTTGGCTGCATATGCAGCAAAAAAAAATAATAATAATAATAAATAGATAAATAAATAAATAAATTAATTAATTAATCAATTAATAAATCCTTCTTTTCAGTGACATAATCAAGTGTCTGTGCTGCCAGGATAAATCAATGTTAATCACAATATAACCTTTTATTAGTAGCTCTACAAGATTATACAAACATATAAAGCTGACCAGAAACACAACTTATTTTCACACATGTTGCTATAGTATCTGTGCACTTCATGACATAAAGTTATTTAGGGACCGTTTTGATGAGTATCTAAGGTAAGCAGCCCTTGAGAAATCTTCCTACAATGTAGATGATGAGCTGGAACTGTAAAACAGGCCTTTTGTATGTGGTTTGACACAGTATGTAAGCGCCTGTAATGCAGAACTGCTATTGATTACTGTGACATGTACATGTATGCGATTGCATGTACCGAAGAAATGTCATTTGTATGAGATACATAACAATACAAAAAAAGAAAATAATATATATACATGTTTTTTAAGTATGCTAAGATCTTCTTTTTCTATTCATGTCAAAGAAATGTTGCATCATGATCAGCCCCCTGGGTCATCTATGTTGCATTTTCATCAAATGTGCCTTTGGATAGCTGTACTACTTCGAATTTGGCAGTATCAATTTGTAACTCTGAAATTTACCCATTTGGGTCTGTTGTATATTATCACTCAATGTTGTAAAAAAAAAAACAACAACAGAGCTGATTCAGCTTATACTTATCTCCTTACCTTGAAACTGTATCTGACAATGTTCTGTGGTGCATGTGGGTTGTTGGCAGTGAGGATTCTGGTGAATTCCTCCTTCAATTCCTGCAAAGGAAAAATCGAAGGAAAGGTTATCATTTACAACAAGTATCTAATGCCATTTGCAATGATACATACACATCTGCAATTTTCTAAGTACACCTCTTTTGCAAATTCAAAGAGACACACACAGTAGTTTTGAATCATTTAAGATCTTAACTGCATCTGGTACAAAAAAAAAAAAAAAAACACATACAAAAGGATAGATTTACATCACTAGGAAATTTAATGTAGTGTAGTTTCAAGAGATTCCCTCATTAGGCAGAATTTTCTATGAAAATTAGTTGGAAAAATAGATGCTTCCAGAAAAAAGATGAATCAGATGAAATTTATCCAGAAAAAAAAAAGACTCGCTGTAAACCATTTTGAAAAATATAGTTGCATAATGTATGAGTGCCTATTAAATCAGCTTTGACTCTGATTTTGAAGCAAACTATATTTTTATCAAGATTGGAGATTTAGAAGTTTGAGAGGGTCTGTGCTTACCTGCTCAGATAACTCTAACTGGTCATCTGGCTTGATGAGAGTCTTTGCCTGCATGGAAGTAAGAAAAAAACCTTAATACATGATCGCATATGAAACACTACACACATCACGGCCATGCATACAGTTCACTGAACTTAAAACATGTTTGTGTTGTGCTGGTGGAGTTGGGCTGATCTCTGAAAACTCTATGTAATGCTGGATCAAAATGAAATGACAAAATATCCAAGATAGCCTGATGATAAAAAAGTTTAAGCTGAAAAACACCACCAAATGTGGGCCACCCTGCAATAAATTCAAAACTGAACTTTGTGAAGAACTACATTTCACTATTTTCAGACAGGTGACACAGGAAGCATTTTCAACTCATGTTCAGTGTATAATCACTTGCATTATATCAAATACGGCTTCAACTGATTTTCTGTGCAAGGATACATGCAGAGACTCCAAGATCTCCCGCCGAAAACCCATTTTTGCAAAATCTCCCGTTCTCCCGTTTGAGATTTAATTTCTCCTGCCCTGGCTCTTTGTCTCCCGTTGGGAAGAATTTCTTACATATTTTTATCGTATGTTGAAAAAATAAGTCTTAGATAGCACCAGAGAGCATCTGGAACCCTGGGAATTTCGCGCTTCGCACACATCAACTTTGAGTCTCCCGTTTGCTAGGGGTTTCAGGCGGGAGAATCTCCAGATCAGAAGGTACTTTGGGTTGGAGTCTCTGTACATGTGCTGGGATCAGTAATAATTTTGGTGAGTAAATTTGCTAATTATGAAACAATAGGAGCAGCTGCTCTCATTGGCTAGTTTAAGAAAACAAAGATGAAAAAAAGAAGAAAACAAAGATGAAAAAAAGAAGAAAACAAAGATGAAAAAAAGAAGAAAACAAATCTGAGATTGCATTTTCAACTGCCATTTCTACCAGTGCAAAATCTTGTATCATGCTAACTATGAACCAAAAGTTGACTAGCTTTGAATTCTGCACTGAGGACTGCTGTTGATCCTATGTTAGAAAAACAAAGTAAATCTTATATTTCTGTCAACAAGTTACATAAACTTGCAATTACTGCTTTTATTAAATATGTATTAGTTCATGTCACGTACATTATTTCATAAAATAACAACTACTTCATTAGACGCCATCTTGGGTATGTAAATTAGGGTCAAATGTCATAAATGTTTCATCCTGTATCTTGGTGAATACATATCCTGTCTTTCCCATATTTTGCACACGTAAAGACCATGTTACAAGGATCATTTCACATAATAACCACTTTTTGCTCAGATGCCATCTTGTCTGTGCAAAGTGGGGTCAAAGGTCATATGTACTTCTTTCTTCATCTTCGTTATGACGTGTTATCTCTATGGGAGGGAATTTTTCTAGATGTGAAAATTGACATGATTGTCTTTATCGAGCACTAGCTCACTTATGCTTTGTTGAATTTCTCCCAGATTTTAACATGTTGTAGCTGAGACTTTGGGCTATCGCTAATGTAACCTCAATACTTTCATATGACGTCGACATCACGTCATAAAACTTGGTTGAAGTTAAAGCTTATCTTCGATGTACTGAGATATTTCTTTCTTTCTGCAACTTTCTTTGCAATAACTCAGGAAAAACAGCCCTTATCACCCCCATTATTTGCACATGCTTAGTTCATGTCACGTACATTATTTCATAAAATAACAACTACTTGATCGGACACCATCTTCGGTATGTAAATTAGGGTCAAAGGTCATAAATGGTTCATCCTGTATCTTGGTATATACATGACCTATCTTTCCCATATTTTGCACACGCAAAGACCATGTTACAAGGATCATTTCATAAAATAACCACTTTTTGCTCAGACGCCATCTTGAGTGTGCAAAGTGGGGTCAAAGGTCAAATATACTTCATTCTGTATCTTCGTTAGTGTATACGGAATTCTGTACCAAAGATGGCAGGTCTGACTCCCTTTTCTAAATGAGAATCCAAACATCACACGGCCAATGTCCCCTCAACACCGATGAAACCTGTATGGTTATGCTTATTTGGATCAGGACTCATATCATTGATTTCCGAACAGATCGGATCACCTAATTTGTCAGTGTTGACAAATTCCAAGTCTAGATAAATAAGTATCACATAACTAGTCACGCAGGGCTAAAAGGAATCAGAAACAACAGAGAAAACAATAATACCTGCATCCACTCTTCACCTCCATGTTCACCAGCCTCGGTAGCATCATCATCATCCTGCCATAGAAAAGTAAAAAAAAAAAAAAATGCATCAGAAAAGCCTGCTTGATAAGGGGTTGATTTTGAGTACAATTCAACCGGAGAGTCATATGGAAATGTCAGTATTACATCATCTAATATATACATGGGAATGTGAAAGCTTTCACTGTTTTAAATCAACATTTGAAACTTTAAAGAAAGCTTCTTCAAAATAGTATAACAATTCAATAGGTATATACTGTATAGGAAGAAGAAGGCAGAGAGATTTTCTTTCAGCAGAAGTAGCAGATTATTCACATACAGTCAAAAGTATATCATGTCTACTGCAAGCTATTTTGAATGGTGTATGGAACAATCCCTGGAGGATGATTAGGGAGGACACAAACTTCACTGAGAAACTGACATTGAGATTCATCTCTTTCTGCTACTGTATTAATTATAAGATGTACTATGCTGGATTTAAAGTGCAGTTTTGTTGTAAAAGAAGATCAAGATGTGTTGTCCAGCTACATAAAGAAAAGACAAGGGGTAGGAAATAGCAGATGGTAGTTGGTAACACAGACTTCTACTTGTGAAAATAAGTGTGGAAACATACAAGTTTCAAGTAGTTGATAAGAAAGTAGAAAAGAGAAAAGAATAGAACTCTATAGAGTAAAAAGTCTTTCAGAATAAAGAATTTATGCCATAGTGAGTCCAAATGCTGCTGATAAAGTTTGTAAAAACAGAGAAAAGGACCGGATAGTCTGATTTACATATTGAATGAAAATGTACTGCAGTATGTGTGTGTGTGGAGAGGGGGGGGGGGGGGATCATAATGAATCCCAAGGATTAGATATAATTTGCTTGTACTATAATTTGATAAACATGTTACTATACACTGTACCTTCTTTCCTTTGGCGGGAGCTCTGGCCTTGTTGACTTTGAGGGTGCTAGGTCCTCCTGCCTGGCTGCCGCCTTGGACAGAGCCCTTGAAGTGTCCAAGAAAAAAGCAAGAGTAACACACAAATCCTATAAATGTATGCACACACTGTGCTCATCCTAACTTTTTGCCTGATGATTGTGGTTATAAACCAGAAGAATCTGACTTACAATCATAGATTTTCTCTAGCTATAATCTGTCTGCAAGTGCAAGTCTTTCTTTCTGGTTTCCAGAGTCTACACATACATTTTTGCTCTAGACTCAAGCTAGTCTTAGCCCCTTTCGTCAGGTTTATTATGATGGCAAGTCTTAACAAGTTCATAAACTGGTAATATTTTCTCCAACAAACATAGTCATTCATATGTTCATATCACTTCTACTGCTAAGTTCAGTTCAATTCCATTAAAAATTCAGTAATAGTTTGCAAAGACAACACTTTTCACTGAAATTCTCGACACAGACATTTTGAAGACTAGCCACTGTAATGTCCTATGAAGAGACAAGCTGAAGCTTTCAGACTGAGAAGATGAGTGTTAAAGGCACATGGTCCCGGTGGTTTAGTCAAATGCGTACGTGGGCGCACGGCGCAAGTTTCCTATAGAGACCTACGCTATCGACTCCTCTATAGCACTTACGCTGTGACCCATTTCCCCCCGAGTCCAAAGAAGTCCGATCCACTGTAGCCAGTGGTCCTATCACAGTTCGGCTCATGATTCGGCTGAGGGGGATGACAGCTTTAGCAAACTTCTTTTGTGATGTCATAATAAGAAGCCCATATGCACGAACCCTGGCATTACTACAGACTGCGTGATGCGCTGAGAAGACAACGAAGGCAACGTTACCTAGCAACACTTACACGCTTTACTCTTGATGACAGCTCAACTTCGCCAATCTTCATATCAATGCTAACGGTGATTGGCAGTATCATCAACAGCGCCCTCTACACTACCGGGACTATGCGTCTTTAACTGTAACAGTTCTATAGAGGCCAAGTAAAGAGGGGAAAAAAGAGTTTCTTGTTCTTGCATGCATTTGATTTAGGCTGCCACCTCATTTATTTTTACTATACACTGAAAATATGAAAATATCAAAAAGTTGTGTTTCAGGTCCATTAGCATCTTTTTTGAGTTGCTGCATTGACATTTTTTTTTTTTTTTTTTTTTTTTTTTTTTTTTTTACATTACCAGGCACACTATTTTTTGGCCCTTGAAGAAAACACGAAATTCATCTACATGAACTGGTCCTCATGACCCATTTCTATGTCATGAGAATCTCCACCTGTAATAGTTTTCTTACTGCTAGGCAAGAATGGTCTTCCCACAAACCAGCTGTACTGTGGGTCTGGGTGCTGCGCTCTGTTGAGAAAGCATCAGCACATCCATTAAGAATGGAAAAGCTGTCTTAGACCCTTAAATCATGCACATGAGCATGGCTTGGTATCAATCTTTAGGTTAGAATGTACTCATGTCCACTACAGCACTGGCTTGCACATGCATGAAGTGGCTTGAAATGATCTACCAACACTGCTGGAATTCAAATAGAGACTACTGCACAGCCCAGCGGATAGGTCACTCGTCATACCCCCTGCATCATTGTTGACCAGTGACATATTCTTGCTTATCTAGAGCATTTCTTGTTAAATATCGTTGCATATCTATGGTACAATTTAGTATCATTTTCTTCTTCAGAAGTATGTAGATTCTATAGAATCTAATACATTTACATTAAGCGAGTGTATTTGTCACTGAATTATCTTTGGTTTTAAAAACGCACAGTTCAATACTATTCTGCGCATATCGAACACATTGTGCCTTGCACTACGGCTAAAATACCTAGTATGGTAGGTAAACCACATCTCGCCACCATGCCCCATATCGCCATAGCGGATATAAATTTGCTGTTTGTACGCAAAGCAAAGACAAAAGTGTGCGGTAAGATAGGCGCAGTACGCAGAGAACATGCATTGGTTTGATTTGCCATTAAGAAACAAGGTGGAAACAGGCATAAAATTGCTCAAATTTGTGATTTTCTGAAGTTTTCAATGTGGCATTTAGCCAGTTTTCTTAAATTTTCATCTATTCTATGCCATGGAATGCGTCAATACAATTAGACGACACTATCTCCATAGGTGGAATCCAAAATGAATGTGCGAGATCGGGATCTGAACCTGCCGTATTTTCAATCTTCGTGAGGCGAAAATCAGGTAAATTTGATTGTTTTCTCACATCAAAATCCCGGTAAAAGTTTAGGGGTGGCGATATCTGGCATACCAAAAATGAGCGAGAAAAAACTGACACCGCGCGCGATTTGTGGCGATATTCTTGTAAGGTGACCTCGAATTTTAATTTTGAGGACAGCATCGGAATCTGTAGAGTTTTCTCCATGATGTGAGTACATTTCTAGCCAATTTCCAGTAAACAGTTGTAATATTACAATCACTGGTTGAACGTTAGGGTGGCTACATGTGGCATACCCAACCATAATTAAATTTCTGGCAATTTTATTAGGGTGTTTAAGGCTTAACACCTGAATAAAATTGCCAGAAATATCAGATAGATCTACACATAATACAGATTGGTCTAATTATGCCTATAACGTTAGACAGATAGAGACATGCAGCATGCTAATTGCAGACATTGTCATTGGACTATTGGAGGCAAAGATCAACGCCAGTATGACAACGGGACATACAGTGTAAGAATCAAGGGGGAAATTTCAGAATACCGGCTAAATTAGCATATTGGTGCGTATAAGAGCCGCCGAAGGCAAGGCCTTCGGCCCCGCCTCCGGCGGCTCTCCCTTAGAGATGAATTTCAGCTCGAAGGGCTGAAATTTGTCTTTCCCGTCGTCTGGGGCCTCCAAACACAATTTTTATGAAAATTGAGTGATTTCAGAGGAAAACTGCTCTAAATCAAGATAACTCGAGTAAATCGAGCCGATTTTGATGGAACTACTTTAAACTTGATGACGTCATCACAGCTGACATCCTCCTTCCTTCATCTCTTTTCGACACAAGTCATTCACGATCAATCACACTACACTAGTTTGGCAAGGCAGCGCGTGTACACGTATTGTCATGATCGACACAATTACATTTGTACGCGCTCATCTGCTATACATACTCTACACTGTACTAGTAAACATGCGCGTTTTGTAGACTCAATACGCGCTACCACTGCCACAAGTACACACAAGCTGTTGTGTGTGGATGATGCGTAGTGCATGCATAGAGTCAACATGGTGGGCTGTCAAGCGCACCCACACAGTGCGTAAGCTCTACTGTAAGCTAGCACCAGCAATTAGATACAGCAGTGATTGCTTTGTACTATGAGTATTGTAGTCTCACCTAAATTTCTCTAGTTTTTTTGTTGTCTACACGGCTACGGACTATCATCAACTCCTAAAAACGTGTGTATACGTCGTAAATTCGGGTAAATTTTAACGGCTAGTCTAGACTAGCATCATCAGGATCTAGAACTACATTATTATCGCTATCGGGGGACACCCCCGAAATCCCCGTAATTTAAACCCCCGTATGAATACCACACTTCTCACCGCACAGAGCAAAGACAACACACGTAAACAAAATATGCAATCGTCGACAGCCGAATCACGGACCTTATCGCAAATCGGATTGATATTTTAATGGTTGCTATCGGCAAGCGTAATTTACGCTCTTTTCAGAGCGATTTGCGCTCTCCGTGATTGGCTGCTGGTAGGCCTAGCAGTTGTTATTTTTGTAAATACCCGAATCAAGATTAATTAAGAAAAACATTATCCAGGGAAATTTCATTAAAGCATTGATTCGATATGTTGTGATGAGAATCAGAGCAGAAGATTTATCCAAAATTAGTTTGCCAAAAGGGCATGCGGCGGTGTGTACAGCGCTGATGAGAGGCCCCCCATCATCATTATCATGATTATACTAGGCCCTATGAAGGGTACGACGAGTAGGGCCTACCGTGGTTGCTATCTAGCTCTAACGCATACGGCTACACGGTATCTCAGACTCAGCTAGCTCAGCACGGTCGCGGTCCTGCAAACTGGCCGACGCGACGCCACTGGCACTAGCAGTAGTACTGTACGCAGTACTACACTACCCAATGCAATGCTACCAGCACCAGGGGCAGTAGTAACCAAGGACATAGATCTAGTTCATCCTTAGATTTTCAGAATCTATGAATTGTAATATTTGAGGAGTGATGGCTTAACTACATTTTTAAACCTTACCCCTTTGATCTTTGATGCTTTCGCTGGCATTCCTTTTGAAATTGACAATTCTACTCGCTTGCCAATATTCACGGTCGACGAACACACAGTCGGTTCCGCTGCTTGTTGTTAAGGAAACTACGCATGCGCATCTATGTGTTTCGATTAGTCTGAAAATTCAGACTAAATCGTGCATTGGCGAACGAGTCTGTCCATTGGTACAAATTGTAGTGCAAACTGTAATAGCAAGGAGGTACTATAGCCTTGATAGGCAAGCTCGCCTATGGTACCTCCGGAGTCCTTGGTAATACTTGGTAGTGTTCCTCCAAAAGACCCCAAGCGCAGAGGGTGGACTCAGTTAGGGGAAAATAACCTAAGACAGCAATTAATTTGGGAGTTACACTCTGAGGAAGACTGTTCCATTTCCTCGTGGTTAACAACAAATAATAATAATAACAACAACAACAACAAAATAACGGTTTGAGGGAAGAAAAAGTTCGCATATACTGTGTTACTATTCGTAGACCTACCTCAAATTGGTTAGATCTGGCCTTTTAACATACTTTATAAGATAAAGAAAAATGAGGGATTTTAATATCGCTGGTCTTAGGGCCGGCGGAACCGGGGGGAGGGGGCCTCCCCACGTCTTTTTTTTTCTTTTTTTTCACAATAGATCCTACAAAAGAATACAGGGTGTAGCCACTATGTCCCACTCCCCCCCCCCCCCCCCCCCCACCTCCGCTTTTTATGCCCGGGAAATTTAACCAGAAAAAAAAAAATAGAATGTGGTTAATCTTTTGCCTAAGCTAATATAAGTGCTTTCAGCTGAAGAAACCCCGGCTTATAGTGGCACCAGAAATATAAACTGCCCCCACCCCCCCCCCCCCCCCCCGCCCACCGACACGCACACTTTTGAAAACGTTGCGCCGGCTGGGTCTCTTTATTGGCTACCGGTACAGACAATGAAATCTCCTTCAAAATCACTTTCACCAGGGAGGTATAGGAAGAGACACTTTCACTATTTTATACATTGTGCTATATAATCTATTAGTGTTCTTATTGTACTGATTGTGCAAGCCAACCCGAAATATGTGGTACTGTAGAACCCGAAACATTTGTTGTATGACATTTTCGAGAATTGGAGCAGACTGCCTTTCTGCATCAGAACTTACGCGACTTGACATTGGCATTCATTAATTGCCTTAGGAAAAAAAAACAACTTTCGCGTGCAATTTCGCGATTCTTGGCTCCTCGCGAAATTCGTGAAAGTTCCATACACTAAAAAAAAAAAAAAAAAAAAGAAAGGAAGATGAACATAATTATTTCGTGTAACAAATTTTAAGCACTCATATAGGAATTGATGGCGCTGGAGTGATCTAGCACTTTGGTTACAGTCTACACAATGTATAGTGCAATAGGTCTCAAACTTTGGAAAGATCTCTCAAAGTCTCTTCATCAAATTTCTGCATCCATCGCAGACAAAGTTAAAATAAAAACTTAAAACGTGTATTCAACCTTACAAGCTTTACAGATATTTCTAATCTTTGTTCATCAAATGCTCCACCGTTCGTGGGTAGGCCTACGCCATGTTTATAATCATTGTACATCCGTATATATTTTGCGAAGCGCCATGAGCGCGTCGAAAGCTCACTGTGACTTGGACTGCATGCTTTTTGGCATCTCTCAAGCTTCCGCTGCTTTCTCAGCACCGGGACCTATGTGGTTCTTGAACAATAAGTTCAGGTCTATATTTCAGAGGAGTTGTTGAAATCCATTACGGAACTTTCTGGTACTGTTACGGAATATATCCTTTCAGCTTTTCTTCAAATCCTTTTGTCATCTGTATAGCCCTGGACTGAAAAAAAAGAGAAATAAAGCATCTTACAAAAAGTGAACAATTAAACATATCTTGCGCACATTAAATGTGCATAATTTTGTTCGCCAGGTTATGTACCTGAATGTGACATCTTTCCAGATTATGTGATTTTATGGCTAATACGTGTTTTTGCGTGTTTAGCATTTTCACAGTTAAAACATACAATTTTTTGATGATTTTTTTTTTCGTTTGTCCTGTTCTCTACACATTAAATTCATTACTGCCAAAAATGTTGAAAGGAACAGCGAAGTCCTGCACTCTCAGATTAATGTGATTGAGAAAGGGTGCATACTTGAACATTTTTATTTTTTATTTTTTGTCAAAGCAATTTATTAATATCAAAGCCCTATTCTATAGAGGGCATGCATGATTTCGCGGCATACACGGAACAAGGGTACGAACGAACAGACTTGGTCGTCTCCGACGAGATTTCGAGAGAGTTTCTCCTTTGGATTTCGGTCAACTTATTTTGCTGCTGCTCATGAAACTGATACTCACTCATCGGAGTGTAGGCCTAACATAGTTACAGTGTCAAGTGTGTGTATGATGAGACATGCATGCCGCCGCGCCGCCTTCCATGGCTTTGCCGAAGGCACCTGTCTGCATGCTGCAGGACAAAACCACAGACTTCTTATGGCCCGAATTCACGAAGGTGGTACAAATGAAACCATGGTTTAAACCATGCTATGTTGTAGCTTCTATACTCTTTGGTTTAAACCATGGACAATAACCATGGAGCACATGATTGTGTCAACGAAATATTTCGTTACGAAATTGGTCATTTCGTCGACAAAATGACCGTTTCGTTAACGAAATGTTCATTTAGTTACAAAATAATCATTTCATCGATGTTTTTTTCATGGTTTCATTTGTACCACCTTCGTGAATTCGGGCCAGAGTAGGACACAGAACTCTGCAGAGTTCTGTGGAGTAGGATAGGAGCGGTCCTACTAATTGACGCAAACTAATGCAAACTAATGCAAACTGATGCAAACTAATGCAAACTGATGCAAACTGACGCAAACTAATGCAAACTCAATGCAAACTACTGATTAATGCAAACTAACGCAAATTACTAATTATTGCAAACTAATACAAACCGCTAGCGGTGAAAATTAGGGTGAATTACAGCACCTGGACCTGGCTCTTCCCAGGCCACTCTAGCCCTCTCGAAACAGATATCGATCAAGTAAATCCATCGTAGACTTGATTATTGGTTTATTTCGAGTGAGTTGCATGATATTGTAAAGGAATGCAAGATATTAACTTCTATTGCGCCAGATCATTCCGCATTTTTTTTTTGCAACTTTTGAATAAACCTAATGATGATAAGGAAAATGATAGATGTTTTAAGGCGTCATATTGGAAATTTAATAACAGTTTGTGTAAAGATAGCGAATATAAATGTCAGTAAAATGAAAGATGAAATAATAAAAATATTGGGAGAATTTCGGAATAAGATAGAAGATAAAAGGGTTTTGTGGGATTTTTTGAAAATGAAAATTTGTAATTTTACTAGGAAATATTCTACAAATTTGGCCAAACAACGTAAGGAAAAAAATTCAGAGAATTGAGGAAGAAATTGAGTTTTTAGAAAATGATGTATTTTTGAGATCAGATAGTGATAGAATCACGTTGTTGGAAGATAAAAAGAAAGAGTTGAAAAAATGCTTTGATTATGTAAATGAAGGGATAAAAATTCGTTCAAGGGCTTCGTGGTATGAAGGTGGAGAAGGTGACTCATCTTATTTTAAACAGATAATGGAATTTAATAAGAGGAAAATGATTGTTAAAAGTGTACGGGTTAATGATGAGGTAGTTTGTGATTCTAAGGAAATAATTAGAGAAATAAAAAGGTTTTATAGTAACCTTTATTCTGAGAATTTTGATTTTATATCTGGTGATAGTAGATATTTTTTTCAAGATCTGCCAACATCAAGTAGGGATTCTATTCAATCCTGTGAGGGGTATATTTCTAAAAGAGAATGTGAAATTATTTTGAATCAGATGAAGTTAAATAAATCTCCAGGAAATGATGGATTAAGTGTAGAATTTTATATTACATTCTGACCAGTGATAGGGGATGTGGTGTTGGACAGTTTTAATGAGGCATATAACAGAAGAGAATTGTCTGCTTCTCAAAAACAAGGTGTAATTACTTTGATTCATAAGGAAGGAAAAGATCCTTTATATATAAAGAATTACAGACCTATTTCATTATTGAATGTAGATTATAAGATACTTGCGAAAGTTTTGTCAAACCGTATTAAGCATGTTTTGCATGAAATAATTAATGTTGATCAAGTTGGATATATAGAAGGAAGAAATATTGGAGAGGCTATTCGACTGATTGATGATATGATCTTTTATACATCGAGCTGTGGTTTACCTGGTTATATGTTTGCTATTGATTTTGAGAAAGCTTTTGATTCGATCCGTCATACATTTTTGCAGAAAGTTTTGAATATATTTGGTTTTGGATCAATGTTATGTAATTGGGTTGAAATACTGTATTTGAATAGCTGTAGTTGTGTTATAGATGGTAAGGAGTCTACTGGTTATTTCCCGATACAGAAGGGGGTAAGGCAAGGAGATCCTTTATCCCCGTATTTATTCATTATGTGTATTGAAATTTTGGCACAGGCAATAAGGAAGAATTCTAATATTCATGGGTTAATGGTTGATAGTGTTGAAATTAAACAAATTCTGTATGCTGATGATGTTACTTTATTTCTTCAGGATCGATATTCTGTTGAGGAGGTTAAAAGATTATTTGATGTATTTTATCAAATTTCGGGTTTAAAAGTTAATAATGATAAAACGTGTGTGTTGTTATTAGGTATTCCGAGGGAGGATTGTGTGTTGCCGTTTGGTAGAGTAGAACAGGTGGTAAAAATATTAGGAATATATTTTTCTTTGAACCCTGATGTTAAAGAAGTTATGAATTATAAGGAGATTTTGAGTAAGATAAAGAGATTATTATCATGGTGGAAACAGAGAGATTTAACGCTGATGGGGAAAGTTCAATTAGTAAAGGTTTTTGTTTTACCAAAGTTGATTTATATCTCTTCACTCATGGTAACACCTGATTGGGTATTCGAGGAGTTAGATAAGGTGGTGTTTGATTTTATTTGGAGGGGTAGAGATAAAATAAAAAGGAATATTTTGTATTTAGATTATGATAGGGGAGGATTCAAGTTCATTAATTTTCGAGTGTTTGTTAAAGCACAAAGAATTATGTGGATTAAGCGTTTGATTTCTGGGGATCATAGTATGAAGTGGAAGTCGGTGGGAGGTATTTTGATTTTTTATAGTAAGGCAATTTTTAGGGTTGTTGAGGCTAATTTTACCAGAATTTTATAATGATATGTTGCAGGTTTGGATGGGAAGTAGAAGTTTGATTCTGAAAGAGGATTCAATAAGGAATGAGGTAATTTTTAATAATAAATTTATTTTGATTGATGGACATACAATATTTGATAAAGAGTTATTTCTCAGGAATGTATATAAAGTTCATCATTTGGTAGATGTAAATGGGGACTTTAAAGGGAGAAGGGAGTTTTTAAGATTAGGATTTAGTGAAGAAATGATTGGAAAAATGTTTGAAATATTTTTAGCTTTACCGTCATCATGGAAGGGTACATTAAAACGAGAAATGAATATGGAGGATACTCAACTGAAAATTGAATTATATTTGCAGAATAAAAATATACAGGATATAACATCAAAACTTATTTATAAAGCATTGATGAGGGATGGAATTGAAACATCATCAGCATATAATAATTTAGTTGGTTTATATAATTTCGAGGAAATAGATATTAGATCGATTTTTCTAAGGCCTCGGAAGTCTACTCTTGATTGTAAGCTGCGTGAATTTCAATATAAAATGTTGTATGGTTTAATATATACAAAAGCTAAGTTATTTTCTTTTGGTTTTGTAGGAGATAACCAATGTACATTTTGTTATTCTGAGGTTGAGACTTATGAACATTTGTTTTTTCATTGTAGGAAAGTCAATCAGATTTGGAAATTGTGTAGTGAAGTTTTTGTTTTACCCCAGATGCAAAAGTTAGATTGGCAGTCTGTTCATGTTGGTATTAAAACGCAGGATATTGGAAAAGGACAACTCATAAACCATTTGATATTATTGATAAAATGGATGATATTTGTATTTTCGAAGGAAAAGAGCAGGCCCCCTTTGATAAGAGAAATTAGAGAAAGAATGTTAGAAAGTAGAGAAGAAGAAAGGAAATTAGCAATGAAACGAGGTACGCTGGCCTTGCACAGCAGGAAATGGAATCAATTAATGACACGGGATAATGCACATCTATTTGATACCTTTTTTGTGCTTTTTGTTGTTGAGTGTTTGGTGAACAGGTTCGATGTTTGTGGGCGTGTGTGTGTGTGTGTGTGTGTGTGTGTGTGTGTGTGCAAATATGTGTGTGTATCTGTGCTGGAGTGAGGTATACCTGGAGTATGCCTATTTAGAGGGGGAAGTGTTGTTGAGGTTATACAGGTGAGCGATGAAGGGGTAATGTTTATAGGTATGAATTATGTACAGACATTGATCATGTAGATTTGTAAAATGTTTGTATATTGTATTGTGTGTACATAGGTATGTAGGCTTTTTGTTGACACCTGATACATAGGTATGCAGACCTTGTGTTTGACCCCTTAACAATATTGATTTCATTATCTCATAATCACTGCTGTGACGAGTATACGGACGCAGTCAATGGGTATATTTTGTAATGTGTATTGTACATACATTTTGGTTTTGCTGACCCATTAGGCATTAACAACAATTGATTTCATAATTATTGCGGGGATGATTATATTTGTGAAGCAGTTACTATGTATTGTATACTAGTAGTAGAACAATCGGAAATTGACACAATGACAGTCCTAAGAATTATTTTGTAATATTTTGATATACGTTTGAAATGTCACGCTGCAAGCAACACAATTAAATATTGAATTGTAATCAATGATGGATGATGAAATCGAAATAAAATATTGTTTGAAACAAAAAAAAAATCGTATTGAAGAATGACTAACGTCACGTTTACTTCAGTATATCACACATCTCACCTCAACAGTCAACAAAAACTCGAAAAAAGCCATTTTATTGAAAAATCATCAAATTCATATTTTTGACCAAACAGATGTCGTTTAGATTTTAGTTTGCTTTCAAAATTCAGAAAATGTAAAACAGAATGAAGCGCAGAAATACGGACTGTAATGATCGATCATTGATGGCCGACCTACTAATTAATGCAAACTCCACGCAAACTCCAAGCAGGAAGGTCTCACCCATATCTCCCTGCTAGGATGCTCCAAGACACAACGCTATCCTAGGGTCTATCCTTTGTAAAAACCAAGTAATATCGATTACAAAATGACATCCCGAAATACTGATTAATGCAAACTCGACGCAAACTGCAAGACACAGCGCTATCCTATGAGAAAACCACATAAATCGATTATAAATTTCGGAAAATGACACCCCGAAATACTAGCGTAATTAATTCAAACCCCAACACCCAACGTTATCCCGTATGTGAAACTGATCTAAATCGATTACAAATATTGGAAAATGACACCCTGAAATCTTAATTAGTGCAAACTCAAAGTACAAAACGTTACCCTATGTAAAAACAACCTAATTTGATTACAAATCCACATATCAGAAAATAACACCCAAAAATATAAAACAAAATCATGTACATTATTAACAACCTAGATCTCACGGAAAGTTGGAAAAATCAAGCATCAAAGCTCACTCTAGCAGAAGCAAATGTGTGGTTAGCGGCCGATTAAATTACATTTATTAGGAAGAGGGGCGCAAAGATGTAGAAAAAATTTTAATCCTCAATGTTTGCACTATCGAATTTTCAACCAGGAGCTTCATTTTAAGAAATACCTCAAGTACTTGAATGTTTCGCAAGGAAATTTTCATTCAAATTCCGTTGTGCTAATCACAAATCCCAACTGTTTCTTGATTATATGATCAATTCACTTCACTTCAATTCATTTCATTTTAATCGTTCAATAATAATGATAAAAAAGATTTACAGTAAATTCAGCGATACGAAGCATAACAAATACAATATATATATATATATATATATATATATATATATATATATATATATATATAAGGAATGGTCAGTACTCAATGGGCTGAAGTTGAACAGCGCCAAAACAGAATTTCTCCATATCTCTTCGCGTTTTCGAGCAGTAGAATCTATACAGTCTCTTGATTTTGACGGTACTGCAATCCATGCAGCACACACTTGCAGAAATTTGGGTGTGATATTGGATGATAAATTACTCATGGAAAATTTTGTGTCGCAAAAATGTCGCTCTGCTTCATTCGCACTTTATAAAATTGGGAAAATTCGCGAGTTCATTGACAAACACACCGCAGAACAACTAGTTCATGCTTTTGTCATGTGCCACCTTGACTTTTGTAATGGTTTACTTTATGGATTACCGGTCAAACATATATGCAGATTACAATCAATACAAAACTCTGCTGCACGAGTGGTATCCAAAATCAAGAAACATGAACAAATCTCACCAGTTTTAAGAAGCTTACACTGGCTTCCAGTGAAAAATCGGATTCAGTTTAAGATACTGTTATTAGCATTTGAATGTTTCTATATGTTTGCTCCACATTATCTAAGGGAGCTACTTCAAATCTACACACCAGAAAGAAACCTACGATCAAAAAGTAAAGATTTGTTTGTTATTCCAAACAGAAGAACCAAATTTTACGGAGAACTAACATTTGCATTTAATGCCCCTGTCTTATGGAATAATTTACCTCAGAAATTGAGACAAATCACTGATATAAATAGATTCAAGTCTGCCTTGAAAACGCATTTGTTTACAGTGTAAGCAAAATGAAGCTCGGTACCATCACTGTAATCGGAATTATATGTTCTTGTTACAATCTTTTCGTTTTTTGAGTGCATAGGGACATTATCACTATGTGTTATGCGCTATATAAGCACTGTCAATTATTATTATTATTATTATTATTATTATTATTATTATTATTATTATGTATATATATACAAGTTTCAAGTTTCAAGTTTCAAGTTTTTATTTCATATTTCCATTTCTCAGTGATGGGATTACAAAATGATTGACAATAAAACAAAAGTACAAAACATATACAACCATATCTTATGTTTGAAGAAAAAAAGACGAACAAACATGACACACAAATATAAATGGTCATTTTCATCTGAGGATATCACAAATAAATGTCAGAAATATGATGGGGCCTACATAAAAGCAATGATGCTTGTAAAAACTGTAGGTTCCCGAATTTATAGGCGTGAAATTATACGGAGAACGGACATGTTTATCTCGACCAACTTAAATTGTACCAGTGCAAAATCAGTATTAAAAACGAACTATCGAACCACATGAATACTTTAGTATCGCTTAAACGAGACTGTACATATTTCGCCGTGTTTACACACACACACACACACACACACACACACACGCACACACACACACACACACACACACACACACAAAGTGCTATAACGGTATCGTCAAATAACTTGGAGCTGCAGACAAAGACAAAAGACTGGGGGTATTAAAAAAAGATGTTGCTAAGAGCCGGGCAGTGTGTATCCACTAAGTAATAGCCGTTTTAGTTTGCGTTTGAAGGTGAATAAGGATAAGGAAGAAGTAATATCTTGAGGGAGGTCATTCCAGTATCTGGGTCCAGTAAACATAATTGTTTTCTTTGCAAAAATAGTGCGAGTACGGGGAAGGTGATAAGCGTCACTCTGACGAGTGGGGTAGCAATGAATAGAGCGATTTCTTTTGAACATGTGAATAAAAACGGATGGTAACTCATTAGTTGTTAGTTTATACATGAAAATTCCAAGATTATAATGAAATAGGTCTGGAATTTTTAGAATTCTGTTTTGATGAAAAAAACAGTTGGTATGAGCAAAATATCCGGCGTGGTTTATAATTCTTATTGCACGCTTTTGAATACGAAGAAGGGAATCTAATAGTAAATTGATTGCATTTCCCCACGCCAAAATTCCATAATTAAAGTGTGGAGATATTAAAGAAGAATATATACTCTGCAAAATATAAACAGGGAACAAATGTTTAAGCTTGTTTAAAATTCCAATATTTCTGGACAAAATTTTACTTACAAAATTAATATGAGTTTTCCAGGATAATTCTCGGTCAATCCAAAGCCCTAAGAACTTTGCGTTATTGACCTGCGTTAAACATATATCATTTATTTTGATCTCATGTGGGACAATATTCAAAGAATTACTGAATACCATATAATAAGTTTTTTCTATATTCAGGGATAATTTGTTGGCATAAATCCAGGATTGCACAGACCTAAGCTCAGTATTCATCATATCAATTAATGTATTAGGGTCTCGATGAGAACAAAACAAACTTGTGTCATCAGCAAAACAAATAAATGATAAAATTATACAGATACATTGTTGGTCAAAAAGGTGGAATAATTTTGTTTTGAATAAAAGTCAACCGTTTTGTTCGCATTGAAAAGGCTGTCTGTATAGACAATCTGGTGTGTTATTGATTACGTGGTGTCACCCCATTATTCAGGTGATATTTGAACATGAGAAATGTGTTATTACGTAACGAAGTTACCTTGTGCAGACTATAAAGCCCTGTGCAGTTGAAATATTGCCTTTTTTGCTGATTTTGCACCGCGTAGAGAAGGTTTATTTTTTCCAAGTTCCCTGTACAGTGTGCGTTAAAAATCGGTACAGAATCCCCCTAGGCTATGCCTGGTCCAATGCTGACGGCAATGCGCGAGAGAGTGATAGCGCTTAGGCATGAGGGCTACAAGCAGTCTCGTATAGGAGGATTCCTATGGATTTCACAGGGCACAGTCTCCAAAATTCTTAAGCGTCATTGTGAGAGAGGAAATGTACTGCCACGGAAATCACCAGGACGTCCCAGACTGATAACAAGTAGAGATGATCGCCAACTGTTGAATCTTAGCCGTAAAAACCGGAAGTTACCCTCGAGTCGTCTTCAACACTAATCTTGTGGAGAAGACATCATGGAATCAACGTCTCAAGATCAACAGTCAATCTCAGATTGATACAACATGGCTCCCGAGCACGGTGATTGGTTAGATATCCACGCCTGCGGTTCGCCAAGGGGTAGTTCGTCTCCTTTGGGGCAGGCAGCTCAGGACGCTTCCACTGGGACATTGGCAACACGATATCTTCATGAACGAGAGCCAGTTCATCCTGGACCGTAGAGATGGGAGACAGCGAGTTCGTCGGTTAGCTGGGGAAAGCCTTCGGGATGACTGTGTCTACGAGACAACCCAAGATGGAAGAGGCCCAGCGATGGTCTGGGCCGGAATCCATTACGGAGGAAAAACGCCACTTGTTAGTGGTACCGGGTGGCACCACTAGTGGCGTTTACTCATCTGGTGAACGCCGCTGTCTGCAGGGAGATATTGGAGTTCCACTGCCTTCCATATGAAAGACATGTGTATAGATTCAATTTCCGACTGCAAAATGATAACGCTAGACCGTACAGGACAGCTGTAGTTAGAGAATTCCTAGATGTAGAGGGGTAGTTGAGCAGTTGCCATGGCCAGATTGTTCGCCAGATATGAACCCCATAGAACATGAATGGGATGCCCGAGGCCGAGCCATCAACGGCAGAGAGGTCATTCCTCAAAATCTGCAGGAGTTGGCAGCTGCGTTGAGGGAAGAGTGGGACAGCATGCCACAGCGCCTACGCGCACTGATTCGTGCTAGGGGCGGATAGGCCTATACCCGGAGTGGACATACCCGAAATGTCCACCCCAATGTGAAATCTTAAGAATAATGACTCAATTTGATGTGAACTTGTCAATGAAATCACAAAACAAGTTTTCTGGAAAATTGAATGACGTTTAAAACAAATATTCTGTTGATAAAGTTTCTTTTGTAATAATATCAATGTTGTTTCATGCCCATAGTTAAGAGTGATTTACACATATACTTGTTAAAAATCACTGTGAAAGTGTGTAAGCGGCAAGATAACAAAGTTAAGTGATTGATATACATCAAACATATCATTTTCCAAGCACATTGTAATAGATATGCCGTTAAAGTTTGAGGGGAAAAAAATTCCACCTTTATGACCAACAGTGTATATATATATATATATATATATATATATATATATATATATATATACAGAGAGAGAGAGAGAGAGAGAGAGAGAGAGAGAGAGAGAGAGAAACACGAAATAGTACATGATAAATAATAGATAATTGAACATGCATGCAAAGTCAAACTGAAATGAACAATCGTATATGCGTGGCATAAAACCGACTCAATTGCTAAGATGTTCAAAACTCCAGAAACCTTCCCTGTTGCTATGTTCCCAGTCTCACCTCCCCCCCCCCATGTCAGCCCGCGATAAACTGAAACAACTCAAACCAACTCGCCCTAAAATACGACATAACAAGCAAATTAACACATACAAAAACAATAACAGTGATCGATTATATCATCATCTACATTTCTTTCTACATTCCACCATTTGTATATTGCACATAATCACTTTACAATACTGAGATATGCAAGATAACAAACATGCTATAATTATATGTCAATTTGCCAGAAAAAAAATATGAAGGGAGGAGTAACGGTAGAGAAAAGTAAGAAAAATAAGAATGGAAAAGGAAGCGGAGGTATAACAGCTCATAAATAACATAATCTATATCAAACATCATCAGCTATTACATCATAAATCCAAAAACTGTAAAATCCCAAGATGGTGATCCCAGGTGATGATGATAATGACCCGTCTGTGGCAATGACTGTAAAAATGACAATGATTATGATGGTGAAGCTGATAATGAAGGTGGCGATAATGTTGAGATGATAATGATGGTGATTAAAAACAAGCAAACGTGGGATCTTCAGTACAGTTTCACTGTTTTACAATACCGTCCCAACCCTACAACTTTCCAAACCATAAATCACCGCAAATTTGTCCCCTATCATATCTATCACAATTCGTCCATAATTTTGAAAGCCCAAGACTCCACTAAAACACCCGCTCATCACAGAAACAATTCCGACAAACTCCTGCTGACCCCTAACCTCCCTCAAATTACTCAATGACAGTAGTATTCCACGTGAAAACAGTGGAAACAAAATTATCAGATAACGGACAGGCAGGCCTCTGGTAGCCCATTAAAAGGGGCAACCTCACGGGCGGCCTCGGGTAGTTCAGCTACTAATGAGTTAACGCGTACTATTAAAAAGTCTAATGGCAAATGGAATGAAAGAATTCAGATATCGGTTTGTTTTGCATTTTGCAGAATGCCATCGTTTGCCAGATCTCAACCAACAAAAACATTGATGAAGGGGGTGTTAGGGGTCCCTCAAGATATTCACTATACTCTCCTAAGAATTTTCCCTTTAATTTCTAGGAATCAAATTCCTGTAGAAATTAAAGATTTTTTCCCATTGCGATGAGAATAAAAGTGGTGAATTTCATGACCTTTTCATTGCAGCCTCCTATGGTGAACATCGAAAGAAATACTGAATAAGATGTCACAGGAAATACCCGAAATGAAGGTGGGTCAATTATTTATTGTGAAAAGGGGGCGGTCATTTCTAGTTAAACCAAGTTTTGTAGTTATATAATGACACATGTTTAGATGATTATTGTCCCTTTCTAAGTTACTGCATAAGCCTTTTCCAGGCCGTGACTTCTTTATCTGTAACGTGTCTTTTCACTCTCCCCCTCTTTCTCTTCATTTCTCCTCCTCTCGCTCTCATCTCCATTTTCCTTCATTCTTTGTTCACTTATCATATACATATATTTCCGTACGTCTTTGTTTTTTTTATTTTCGCGTTGTTTTTCTCAACTATAGTATGTGACTCGTATTTCTTTCATTCTAAATTTGTACAGCTGTGCTCATGTCATCAGTTTTAGGTCCTTCTCACCATCCCCCTCCCTTATATTTCTCCCCCCCCCCCTCGTCATATTTTCCTCTTTTTTTTTTGGGGGGGGGGGTTCCCTGTATCGTGTATTAATAGTTCTGCATTTTTTATATTTCTGTCACATTTTCTTTGTTCTGTTCATCAATCGTATTTCACTCTCATTTACTTTATTATAGTTATTTTGTATAATCATTTTCAAAGTTACTTGCCACTCTGTTTGCAGTATTGAATTGATAACGTGAAATATGACTTGACATTGGACTCCGATACCCAGAATATGGGCTGTTGAGTGAAGTAAAATTTTAACTTTCCACTAATCACAGCACTGCAAACACGTGAAAGGAAGGTGTCGTTCGATTAACAGGTTCTGAAATGCAAACTCCTGAGCGCAGTTGGTCGTAAAATATGTCTCCCACAAAATAACTGACAATTGCTGTACCGAAACAATCAAAATCACATTAGCTATATTAATAGTTGCCTTTGTATATTAGTACTTCCATTAATGTTTCTTCATAACAACAGATAAAACTAAACAAATTTATATGCAATTTATTTGACACATCGACAGTCTATCATTTGATTTAAGAGACAATTTAGGAATAGAATATCACAACAATGATATGTTTGAAATGTTAAATCCTTCTGTTCGATATCCGCTCCCCTCTTCATCTCTTCTTTTCCTTCTAATCTCAATTTGTGTCATTTATTCCTTCTCTTTCTTATCCTTCCATCACATTTTCTGTTATCAAGCGGGGCTTTAGTTTTAGTTGTTATTGTTATTGGCTTTTTCAAAATACCATTGTGGTATTAATACTTTGTTGTAGTTGTTATACACGTAATAGATATTCTTTTATTTCCATATATAATGTAGTAGATATTGTGTTTCTCAATATTTTTTATTTCAATCAATTAAAGCAATGATCCCAGGGACATCGATCCGTTTCAATGATGCTGATGGGAAAGGGAAGTAGTATTAGTATGTCTCGGGTGTCATAACTTGTGGGTATTGTTCAGGACAATATAGAATATGGAATATGAATATGAAAATGATAGATGAGTTACGAAACATGAATATAGGATACATAAAAAAGAAATTACAAAAATGAATAAGGAATGAAATGAAAAACAAATAATGCAATAGGACGTATTGATGTGTGAAAGGGGTAATAAATGACGTCACTAATTTTGATATTCATAATGACGTCAGGAGCTTAACTCATTTCACATAAATGACGTCATAGGTTGCATGTATTTGATATCGGGGCGTGGCACACTCTAGCTCTCTACCCCACTCCCTGGGTCCTTCGCAAGTGCAAGAAAAAGTGCCTCCCCCCCCCCAAAAAAAAAAAAAAAAAAATTGGACCGGCCCCTGGGTCTGTGTACTCTTGCTCTGAACCCCACCCCCTGGGTCTGTGTACTCTTGCTCTGAACCCCACCCCCTGGGTCTGTGTACTCTTGCTCTGAACCCCACCCCCTGGGTCTGTGTACTCTTGCTCTGAACCCCACCCCCTGGGTCTGTGTACTCTTGCTCTGAACCCCACCCCCTGGGTCTGTGTACTCTTGCTCTGAACCCCACCCCCTGGGTCTGTGTACTCTTGCTCTGAACCCCACCCCCTGGGTCTGTGTACTCTTGCTCTGAACCCCACCCCCTGGGTCTGTGTACTCTTGCTCTGAACCCCACCCCCTGGGTCTGTGTACTCTTGCTCTGAACCCCACCCCCTGGGTCTGTGTACTCTTGCTCTGAACCCCACCCCCTGGGTCTGTGTACTCTTGCTCTGAACCCCACCCCCTGGGTCTGTGTACTCTTGCTCTGAACCCCACCCCCTGGGTCTGTGTACTCTTGCTCTGAACCCCACCCCCTGGGTCTGTGTACTCTTGCTCTGAACCCCACCCCCTGGGTCTGTGTACTCTTGCTCTGAACCCCACCCCCTGGGTCTGTGTACTCTTGCTCTGAACCCCACCCCCTGGGTCTGTGTACTCTTGCTCTGAACCCCACCCCCTGGGTCTGTGTACTCTTGCTCTGAACCCCACCCCCTGGGTCTGTGTACTCTTGCTCTGAACCCCACCCCCTGGGTCTGTGTACTCTTGCTCTGAACCCCACCCCCTGGGTCTGTGTACTCTTGCTCTGAACCCCACCCCCTGGGTCTGTGTACTCTTGCTCTGAACCCCACCCCCTGGGTCTGTGTACTCTTGCTCTGAACCCCACCCCCTGGGTCTGTGTACTCTTGCTCTGAACCCCACCCCCTGGGTCTGTGTACTCTTGCTCTGAACCCCACCCCCTGGGTCTGTGTACTCTTGCTCTGAACCCCACCCCCTGGGTCTGTGTACTCTTGCTCTGAACCCCACCCCCTGGGTCTGTGTACTCTTGCTCTGAACCCCACCCCTGGGTCTGTGTACTCTTGCTCTGAACCCCACCCCCTGGGTCTGTGTACTCTTGCTCTGAACCCCACCCCCTGGGTCTGTGTACTCTTGCTCTGAACCCCACCCCCTGGGTCTGTGTACTCTTGCTCTGAACCCCACCCCCTGGGTCTGTGTACTCTTGCTCTGAACCCCACCCCCTGGGTCTGTGTACTCTTGCTCTGAACCCCACCCCCTGGGTCTGTGTACTCTTGCTCTGAACCCCACCCCCTGGGTCTGTGTACTCTTGCTCTGAACCCCACCCCCTGGGTCTGTGTACTCTTGCTCTGAACCCCACCCCCTGGGTCTGTGTACTCTTGCTCTGAACCCCACCCCCTGGGTCTGTGTACTCTTGCTCTGAACCCCACCCCCTGGGTCTGTGTACTCTTGCTCTGAACCCCACCCCCTGGGTCTGTGTACTCTTGCTCTGAACCCCACCCCCTGGGTCTGTGTACTCTTGCTCTGAACCCCACCCCCTGGGTCTGTGTACTCTTGCTCTGAACCCCACCCCCTGGGTCTGTGTACTCTTGCTCTGAACCCCACCCCCTGGGTCTGTGTACTCTT